>NC_083693.1:64337616-64991707 GCF_033118175.1 Dama dama
ATACACCGGAAGGCTGGGGTGAGATAAGCACCAGGGGGTCTGCTCCTTTCCTGGGCCCAGGAGCGCAATTTGCAGGAGCAGAGCTGGTGAACCCATGGAAACCAAGCCCACACATTCACTTCAAACTTGTAACCAGTCCCTTCAGTAGGCAAGCTGGCGAGCCCAGGGACAGGAAAGTCCCTTTCTGATTTGGTACCTCTGACCGTGGTGTAATGGTGGTGACCTTCCTCTTCACCCTTTCCAGTTGGAGAGAGTGGCACACGTGGTTTAAACAAACTGGCAGAAATATCTTCAAGCTGTTTTACTGCATAGAGGTATGTGATAGCAAAGGAATGATTTTTCAAAAACCCTCACGACCACAAGAAATGATTTCAGTTCTTCACCACATCGTTCTCGTAGGGAGTCTTTATGACTTTTTATACCCGGGTCTCTATCCATGGTGCAGAAGGAGAATAAGGGCTGTTTCTTCCTTTTTATGCATCAGGCTCCTCCATGCCCATCGTCTCCTCCTTGCCCAAAGTGGGTGCATCTCCTCCAAGCCCAAAGGAGCAGGCGCTCCTTTGAACTGGCTGTGAAAATCTATCACGAAGAGTAGACCATGAAGCCCATTTGCATTTTAGGTTTGAAGAGTCAGGCTAGGAGCCTGTGTGGGTGAGTCAGTCTGGAGCTTACTCTGAGCTGCAGGCATTCGACATTGATCATCTAGCAACCAGCTTTGCTGGCTGTTGAAGGCACATCACTACTCAGCTCATGCCATTCATGGTGTAGCTGCCTGTTCAGTTCACCTGTCTTAAAAGTCCACCATGTCCCTTTCTGCTGCGTTCCTGGTTTCATATAACCCAGTGTCAATATAGCAACAAGGGACAGAGGTGACCCTGAAACTATGTAGTAGACTCAGTCTCTCATGGTTTGTTTGCTATGGTTTGTTCTGGCTCGTCTGTTTGGTCACCTCTTTTCCTCTCCTGTAATTGCATCTTGTAGTTGTCTTTTGGACACAATCTGTGTCTTAAATGGTAGTACCCTGTTGTCTCTTTCTAGGAGTAGTTGGCAGAGTAAGATGCAGTTTGCAGACTTATCAGAAATTCACTGTCATTCTCCATTCAATTTGAATAATCATTATTTTGAGTTTAGCTAATCCTCGAAGCCAGATTTTTCCAGTTAGCTTCTCCCTGCCTCTCAGATTGACTGGGTCCCCCCCCCACCTCACACCTCTCCTGCTGCCTCTGGGGTTGAAGTCTGCTCAGACGATCTGCTCATTCATTTATTTACTCATTTGCTCATTTACCCAAGAAATTCAAGAGCCTCTGATGTGGGAAGCACTTTGCCAAGTATAGATGAATCGAACAGGGCTCACCCTAACATACAGTGTGGAAGGAAAGAGGAAACATGAATCCAGTTATTAGCACATCATGATGAAGAAAGCAACTGCTTTTGCAAAAAAAAAAAAAAAAAAAAAAAAAAAAAAAAATCCCAAAAGTCAAATGGAAATCTAACTCTTTATTCTGAAAACTCATTCTCACATGAAATAAACATTGCTTGAATGCCCACCCTGTGCAAATACCATAGGCAGAAAGACCAACTCCAATTTCAAGGATCCTAAATTATAATTTGGCATCCCTGGTGGCTCAGTGGTAAAGAATCCTGCAATGCAGGAGACATGGGTTCAATTCCTGGGTTGGGATGATCCCCAGAGAAGGAAATGGCAACCCACTCCAGTATTCTTGCCTGGGAAATCCCATGGACAGAGGACCCTGGTGGGCTACAGTCCATGGAGTCTCCAAAGAGTCTGACATGACTAAACAACAAAGTTAAAATCTGACAGGAAGGTGAACTGTGAAGGACCAACAACTGAAACACTCTCTGGGGATACAGGGGCTTTCAGATCTACATACCTTCAGAGGCAGATAAAGCTGTGTCAAGGCTCAGAGAAGTAAGAGATTTTCCTTTGTGGTTGATCATGGAGGAGCTGGCCTTAAAGATGGCATGTACAACTTAGACCCCACAGATGGAGGGAACTCCATGAACCTAGGCCCTAATCCACCTCTTTAAGACCCCATGGACTATTGCCTCTCAGGCTCCTCTTCCCATGGGATTCTCTAGGCAAGAATACTGGAGTGGGTTGCCATTCCCTTCTTCAGGGGATCTTCCCAACCCAGGGATCAAACCCAGCTCTCCAGGCCCTAAGGTAGAACTTTATGTGATTATTTGTTTCATGTCTGCACTTCCTTATCTCCAGCTCTCCCCATCTAGGTAGAAATGTGACTTGCATTATAGAATATTCAATCCATTGATGTTGGACAGGGACATGAAGCTTGCTTTGGCCAGGGGTACATGAGCAGATGTGACTTATACTGTGTCTGAACAGAAGCATTAAAAGCCGCTGTGTGTCTCTGCCAGCCCTTTCTCTTTCCCCTTTCCCATGAGGATGGCATGTCCTGGATGAGCCTTATCCTTCTGCCTGGATTCTAGAATGGGAAGACAAGAGAAACTAACTCATGATTGCCAGTATACAATGCAAATATGAAATAAATGTGTGTTGTATGCCCCTGATAATTGGGGCTTGTTTGTTACTACATCATAACAGTCATCTAGTGAAAGCTGACTGATGACAGTCTCAGAATGGTGTGTTTGGCTCACATGTAAAGTGAGGGGAGATTTGTGGAAGAGAGATTGCCTTAGAAGCAGATGGACAACAGGCTTCTGTGGTCCCGCTAAGGAGTTTGGATTTCTTACTGAGACAGTGGGAGTTGAGGGAGGCTTCTGAGGGTTGATGGGATGAGGATCATGCTTTAGGAAGATGATTCCAACCTCAGGACAGAGGATGGAACTGGTCCTAGGGAGATGTTTGAGGCTGTTTGGGTTCCAGGCAGAAGAAGAGGAAGGCAAGAACAGTGGAGTAGAGACAGGGTCCAATTTCAGAGACTAGGTCATGGTCAGATTGACATAGACCTGGCAGCTGCCTGAAGGTGGGGGAGAGAGAGGCACAGGGACCAGGTTCTTCCTGGGAGGGGGGACGCTTTGTCTTGTTAGACCCTCCATAAGCAGGGAGAGCTGGCACCATCTGGCCAGCTCACCACGTGCCTCAGTACCTCCTGTTTCCAAGATGCTTCATTTTGCTGTGTCAAGACGAGAGATCTGGGGAGACATGCCAGGCATGGGGTGGACTTCAAGTTCACTCCCAGCTTTGAAACTGACTAAAATTCTGCTGCTGCACAAACTGTTTTGCTAACAGGGTAAAAGTGTGTCAGGGCCTGACTGAGGAGGCAGATGGAATGCCCGGGGGATGGGGTCCAGTCGGGGTGCAGTGTACCCCAGAGCAGAATACAAGGGGACCCCATGAGGGACTTGGGATTTGACTTGCCCCCATTCATTGATCAGCGTGCAGTTGTCCCCTGTGTCCACGGGGGATTGCTTCCAGGGACACCTGCATCCCAGGATGCTCAAGTCCTTTATATAAAATGGAGCAGTAGAGTCAGCCCTCCTTGTCCACAGGCTGAGGTGTGAATTTTGATCAGTGGTTGGCTGAATCTGGGGATTCAGAGCCTGCAGAGATGGTGTACCAATTATAGTAGCATCACTCCTTCATTAATCATTCAGCAAAGTGGTTAAAGTACCAACTCTGAAGCTGGATTGCATAGGTTTGAATCCTGGCTCTGCCATTCACTAACAATGATGTTGGGCAGGTTATTCATTAACCCTTCTGTGCCTTAGTTTCCCCATGTGTAGGATGGTGATGACATCCCTGAGGTGAGTTGTCTTAGGGTTCAAAGCATTAACATGAGTGTAGCAGTTAGAATAGGACTTGATACACAGTAAGGACTGTGTATAGTGGCGGGGTGGGGGACAGGGCAGTATTTATTGAGCACCTACAAGGTGCCAAGTACTGTTCTAGGCACTGGGGATACAGCAGTGACCAGAGTCCCTGCCCTCATGAAGTTTATTTTAGTGAAGGGGGCAGCACATAAATTTGCAAATAAGTATATGTCTAAGATCAGATGGTAAATAGCACAAGGAGACATAAACTGGGATAAGGAGATAGTGACCAGGGTGGGTTTGTGGGCTTTCAGGGGGGTTTTGGTGGTCTAGTGGTGAAGATTTTGCTGTCCAATGCTGAGGGTGCAGGTTCGACTCCAGGTCAAGGAACTAAGATCCCACATGCCTTGGGGCCAAAAAAACCCAAAACAAAACAGAAGCAGTATTATAACAAATTCAGTAGACTTTAAAAATAGTCCACATCAAAAAAAATCTTTAAAAAATAGAGTTTTCAGAAAGGCTTCTTTGTGGATGGGCCCTCAGTATGGTGAGGGAGGGCTGTCTAGCTGTCTGCCAAAAGAAAGGGAAGTTGTGTTTTTGGCTAAGGAAATAGAAAGTGTAAAGGCCCTGAGGAGACTTTTTCCAGAACAGCAAGGCTATGTGGCTAGAACATAGTTTACTCATTGAAATACATCCACTTCTTTTTTAAGGAAATTAAAGTTTTCTGCTGCTTTTGCAGGGTCAGTTTGTATGGCAGATGGATACACAATGGTGCTGGAATATATTGTTCTCAAATCTAATGTTGTTTCTGGAGCCTCAGTAAAATGGGAATGGTCATCAACAAATGGTCCCATCAGCAAAACGGGAATGGTCTTCCTTACTCCCTTGGGATGGTTGTGGCGAATACATGAGGTCATGTGTCCTCAATCTCAGCCCCGAGGACGTGTTCAGTAAACATTAATTATTAGAAGCCTTGGGAGAGAGTGATCTGAGGGAAGGAATGGAAATGTCTCCCCAATATAACATGTTGGGTTCAAATCTGAGGTCATAAGGGAGTGATGGATCATTACTGTAACCATCTAATTAAAAAGGTCTTATATCCAAGCTGTTATCTATATTGCAGTAATAGCTATTTGTGGTGGTGATTTACTTGCAAAAGGGGGAAATGACCATGGCAACTGTGAAACGGCATTGAACAAGGGCTGTGGTTCTCAAGTTTGGTTGCTCATTAGACTCACCCGGGGGATTTAAAAAATCCTGATGCTGAGGCCACGTCTCAGACAAAGTAAGTCAGAATCCCTGGGTGTGGATCAGTCTGCAGTAGTTTTTAAAAGTTCTCCTGGTGATTCAGATGTGCAGCCATGATTAAAAACCACGGAGCTGGGTTGGGGGTGGGGTGTGACCTCTTGTTCTGGAAGATTCTACAAGGACACTTGGGGGCTTGTGTGCCAGACGCATGATCCTTCCCCCTGTGATACGGGACTGTGGCAGGGGGTGGTGCTGGGGTAAGAATGACCTCAAGAGTCAGGACTTCACTAAGCTACTTCCTCTATAGTGGTATAAGCTACTTCCATTGCCACTATGGTTCATTTATGCAGTGGGACATAGCTTGATTTTTAATCTTCTAAGAAAAGTGTCATAAGAATGAGGGCTTTACAGTGGCCTCCCTTTGTATCACAAAAAAGAGTGCAGGCTCTCCGGTAGGTTCTGATGTCGATCTCCTAGTTCTTCCTTCTGGGGAGTTGGTGATAACCCTTAGCCAGTGTGGTGATGGGAATTAATATGATAATTCTTGAACCCGTCCAACGTCCTACCACAGATTCATTCCACCTGGTTTGTGTTGGGATGCATCAAACCTTTCAAGGATCCAAAGACACCAGCTGCCTGGTATGTCTCTCTGTGGGTTAAGACCACACTAATGGCGCACACAGAGTCAGAAACACTGGAGCTTCAAGGTAAAGTAGCAGTCAGGAAAGGAAGAGGCGTCTCGTTAGGCAGTGAGCTTCCAGTTCTTTGTATTATTTCCCTTCTTGCTTGGGCTGCCAGGGAGCTCTTATGCTCATTTGCCTTAGACTCAATTGAAAAAAAAAACACTAATTCTCAAGTCCTTCTTTACCATTACTTCTCCACATAGCTACTCGGCTTTCACCTGTTTTCCAAGTATTTGGGCTATAAAAATACTTATAAAGAAAATTTAAAAAAATACTTATAAAGAAAATAAATGCTAGGTATTTTGGATATTATCCTGTGCCTCAGTAGTTGACTGCAAAAGAGCTGCTCTTATCATGTTCAAAGAAGTTGTTGGGATATTAGAGCTTCTTTTGTGACCCTGACACCCAGACCCAAGGAGCAGAAAGACTTACTCAAGAGATAAGATGATGCAATGGAGTGAGCCAGGCACTCCGTATCAGCTGGACAGGAGTCTGAATCCTGGCTTCTTCATTTACTAGACATGGGAACTCAGGCAGGTTTTAACCTCCTTATAAATTCCTTATTTATGAAATGGAGACCATCCTAGCTTTGCAGGTTTGTTGTGGGGATTGGATGAGTTAAGGCGTATAAAGCACTTGGCAGGGTGCCTGGCACTTGAAAACAGACACAGTAGCATTTTTATCATGATTATTGCCAAGTCTGGGGTCAGCAAAAATCTTTCTGTAACGGGCCAGATAGTAAATATTTTAGGTTTTTCAAGCTGTACGGTGTCTATGGCAATCGTTCAACTCTGCCATTGTACGACAAATTTGTGTGTATGGACGTGTTGCAATAAAACTTTATTAACTCTGAGCTGTAGTTGGTGACCTGCCCTGAGTCACACAACCAGTTAGCAGTTTCCTGATTCCCAAGTCTCTGGGAATCAGTTCCTCTGGACTCCCCACTGCACACCACCATAAACGGAGACTGCACAGTAATTAGTCTCCTGGTGTCCAAGCTATTAGTTTTCTGGGTTAATGTCTTTTTCCTAAGGTTCATATGAAGACAGAGTTTCATCTTGAGAAATTGGAAACAGGATCAGCATGCCCATGCACTTCTTCTGGGCTTCATCATCGTCTTCTTTTTTAAATTTATTTTTGGCTGCACTAGGTCTTTGTTGCTGCACACAGACTTTTTTTCTCTAGTTGCAGTGAGTGGAGGCTACTCTCTAGTTGCAGTGCTCAGGCTTTCCACTGCAGTGGCTTCTCTTGTGGAGCACAGGCTCTAGGGTGCTCGGGCTCAGTAGTTGTGGTACACAAGCTTAATTGCCCCGTGGCATGTGGAATCTTCCCAGACCAGGGATCGAACCCGTGTCCCCTGCAACTGGCAGGTGGATTCTTTACCACTCTACCACGAGGGAAGTCCTGGGATTCAGCTTCTGATGTGCGTGGGGAAATGTTTCTGAAGCACGTGGTTCTGAGTGCTCTCTTTGGGGAAGGCTTGTTGACACCCAGGGCTGCCAAGGGATGGAGCCAGGTTCTTATGAATATGGGAGCACCATCACTGAGAATGTTACACAGGAGTGAGAGTCTAAACTCAGGAAGGAAAGCAGGCTCTGCCTAAGGTTTAGCCACTGACCTTGGCTGATGATTTGAAGTTACCAGCTCGTAGGGGAGGCAGCAGTGCATGCAGTAACCTCAGGAAGGCTCATAACGAACCATCATGGAAGAGCAGGCAAAAATGGGGACACTCCCCATTCCAGGTAGGAAGGCTGATGTAAGGATTATTGTGAATCACAGCCCTTCCTGCCCACCTCCCAATTTTCAGTGTTCTAAATAATAAGTGACTGGATGATATTTCTTGAGCGTATAATGCATATTCTTTTTTTTTTTTTAAACATCAGCCCCCACCTTTTAGGGCTTCCCTAATAGCTAGCTGGTAAAGAATATGCCTGCAATGCAGGAAACCCTGGTTCAATTCCTGGGTCTGGAAGATCCTCTGGAGAAGGGATAGGCTACCCACTCCAGTATTCCTGGGCTTCCCTGATGACTCAATCCATCTGCAATGCAGGAGACCTGGGTTTGATCCCTGGAGAAGGGAGCAGCTACCCACTCCAGTATTCTGGCCTAGAGAATTCCATGAACTGTATAGCCCCATGGGTCGCAAAGAGTCGGACACAAGTGAGCCACTTCCACTTCACCCACCTTTTCAATGATTTATGTATTTGTTTACGATTTGTAAATACATTGGTTTATGTATTTATGTTTACGTTTATGACTGTGTTGGCCCTTGGTTGCTGTGTGCATGCTTTCCCTAGTTGCAGTGAGTGGGCTTCTCATTGTGATGGTTTCTTTTGTTGCAGAGCATGGGCTTTAGAGAGTGTCGGCTTCAGTTGTTGCAGCTCTTGGGCTTAGTTGTGCCACGGCATGTGGAATCTTCCTAGACCAGGGATTGAACCCCTGTCCTCTGCACTGGTGGGTGGATTCTTAATCACTGGACTACAAGGGAAGTCTCTTTCTAAGTTTTTTTTTTTTAATTAAACTTTTAATTTTGAGAGCTGTAGATTCACACATAGTTGCAAGAAATAGTACAGGGAGATTCCGTATACTTTTGTTTTCCCTAGTGGAAATATTTTGAAAAACTATTGTGCAGGATCACTGTCAGGATATTCCATGGATGCAGTCGAGATACAGAACATTCCCATCATCCCAGGGATCCCTCCTGTTGTCGTACAGCATTTTAAAATATAAGCTTTTATTGAATTTTGGGGCAGTCAAATAGGATAGCATGCCAGCAGAATGGTTCAATCATTTGAATGACTTTCTTTTTCAAATACTGTCTGTGGCTGAGAGTCTTGTTTCCAACAGCAGAATGTCTTTCTGAATTAAGAATAAAGGAGCTTTGTAATTGTCTTCCCAAGAGGCCGTTCTTGTGGGTTTGAGGATGCTCCGTGGCACTGATCCCACAGGACAGACACTTGCCACTCAACCTGGTGGACACTTGGTCACAAGGAATCCTTTTATGGATGATTGTAGAGGGGAAACTTGCCTGAGCTCAGAATAGTGCGTTTATAAATGATGGCTGCAGGCTTACAAATGTATTGCTCTTGCTATTTAGTTGCTCAGTCGTGTCCAACTCTTTGCAACTCATGGACTGTAGCCCACCAGGCTTCTCTGTCCATGGGATTCTCCAGGCAAGAATACTGGAGTGGACTGCCATTTCCTTCTCCAGGGGATCTTTCTGACCCAGGGATCGAACCCACGTCTCCTGTGTCTCCTGCATTGCAGGCGGATTCTTTACCACTGAGCCACCAGACCCTATTAAAGTCTCTATCTAGAAAGACGGTGGAGAGTATTAACTGGTGAAATGACTCTGCTATTTGATCATGGGCAACTAAGTACTTTGTGGGGAATTGCTAACACTGGAGGGTGGAGGAGCCTGAGGAGTCAGTTGCTCCTCAGCATAACCTTGCTGCCAGCTTATAAAGAGAGGAAGCCAACAGTCAGATTCCGCCACGTGTGAATGTACAACTGCTAGTAAGATAAATGAGGCTCTAACACACTATCCTTTTAGGTATGCTGAGCACAACTTGTAGGGAAGTTCAAGGTAGAATTGATCATATATTCATGTGTCAGGATTCAGTTAACCTTATAGTCGGGATCAGATAATCAGAACCCACCCTGAGCCAACAGTCAGGTTCAGACCATTTGGCGATGAGGCAGCATCCTTAACGATGCAAGTTTCACTTCCTAGTTGCCCTGGGTGGGGGTGACCTCCAAAATATCTCAGCCTGTCCACCCATCTCCAAGGTCACTGATTTAATCAACCAGAGTCCATTTCTAACACCCAGTATGTAGATCATCAAATTAGGATTCTGGTTACCAGTATACCCAAGTCATTATGCAGACTAGCAGAGTCCCTGAATTGATGGGGAATAGAGGCAGCTGAAGGACCTGGGGTTTGGCCATTCATCATGCTAACTCACTACCCCGGGGGTGGGAATTCTAGATTAGGGCACCGGCATCCTCTAGGGCAGGGGTCCCCAACTTCCGGGATCTAATGCCTGATGATCTGAGGTGGAGCTGATGTAATAATAACAGGAAAAAAAGTACACAATAAATGTAAGGCACTTGAATCATCCTAAAACCATCCCTGCCCCTCTTTCCTGGTCTGTGGAAAAATCGTCTTCCACAACACACACACACACACACACACACACACACACACACACACATGCACTCTCTATACTGAAAGCTCAGAGTAAATTACAGATATCTTTTAAAAGTGGTTGCAGGACAGACTGAAATACAGAATGCCACCTTTAACACTTATAGACTGTGGGACTCAGATTTTTTTAACTGCTGTTTCCCCATCCATGAAGTAAAGATAAGACCTATCTTAAGGGTTGCTGGTAGAGCTTAAGAAATGTTAGCTGCTGTTGTTAAGTGGAAAGAAATGCTTCTGAGCTTTTCTTCTGTCTCCACTGATATGAACAAGACACGTGCCCTTTAGAATCATTCTTTAGTGCTCCTTCTCTGATGGAAAAGCTACAGGCTTCATTATTGCTGGAGAGATGGGAACAAGACTGGCAGGGGCTGGGGGAGTAATAAGAGGAAAGGAAACGGCATTTCAGCACCTGCTCTTTGATCAGCACCATTGTGGATGACAGTGAACAAGAGTCCTGACCCCCAGGGAGAAGTGGGGGCTCTCCTGGGGAGGAAAGGCCTTGAACAAGAATTCAAGAGTGAGATAAACTGTGAACAGGTGCAAGAGGCAGTCAGAGCATAAAAGGGGCTTGATCTCATAAGAGAAAGCTCCCCCAAAGCAGGGATATTTGACTTGAGGTATCATAATAGACAAGGTAGGAGTTACCTCAGTGGAGAAAGATGGAAGATGAAAATGACAGGTGCAAAGGCCCTGGGGCAGGGAAGGATGTGGTATATGATAGCAATACAGCCAAGTCTGGAGTGTGTAGAGTGATAGAGGAAGAATGTAGGAGGTGAAGGTGTAAGGGTGTTGTTGTTGTTCTAAAGGTTCTAAAGGTCGCTCAGTCATGTCTGACTCTCTCTGATCCCATGGACTGCAGCACGCCAGGCTTCCCTGTCCTTTACCATCTCCCAGAGTTTGCTCAAATTCATGGCCATCGAGTCTCTGATGCCATCCAACCATTTCATCTTCTGTCATCCCTTTCTCCTTCTGCCTTCAGTCTTTCCCTGCATCAGAGTCTTTTCCAATAAGTCGGTTCTTCTTTGCATCAGGTGGCCAAAGTATTAGAGCTTCAGCATCAGTTCTTCCAATAAATATTCAGGACTGATTTCCTTTAGGATTGACTGGTCTCCTTGCAGTCCAAGGGACTCTCAAGAGTCTTCTCCAACACCATGCTTCAAGAGCATCAATTCTTCGGTGCTCAGCTTTCTTCACAGTCCAACTTTCACATCCATCCATGACCACTGGAAAAACCATAGCCTTGACTAGACGGGCCTTTGTTGACAAAGTAATGTCTCTGCTTTTCAGTATGCTGTTTAGGTTGGTCATAGCTTTTCTTCCAAGAAGCAAGCGTCTTTTAATTTCATGGCTACAGTCACCATCTGCAGTGATTCTGGAGCCTAAGAAAATAAAGTCTGTCACTGTTTCCATTGTTTCCCCATCTATTTGCCATGAAGTGATGAGACCGGATGCCATGATCTTAGTTTTCTGAATGTTGAGCTTTAAGCCCGCCTTTTCGCTCTCCTCTTTCACTTTCATCGAGAGGCTCTTTAGTTCTTCTTCACTTTCTGCCATAAGGGTGGTGTCATCTGCATATCTGAGGTTATTGATATTGACAATCTTGATTCCAGCTTGTGTTTCATCTACCCTGGCATTTAGCATGATGTACTCTGCATATAAGTTAAGTAAGCAAGGTGACAATATACAGCCTTGCCGTACTCCTTTTCCAATTTTAAATTAGTCTGTTGTTCCATGTCCAGTTCTAACTGTTGCTTCTTGACCTACATACAGATTTCTCAGGAGGCAGGTAAGGTGATCTGGTTGGTATTCCCATCTCTTTCAGAATTTTCCACAGTTTATTGTGATCCACACAGTCAAAGGCTTTGGCATAGTCAATAAAGCAGAAATAGATGTTTTTCTGGAACTCTCTTGCTTTTTCGATGATCCAGTGAATGTTGGCAATTTGATCTCTGGTTCGTCTGCCTTTCCTAAAACCAGTTTGAACATCTGAAAGTTCATGGTTCACATATTGCTGAAGCCTGGCTTGGAGAATTTTGAACATTACTTTACTAGCGTGTGCTGCTGCTGCTGAGTCGCTTCAGTCGTGTCCAACTCTGTGCGACCCCATAGACAGCAGCCCGCCAGGCTCCCCCATCCCTGGGATTCTCCAGGCAAGAACACTAGAGTGGGTTGCCATTTCCTTCTCCATTGCATGAAAGTGAAAAGTGAAAATGAAGTCACTCAGTCATGGCCAACTCATAGCGACCCCGTGGATTGCAGCCTACCAGGCTCCTCCGTCCATGGGATTTTCGAGGCAACACTGGAGTGGGTTGCCATTGCCTTCTCCGACTAGTGTATGAGATGAGTACAATTGTGCAGTAGTTTGAACGTTCTTTGGGATTGCCTTTCTTTGGGATTGGAATGAAAACTGACCTTTTCCAGTCCTGTGGCCACTGCTGAGTTTTCCAAATTTGATGGCGTATTGAGTGCAGCACTTTCACGGCATCATCTTTTAGGATTTGAAATAGCTTAACTGGAATTCCATCACCTCCACTAGCTTTGTTAGTAGCGATGCTTCCTAAGGCCCACTTGATTTCACATTCCAGGATGTCTGGCTCTAGGTAGTGGTCACACCATCATGATTATCTGGGTCATGAAGATCTTTTTGTATAGCTCTTCTGTGTATTCTTACCACCTCTTCTTAATATCTTCTGCTTCTGTTAGGTCATACCATTTCTGTCCTTTATTGAGCCCATCTTTGCATGAAATGTTCCCTTGGTATCTCTAATTTTCTTGAAGAGGTTGCTAGTCTTTCCTATTCTATTGTTTCCCTCTATCTCTTTGCATTGATCACTGAGGAAGGCTTTCTTATCTCTCCTTGCTATTCTTTGGAACTCTGCATTCAAATGGGTATATCTTTCCTTTTCTCCTTTACTTTTTGCTTCTCTTCGTTTCACAGCTATTTGTAAGGCCTCCTCAGTCAGCCATGTTGCTTTTTTGCATTTCTTTTCCATGGGGATGGTCTTGATCCCTGTCTCCTGTACAATGTCACGAACCTTTGTCCATAGTTCTATCATTCAGTACAGGGAATTTTTTAAAAATTTAGTCTTTGAGTAAGTAATGTATTCGTGTGATTCAAAATTTCAAGAGGACAAAAGGTAATACCTAGAAATTCTCCGCAGCCGTCACCCCCATCCCCCCTCAGTTGTGTCTGACATTTTGCAACCCAATGGACTGTAGCCCACCAGGCTCCTCTATCCATGGAATTCTCCAGGCAAGAATTCTGGAGTGGGTTGCCATTCCTTCCTCCAGGGGATCTTCCTGACACAGGGATCGAACCTAAGTCTCTTGAATTGCAGGCAGATTCCTTACCACTTGAGCCACCAGGGAAGTCCTGCGGTCTGGCAGTTACCCATATCCATTTCGCAAGGCAACCCTTCCCCAATTTTGGCATGCAGCTATACATAGAGCATGGGGCTGTGTGATGGTTCATATATTTCACACAGTTAGTATAGCAGACACATTGTTCTGAACCTTTCCTTGCTGTTGAAAGCTATCACAGATCATTAGTAAATTAAATGTGAGTTTCTTCCTCTTTAGCCTGCATAGTATTCTGTTGTAGGATAGGGCTGTGATCTATTGAGCCGGGTCCCTCCTGACCCACCTGTGTAGACAGGTAAAGCAAAAGAGAGCAAGGAACAGAGCATTCCCTGCTGATCCAGTGGTTGAGACTTTGCCTTCCAGAGCAGGGAGTGCAGGTTCAATCCCTGGTTGGGGAGCTAAGATCCCATATGCCTCATGGCCAAAAAAACTAATACATAAAACAGTCAGTGTTATAACAAATCCAATAAAGACTTAAAGGATCCACATCAAAAAAACTTAGAAAAAGAGAGAGCAGGAACAGTGTTGTGATGAGTAACTTAGAAGGGGGACTACTGGCCAGAGAGTATGTGAATTCGGGATTTTGACAGCTGGTACCAAATGACCCCCCCCATCGAGTTTGGATCAATTTCCAACCTCTGTCCCATGAAGCCAGGGATGAAGACCCCACGGTGTCATCAGACTTGTCGAGGCTGCCAATCTGGTGGCTGGTTTGGGGGTGGGTGGAGTTTTTGCTTCTCACTCATGAGCGAGGTTGAACATCTTTTCCTGTTTGAACCGTTTTGTGTCCCTTTCTGTTTACTATCATTTACATTCTTTTCTATGCGGACACTTAATCAATTGCACATGATGGCTGTCTTGTCAGAAAGGGGAATTGCCCCCCTTGAGGGATCCTGAAGATGAGTTTAGAGAGCCCTGATGTGGAGGGCCTGGCCCAGCAGGCTAGGGGAGGGGCAGGGGGTGCTCAGCTCCCGAGGCTGTTGTAACCCTCCAGGGGCTGGGGCTTCCACCCACTTGTGCTGCCTACATCTACTGCGGTCCTCTCCCCAGCTTCCGGCGTAGCTGGCCTGGACCTGCCTGCCTCTACTGCGGACTTCTCTCCAGCTCCCTGCATAGCTGGCCTGGACAGAGGGACAGGGACTGTCACCCACAGTCACAAATTATGAGAACTTGAACTGAATCACCTCCTGGTTTTCCAGGCTTTCCTAGTGAGCTAGGCAATAGGGCTCTCCTATTGGAACCCAAGGCCATATCTTAGACCCTCCCCTGCTCCCTGGTTGGGTGTCCTTAGCCCCTGGCCACTCCGGCCAGGGGATCGTGGCCCTCACTGTCCTGACCTTGACTGCTTTTCAGTTCATTCATTTGTTCATTATCTATTGGTCTGCCTACAATGTGGCCAGGACCTTTGTAGTTTGGGGGCCACAGTAGAGATGAAAATGGATGAAGGCCCAGAACTTACAGCCCAGGTGGGAGAGGAAACAGACAAGATACACAGGCAAAGTATATACCTGCTGTAATAGACCCTCTCTTGTACACACAGATGCCCTGGGGCACCTTGTGAAAATGCAGATTTTAATTCAGGCGAAGCCCGAGATTTTGCATTTCTAACAAGCTCCTAGGAGATGCTACTGATATTGGTCTCCAGACCAGACCACGCTCTCGGAAACAAGGCGCAAGAAGGTGTTAAAAGCAACAGGGAAGGTTAAGAATCCACCTTCCAACGCAGGCGACATGGGTTTGATCCCTGGTCAGCGAACTTAGATCACAGATAGTGCTGGGGCAGTTGGGGCCCAAGTACTGAGCCTGCACACCACAACTAGAGATGCTGGGTGCCACACCTAGAGAGATGCTTGAGTGCCGCAGTGAAGGCCCCATGCACCGCAACTAAAAAGCCGGATGCAGCCAAAACATTTTTTTTCTAAGTTAAAGGCGGGGAAAAACCAACAGGGGAAAACATAGAGCAGGGAAAAAGGGCCCTGGGTGTTCTTGGGGGTGGGCCAGCGGAAATATCTCATGGGCTCCCTACCCCAGGCCTCGCTGAGAAAGTGATGTGTGAACAGCAATAGGAAGGAGGTGAGGGACAGGTTTGCAGACACTGAGGGGCCAGCCAGTGCTCGGGCCTGATGGCAGCAGGAGAAGGCTGGGTCATCAGGGGGACAGCAAGGAGGTGCATGTGACTAGAGTCTTGTTTAGTCACCAAGTCGTGTCCAACTCTTTTGTGACCCTGTGGGCTGTAGCCCTCATGCTCCGCTGTCTATAAGATTTTGCAGGCAAGAACACTGGAGTGAGTTGCCATTTCCTTCTGCAGGGTATCTTCCCAACCCAGGGATCGAACCCGAGTTTCCTGCTCGGCAGATGGATTCTTTACCACTGAATCACCAGGGAAGCCTGGCTAGTCTGGTGGGGGTCATCAGGAGAGTAGATTGTAGATGTGGGGCAGAAGTTCTCGTAGGCTGTGGAAACACAAATGCTGCCTTCATTTAGATAATGACAATGGCCCAGTGGGTCTCACATTCAGGTCGAAGCCAAGGTCAGAGAAATTTGATGGTTTGTCTGAAGACAGCCCCTGAGCCCAAGTCCTCAGCCTGCAGATTTTTCTACTTGGAGATGCAAACCTGCAAAGTGTGGGACCTTTGTCAGTTCATGCAGAAATTGGCCTAGTGTTTCAAAATGCCTTTTTGCCCAAATATTGGAAGCAGGACTTGCTGGGGAAGGGCAGAGGGGAAGCTCAGGGCAGCTGGGCCTGGGAGTGCCATCTGCCCAGGCTGGGGGTGTCCACTGGGGCTGGGCCCCCAGGCTTTGGAGGATCCCTCTGTACTCTCAAGCTGGGGTCGCATGCAGTGGCCTTTAGTGATGCTGGCCCCATGAGCTGGTGGGTAAATGGCCCTGAGTGTGGTCTCGGCAGGAAAGTCTTTCCATGGGCGGGCACTCACCCTTCCTCATAGTCCCCTTGTTCCCTGAAAACTGGGTTCGCCTCTTGGTGGGTGTCAAACCAAAAGACCCAGCCATGCCAAAGAGCCAGAGGAGGAGGGACTTATTACTTGCAGCAATAAGTAGAACAGCAAGGATCTTTCCCAAAGGAGTGTGTCCCTGAACAGCACAATTGGGGGGCATTTTAAGTTAAGGGAGCACGCATCTTCATGAGGGCACTTGTACAGAGAGGAACTGAGCATAGACTTGAGACAAGAGTCACGCTAGGTTGGAGGAGTCCAGGTCCTAGTTGCTGGAAGTCATGAGAGGCAGCTGCGTGGTCAGCACCATCAGTTTTCTGGCACCATTTAGTCTGGAGGCCTATTGTCCGGGGGGGTCTGGACCCTGTAAAACAGCTTGAGAATGTGCGTCAGGCTATTCTTCACCTTTGAAACAGAACTGGGAGTCTTTGTGATTGATTTATTGTCTCCGTTATGGTTATTTCCCCCAGCCAGGCAATAGCTGCTTGTTCCCTCATTCTTTTGCTCCCTTAAAATCATTAACTACTAAGAGCTGTTGTTCTGCACAGGCAAGCATGGAGGCCAGGCTTAGACCACAGAATGGCCTCAGCCTACAATGGCTGCTCTTAAGTCAAGAAAGCCAGGCCTGGTTCTCTTCCCTGGGGACCCCAGCCTTACCTGCCTACAACCCTGACTGGCTGACGCATGTTTATTTCCTTGTGGGTATGTGCATGTTACAGAAAGTATGAGGTATACACTTGCCTCACGTACACCCAGTCTAAACAGGAAGCACAGAACTCTGATGACATTAATGTGACATTTGCCATGTTTTTCTCTCTTGCAAACCAGCATGAGCGTGCCACCCTGCGGACTGTTGCAGGTAGGAAAGCTGAGTCTCTGAAACCAGAACTCCTGAATTGGAACCCCAGATCCTCCACTCACTAGCTGTGTGAAACATTTGGCCTTTCGGTGCCTTAGTTTCTCTGACTGTAAAGTGGGGACAGCAATGGCAGTGCTTTGGTTGTCGTAAGGATTAGAGGAATTAGTGGATTTCATCGTATGGCATGGTGCCTGGCACATAGAACAAGCTTAGTGAACTGCACCATGTCCTCCTCGATGAAGCTTCAGTGGGTCCCGTGGATACAGGATGAAGTCCAGTCTCTGCAGTGGGATGCTGTTCAGTTCTCTCTGGCTCCTCTCATCTCATGCCCCTCGCTTACCTGATAACCCAGGTATACAGATAACCCACTGTCACACTACATTACAGCTTCATGTCCCCGAGCATCTAATGCTAAGCTGAAAATCTTTACAGCTCTCAGAGTACAGAAAAAGCACTTTAAATGCCAAAGGAATCTTACAGAGATGTTGGCTGCTGATATCCAGGTTTCCCAGGTAACTGGACATGGGACATTTGCATCTGTTGGGCCTGAGTGGAGTTGTTCTCTTTGTATTTTACTCAGTTGTATTTCTAGCTTTGATGAGTAGTCTTTGGATAATTACATCTCCTTTCAGTATTAGAACCACATTTTTCAGTTTCTTGAGACTTATACTTGGGCTATTTCATCAAAAAAGGTCAAGTCAATGCTACAGCCTTCCTTGAAAGGGTAAGATTAGGATCGTCTCTGCCGGAAGGACTTGGCACAATTAGGACCTAGGGAGAAGTTCTTCTAAAGTCAGTAAAGATCCAGACAGAAAGCTTGGTTGCAAAAAGGAATTGGATATCCTGGTGTAAAACCAGAAATTGGTCAGCTGAATTAAATTTCATTTAGGAAGCTTAGCTATGTAGAATACACGTTGCATTTTGGGACTTGAAGAGACATTTGTACACTCACATTCATAGCATTATTCATAGTTGTCAAAAGGTGGAAGCAGCCCAAGTATCCATCAATGGATGAATAGATAAAATGTGGTGTATACATACAGTGGAATGTTATCCAGCTTTAAAAAGGACCTCCCTAGTAGCTCAGCTGGTAAAGAATCCACTTGCAATGCAGGAGACCCTGGTTCGATTCCTGGGTCGGGAAGATCTGCTGGAGAAGGAATAGGCTACCCACTCCAGTATTCTTGGGCTTCCCTGGTGGCTCAGCTGATAAAGAATCCACCTGCAATGTGGGAGACCTGGGTTTGACCCCTGGGTTGGGAAGATCCCCTAGAGAAGGGAAAGGCTACCCACTCCAGTATTCTGGCCTGGAGAATTCCATGGACTGTATAATCTATGGGGTCACAAAGAGTTGGACACACACTTTAAAAAGGAAGGAGATTCTGATATGTGCTACAACCTGGATGAAACTTGAAGACATTGTGTTAAATGAAATAAGCCCCTCACAAAAATATAATCCTGTGTGATTCCACTTATATCAGTTACCTAGAGCAGTCAAGTGATACAGAAGTAAAATGGTAGTTACCAGGGGCTGGCGGGAGGAAGGAAAGTTATCGCTTAAAGGGTCCAGAGTTAGGTTTTTACAACATGAAAAGAATTCTAGAGATGGACGGTGATATGGTTGTATAACAATGTGGATGTACTTAATGCCACTGAACTGTGTACTTTAAAAATGATTAAGATGGTAGAGTTTATGTGTATTTTACCACAATTTAAAATTTTTAAAGAATATATGTTATGTTTCAGAAATGTGACAAGTAAAGGAAGATCGTCTCAACCTGTTTTGGGCTGTTTTTAGTGGAGTGAAATCAATGAAGTCTCTCAGATCTCCCTAAAACACAAAACTAAATGTGAACAAATGTTTGTTTTTGGTTAAGTTACCTTCTGAGGATGTTCCTGGAAGGCCTGCTATTTAAGGCTGCTTTGGCAGAGAGTGTGGAGTGGAGAGAGAAATTAAAGTTGGTTCTTTTCTCCTGAATTCTCCTCTTCCAAAAATTGCTTGTTTCAGTTCTGCCTAGAGGGGACATAAGGTAGAAATATTGGGTAGGAAACTGGAAAAGAAAAGGAGAGTATGCTCAGAGAGGCCATTTAAATGCATTCAACTGGTATAGGTCTTTCTTTTTCTCCATCTAAAGAGCAAACAGTGGTGACCCATTTTGAAACATGTTTATATTTAATTAAGTTGACCCTTAGAAATGATAGACTTCTCTGGTGTCTCAGATGGTAAAGAATCTGCCTGCAATGCAGGAGACCTTGGTTCGATCCCTCGGTCGGGAAGATTCCCCTAGAGAAGAGAATGGCTGCTGCTGCTGCTGCTAAGTCACTTCAGTCGTGTCCAGCTCTGTGCAACCCCATAGATGACAGCCCGCCAGGCTCCCCCATCCCTGGGATTCTCTAGGCAAGAACACTGGAGTGGGTTGCCATTTCCTTCTCCAATTCATGACAGTGAAAAGTGAAAGTGAAGTTGCTCAATCGCATCCAACTCTTAGTGACCGCATGGGCTGCAGCCTCCCAGGCTCCTCCATCCATGGGATTTTCCAGGCAAGAATACTGGAGTGGGTTGCCATTGCCGAGAATGGCTACCCACTCCAGTATTCTTGCCTGAAGAATCCCATGGACAGAGGAGCCTGGCGGGGCTACAGTCCGTGGGGTCACAAAGAGTCAGACACAACTGACTGACTTTCACTTCATTTAGCAATGATAATAATGCTTGTGGGTTCTGCTGTTTGCAAGCACAGGTTGAAATCCTATGACATAGGAGAAGATATTATTTGCTGATCTACCGGTGTTCTGTACGTGCCAGGAGTGGTGGGTGGCTTGACTGGGCTGCCCAGTGACCACTGCTCAGCAGTCTTCACTCATTCTACAACGGAGAGCTCCCATATCCAGTGGCCTCCTGGACACCTCCTCTGGGATGTCCACCAGACACCTCCAAGTTCACACGATCAGTGCAGATTCTTGATGTCCTCCTTCATCCCTCCCATGCTGGCCCCAGCTCCTCACCATCTCAGTGACATCACCTGTCCAGGTGCACGAGCTAGAAGCTATCAGATGTCCTTCCTTCTCACACCCCACTGACAGCCCCATCAGGCTCCAAAGCACACCCTGAATCTGTCATTTTCTTCCATCTGTGTTATTACCTCTCCAGTCCTGGTTCCTGTCCTCTCTAATGTAGCCTGGGGTGAGAATCTAACCCATGGGGCTTGTCCTATCTAGTCTAGCCTAGGGAGCTAGTCTCTTCTAGTCTAGCCTAGCCTAGGGAGCTGTCTACCCTTATCTCGCCAAGCCTCTGGGGGGAGCAGCTTACTGAGCCCCCGGCTGTCCCCCTCCCCCATAATCCACTTTTCAAACAGCCATGGTGATTGTTAAATCCTTTCTAAAATTATCAGATACTATACCACACGTGCAAATATATGCATAAAACACAAATAGAAGTATGAAAGTGAAAAAAGTGAAAGAGTCACTCAGTTGTGTCCAACTCTTTGTGACCTCATGGACTGTACTGTCTGCCAGGCTCCTCTGTCCATGGGGTTCTCCAAGCAAGAATACTGGAGTGGGTTGCCATGCCCTTCTCCAGAGGATCTTCCTGACCCAGGGATTGAACCCGGGTCTCCTGCATTGGCGGGTGGATTCTTTACCATCTAAGCCATCAGGGAACACAGCATTATAAAGTGAAAACTTATAGAAAGGTCACTCAGGTCAAGAAATGGAGCATTGTCACAAACCCCAGGGGCTCCCTAGCGTGTCCTCTGCCAACCACAGCCCTTTACTCCAGTAACCACCTTAGATGTAGTCTAAGATGTAGTCACTGCCTTGCGTCTCCTAAACTAGGTAACACTAGTTTTATTTTGCTTTAAAAGCCTTTATATTAATGGAGTTATATGATTATGTCTTTTTCTTTTATTCTGTTTTTGTCCATGGGTTCCTTGTAGTTCATTGCCATTGTGTTTATTTCAGACATTACTGTACATTATTTTATACACTACTATGCATTTTATTGAATACAATTTATTTATCCACTTGCAGTTGTTAGATGTTTAGTGCTAATACCAGTCATGATCCTATATCTATTCTTGTCCATGTCACCTGGTCCATGGGCTAACCCTACTTCTAGGGCAAGCCCTAGAAATGGAATTGCTTCCAAACAGCTTCCATGGTTTTTGTATCAATTTACATTCCCTCTAGTTGCATTTGTGAGTTCTAGGGCACCATACTGTCATCAACATATAGTATGGTGGCCTTTGTAACTATCACTCTCTGCATGGGGCTGTGTAAGTGATATCTTATTGGAATTGCACTTGCCCAGTGTCTTAAGAGCTGGAACACATTTTCATCAGTCTAATGGCCATCTTTTACTCATTTCATCTTTTACTCATTTTTCTATAAGTTGTCTTATTGACTTGTAAAAGTTGTTTGTGTTTTAGATATGGGTTCATTGGCTTTTGCTCCAATTACCTCCCAGTCTGTGACTTGCTTTTTTTTTTTTCTCTTAAGGGTGTCTTTTGATAAAGAGAGGTCTAACTTTAATAGAGTTAAATGCATCAGTCTTCCTAGTTAGTATGCCCTGTGTTTTGATATAGATTGATTTCCCTACCTTAAAGTCACTAGGATATCCTCTTGCCTTGTCTTCTGAGAACTCTGTTTTTAATTTTCACCTTCAATTCTGTAATTTGCCTGAGAATGTGTAAGAAAGAAGTCCAGTGACACTATTTCTGGTGGATAAGCCCAGTGTTCTATTAATGAAGGGTGACCTTTTAAAAATGCAAATCATGGAGTGTCACCTGCTCCTTTGAATCAGCTGTATTTAACCTCAAATAGCTTCTAAACCCCTTACCTCTTTTTTACCCTCCTGTTTAACCATTTTGGCTCTTGGTCTGTTTCTCAATTGGATAGTATAGCTGAGAGGTCTAAGGCGATGAAGTAAGGCTCCAGTCTCTTTGGAGTTGTGGGTTTGAATCCCACTGCTGCCAAGAAGCACTTTGGGCTTCCCTGGTGGCTCAGATGGTAAAGAATCTGCCTGCAGTACTGGAGACCTGGGTTTGATCCCTGGGTTGGGAAGATCCCCTGGAGAAGGGAATGGCTACCCACTCCAGTACTCTTGCCTGGAGAATTCCATGGACAGAGGAGCCTGGCAGGCTTCAGTCCATGGGATCATAAACAGTCAGACATGACTAAGCAACTTTCACTTTTGTTTCTCAAACAGACCAAGCTCATTTCTGCCTCAGGGCCTTTGCACTTGCTGGTCTCTTTCCCTGGAATATTCTTCTCTCAGAGTTTTGCCTGGATGTCTCTTGTATCTTTAATATCAGTACCCCCTCTCAGAGAACCTTCTCGGTTT
Organism: Dama dama; assembly: GCF_033118175.1. Taxonomy (NCBI): domain Eukaryota; kingdom Metazoa; phylum Chordata; class Mammalia; order Artiodactyla; family Cervidae; genus Dama; species Dama dama. Next base: position 64,360,016 of record NC_083693.1, read on the forward strand.
ACCCACTAGATCTCTCCCCTCATTGTTCTTTCTCCTCTATTAAAATGATTGGTCATGTCTTAAACTATTTTTCTTTCATTTCTCTCTCCCTGGTCAAAAATCACATCTTTGAAAGCAGAGATTATTTGGCTTGTCTTCTGCTGTGTTTCTGGTCCCCAAACATAGCCTAGTTAGTAGTAGAAGCTCATTCACTGTTGAATAAATCAATCACAGTTCTGTGAAATAAATTCTGTGAAAAATAGCCACCAGGTGCCATAAAGGACTTTTGAAAAAATTTGAAAGGTGGTTGATGTATGTTGTGATGATTTTCATTATTGAACTCTTATGTAGTGCTTACATGTACTTGGCACTGTTTTAAATTGCTTCCTCAGATGAGGAAAATGAGGAAGAGACACAATAAATACTTAAGGTCACCAAATTGGAATGTTGAAGAGCTGGGATTCAAACCTAGGCAGGATTCATGTGAGCTGTAAAATTCAATGAATGAGAAAGGGAAAAAGTGTGAGAGAGCGTCAGTGTCTCTCTGGAAATTTGCAGGTTTCCCCGGGGAGCAGCAGAGCTTACCGAAGCATCTCCCACTGTGTTGCATAGAGTTCTAAACCCTGAGAATGATCCATTGATAAAAGATGCTGGGAAATGTGTATTTTGTGTCCTTTGGAGAGTCCCAGCCCAAGTTCAACATGATAAAGGGAAATCCTTTATCATGCAGCAGGAACTCTGTCCTTGTGAGCCCAGCATTTCCCAGTTTGTGTGAGCACAGCCTCCTTTCAGTATAACTATCAATACTCCATCAGTTAGTGTTCTAGGAACACATTTTGAAGATACAAATAACAGTGTGCTGTAATAAATAAAACAGCATGTGTGTGTGTTAGTCACTCGTAGCCCAGTGTCCGACTCTCTGCGACCTCGTGGACTGTAGCCCACCAGGCTCCTCTGTCCATGGGGATTCTCCAGGCAAGAACACTGGAGTGGGTTGCCATGCCCTCTTCCAGGTAAAACAGCATATATATACACACACATATATGTATCTTGCTTCTATATCTTTACTCTGGGTTTTTTTGCTACAATAATTATTCATAGGTATATACTTATTTGCCATGTTATTGATTGTTTTCTGGTTATTTTTGTAGTTTTTTTCCTGCTCTTTTCCCCTTGTGATTGGATGACTGTCTCAGTGTTGTGTTGGAATTGCTTCCTCTTGTGTATGTGTATCTGTTGTAGGCTTTTGATTTGTGGTTATCATAAGGTTCATAGATAACAATGTCTCCATCTTTCTCTCTCTCCTGTGTGTGTTTGTGTGTGTGTATGAAATGTATACATATGTGTGTATATAGAATGTGTATATACACACATATTATTTTAAGATGAACTCTTAGGTTCAAACAGATTCTAACAATCTTGTGATTTTACCACTCCCCACACATTTAATGTCTTTGACATCATGTATTCTTCTTTATGTGTGCTCAGTCATGTCCAACTTTTTGTGACCCATGCACTGTAGCCCACCAGGCTCCTCTGTCCATGGAATTTCCCAGGCAAGAATACTAGAGTGGGTTGCCATCTCCTTCTCCAGGGGATCTTCCAGACCCAGGAATCGATCCCACATCTCTTGCGTCTCTTGCATTGGCAGGCAGATTCTTTACCACTGTTGCCACCTCAGAAGCATATTTTATTTTATTTTTTTGTTTTGAGTATTCCTTAACTGGGCCTTCCCAGGTAGCTCAGTAGTAAAGAATCCACCTGCAATCCAGGAGACGTGGTTTTTATATGAGTTAGCAATTAAATAACAACAACATTCCTTTACTACTAATTGTGGGTATAGATGATTTTATTCCTTTTGTCTTTTAATTTGCCTATGATCTTTGTAAGTGATTGATTTACTATATGTTTGCTTTTACCAATGGGGTATTTTCTTCGATAACTTTCAGATATCTAGTCACAGTCTTTTATTTTCCACTTGAAAAAGTCCCTTTAGCATTCCTTGTAAATCTGGTTTAATTGTGCTGAAATCTTTTGGCTTTTGCTTGTCTGTAAAACTCTTTATCTCTTCTTCAAATCTAAATGATATCTCTGCTGGGTAGAGTACTCCTGGTTATAGGTTTTTTCCATGTCACTTTGTATATATTGGGCCATGCTCTTCTGGTCTGCAAAGTTTTTGCTGAAAAGTCACTTGATACTCTTACTACGGTCCCTTTGCACACAACTCATTGCTTTTCACTTGTCGCTTTAATATTGTCTTTATGTTTAATTTTTGCCATTTTAATTATAGTGTTTCTCGGTTGGGACCTCTTTAGGTTCATGGGGTTTGGACTCTCTGTTTCTTGCATCTGGATGTCTGTTTCCTTTCCCAGGTTAGGGAAGTTTTTCAGCTATTATTTCTTCAAATAAGTTCTCTGCCCCTTTCCCTCTCTCTCCTCATTCTGGGACCCTGTAATGTGAATGTTAATGTGCTTGATGTTGTCCCAGAGGTCTCATAAACTCATTTTAAAAAATTCTTTTTCTTTTTTTCTGTTTGGATTGGGTGGTTTCCATTACCATCTTCCAGTTTGCAGATCTGTTCCTCTGTATCATTTAATCTATCTCATTTACTGTATTCTTCAGCTCTGTTTGGTTCTTCTTTATGTTTTCTAACTCTTTGTTAATCTTTTCGTTGTGTTCACCCATTCTTCTCCCATGTCTGAATATTTTCATGGTCATTATCTTGATCTCCACTGGGTAGTTCGCCTATCTCCACTTCACTTAGTTCTTCTGGGGTTTCCTGTTGTTCCTTTGCTTGGAACAGTTCCTCTGTCTCCTCATTTTGCCTAATTCTGTGTGTGTATTTTTGTGTATGAGGTAGGTCAGTTACGTTTCCTGATCTGGAGAAGTGACCTCATGTAGTAGACATCCTATGGAGCCTTGCAGCAGATGCCCCTCTGGTCACAGAGCTATATGCGCTAGTTGTTGTTGTTCAGCCACTAAGTCTTGTCTAACTCCATGTGACCCATGGATTGTAGCATGCCGGGATTCCTTGCTCTTCACTATCTCCCGGAGTTTGCTCAAACTCATGTCCATTGATCCGGTGATGTCATCTAACCGTCTCATCCTCTGTTGCCCCCTTCTCCTCCTGCCCTCCTATATGCTCTAGGGGTGCCCCCTATGTGGGCTCTATGGGGGTGGGGCTGACTACAGTGGGTGAGCTGGGAGGTGCAGCTGGCTCTGAGCCCAGTTGGCTGCCAGGCCCTGCCTTATGTGGTAACTCTGGCCCCACTATCAGACGGGGCTGGATCCCAGGGTGGGAAGCAGGAGTCCAGCTGCTGCTGGACCACTGGAGGACCCCAAAATAGCAGTCCCAGTTGCTCTTACCCCTCAGTGAGGCTCTCTAACACGGCCAATAGGTTTTCTCTACCCAGGCTCCTTTAAAATTACCACCTCTGTGCTGGGACTTAGCATCCAAGAGCTTTCGTGTGTGCTTTTTAAGAGCAAAGTCTGTTTCCTACAGCCTTCTGGCTCTCCATACACAAGCCCCACTGGTGTTTGAAGCCAAATGTTTCAGGGGCTCCTCTTCCTGTTGTAGGACTCCTGGGCTGGGAAGCCATTGTGGGACTTGGACCCCTCATTCCTGGGGAAGGACCTTTGCAATCGTAATTATCCTCTCATTTATGAGCTGCCTATCTGATGATGTTGGTCTTGACTATCCCTCCTCTCCATCCCTCCTCTCTTGTTCCTTCTTTATATCTTTGGGCTTCCCTGATGGCTCAGCGGGTAAAGAATCTGCCTGCAATGCAGGAGATGTAGGAAACGTGGGTTTGATCCCTGGGTTGGAAAGATCCTCTAGAGAAGGGCATGGCAACCCACTGCAGTATTCTTGCCTGGAGAATCCCGTGGACAGAGGAGCCTGGTGGGCTACAGTCCATAGGATCGCCAAGAGTCAGACACGGCTGAAGTGACTGAGCACACACACATATCTCCTCTCCATCCCTCCTGTCTTACTGTGGTTCCTTCTTTACATCTTTAGTTATGGAAAATCTTTTTTGCTAGTCCATAGGTTGTTCTCATAGATAGTGACTCTGCAAATGGTTATAATTTTTGATATGCTCAGGGAAGAGATGAGCTCAAGGTCTTCCTTCTCTGTCATCTCAGTCATACTTCTCTATGTATTCAGTTCAGTTATGCACAACTCTTATTAAAATCTTTGTCTATTTCCTTCCTGTAGTGTTGTTATGAGTTTTAAAACATATCTGACTATACTGAAATCTTTATAAAGATTTCGATAAAAGAAAACTTTCTATTAAATTTTTCTTCCATTTAACATTTGATTAATAAATATGATTTTATAATTTTTGAAAAGATTATTTAAAATTAAAACAATTTGATCCTCTCCTTTATGATTTTATGCCCCCTTCATCCAACCATTGATCTGTTCTTTGTATATATGAGCTTGTTTTGTTTTGCATTGATTTAATTTTTTTAATTCTGTATATAGGTGAGATCATATGGTATTTGTCTTTCTCTGACTTATTTCACTTAGCATAAATGTACTCAAGGTCCTTTCATACTGTGGTGAATGGTGAGCTTTCAATCTTTTTTATGTATGAATAATATTCCATTGTATATATACCACATCTTTCTTTATCCATTTATCTATGGATGGACACTTAGGTTGTATCGAGAGTTTGGCTATTGTGAATAATGCTATAGTGAACTTAGAGGTGAATATATCTTTTTGAATTACTGTTTTCATTTTCTTCAGATAAATATCCAAAAGTGAAACTGCTGGATCATATGGTAGTTCTGTTTTTACTGTTTAGGGGAGTCTCCATACTGTTTTCCATAGTGGTTGTACCAATGTACATTCCCACCAGTAGTAAGCCAGGGTTCATTTTTCTCCACATCCTTGCTGACACTTGCTATTTTGTTGTCTCAGATAATACCCATTCTGACAGGTATGAGATGATATCTCACTGTAATTTTGATTAGCATTTCCCTGATGACTAGTGATGTTTGGGCCTCTTTTCATGTGCCTGTTGGCCATCAGTAGGTCTTTGGAAAGGTCAGTTCAGATCCTGTCCTCAGGTTGTTTGGGCGGGGGTTTGCTTTTGAGTTTGTGTAAGTTTTTAAAATATATTTTTGGTATTAATCTCTTATCAGATACATGATTTGCAAATATTCTCTCCCATTCAGTAGGCAGCCTTTTCATTTTGTCGATGGTTTCCTTTGTTGTACAGAAGATTTTTATTTTGCTATAGTTCCACTTGTTTATTACTGTTTTTGTTGCCTTTGCTTTTGGAGTCGGATCCAAAAAATCAACACCCAGACTTGATTACCAGGAACTCTTCTAGGAGTTTTATGGTTTCAGATCTTAACATTGAAGTCTTTAATCCATTTTGAATTTTTGTATATGGTGTGAGATAGGAGTTGAGTTTCATTTTTTTGGATATGGCTGTCTGTTTTCCCCAACACCTTTTTTGCTTTTTAATGTATTTGGCTGCATCGGGTCTTCAGTTGCAGCACATGGGATCCTCATTGTATCACGCGCGTGCTCTTTAGTTGCAGTGGACAGACTCTCTAGTTATGGCATGTAGCTGCTCTACTTGTGGCATGTGGCTTAGTTACTCCAAGCATGTGGGATCTTAGTTCCCTGACCAAGGATTGAATCCATGTCGTGATCATTGTAGATTCTCAACCACTGGACCACCAGGCAAGTCCCCTCCAACACCTTTTATTGAAGAGACTGTCGTTCTCCCACTGTGTATTCTTGGCTCCTGTGCTATAACTTAATGAACTATATATATGTAGGTTAATTTCTGGGCTCTCTAATTTATTCCATTTAGCTATGTGTTTGTTTTTATGTCAAAGATTACTTGTTATAATTACATCCTGAGAAGTGGCTACACCATTAAATTTAAAAAAGACTTTAGTTGTTAGATTTCTAGGTGGTTTCTAACTTCTGCCATCATAAATAAATAATGTTGGGATAAATGCCTTCTGTGATAAAGCTTTTTAAAAGACACTTAAAATTGTTACCTTAAGATAATTTCCTGAAAATGGAATTACTTGGGCAGAGCATACACATTTTTAAGGCTTTGATCTATTAAACTGCTTTTTAAAAAAGAATCATGCAAGTTTGCTCTCTGCAGAGTATAAAATTCTTGGTTTTTTAAATAGATGCTGGTGACCTGTTTTTAATCAGAAAATTCTACTATGAGGTGGATAATGGGTGCCATGAATTTTTGTATTCTTACAATTAAACTTGTTTCCTATGTGTTGAAGTAAGACTGTTGTTCAGGAATCATTCTCCCACATTTCACGGTTTGTATCTTTTCTGTAAATAGCTAAAAAGTCTATTCCTTATCTGTCTGGGGATTTTGTGGCTTTACAACAAATGTGGATTTAAACAGACTAGAGGAAGGCCTGTGAAGATACTAAGATTCAGCATGGTTGCACAGGGCTTGGGGATAAATAAGAGCTGGGCCCTTGGTGTGGGGGTAATCCCTTCTAGGTCAAGCCCAGTCTAGCATTTGAGACCCTCAAAGGGTCTGTATGCGGTTCCTTTGGCTCACAGTGGAGCTAACAGAGAATATGAATTTACTTCTTCCAGGTTATTTACATTTTAACAGCGTCTTGAAAACACCCCTCTGTGCAAACCTTCGAAGTCTGTAAATGAATGGATTCCAGGTGCTTTAACTGGTTAGTGGAGAAGATGTTTTGGTCTGAGATGCCTGCCCAGTATTGACAATAATACAGCTTATATTCCTGTTTAATTCCCAACACCCCTGCATATTTCCTCCTCTCACTTGATCCTCACGGAGGTGCTGTGAGGGAGGGAAGATGCTCATTGTCTGTTTTTAGATAAAGTGATGCCCCCCTGGACAGGTACAGGAGCGGCTCCTGGAGGAGTCAGCGCTCACTTACTGGACCATCCATCACCACACTAGATCTGTAAACGTTTTGAGGACGAGTGTCCTTTTATCTGTGTTGGTGGTACCTGCACATTGCCTGTCCTCCAGAGTCATTTATCAGGGTGATGGATAACCTTGATCCTAGGACTCTAGTCTTCCTTCTGCATACTCGCCAGGCTTCCAGGTTACCATGAGGTCTGAGTTCCTACAGCACAAAGATCTCCAATGCCCAGCTTGGCTACACAATATCATCTTGTTATTTCAAAGGACAGGCCATTCTGTGTGTGTAAGTAATTAGAATAAAACTGTCCAGCCTCTTAAGTACACAATTGAAGTGAAACGGAACATTTTAATCTTATAAAAAGACATGGCGTTGCCATGCTCCCAGCAAGCTTTCAGGTAGGAGGCATCAGGATGGAAAAAGCCACAAGTGTTCACGGCCAAAATCTGCCCGTGGCTGGTGAATGTTTCAGGTTGGCCCACAGTTGGCATCGCTCCCCACACGTTTCTCATCTCGAGGATGTTGACGGATTATGTAATAGAACATTTTTTGCTGAAGATAGCATTTGAAACTGCAAAAATGTTCCCAGCACTAGCTAAAAAATATCTGGGGAGAAAAAAAGTCTTAGGCTTCAGGATTTCTTCTTGGAAAATGCCAACAGGGGTGGAGAAGAAGAGTAGTTAGGGAGAAAGGGGTCCTTGTGAAGGTATGAGGTGGGGCTCAACTGATTTCCCTAAAGCTAAGCTCTCAGCTGCTAGAGTTTCTGGTTGCTAAGTCGCTTTGTAAAGATAAAGCAAACGAAGGTTGAGATGGAAAGGAAGTGAGTGAATGGAGGACGTTTCAGAGGCAAGGGCAGCATGCCAGGAGTCGTTCAGTCAACACATTCAGTAAATCTGATGCTTGCTGGGTGCTGGGACAGCAATTAACTAAAAGTTCTTGTCCTCATGATGCTGTGGTCTAGTGTGTGGGCAAGGAGAAATAGTAAACAAACACTGTATTTGGTAGAAAAACCCAAGTGACAATTACAGAGACGAAAAGACTCTGCTTGAGTTGGGGGTATGTGGGGTGGGGGTGGGGTAAGACGATGAGCTTAGCTTTAGTGTTGTTGAATTTGTGGTCTCCGTGGGTCCTCAGCTTGGTGGTTGGAGTTGGAGCCTGGAGAGATGCAGGCTGGATATGGGATCTTCCAGGGTTGGGAGGGGCAAGGAGAGCCTTGCGAAGCATCCCATTCTGGGGCTGGGAGGAGAACCCGTGCTTTGCCTGGCTCGCGGTGCTCAGGGAGGCTCCATCATAGTGTTCCATGGCCTGGAACAACACGGGGAAGTTAGAGCAGACGTGGTCCCCGGACCAGGTAACTTGGGCATGCAGCCTAGGACTTTCCTATCTTTGCTTGGCTGGAGTGAAACAGAAACCCCAGGCCTTGGCCTCCCTGTGGGATTCCAGCCTGATTCAGGTGGCCCTGGGGGCTGACCTCAGGGGCCCTGGGGCCTGACTTCAGGGGCCTAGACCCTTGGCGGCTCAGGCCTAACCTTTTCTGTGTTGCTTCCCCCGGTCTCTGGAGAGAGAACTTCCTTTTCCAAGATGCCTGGATGGCAGCATCTTAGGACCGCATCCCTCCAGGCTGGAGGGCTGCCTGACTTCCGGCCCCTTCCTGTGCTCTTGGTCCCTATGTTTCTCCTCCTGGAACTTCCCTTCTTCCCCTCCTTCTAGTCCCTCCATTCTCAGCTCTCCTGTGTTTACCTCTTGTTGCTCAGAGAGGCCTGGGGGTTGGGTACCAGGTGGGCAGCTGTAGATTGGATTGACTCCACTGAAATTTACTATCAAGTCATTACATCAATTTATTCACACAGCCACTGACGCAAATGGGCATCCCTAAGAGGGATTTTGAGGGGCATGGTAGAGATGGCTTCTGGCTTAAGAGCTTCCAGGGAAATGGAAATGTGGGCTTAAAAATGAGGACTTTAAAAAACAGTTCCCTTTACCCCATCCCCACCCCATGTAGCACTGGCATCTGTGCTGGAGTGAACACGTTTTGCTCAACAAATTTTGCAGAATGAAGGTGCAAAGAGAGGAGACAGCTTGGGGCAGAAGCTGCAATGCTGTTGGTATTCAGTCAGCAAACACTGAATACCTACTATATGCCAGAGGGTGGCGGCTGGCAAGGAGCACGCACAATGAGGCCGTTTCTCTGGCTTTCTCTTAGCCAAGCCTTGTATGCCTCCTCAGTCGCTTCAGTCCTGTCCGACTCTTGGCGACCCCATGGACTCTCGCCCACCAGGCTCCTCTGTCCATGGGATTCTCCAGCAAGAATACTGGAGTGGGTTGCCATTCCTTTCTCCAGGGGATCTTCTTAATCCAGGGATCCAACCCGAGTCTCCTGCATTAGAGGTGAATTCTTTACCCACTGAGCCATCTGGGAAGCCTAGTTAAGGAAATTTGGAGTTTGTTGGAACAAAGAAAAAGAAGGGTCACCAAGGAGGGGAGAATTCCTTCCATTTCTCAATCCCTTGTCTCTCCTTGGGTGGCGGGTGCTGTAGCGGGATGTGAGGCGCCTAAGTCAGGCAGATGGCTCAGCTGGTGCCTGGAGGACAAGCCTGTCCCCCCCAGGGTCTCGGGTAACAGTTACAGGACGTGAAGCTGGAGTAGACCCTCTGGGTTCTAAGCGCCGCATCGGGATGCGGGGGAGTTGCGGCTGGGCAGCGGGTGTGGACGTCTGCAGTCCGGGAGAGATTCTGTTTCCGCACTCTGTCCGAAGGCCACCCTGTGTCCCGGGGTCAGGTGGCCACCAGCTCACGGCCAGTGGCTGCTGCTCGGCCAGCACCACTTAGAACACAAGGCCCTTGAGGACGCTATGCCGTGTGAAGGGTTCAGGTTAATGATGCTGAGGGTCTGTCCTCGGCTCTGTCGTCCACGTGGCCAGGAGACCGCCCTTGTGAAGGTGGTCACTGCCCAAGGCCCTGCTTTGGTAAAGTCTCCAGAATGCACCACTGAGCTCGGGATGAAGAAGAAACTTCTCAGCCGAGCGCCTGGCGCTCTGGGCCTAGCTGCCAGGGCCCCTTCCTGCGCACTTCTCGGCCGCGTTTCTCACCCTCGGAAGCTTCCTCGGTGCTCGCTCACCTGTCCCCTTCCTCTGCCCCACATCCTGTTATCTGGTGACTTCAGCTTCTTATTTCAACACCCAAATAAACAGCTGACGCCCTCAGACTGGGTTACCTGCTGTTTCTTTTTTTTTTTTCTTTTCCATTACTGCTTTTGTAACATAATTCAGTTCAGTTCAGTTCAGTTGTTCAGTTGTGTCCGACTCTTTGCGACCCCATGAATCGCAGCACGCCAGGCCTCCCTGTCCATCACCAACACCCGGAGTTTACTCAAACCCATGTCCATCGAGTCGGTGATGCCATCCAGCCATCTCATCCTCTGTCGTCCCCTTCTCCTCCTGCCCCCAATCCCTCCCAGCATCAGGGTCTTTTCCAATGAGTCAGCTCTTCACATCAGGTGGCCAAAGTATTGGAGTTTCAGCTTCAACATCAGTCCTTCCAATGAACACCCAGGACTGATCTCCTTTAGGACGGACTGGTTGGATCTCCTTGCAGTCCAAGGGACTCTCAAGAGTCTTCTCCAACACCGTAGTTCAAAAGCATCAATTTTTTGGCACTCAGCTTTCTTCACAGTCCAACTCTCACATCCATCCATGACCACTGGAAAAACCATAGCCTTGACTAGACAGACCTTTGTTGGCAAAGTAATGTCTCTGCTTTTTAATATGCTATCTAGGTTGGTCATAACTTTCTTTCCAAGGAGTAAGCGTCTTTTAATTTCATGGCTGCAGTCACCATCTGCAGTGATTTTGGAGCCCAAAAAAAGAAAGTCAGCCACTGTTTCCACTGTCTCCCCATCTATTTCCCATGAAGTAGATTATAGTAATTAATGTGTCACATTACTGTCTTTCCAGATGTGCTTAGAAGAGCTTCCCTGTAGCTCAAACTGGAAAGAAATCTGCCTGCGATGCAGGAGACCTGGGTTCGATCCCTGGTTTGGGAAGATCCCCTGGAGCAGGGAATGGCAACCCGCTCTAGTATTCTTGCCTGGAGAATCCCACGGACAGAGGAGCTTGGTGCTCTGTGTCCTTGGGGTCTCAAAGAGTCGGACACAACTGAGTGACTCGCACTACTGCTACTACCAGATGTGCTGTGAGCAACTCAGCTCACCATCCAGCACCCAGCCCGTGGTTGGCATGTGATGGTCCCAAGCCTTTAGCAGAATGGCCCGAATCTGTCATGGTTGTGGTCCCCTCCTTGGTGACCCCCTACTAGACTCTTGGGGGCTGGAGAAGGGTGGGAAGGACAAGAGGAAGTGACAGGAGGGAGCCCCGAAGTGAAGGGGATGGGATGGCTGCCTTTGAGGATGAAAGGGAGAGACAGGGAGCGCACAAATGTTTATCCGTAAACACAGGAGGAAACAAATGTGTACACAGACAGCAACACCTGTGCAGGCATAGGGGGCAGGCGGGGCGATGGTGGCTATAGGCATGAGGGGGTGTCATTGGAGCGCAAGGCCCTTCAGATAACAGCCTTCTGCTCAATTCCAGAGGCTCTGCCCTGTCACAGGAGGCCAGAAGCCGGGAAGGAAGGACTAAATGCACACTTGCTGTTCCCTTTGCACAGAGAGAGCTCCCCCCACCCAGGGGTCTCCTCCACCTCCATCGGGTGTTCCCTGGTGGTCCACGGGAAGTCAAAGCCCCTCCCCCTCCCCCTCCAATGACAGACTGCACTAGTGACCAGAACAACCTTGGCTCCCGCTTGAGTGTGTCCAGCAGAACCTCCCCCAGCATCCAGCACACACCCGGGGCCTAATAAGTGTTTGTTGAATGAAGCCCCTGCCCTGCTCCCTCCACTGGGGCCCAGCAGCCTGCTGACTTCCCGAGCCCACCCTGTGGGCCCCGTCTCCCTGCCTTGCTCCTGTCTTTGCCTGACTCTCCTCCCTCTCAGCCTTCCCAGCTTCCTTTGTGCGGTGCCTCCCTCGTGAAGCCCCCCTGGATATACCCCACAGTGTCAACCGGGCCCTTCTCTTTCTGTATGTCTGGGCCGCTTGGTGTGAACAGACTCACGTCTACCTACCACTTGTCTGTCGCCACCCCATCCTGGGGGCTCCCTGAGGACAAGAGCCATCTGCTCACCCTTTCACTGCCAGGACACAGAGTGTTGTCTGACACATCTGTGCCCACTGGGAAAAGTCTGAGTTAATCTTCATTCACCTCCCGGGGCTGTTGAAGCCTTGATGAGGCTGTCTTGATGAGACTGGGTCTACAGATCAGCCAGATACCTACAGTGATCTCAAGGCTTGCTATTGTCTTTTTTTCCCCTAAATACGTTTAAGAGTCAGTTCTAATGAGGCAGATGAACCTAGAACCTGTTATACAGAGTGAAGTGAGTCAGAAAGAGAAAGGTAAATACTGTATTTTAATGTGTATATATGCAATCTAGAAAAATGGTACTGAAGAGTTTATTTACAGGGCAGCAGTAGAGAAACAGACATAGAGAATAGACATATGGACATGGGGAGAGGAAAGGAGAGGGTGAGATGTATGGAAAGAATAACATGGAAACTTATATTACCATATGTAAAATAGATAGCCAACAGGAATTTGCTGTCTGGCTCAGGAAACTCAATCAGGGGTTCTGTAGCAACCTAGAGGGATGGGATGGGGAGGGAGATGGGAGGGAGCTTCAAAAGGGAGCGGATATATATATACCTATGGCTGATTCATGTTGAGGTTTGACAGAAAACAGCAGAATTCTGTAAAGCAATTACCCTTCAATTAAAAAAAAAGAATACAAACTTAAAACATTGAGTGAATGAGTGCTAGAAATCTAATGCATAGTGTAGTGAATATAGACAGAAGTTTTTTATTATGTTTTTGGTGCTACTTCACTTTTTTTTTTTTTCCCCGCTGCACTGGGCTGCGTGTGGTGTCTTCATTCCCTGACCAGGGAACCTGCACCCCTTGCATTGGAAGTGCTGAGTCTTAACCACTGGACCACCAGGGAAGTCCCAACAGTCTTGTATTATAATCATCAAGCTTGCTGTTGTCTTAACAATCCCTGTTTTGGAGCAGGTCTGAATGGGCTCATCGCTCACATGTCCAAAGGGCGAGAAAGCCTCCTGGTCTGGCTGGACTGACCTCTGAGCCCTAGCATTCGTGCTGGGGAACCAGGCTGGAGCTTCTGGGTGCTGGTTTGTGCTTCTCCCTTCCTCCAAGGCCCTCCCCTCGTGCTCCCTCCTTTAGCACGTCTTAGCTGTGACATGTTGTTGGCTTCCTTCTCACCATGAAGGCAGGACTGTAGCTACTCACCCCGCTGTCCCCAGGGCCTGAAGCTCAGAGAGGGAGCACAGTTAGGGAACGAGCCAGCCTCGGGTCCTAACATCCCTGGGGTGGTGTGTGCTGTGACAGGGAGGTCCCCAAACAGGTGGAAGATGATTATAATAGCAGCTCATATTCACTGATGACTTCCTATGTGTCTGCCACTGTTCTTGGAATTTTATGCATAGAATATAACTATTCTTTTTATTGGTTTTTAATTTTTTCTTTATTTTGTTATAGTATAATTGATGTGCAGTTCTAAAATTCACTTTTTTAAAAGTCTTTATTGAATTTGTTATAGTATTGCTTCTGTTTTATGCATTTTGGGTGGTTTTTTGGGGGGCCATGATGTATGTGGGATCATAGCTCCCTGACAAGGGATCAAATCTACACCCCCTGCATTGAAAGGCAAAGTTTTAACCACAGGACCACCAAGGAAGTCCCAAATTTCACCCATTTTAAAGTGTACATTTTGAGAATTTTGTTCATTGTGTGAGATTCTGTAACCATACTACAGTCAAGATGCAGAAATTTCCTTCACCCCCCAAAACTTCTTCATGCCCACTTGTGTCCTTGACACCTCGTTGCAGGCAATGATTGATTTGATTTTTTGTCACTACAGTTTTGCCTTTTCTATAGTTTCATACAAATTAGATCATACAGTGTGTAGCCTTCCTCTTTGGCTTCTTTCATTCAGCATGAGTTTCTTAGGATCCACCCATGGTAATGCATGTCTAGATACTGTAGTCCTTTTTGTTGCTCTGTAATATTCCACACAGCATGCTGGGACTAGACCCCAGTCTCTTGTTCTTAGTTCAGTGTCTTCTTGGCCACTCTGTAAAGCCCCCTTCCTAGCTTTGGTTGAGGAATCCGAGCTTTCCATCTGGCTTTGAGTCTCAGGAGTGGAGTGAGGGAGCAGGTGGCTGTCCCACGTATCATCCAGGAATTGTTGGGTCCTTGTTGTCACTTTAATGCCTTCTGGTGCAGCAGGCATAAAGGAAAAGGCTCACCTGAGGTCTTGCTCATTCGGAGGTTGGGAGATCAGTCCTTTGACACTAATCACGTGAAAGCAGGAGTGCAATCACTGCTTCTGCCCAAGCTCTGTGCTGTTTTGGCGAGAGGCGGAGACACACTTCCAGGAGCTATTGAGCACTTGTTACGTGAGGTCAGGGGTTGCTATTTTTTTTAGTTAATTAATTTTTTAATTGAAGGATAATTGCTTTACAGAAGTTTGTTGTTTTCTGTCAAACCTTGACATGAATCAGCCATCAGTATACATATATCCCCTCTCTCTCGAACCTCCCTCCAGGGGCTTCTATTCTAACAGTGTTGTACTGAGTCACTGAATCCTCACCACAAGGCAGAGGGAAGTCAAGGTTATTCTGCCAAGTTACTCAGCTGCAGAGCTGGGGCTCCAACCTCAACCCCCAGACGTGCTCTTTATCCCACATGGTTTGTGGAGCACTGGAATGGAATTTAGTTTTCCCCAAGGTTGGCCCTGGCCTGGTTTGGAAGATGATGAGGTTTGAGGCAGTAAACTGAAATGCTCTGCCTAAGAAATGAACAAGAATAAAGGGATGCCAGCAGGTAGAAGGTAGCTCTCTATAAGAGAAAAAGAGGGTCGCAGGCTGCTCGGGGAGAGACTCCCCAAAGAGGGTCGTGGTTCAGAGTGGCTCCATAAGGCTCCGTTTCAGGTGGTGTTTGCACTGTTACACCAGACCTTCAATCGCTGTGATGCTTTTTCTGGTCTGGGGTGCTTTGGGGAATGAAAAAGCAGGAGGTGACATCAGAGCGTGGGGCAGGGTGCAGAAAGGCCAGTGTTTGATGCCTCTGAATCTCAGGGTGGAGAATGGGCATTTGAGAGAAGCAGAAACTCAGAAGCAGGAGTACTTGGAGAGTTGTCAGAGTATAGTTTTGAAAAAGGTAAACGTAGTTCTCATACAAATGGAGAGCAAACACTTGTCAAAGGCTTACTTAACTCGTTAATGACAACCAGCAGGATGACAAAGGTGGTTCTAGGAAAGATACAGATGGAAGACATCCCCATGACTGAAAGGATGCCGGAATCTGATTCTGAAGGGAGCTACCAAATCAAAGGGCATCCTTTAGGAAATGAAGCTACCACCTTTGGGATCATCTTTTATCCCGCTAGACAGAAACAGATGGCTGTTTACCAGTTCTCAGTGAGTTATCCTCTACGTTTACTAAGTCTGAGCCACAGTGTTGTGTTTGTTCAATTGCAGAGTCGTGTCTGACTCTTTGTGACCCCACGGACTGCAGCACACCAGGCCTCCCTGTCCTTCACTATCTTCCGGAGCTTGCTCAAACTGATGTCCATTGAGTTGGTGATGCCATCCAACAGTCTCATTCTCTGTTGCCCCTTTCTTCTCTTGCCCTCAATCTTTCCCAGCTTTGGGGTCTTTTCCAATGAGTCAACTCTTCTCATCAGGTGACCAAAGTATTGGAGCTTCAGCATCAGTCCTTCCAATGAATATTCAGGGTTGATTTCCTTTAGAGTTGGCTATTTTGATCTACTTGCTGTCCAGAGGACTCTCAAGAGTCTTCTCCAGCACCACAATTCAAAAGCATCAGGAGAAAATTATCAAAATGACATTCCCAGGAGGACCAGATGACCTTTTGCTGGACAGGTTAGATGCTGCTCCAGTGTGATGTTGAAGGGACAGCAGACATCCATCTGTCTTATTTCAGAGTTGGATAATTTTTCCTTAAGTTTTTAGTGACATCTGGGGAGAGGTTCCTTTGAATTTCCTGTCATGGATGGGTTTGGGACTCTCACTGCTATTTAAATATTAAAGGACACAGGCTCACTGTCAAAGGTGGTAGATTGAAAATACACATCACCTTCACTTCTTCCCAAAATCCCATTGGAAGACCAGGAAAATGGTTTTTCTTAAGAACTGGAATCCAGAAAGATAAGAAAAAGGAAATATTAAGAATTTTGGAAGCTGGGGGGTAGAAATATGAATAGAGTCATCTTGCAAGTGGAGGGGACAGCGTAAGTTGTGGGGGGAGAGTGCAAGCACCTTTATAAGTGTTGGGGAGGAGGTGGTGGCTGAAGACACAAGGGCCGGTGGGAGGTCAGGGAAGCAGTTTGATGCCCTCTCCTCACTCCTCCTCCGCTTAGGACAACCAGACGACCCTCCCGCTTTCTACTATGGCCAAAAAAAAAAAAAAAAAGAGGGATTACTTTTTGGAGAGAGCAGAGCCAAGAAAAGGGATTAGGAGAAGGTTTAGGGAGCTGGCTGGAGACTCAGAGCTGTCTTCCCCACTCAGCTTTCAACAAGCTGGCAGCCAATTCTGTACCCACTCAGAACTGGGAAGTTCTCTGGCAACTGATCAGCCTGAGAATAAGGATCTGAAGACCTAACCTCCAGAGGTCCCCACCTAAACACCCTGATTGTGCTACGATGAGATGTTCAGCCACCAGCTTCACGCATGTGCCCTGCGTGTCCAGGCAGCGCTTCATACCTCTGTCTTGAGTCCAGATGACCAAGGGTCACCTGGTATCCAAGAAGAGCATTGACTTTGTAAGACAAATAGAAGAGAAGCAATTTAGAGTCAACCCAACTATGCATGGGTGGGGGCAGATGAAATCTGGGGCCCGGCATATATTCCTAGGATGAAGGTAGATTTTGCAGTACTCTGGCTCAGTGGTAATGAATCTGCCTACAATGCAGGAACTCCTAAAGACACAGGTTGGATCCCTGGGTTGGGAAGTTCCCCTAGAGAAGAAAATGGCAACTCACTGCAGTATTCTTGCCTGGGAAATCCCATGGACAGAGGAACCTGGTGAGATACAGTCCTTAGAGATGCAAAGAGTCAGACACGACTGAGCCACTGAACATGCACACATGTAGTATTCTTGCCAAAATCTTTAGTGTGGATCTAATCCTGGGGACACAAGACAAATTCTTGTATGGATCAGTCTGCAGGAAACTGATGTGGAGACCTCAAAGACAGCAATGAGAAGGAAAGTTGACCTAACTCTAGAACAAAGGAGATGAAGATGGTGTGTCTACCAAATACCATGGTTGGATCCTGAACTGGAAAAAGTTTATATTTGCAAAACATATTTCGGGGATAGTTGGAGAAATCTAAATGTGAGCTCTATGTGAGTAGTATATGAAGATTAAATTGCTTGACAGTCACGGTAGTGATGTGGGTAGAAACAGGGTCTCTAAATTTTGATACTATTGATATTTTTGGTCAGATCATTCTTTGTGGGGGACAGGGGTGCCACCCTGTACATTGTAGGATGTTTAGTAGAATTCCTGGTCTCCACCCCCCAGATTCTAGTAATACCCTCTCAACTCTTGACAATAGAAACTATCTCCAGACACTGTGAAATTTCTCCTGGGAAAGAAGGTGAGGAGAGGGTAAAATCGCCCTTGGTTGAGACCCCTTGGCATGAAGGAGAGACTTCTTTTTCTAAGGAGAAAGGTATTAAAGTATTGGGTTGGCCAAAAAGTTCATTTCTGTTTTTCATAAGGTGTTATGGAAAAAACCCGAATGAACTTTTTGGCCGACCCAGTACTTAGGGCTGAATTTCACTTCAGCAGTTGATCTTCGAATGGTTTAACAAAACAAATGTATGGTACAGAAAAAGGGTGACAAATATTAACTGGTTAGTCTAGGTGAAGGGTACATGGGCGTTACATAATTTTTTCTTTAAATTTTCCTTTAGGTTTGAAAATTCCCACAGTAAGATAATATAACAAATTGGCAAAGGAGAAGTCATAGAACTCAAAAAAATGGCTAACAGGTAGAAGTGAGAGTCTCCTAGGTATGGAGCAGAAATTAAACACAGGAGCTGCCTGAACCTGCCACATATTAACCATCTGACTTTGGGCAACTGTGTGACCTCTACAGATTTCAATTTCTTTGTTGGGAGAATGAAGCTCATCATTTCTGTCCTGCCTCCCTCACGAATGGAGAAGGTGGTTGCTGTCTTTAATATGGAACACATTTCTCTGACCCTTAGACTTTGTGTGAATGGGGTTTATATATATTCATTCATTCATTTGTGAAATATTCTTTGACAGTAGTTCTATAAGAGAGGATAAGAGAAATGGAGGGGCAAGTTATTAAAAATAATTCAAGAACAGTTTTTGGAACCAAATTTCCCAATGAAAGCCCACGAATCTTTGGCAATGTGGATAAAAGTGGGCCTTGCTAAGGCTTCTCACTGTGAAATTGTCCCCAATGTTTAGTAAAGTGTCTGAAAGTTTCCAAACAAGGAGAAAGAGGTCACATCAGATGTCTTGAAAGACCAGGGAGTGACACCTTGGAAATCCTGGAAAAAAACCACTCCAGCCTAGATTCTCTGTCCTGATGAGCCTCTGATGGAGGTTGAGTGCAGAATAAAGGCATTTTCAGACATGCAGGGTCTCAAATGTATCTTGATATCAGCCACTTTGCAAACACACACTCATGTCACACACACTCTTGGGTCTGCTCCTCAGGTGGCCTTTGGGGCCTGGCTCAGTGTCCCCAACTGGCGCTGGGCCTTCCTCGGCCACCAAGGTAGGGGATGCCCATCCTCTCTCCCGTGGGCTCTCGTGTCTGTGCTGTTGGCCAGACACTGACCATCACACCGGGCTGGGCTCCTGGTCCACTGGGGAGAAGATGCCCAGTGGCATTGGGTATTTCTTCCAGTCCAACACTGGCTCTGAACTTGGCCTGTGTCTCAGGAAGTGTAGACTTCAGAGGTCGTGACCCTGATTCTCTCTCAGACTGTCACAGTCGCGAGTATGTGAATCAAGAACAGAGAGATTTGTTCAAGAATCCGAGGATCTGGGATGTAAGGGTGGCTTGGAAAGAAACAGGCAATGATGAGTTTATATAAGTAAAATACATCGTAAAAGGAAGACTCCAACCTGTGGACGCCAGGAAGGGCTCTCAGGATTCTGAGCTGCATTTTGAAGTTGGACGGTGGGGGTGGGCAGGGCTTAGGCCAGCAGAGGGGGTGGGGGGTCTCTGTGAATATGTGCAGACATGAATCAGTACTGGGGAGAGGGCTTACAGGTAGAGGGGTCCCCTGTGAGTTTGAGGTTCCTTGCAGCCCTTGGGGACCAGTCAGAGCACATGAGTCTCAGAGGATGGACCCACCTTCCACACCGCCTCCCCCTGAGTGAAAGCAGCAAGGTGTACGGGGAACCCACAGCCAGGCTGGCTCTGACCTTGAGTAGCCACTGCCCACAGGTATTTGCCACTGAGGGCCTGAGTCTGACCCAGGAGAGAGGCGTATAGGGGCTCCACTGTGCTCTGCCCCAGGGGGTGTCTCAGAGGTAGGCAGGGTATGGGTGGAGGCTTCTCTCATAAGTTCTACTGCATAGAACCGCGAGCTCTGTTTGACCACATGGATTGTGAGCTGGGATGTCTCAGCAGTGCATCATAAGGGATTTTTAGGCAGTGTTTTTCAGCGAAGTGTGCCCCAGAATCTGGAAGGAGATTCACTTCCTTGGACCATCATCAGGCTCTGAGCCTTTCTGATCTCACTTCTCTTGTCCATAGAGTGGGGATGATTTCAGCCTCTGGGTTTCACAGATGTGGGTGGAACATTGCCCGTTGCATTGCATTTGTAATTCCATCAAGCCTAAGAGAACAGGGTTGGGTGGCAGGCGGTGGGGGGGCATTACTGGAGTTCTTAAGAAAATTGTATATTTGGAAACAGAGGCTCTGGGAGGAGAATGCCTTGCCCAGGGTCCATAGGGAGCCAGGGTTAACTGAGATGGGTACCCAGGGTGCCCAGTATCCAGGGGTGTGTGTCCCCTACATGGTGGCTACAGCCCCACTTTGCCTCATTGATTGTTTTGTTCTATGGTCACTTATCAGACATCCTGAGTGACAGTGTTGTTAAGTTTTGCAATAGTTATTCCCTTTCCAAGTCTTTCAGATATCAGAGAAACTCACCAAGTAGAATAAGGTTGGGGAAGAGATCTGTCTCCACCCCTAATGAACGTCTTTTTTTTTTTTTTTTTTGGCCATGTTGGGTCTCTGTTGCTGCATGTGGGCTTTCTCTGGTTGCGGCAAACGGGGGCTGCTCTTTATTGTGGTGCTCAGGCTTCTCATTATGATGTCTTCTCGGTGTTTTGGAGCACCAGCCCTAGGTGTGTGGGCTTCAGTAGTTACGGCATGAGTGCACAGTGGTTGTGGCTTGTGGGCTCTAGAGCACGGTCTCGATAACTGTGGGACATGGGCTTAGCTGCTCTGCAGCATATGGAATCTTCCTGGACCAGGGATCTAACCCCTGGTTAGATCTAATCCCCTGCTTTGGCAGGTGGATTCTTAACCACCGGACCACCAGGAAAAGTCCCCCCAGCTGGACTTTTAAGATGAGGACTATGAACTCCATGGATTTGGACAGCCACACAGCACTTTTCTAATGAGAAAAAACACCCTTCACTTAGCTATGTGTGGGTATGTGTTTAATCATGGCCAATCTTATTTAAAACAAACAAAAAAAAGGAAATTTCAAACAAGTATAAAATTTGAGATAATAGTATAATGAGCCCCCCACACACACATATCCATCATCCAGATTTGTGGCCCATCCCATTTTATGGCTATCCCCCTACTTGCCCCTTCCCATTACTATTTTGAGGCAAACTCCACATATACAGGATATCATTCATCAGCTATTCAGCATGTATCTCTAAAAGGCTTTTTAATGACATCACCACTATTGCCTGCCATTCTTGCATCTGAGAAATGAACTGTTTTTATACTTTTTTCAAACTAGACCTGGGTCTCTACTGCCTCCTTGGGAAAAGAGGGCCCCAGCCCAAAGGCAGAGGGGAACTCAGAAGTTCTTTGCTTTCGTTCTTCCCTGGACATGGCTCCTGGAGACAGAAGAGTGGGTTCATGGGCTGTCAGGAATGATTTAGATCCTGGGTGATTTTTACCCTACCTCTCCTGAGCCCTCGTGGCTCAAGCGGTAAAGAATCCGCCAGGTGGCGCTAGTGGTAAAGAACCTGCCTGCCAATGCCGGAGACCTACGAGACTCCTTCGATCCCTGGGTGGGGAAGATTCCCTGGAGGAGGGCATGGCAACCCATTCCAGTATATTCCAGTATTCTTGCCTGGAGATTCCCATGGACAGAGGAGCCTGGCAGGCTGTAGTTGATAGGGTCGCAAAGAGTCAGATGTGACTGAAGTGACTTAGCACTCAATGCAGGAGACGCAGGTTCAATCCCTAGGACAGGAAGATGCCCTGGAGTAGGAAATGGCAACCTACTCCAGTATTCTTGTGTCTGGAGAATCCCAAGGACAGAGGAGCCTGATGGGCTACAGTCCATAGGGTCGCCAAGAGTCGGACACAAGAGTTGGGTCCCTCTTGTGAGATTAAATTGGATCATCTTGAAGGACGTGAGTCTCTGGTCATGGTTTTATAAGCCATTGGTCTCTTGGAAGGTGGCATCAAGTCACAAAGCTGAACTCCGTGAACAGAGGATGGGTGTTCTCCCACAGCCAGTGGTACTCCCATAGGTAGGTGCCTGGCAGGTGGACACCAAGCCTGTTGTATCTTTTACGGAAGGCTTGGGCATTCTGGAAAGAAGAGTCCCTGGCAACAATCCCCTGCATCCACCTTCTCTTCCTTAACTCTCAGCATCACCGGCTCTCGCCACATTTTCTTATTATGCTCAGTGTTTGAGATTTCAGCCTGAATTTTAAATTCATGTTCTCAATATACTGAGCCTTAAAAAACAGGACATTTTAACACTGTATTACACAAAGTTAGGGGACCTTTAAGCATTGGGTCCAATGTTTTGCAATTTGCTTGCTTGCCCTATTTTTGTTAATAGACCTTTAATTCTCCTTAAACATTTGCTCCTATCTTTTGCTTTTATTAAATTTTGAAATGCACGTGTGTTTTTGAGTCCTCTGGGTAACAAAATGTCAACAGATTATAGAGTACATTTTTTTCCATGCCTGCCCTCCTGCAGAATTACAACAGTAATCTAAATCTGATTAGAAATTAGGTCATGACCCCCCAACACTCACCCCAGAACCTCTGATAATAAGACCAGGGAAACGTGAGAAATTAAACCAGTGATTAGGTTCCCTTCAAAACAGTTACAACTTTGTGCCAGATTTGTTTCTAGGGCTTAGTAGGATGTATCATTCAGTCCTTTATGCCCACCAGTGATCTGAGTGCCTGTAGAGTAAGGTTCATGAAGCATGTGATCGAGAGAGAGTTTGGGAGATGCTGTTTGACTCCCACTGGGGATGGCTGTAATTAAAAGAAAGAAAGAAGGGCTGGTAAGAATGTGGAGAAATTGAAACTCTCCTATACTGCTTGTGAGGATGTAAAATGGTGCAGCTGCCAAGGGAAATAGCTCGGAGGTCCCTAAGTAAGTTAAACACAGAAGGTGTCTGTTTTCACCCCCTCTGTGGTCCATCTGCTGCATGCTGCATGCAAGACTCTGGGCTGGAGCTGAAAAGCCCCAGAAGCCCCTTTGCCAGGTGCTGGGCGGGCCCATACCTGTCCAGCTCCTGCTGAGGGGTGATGCGTGTGCCCTCGTCCCCAGCTGGGACCTGCAGGTTTTTCCAGGCATGGATTAGCCCAGCACCAGGATCAGCTGCTTAATGCAGCTTTAGTTCGGGTGCCAGCAGAGTTTGGGAGTTCTGGGACCAAAACCAAAGTCAGTGGTTCTCGACCGCCTCCTAGGGGGACATGTGTCAAGGTCTGGAGACATTCTTGGCTGTCACAACCCTCAGGGGAAGGGATTTTTAAGGGCATCCAGTGAGCAGAGGCCAGAGATGGTACCAAACACTGTGCGATGCTCAGGACAGCTGTGAGGACAGATGACTTTCTGGTGCAGAATGTCCGTGGTGCTGGGGCTCAGATCCCTGTGCTAAACACATCTGTCAGGAGGGCGGGTTTGTTTGTTCATGACTCTGCTTGGTCTGGTTGCAGTGCCCGGGCTCTTCATTGCTACACTCGGGCTTTCTCCAGTTGCAGCAAGCAGGGGCTTTTCTTCGTTGAGGCGCCCTGGCTTTTCTTCGTGTTGTCTCTTTTGTTGCAGAGCGTGGCACGTGGGCTTAGTTTCCCTGTGGCATGTGGCTTCTTAGTTCTTTGACCAAGAACTAAGGATCGAATATGTATCCCCTGCATTGGCAGGCAGATTCTCAACCAATGGACCACCGGGGAAATCCCAGGAGGGCGGGTTTATAATGCCAGGGGAGCACCCCAGAGGGGACCGTTCCTGCCTGCCGCATGTGTCCCATTTGTTATCTCAACATCTGCGTAGGCACCTCCCTACTTCATGGAGGAAGACAAGTGAGACCCAGGAGGGATCATTGTTCAGGGACCATTAGAAAAGACCCTGATGCTGGGAAAGATTGAAGGCAGGAGGAGAAGGGAACGACAGAGGATGAGATGGTTGGATGGCATCACTGACTCACTGGACATGAGTTGGAGCAAGCTCCGGGAGATGGTGGACAGGGAAGCCTGGCGTGCTGCAGTCCATGGGGTCGCAAAGAGTCAGACACGACTGAGCAGCTCAACAACCACAGCAACAGGGAACACACCTGCCACGTGGCCAGGCTGGGATTGGAACTGAGGTCTGCCTCCCTCCAGGACCTGACTCTTCCAACTGTTCATCAGTAAAACAGGGAAAATAACACATGTCTAGGACACTTTATGGAGACCAAATGGGTCAAGTGTGTTTTATTTAGAAAAACCAACATTACTCACTGCTTCTTGCCTGGGAGCCCTGGGGTATGGTCCTTGCTCACAAGGCACCTAGAAATGTGGTGGGTTGAGGGCGGGGGGCAGACCTTAAAACAAATTAAATCTATCACACTAAGGATGAAGAGCTTCAGGGAGAAGGGTGCACCCACACTGAGGAGGTGCTGCCCGAGCTGAGTAGTCGGCCTGAAGAAGAAAAGCAGAGGAAGGTGTTTAAAGTAGGTGGAACAGCACGTCCAAAGGCATGAACCGGCGTGGAGCTGTGGCAGGAGCCGAACACCAAACTGGCTCTGGAGGCCCAGGTGATGGGAGAGAAGCGTGCTGCAGTAAGGGAAACTGGATGCTCTGCAGAAGGGCTCAGACTTCATCCTGAGAGTGAGAGGGGAGCGACAGGTACATTCTCAGTCAGGCATCCTGGCTGCTGTGTGGAAGAGCGACCTGGGCAGGTGATGGGTCAGGATGTCAGGTTGCTTTAGGCCGTGAAGTTGGGCTGAATCAGTGGGGATGGAGGTGGGGTGGGGAGGAGAGGACAGATTAGAGGCAGGAGGTGAACCAGGCAGAGCTCCGTGATTGGATTGCGCTTGGAGGAGAGGTGGGAGGGGGCTCAGGAGAGTTCTGGGTTTCTAGCTTGGTGAAGGGGAGTGCTAGGATCCTACCTAAAAAGGAGGATGCAGGAGATTTGGGGGCGGGAGGTCTGAGTGAGTCATGGTGGGACCAGTAGTGGGGTTTGTCCAACACGTGGTTGAGTCTGACCTTGGGGCGGTGGGTGTGTGTGCAGCCTGACTGATCTCACTCATTTTATCTGTGAGACTCCTCCAAGTTGTGGGAACAACAGCTCGCTCTTTTTCACTGCTCTAATTCTGTGATATGACTATATAAGGGATTGGTTGGTCCACCCAGCTCTTGGCAAACATTTAGTTTGTTTGGAGCCATTAGGAATAATGCTGCAGCGAGCATCCTTCTGTTACCAACTCCAGTCCTTGGATTCTTTCATCAACAAAAGTGGGTGAGAGGCCAGAGGAGGAATTCAGGGAAGGCTTTCCCTGGGCGCCTACAGCCCAGGGGCGTGAAAACAAGTAGCAGGTGCCCTTGCTTGTTCCCTGAGTGGGGGTCCAGCTGATTCCTTAAATGGGGTGAGGGTCAGGGTCGGATAAGAGGGTGAGGCGGGGGAGGAAGGTAGCCTTAGGTAATCTGCCCACCTTCTTGCTGATGCTGTGTGCAGGGATCATGCCCAGTTTGCTGCTTTTGTTCCTGGAGCCTCAGAAATAGCAGTTGATTTGTGGAATTTTTTTGTACCTTTTTTTAAAAACAGGTTTTATTTATTATTTGTTTGTTTTTAAAATTATTTGGCCACGCCGCATGGCATGTGGGCTCTTAGTTCCCCGACCAGGGATTGAACTCATGCCCCCTGCATTAAAAGTGCAGAGTCTTAACCACTGGACCACCGTGGAAGTCCTATATCTTTTTGTTTATAATTGTCCCAACCATGCATGTATGCAATTATTATATTTTTATGTTATAGTTTCTATGTGTTCTGTTGCTTGAGGAAATGTGTTCAGGTACAAGAGCAAACTCGGGTTAAGGATGCCAGGTCCCAGCCTGTCTCACTTATATGTGCTTTTTGGGAGCCATGGTCTCTCATTTTTGTTGCGTGTTTAGGAATAGAACTGCTGGGTCATGGGGATGTGCTTGGACATCTTTCACAGACTCGGCCAGACAGTTTTCCCAAGTGTACCTCTCTTCGCTTCCACCAGGGCATATGGGGGGCTGGTTCCTTTATGTCTTGGCCAACATTTCTCTTCCAGTGCCTTGTTGTAATTTTGAGCTTCCCTGGAGGCTCAGACAGTAAAGCGTCTGCCTACAATGATGAGTGGTTCTGGGCATCTTCACCTGTGCTTATTGGCTATTCAGTTATCTTTTCTTCCCCCTGTGATGTGTCTGAGTCTTTGTCCAGTTTTCCATGCCTGCTAGGTCACTTCAGTTGTGTCTGACTTTGTGCGACATTATGGACTATAGTCTGCCAGGCTCCCCTGTCCATGGGATTCTCCAGGCAAGAATACTGGAGTGAATTGCCGTGCCCTCCTGCAGGGGAATCTTCTTGAGCCAGGGGTCGAACCCACATCTCTTACATCTCCTGCATTGGCAGACAGGTTCTTTACCACTAGTGCCACCTGGGAAGCCCCCAAGGTTTCCATTATATTGTCTTTTTCTGATTAATTTGTGTCCAAGTCTCTTGATTGTCAGATTTGTGCGTTGTGAGTATCTTCTTCCTTTGTGGCTCAGCTGGTAAAGAATCCGCCTGCAATGCAGGAGACCTGGGTTTGATCCCTGGGTGGGGAAGATCCCCTGGAGACGGGAAAGGCTACCCACTCCAGTATCTTCTTAGATCTTCTAAGAGTATCTTCTTACTCCCATGTGTTTCATTTGCACTCTTACTGTTGCTTTTGAATGAAGGTTTTAAATTTTAATACATTCAAGTTAATAATGACAGCAATGAACATCTTTATTAAAACCAAAGCAAACTGGTAGTTTAGAACAGCAATTCCCAACCTTTTTGAAATCAGGGACCAGTTTCATGGAAGACAACTTTTCCATGGACTGGTCGGTTGGGATGATTTCAGGATGATTCAAGTGCTGTAGGGTCCGCGCTCCTATGAGAATCTGATGCCACCACTGATCAGACAGAAGGTGGAGCTCAGGCAGTAATGCTAGCAATGGGGAGTGGCTGTAAATATAGAAGAAGCTTTGCTCACTGGCCGGCCGCTCACCACCTGCTGTGTGGCCCAGTTCCTAACAGGCCACTGACCAATACTGGTCCATGGCCCAAGGGTTAGGGACCGCTGGCTTAGAAGACAGAGGAAGCCTACTACTCTGACTAGTGTGCCTTTTTTTTTTTTTTGGCCATTCATTGTGGCTTGTGGGATCTTAATTCCCCGATCAGGGGTTGAACCTGCACCCTCAGTGGTGAAAGTGCAGAGCCCTAACCTCTGGGCCACCCGGGAATTCCTGTTAGTGTGATTTAAAATGTCTGGTGTCTTGAGAGGAGAAGGGAGGCCTCAGAGTGGATCTTGAGTCTTGGATCGTTATTATTTAGGTGGGTCCCCAGGTCTCTGGCTATAAAGGGGATGCCATCTGCCTGGCTTCCTGGGGTGTGCAGAGAATCCAGGGAGTTCACACGGATGAGTCGTATGTTCTTAGAGATTCTGCTCTTAACCCAAAGGCAAAAGCGAGGCCCCAAACCACCTCCTCTCTGGCTACAGGGGCAGCCTCGTCCCCCACAACCGCAGCAGGGGCTGCTGGAATAACTAGGAGGAAGTGGATCAGGCTCAGGCCTGAGGTGGGATGGGGGGAAGCTGGGTACCCCTATCCTCTCTGCCTCCCCAGGGTCTCCAAGACCTAGGAGCCCTGGAGAAAAGAGGCTTCAGGAGGCTGGCTGGTCTGAATCCCTAGCACCAGGGATTGTGCCACCCTGGCAGGTGCCTGGTTTGAAGGGGCTGAGGCTCATTCCCACAAGGACCAGCACTCCTGCTGGAAACCCAGATCCCTACCACTCAGCACAGCCTCCCTCCCCATCACTTATGCTCCAGCCACTTGACCTTCCCATTCCTCGATCACATCACCACTTCCTGCCCTTGCCTAAACCATGCCCTGAACTCAAGCTAAAGATTCTCTCCTCGCCCGCCCACCAGCACCACCCCACCCTGTTTTCCTGTCGTCCAGGTCTCTGCTCCCTGTCTCCCCGCTTTGGTGGCCCTTCCTACTCTCACCCTCGCCTGCCCTGGTCTCTTCTGGAGCTCGGAGCTCGCCTGAAGCTCCCTGAAGCTGGGCTGCATGCACGACTGGGTAGGTTCCCCCTCCCTCCAGCACGGACCTCACCCGGTTTGCTGCAGCCCCGTGGCCTGTACGTGTGCCTGGCACGTCGTAGGAAGTCACAAACCCTGAAGATGACAAGGAGTCGGTCCTCCGCCACGGAAGACGGAACAGGGTGGCTGAACCAATTCCACGACCAGAGGTGAGAGGACCCCGCCTTCCATCTGTGCCCTCTGATTTCAAGAGGACTAGGAGCAGAGCTGGAAGCTCCAAAGGCCAGGTTGAATTTTCTAAGAGGCGGCCAGCCACGCTCTCTCGTAACCCTTGGCCCCGTCGGTCTGAAGGGGGGGCCAGCAGGTGGCCACGTTTCCCAGCCTCAGGGAGGGCTCTGCCCTGAGAAGCCTGCTTCCTGCCCCTTGAAGTCACGCGTTGCCATGACAACCGCAGCCCCATGCTGGGCTTGGAGCAGTGCCAGGTTGCCCTTTGCTGGGGCAGGCAGGTGTAGGTGCGAGGGTGGCTTTCAGGTGTCTGGGCAGACTCGGTCAGTGTGAGATCCTGCTAGCCTGGGGTTAGGTTTTCAGCACCCCACCCCTCACCAGTGGGGCTCCTCTGACCGTTAGAGCAGAACACGCTGCTTTTAACAACAACTGTGGAATATCAGCCTTTGCAGAATTCCACTTCTGAGACAGGTGAGGTTTATCAGCCCCGGAAGGAACTTGTGGGTCCTATCCAGGGTCCCTCAGCACCCAGGACTCTCAGCCTGCGGGCAAGGCTGTTCCCCCTGCCCCGTACAGGTGCCAGGGTTAGGGTTAGGGTTAGGGTTAGGGTTACTGAACCACAAAATGCAGCCTGATAGTCACTTGAAAAATCTGAATTGCATTTGTATAACAGTACTTTGAAGTTCTTCAATTAAGTGATATTGTTTTGCTTTGCTTTTTATTCTCCTAGGCTCAGGATTTTCAACCATGCCTGAATAGTGGAATCACCTGGAGAACTTTAAAAAATTTAAAAAAATTGTTTTTTTTTAATTAAAATTTGAGGTTCCCCATCCTCTCCCAGCATTATGATGTCACCACAGGGGCATAACCTGGGCCCCAGGATTTTTCCAAGCTCCCCAAGTGATTCCAAGGCTGAGAAGCCCCTGTTTTAGGACACGTGTCTATATTATTTTTTTTAAGAAATATAATTTATTTGTTTATTTTTTTGGCTGCACAGTGCAGCATGCAGAGTTTTAGTTTCCTGACCAGGGATCAAACCCTCACCCCCTGCAGTGGAAGCCTGGAGTCTTAACCCCTGAACTGCCAGGGAAGTTCCACATGTATTCTTTGATTCACTGCCTTTTGGAAATCTGTAGGACACACAAGACAGGTAATTTTAAAAATCATGGAGGTTCTTAAAAGAAACGTAGCCTTATTGTGTCAATTTGTATCTATCATCTTGTCTGTTATTTGAAGTGTGTGGGTCAGCTCCCTAACTGAAAATCTCCACTGATTTTTTTTTTTACCTCGAGTCCTCTAAACCCCTTCCTGCCTCACGGCTTTTGCACTCCCTGTTCCCTCTTTCTCAACACTCTTCCCAGATCTTGATAAGGTGGGATCCTTGAAATCTATTCCCAGCTAGCTTAAATGTCACCTCCTCAGAGAAGCCCTCTCAGACTTTCCAGTCTCAAGCCACTCTCTCCCTAGTCACACCCTATCACATTACCCTTCATGGCCGGAACTGCTATAATTACTGTGTTTATTTCCTTACTTATTGCTGGCTGCTCTGTTCTGCAGCGTGAACCCTTGAGAGCCTCACTCTCCGTTCACTGCTGGATCTCCAGGCCTGGCACATGGGAAGTGCCCAGTGAGGCCTGCTTGAATGTGCATCTCTGGCATTTGTGAGACCCTTGAGCACAGGCCCAAGGATTGTGTCCCTGTAAGGCCTTTTGCAGAAGTAGAGGCACAAATGGTGCTGATACATAAACAACACATTAACCAACTTGTTATAGGATGAGGCGTCTAAACTAGAAAGACGGTCTGTTTTAGGATTTTCTCTAGACTATTACAGGGAGAGGGGGAAATGAAGAAGGTACAAAATTGTAGTAGAGAGTTCTCCCTGAGGTCATGTGGATATTCCTATCAGTTCAGTTTAGTCACTTGGTCGTGTGCGACTCCTTGCAACCCCATGGACTGCAGCACTCCAGGCCTCCCTGTCCATCACCAGCTCCTGGAGGAGTTGGTGAGGCCATCCAACCATCTCATCCTCTGTTGTCCTCTTCTCCTGCCTTCAGTCTTTCTCAGCATCAGGGTCTTTTCCAAGGAGTCAGTTCCCTGGATCAGGTGGCCAAAGTATTGGAGCTTTAGCTTCAGCATCAGTCCTCCAATGAATATTCAGGGTTGATTTCCTTTAGGATGGACTGGTTTGATCTCCTTGCAGTCCAAGGGACTCTCAAGAGTCTTCTCCAACACCACAGTTCAAAAGCATCAATTCTTCAGTGCTCAGCTTTCTTTATGGTCCAACTCTCACATCCATCCATGACCACTGGAAAAACCATAGCTTTGACTAGACAGACCTTTGTCGTCAAAGTAATGTCTCTGCTTTTTAATATGCTGTCTAGGTTGGTCATAACTTTTCTTCCAAGGATATTCCTATGGATATACTGTAATGCTGCTGCTGCTGCTGCTGCTACTGCTGCTGCTAAGTCGCTTCAGTCGTGTCCGACTCTGCGCGACCCCACAGACAGCAGCCCACCAGGCTCCCCCATCCCTGGGATTCTCCAGGCAAGAGTACTGGAGTGGGTTGCCATTTCCTTCTCCAGTGCATGAAAGTGAAAAGTGAAAGTGAAGTCGTTCAATCTTAGTGACCCCATGGACTGCAGCCCACCAGGCTCCTCTGTCCATGGGATTTTTCAGGCAAGAGTACTGGAGTGGGTTGCTGTTGCCTTCTCTGTTACTGTAATGATAGAGGCCAAAACTATTATGCTATAACCATGAAGATGCCAAAAGTCAAATAGTAATCTCTGGGTTGAAGGATAGCCAGGAATTTCATTTTATGATTATTTCATAGTTTTAAAATTTTCTCTGGACACATTTCCTATAACTAGATATATTAAATTTTATATGGGGAGATTTATAGTTTTTGATGCTTCTGGTACAGTGGTTTAAACACTCTGACTTGCAAGTATATACATATAAATAATATATATACTATATGTATACATACATATATATATATACTATATATACATATATAGTATACACACACACACACACACACACACATATATATATATAAGTAAAAGTAATACCTCTGGCTCTGAAGCCAGATGAACCTGGCTCTACAGCTTGCTATCTCTACCTTAGGCCAATTAACCTCTCTAAGCCTCAGTACATCATGAGAAATGCTGGACTGGATGAAGCACAAGCTGGAATCAAGATTTCTGGGAGAAATATCAATAACCTCAGATATGCAGATGACACCACCCTTATGGCAGAAAGCAAAGAAGAACTAAAGAGTCTCTTGATGAAACTGAAAGAGGAGAGTGAAAAAGTTGGCTTAAAACTCAACATTCAGAAAACTAAGATCATGGCATCTGGTCCCATCACTTCATGGCAAATAGATAGGGAAACAATGGAATCAGTGACAGACTTTATTTTCTTAGGCTCCAAAATCACTGCAGATGGTGACTGTAGCCATGAAATTAAAAGATGCTTGCTTCTTGGAAGAAAAGCTATGACCAACCTAAACAGCATATTTAAAAGCAGAGACATTACTTTGCCAACAAAGGTCTGTCTAGTCAAGGCTATGGTTTTTCCAGTGGTCATGGATGGATGTGAAAGTTGGACTGTGAAGAAAGCTGAGTGCCGAAAAATTGATGCTTTTGAACTGTGGTGTTGGAGAAGACTCTTGAGAGTCCCTTGGACTGCAAGGAGATCCAACCAGTCCATCCTAAAGGAGATCAGTCCTGGGTGTTCATTGGAAGGACTGATGCTAAAGCTGAAGCTCCAATACTTTGGCCACCTGATGGGAAAGATTGAAGGTGGGAGAAGAGGATGACAGAGGATGAGATGATTAGCTGGCATCTCCAACTCGATGGACATGAGTTTGAGCGAACTCTAGGAGTTGGTGATGGACAGGGAGGCCTGTTGTGCTGCAGTTCATGGGGTCGCAAAGAGTTGGACACGACCGAGTGACTGAACTGAAGCCTCAGTATTCCCAGCTGTTAAATGGGGATAATTAGTCTGCCTCAGAGTTGTGGTGAGGGTTAAATACATTAATATACATAAACTTTGGTTAGCACATAGTGCTCAGTATGTATTAGCTAGTAGTTTTACTATTACTGGGGTATTAGTATATTTTAGGTATACCATCTCATATAATCATTTAATCCCCCAAACAAACCTGTGAGGTAGCTGTAGAAGCAGAAACTGAGGAAAATGAAGCAAAACTTGCCTTTGGTTGTTGTCAGAGCCCAAATGGGGGCACAGGTTTGAGCTATCTTCTCATGCGCTGACCACCTGACACTTCTGGGACACAAAAGAATGGGTCAGTTCTATAAACGGGTCCTAGAGCAATTCTTAGAGAATCTTGTGCCCCTAGAAGTGGCCCTGTGTAAGGATTGTGGTGAGCGGTGATGGGGGAGGGGGGACGTGGGGTGGGAGAGGAGACTTACCCGTGATTCAGTTGCTAAAACTCCGAGCTCCCAATGCATGGGGCCCAGGTTTGATCCCTAGTCAGGGAACTAGATCCCACATGCTGCAACTAAAGAGTTCTCATGCCACAGCTGAAAGATCCTGCAACTACGACCTGGTGAAGCCCAATAAGTACATGCATACACACTTAAAAAAAACAAGTGGCCCCGGAACTCAGAGGGTCCTGCCTTGGGCACTGTGCCCCCCCAGTGGCAGATACGGGAAGTGCGTCCGATCTAGGCCACAGAGCCTCTTGGCCTGGTATGAAGAGTCAATCTGCATCACCAGCTGTGTCTTCGCTCTTTAACAATGAAGTCATTGGCTAATCTCTCTCATCCACTCCGCCTTCGCCCTGCCTCCCCGCCCCCAGCGTTTTCTGGACAACCACAGTGGTCTGCCTGTCTGCCTCGCTCCATGAGCCTTCATTCATAGCACCTACTAGTCCTCTCTATAACCAGCAGATATGTTCTAGTCACTGTCATATGTTGAGGCCCTCTCCCTGGCCCTGACCCTGTTCATTAGCCTCATTTTGTGCCCACCTCTCCTGCACACCCCTGCGTAGACCACAGACCAGGGAAAGGAAACGGGGATGTGGAATTGACGGACTGGGGCAGGCAGACCCAGGGGGCACAGGTGTGACACAAAACGCCCCGCCTGCCGCCTGCTCCCTCCCGGGTGCCCTTCCCCCTCTGCCCCCAGGCCCCACCCCCGTGGCCTGTAAGGCACAGCTCCCACTCAGCTGGTAAAGAATCTGCCTGCAATGCGGGAGACAGGGGTTCGATCCCTGGGTTGGGAAGATCCCCTGGAGAAGAGAAAGGCCACCCACTCCAGTATTCTGGCCTGGAGAATTCCATGGACCGTATAGTCCATGGGGTTGCAAAGAGTCAGACACGACTGAGTGACTTTCACTTTCCCTTTCCAGCTCCCCTCTTATGAAATATTTCCTGTTGACACTCCAGGTAGCCAAGGACTGCTTTCTGCTCTCTTCTGTTCCCACCGTGCCTCCCAACACAGCCCCACGCCCCACCCGCCTCCCCCAGCCCTGCCCGGCCTCACAGTTGAGCCTGTGACACTGTTTCCCACTTGGTGTTCCCAGCAGCACTGGCTGCTTCCCCAGGGCAAAGGTTGAATCAGCTGTCAGGGTTGCTTCGCCTGTCAACAAGGTGCCCCTCGTGGAATGGGCTCCGGTGTTTATAAATGACTGAAGGTGAAGGCCACTTCCCAGACACCCAGTCCCTGTGCCCTGGGGGCCTCCTCCTGCAGAAACTCCTCCTTTTAAAAATTTTTTTTTCATTTTCTTTTTCTTTGGCTGTCTGTGCAGCATGGAGGATCTTAGTTCCCTGATCAGGGATTGAACCTGCATCCCCTGCTGTGGAAGTGCAGAGTCTTAACCACTGGACAGCCAAGAAAGTCCCAGAGGCACCTTCTTTATCTACTCCCTCGAGGAGATCAGCTTGGCCCAGAGCCATGCCTGGCTGGACCCCCCTCCCAGGTGCTAGAGATCGTGCTTTTGGCTGAGAGCCCAGTGACTCTGAAAGATAATCAAATTAGTCTTGACCAAACCGTTGCTTAGTTGGTAAAGAATCTGCCTACAATGCAGGAGACCCTGGTTCTATCCCTGGGTCAGGAAGATCCCCTGGAAAAGGGATAGGCTACCCGCTCCAGTATTCTTGGTCTTCCCTTGTGGCTCAGCTGGTAAAGAACCTGCTTGCAATGTGGGGGATCTGGGTTCAATCCCTGGGTTGGGAAGATTCCCTGGAGAAGGGAAAGGCTACCCACTCCAGTGTTCTGACCTGGAGAATTCCATGGACCGTATAGTCCACGGGGTCGCAAAGAGTCAGACTCGACTGAGTGACTTTCACTTCCATACTTTCACTTTCAAACCATTGCAGGACTTCAGCTTGACTCACATGCAATAGGAACAGAATAAACACTGAGTGAAATGAATTTTTGATTACCACGTGAGCATTGTGAATCTTTGCGTCTTCCTCGTCCTGTGTTTCTCTCCCCCAGCTCAAGCCTGAATGTGTACTCCATAGCTCCTCTGGAGAGAGCCTGGTGGGCAAGGCCTTTGGGGTAAAGTAATGCTGGAAGTAGCATAAGAAAAGAAAATGACAGGCCTCTTTAGGCAGAGGTTTTAGCCTCTGCTGTAATTAAAATTTGCTTTAAATATCAGGACTGCATTTATCAAGACTAAAGGGCGGGCTGTACAGTGTAATGTGGTCATATTTTAGAGCTGATTTTTTTTTTTTTTCAGGGATGTTTAATGGAGGTTTTTAGGTCAGTTCTGATTTCTCAAAACATTATCTGCGTGTGCATCCAGAGCCTGCTCTTGACTGTGCTGCAGAGGAAATGGGGTGATAGAAAGGTGAACTGGGGAAGAAACCTGTCCTCAGCAGACAGCTGTAAATAATGTAGGACAGGTAGAAAGGTCTCAGGGTGCTAGGGAAAGGCAGCAAGTTCGGAACCCTAACACGTCCATCCTGGGGGGCTTCATGGAGGAGGTGGCCATCTAGGCAGGCCTTGGAAGACACTGAGGCTCTCAATATGTGTTAACTGCATCTGGGGAAAGTCAGCCCAGGTGGAGGGAGCAAGATAAAGGCCCAGAAAAGCAGCTGGCTCAGAAGCCAGGAGGCTGCCAGATGGGCCCAAGTGGGAACCAGGAACAGGAAAGGGACAAGCTTGAGAAGGGAAGTTGGGGTCAAGTAGTGGAGGGTGTTTGAGAGTCACAGCTCTGGCAGTGGCTGCCCGTGGCATGCAAGAGCTCTTGTCACTGGGGGCATTTTCCACTGTTGGGACTATGGGGATAACAGTAGACACGAACCTGCCAGCTGGTGAATGGTGGGTGAATGTTCCCACTCCTTGAGCTCAGAGGGCAGCTTGTAGGGGCTGGTTACTAAGTGACCCATCCGCACGATGCAGAGAAAGGATCTGGCTTCTCTCTGCCTCCACCCCCACTCCCATCTGTTCTTTGAAGCCTGACTCAGGTTGACCAGTGCTAAGAGGAGAGTAATATTTAAGAGACTGAACTGGGGGGTGGTGGGGTGGTTTGGGGAGCACCCACTGCCGGGGCTGGAATCTTGGCTCTTGCTTGTGCTAACTGTGTGATTTCAGGCAAGTGATTTAACTTCTCTGAACCATCATTCCCCATCTGCAATCGACAAAGTAATTAGGATAGCACCTAAGAGGTAAAGTAGTTCTGAACAGTAAAGGAAGCCATTAGTGAGACTTAGAAACCATGCCTGATGAATAGCAAGTGCTTAATAAGTGTGGGCTGCTGCTGCTTTGCTTGACTTACTGTCTTACTACCCAGTTTGGGTCATGCCTTACCTCTTAGCATCTCTGCTAAGACACAGTGCCTCCCAGTTCTCAGATGTCCTGAGAGGGATCTGGAGGTAGTTCCCATCAGCACAGAGCAGCAGCAAGCTCAGCTGGAGGTCAAGGTTGCATAGCTCCATTTAGATGTGCATACAGGGTTTCCAGGGCTTCCCTGGTGGCTCAGATAGTGAAGAATCTGGGCTTCCTAGGTGGCTCAGTGGTAAAGAATCTGTCTGCAATGCAGGAAATGTGACTTTGATCCCTGGGTTGGGAAGATACCCTGGAGGAGGAAATGGCAACCCACTCTGCTAATCTTGCCTGGGAAATCCAAGGGACAGAGGAGCCTGGTGGGCTGCAATCCATTGGGTCGCAAAAAGTTGGACACGACTGAGTACGCACACGTGCATGACAGGGCTTCCAAATAGTGACTTGGCTCCCACAGCTTGCTCAGGAACAGGACTGGGTGTTTGTCACAGATTCTAGGTGAGCTGGCACCTGTGTGGCCTCGGTGCACACCTGTCTCCAGGTTAGGCTGAGCTGGGATGTCTCAAGGACTGTGTCTGCCTATCCCGTGTGCCTCCCTTCAGCCCTCCACGTGCTTCCTGAACTTGATGTCTCACCTCCCAGGATATGTGGGGAGAGGTGAGAGGGCAGCAGAGGCGAACGCTTATGGAAGAGGAGGGGCTTCTAGGTGGCAGGACTCTGGATGCTCAGAACTTGTGTCCCTTCAAGGCAGCTACTGCTCTGGTGAGGGTTCCAGGCCCTGCCCTGATTTGGGGAGGTAGGGAGGGGGTATCTAGAAGATCCGTGAGATCCCTCAGAAGGGGAATTTTCAGACTCCAAATCTCCATTCCTGGGAGCGTGTTTCCCATGATGGTTTCATCTTTCTGTGCTCTAGATGCTCAGTGGGAGCAAAGTGGCCCTCTGGGGAGCAGGCGGCACGGAATGTCATATGACAAGCACTAAAATGGAGTAAACTCCGGGAGTCGGTGATGGACAGGGAGGCCTGGCGTGCCTCCCTAGGGGTCCATGGGGTCGCAAAAAGTCGGACACGACTGAGCAACTGAACTGACTGAAAACGGTGTTGGAAAGAGAGGGGCCTGGGTTTCACTCATGAGGACCTTGGAAAAAGTCACTAAAACCCTCTGCGCCTCGATCTTCTCAACTGTAAAATGGGATCGGACATACTTCTGAGGTCACTATGCAGATTGACTGAATGCACGTAAAGCACTTAGACATGTTTCCCTCTACAATTCCCTGGGAGAGCCTGAAATCAGCAGGGCACCCTGGATCCCACTGTGAGCAAGACCCTGCCCGGGGGGTCTGCTTTTTGGGGGAGGATGGGATAGGTAGCCTTTAGCACAGTGCCTGATACATGATAAACCCTCTAAATGATGCGTGGTACCTGCTGTTAACCAGAATTGATGTTATTTAAAGCCAGCTTCTTTCTCCCCTCCAAAGGCAGTCAAATCAGGGAAAGTCAGAGAAGAACGTTGTCCACAGCAGGAGCCAGAGCGGCAGAAAGGGGTTTGTTTGGCGTTTCCTTTAATCTGTGTTTAATGTGTAAGCAGATTATCTGAGCAGAACTGGGACTTCTGTGCAGGATGATTTGCCCGTCTCTGGCCTGGGCAGCTGGTGGTGGAGTGACACCACCGTTGAGGCTGGGTTCACCGTTTGGGTTGAAATTCCAAATGGTCCTCGGTGGAGAGATGTGGGCGAGAGGAGGAGGGAGCAGTCTTTCCCTTTGCTGTAAAAATGTGTCCTCACGGCTGCCCATGAAGCAAATCCCCTTTGCCCTTGCCACTGCAGAGGCTCCTGCTCTCACTCCCACCCTCCCGAGTCTGTCTCCAGTCCCGCCTCCACCAGCCTCCTATTGCGCTGTGGGATCTGAGGGAGAAAATGAATGAAACAGCAGGAGCTGAGGGGGTCTGGGGGTGACAGGCAGGGATGAGGGGGAGCCGTCTGCCTCTGGAGAGGAGTGTTTGTATCACTGGCGTTTAAAGTTATATCAAGTTTTTTTTTAATCATGGGACATATACATAAATTTTGTAATTTATTTTTTTATTTTTTTATCATGGGAAATATACATAACATGAATTGTATCATTTTAACCATGTTTAAGTGTGCAGTCCACTGGCATTTAGTGCCTTCACTTTGCTGTGCAACCGTCACCACCATCCGTCTCCAGAACTTTCCAGACTAGAACTGCACACCCATTCAACATTAACTCCTCATCCTCCATCCTTGGCGCCCACCAGCCTACCTTCTGTCTATACACATTCGACTGCTCTGTCTGTGTTACTCAGTTGTGTCTGTCTGAGCCACGAAGGAAGCCCCTTTGACTACTCTAGATGCCTCTAAATGAGATTATGTAGTATTTAGCTTTTTTTTTTTGGCTGGCTTATTTCATTTGGTATAATATGTGC
This sequence comes from Dama dama, assembly GCF_033118175.1. Taxonomy (NCBI): domain Eukaryota; kingdom Metazoa; phylum Chordata; class Mammalia; order Artiodactyla; family Cervidae; genus Dama; species Dama dama. The sequence goes on from NC_083693.1 coordinate 64,398,199, forward strand.
AAGGTTCATCTGTGTTGTAGGTGTATCAGTCCTGCATTCCTTTTCAAGGGTGAAAAACATTCCATGGTATGTGTTTACCACGTGGTGCTTCTCCATTGAGTCATAGATGGAATGTGGGTTGCTTCTGCCTCTTGGCTGTTGCAGATAATGCGGCAATGAACATGGAACTACAATATCTGTTTGAGTCCCTGCTTTCAATTCTTTTTCTTTTTCCCTTAAAAAAAATTTTTTTTTTTGGCCATGCTGTGGGGTAAGTGGGATCTTAGGTCCCTGACCAGAGATTGAACCCCAGCTCCCTGCACTGGAAGCTCGGAGTCTTAACCACTAGATGGCCAGGGAAGCCCTTTTGCTTTCAGTTCTTTCAGGTGCATACCTAGAAAAGAAGTTTCTAGATCATCTGGTAATTTCATGTTTAATTTTTTGAGAAACTGCCATACTTTTTAAGCTCTTCATGCACAGTGTACCCCTTTATTGCCTGCATCTGGGGTTGACACACCTAGTCCTCCTTCGGTACCCATTCCTATACTGTTTTCCTCTGTTTTATATAATAAAGCCTTGAGAGAGACCTTAGGACTTGTGTGAGAGAGAGTTAGGTCTGAAGCGTGAGGAAGACCTGAGGTTGTGTCCTTGTCATGGGAGATGGGCTGCCCAGGACTCAGTATTGAGACCTGCAGCTGCTACCATCCAGCCTGGCTTCCCAGCCACATACTCTTTGGTTCTTGGAAGCTTCCGATGGCTGGACTTCCAACCTTGTTGGTTGAAGAAGGACCACAGGCACTGACTGGGGACACTTATCCTCTGGGCTTGACTTTAGCCAATGGCCTGGGTTGCTCCCTCCCTCGTGGCTCCCAAGTCATTTAATGTCTACACTTCTGCAGTTGCAGATGTAGAGATGAGATTTAGAGTAGAGATGCCACCCTTCCCCTTTCTCCTCTGGGTACCAAGGAGGAGGAGAGGGAACATCAGAGGTATCCTTGATCATCTGGGGTGGTCGATATCAGTTCCAGCTGATGGTTCTGGAACTCATGTTGTCGACCCCGAATGATGTCAAGGCTACTGGTGTTCAGGTAATTGGGACAAGGACTTCAGGCTCTGGTGCAAACCCCCAAAGACCAAGGCTGGTGCCCAGGAGATGTCTTATGCTCACTTCTGGTCAGCCTGCATAGTGAGTGGAGAACACCTCTAGAGCACTTATCCTGATTTTGTGTTGCATTTCTTCAAAAGACAGAAAGACCCACTTCCATTTAGATATGTGCACTAGAACATTTATGGTAGAAATACCATAATAACTGGGATTTTCTTCAGAATAAATGGGATGAGGAGACAGCGGGAGCCAGCAAACTGGCAGGGATATGAGATGAAACCAGATAGACCCTGAGTTGATAGTGGTTGAAGCTGGGTGGCAGACGCATGAGCGCTGATTACACTATTCTCTCTGTTCCTATGTCTGACCTTTTCCATATTGAAAATTAAGAAAAATATAGCCTTTTCCTCCACCCCATTCTTGGAAGGAAACTAACCTGCGCCAAGCACTTCTTAAGTTTGGACGCTTCTCTAAGCTATTAAATGCTCACAACATACGAGCAGTGGGTGCTGTTATCCCCATTTTACAGGTGGGTAAATGGAGTCACCTTAACCTTTCAGCAGCTGAGTGGCTTAGCTGGGATCTGAACCAGGTCTGGTTCCCTTACTGCTGCTCTACCCCCCGTGGAGCTGCTGCCCCTGGATGGAGAGTGTCAGCCCCGGGTCTGTGCAGCCCCTGGAAAACCGTGTCCTGGGCGACCCCTGACCCTGTCGCTGTGGCTTTGCCTTCCCCAGGAAGCCCTGCCTGCAGGACCTAGAGATCGTTACAGGAAGAGGTAATGACTCAACCCCGGTCGCTCAACTCCACCGGGGCAGAGCGACTCCCTTGCATCGGCCGGAGCTCCTGGCCCAGGCCCCGGGTACTGTGTGCCTCATTAGCACAGTCTCATTTCCTGTGTTCTCCCTGGGCTCCTGAACTTCCCTGTTCAAATCTCCCCTCACCCTGGGGCTCCTGCCTTCCCGGTCGAGTCTCAGTCCCAGACATCCTCTTGTACTTCTTTTCCTCCCAGTCTTTTTGGTTTCTTAACTTGCCTCCTCTGCAGATGCCAGCTGGCCACTCTGCACAGGTGGCTTCACCCATCCTTTGCAAAATCCATGTATCCCTGCCCCATCTCTCCCCCCTCATCCCAGGTTGTTCCCGCTTCCCTCTGGCCTCTGTCTCCCAGCTCAGCCCACACCCGGCTCCCGCCCAGCTGCCCCCATGGCCCAGGCCGATGCCTTCCTTCCACCCTCACAGAGGGAAGTGCGTTTCTCTCCACTCACGCCAAGGCATGCCCACACCATCTCACCTTCCCCTGAGCGGAGGGCACAGCTGCTGCCAAACAGGACCTGAATTCCCAGCCTCCTACTCGATTTCATCAGCCTGTCAGCCTTTATTCCATTTAAGATATTTTTAAACCCTCTTAACACTTTTGCCTTAGTTTTAATTCTCTCCCCCCCGCCCAGTTAAAACATAACTCTCCTTCCAGTGGATTTTCCCCTGAAGATGTGACAATATATTTTCTTAAAATGGCTTCTGGAACTTGATTCCTTCGCAACACATTTGAAATGAGAACCGCCACAAAAATGATAAAGCCTTCTCCTTGGCTGTACTGTGTACCTGCACCAGACTAGGTGGGGGAGGGGGCTCCTCTGTGAACCCCATCAGCCTTCCTGGGGACCCATCTGTATCATTGAACTTACTTGTCACCAGATGAGCCTGGCAGCACTGTTTTTTTTTTTTTTTTTTAAACAAAAGGCACCAGGTTTACCAGGGAAAACTGCAGTTCCTATTTTAGGAAACTTGAGTTGACTGTGACCAGGAGGTGGTATGGTATTAGATCGAGATGCCAGCTAGGGTAACAGACCCTCATAATTTCAGTGTCTTAGCACAATAAAGGTTTTCTTCTCACTACATAACACTCCAGGGTGTGTTCTTGGCATGTGGAGCTTCTTCCACATGGTCACTCAGGGACCTGGGTGCCTTCCATCTTTGGCTTTCTCTCTCTAGGGTTCTGGGGAAAGAAAATGGTGAAATAAACACACCTGCTGCTTGATGTCCTTGGTCTGAAAGGATGTATCGCTTCCACCACTTCCACTTATGCCCCACCCAAGTGCAAGTAACATTGGAGGTGTTCCCAATGGGCTGGCAGCCCCAGCTGGGTTCCTAGCAGAGTTCCAGCATCACCTGCCAGCCAGGTACATGCATCATTTAGGATGTGAAGCCCAGTCGAGCCTTCAGATGACAGCAACTTCAGTCAGCGTCGGGCTTAGCTGCCTGAGAGACCCCAAGTGAGAACAACTCTTCTGACCCTAGTTCCACGTACTCTGTCCTGCCCACTCTTCCCACGGGGCCCCCACCCAGGCTAGGACCATCACCACCAGCTCTGACTGCATGGCCACCCTCCTTGAAAGCACCTTTTTCAAACTTTTCTTTCCTTCCCCCCAGTCCCTTATGGATTTTACAGATTCTTCTCTTTCAACAGTATCAGAAACTTTTTGTAGTATAATTTTCTAGAGATCAAGCAGGATTTCTGCATTTAAAGATGAGTGTATAAAAAACTAATATCTTGATCTGAAAAATACATTGAGTTGTCATCTCCTCACTTTTAATTTTAGGATCGCTGAAAGAAGAGACGATCACAAAAGATTTTCTTTTCCTTTTCTTCCAAGTTGCATCAGCATTGCTTGATTTCGTCCTGAGATCCCATCTGCCTGCCACTTGTCTTCTGAATGTCTGGGCCCTGATGACTCCCATTTGAATCCTGGGCCAATTTTCCATCCTTCACATACAACACTGTTTCTTTTTAATTTTTATTTTTAATTGGATAATTACTTCACAGTATTGTGATGGTTTCTGTCATACATCAGCATGAATTAGCCTTAGGTATACATGTGTCCCCTCCCTCCCCATCCCACCCCTCTAGGTTGTCCCAGAGTTTCAGCTTTGGGTTCTCTGTATCATATAGTAAATTCCCACTGGCTGTCTGTTTTACCTATGGTTTGACTTATGTGTTGGGGCAACAGCTTCTCGTCTCTGGCTTGTGGCCAGAAGCAGCCTTGTCTCCAGTGACTGCTCCAGCAGAGGGACATGCAGGCTTTGTTGATTGCATTTCATGCCCTTCTGGGTACCCCGTGTTCACTTTTAGGACCACTCCCTAAAGCAGGCCTTGGAATGGGAGATGGGCACCCAGGCACCACAGTGGTGGAATCACAAAGCCCTCTGAGTTGGTGGTAAAGGGTAAGAGGGAGAAACAGTTAGGATTGACTTTTCTTTTCCATCATTCAAAGAATCCAAGCTGCTGATGAGCATCGCCCCTTCTGGAAGTTTCTATGGAATGATTTCTGCTTGGAGGCTCCAAGAGTTCCTACCGTTGTCCTTCAGGTGGTTACCGTGTCTCCTGCAGTGTGGTGGGTACAAGGGACTTGGCCCACATGGATACTGGCCATCCGAAATAAGAGGCCAATCAGGTGCCGAGGGAGATGGTCACGGTTTCTACATAGTTCATACAAGACAAGATTTTAAGAACAAAGCCATGAGTCCTAATTTTCCCTTATTATTAATTCTCACACTTTGGATTTCACCATTTGCTCTTTTTATAAATTAGAATGTTTTACTTGATTTGAGCAAGTCACATCTATAGGCAACATTGTTAAAATGGATAAGAAATGCAGACTTCTGCAAATAGTTAACAAGGATCATCAGATGAGAACTTACTGCACTTGTAACACTGCTTTTATCATCATACATAATCCTACACAAAGTTTAGTTCAAAATAATCATAGAAGAGACTAGGATCATATGCTTTTTCTGTAGAAATTCAGGTTATTCTTCCTATAACTTTGGACACTCCTCTGAACTATAAATAGCTGCTTAATATGCAGTCATGTACGATGTCAGCAATACCATTTACACATCCTCTCTGAATGTGGTTTAATTTTAAATGATGAGGTAGAGTTGAAAACTGGGTACTAACTTGAAAACTGTCATTCCAGGCTCTTCTGCTTCAGGGTCAGTTTCCTGGCTCCTTCCACCCAAAGAAAGCAAGGTGCCAATTAAGAGCTGCTTTGATACTAGAGCTGAAGGGTAACTTCCCCACTCAAAAGCCAAACATCATGTGATAAGAAGGGAGGGCAGAAAAAACAAAAGGATTCAGTAGGAGAGGGGCTGAGTGGCCTCGCATGTGGATAATGTCACCCAACAGTTCTGAACTTGACCCCAGGTAGATTTATAAACTGTCCTTCTATTTTTCTTCAGAAATTATACACCCATCTTTTGGCCTGATTTTTTTTTTAAATTGAAAATAGTTGTTTTACAATGTGTTAATTTCTGCTGCATAGCTAAGTTGATTCAGTTATGTATACATTATGTATACATTATGGTACATGTATACATTATGGTTTATCACAGGATATTGAATATAATTCCCTATGTCTATCTATAGTTCCCTTGTTGTTTATTTTATATATATTAGTTTATACCTGCTAACCTCAAATTCCCACTGTATCCCTCCCCTCTCCGGTCCTCCTTGGTAACCACAGGCTGTTCTCTACGTCTGTGAGTCTATTTCTGTTTCATAGATAAGTTCATTTGTGTCATATTTTAGATTCCACATGTAAGCAATATGATATTTGTCTTTCTCTGTCTGAGTTACTTTATTTAATATGATAATCTCTCAGTCCATTCATGTTGCTGCAAATGGCATTATTTCATTCTTTTTAATGGCTGAGTAGTATTCCATTGTATATATGTATCATATCTTCTTTAACCAATCCTCTGTTGATGGGCATTAAGATTTTTTCCTTGACTTGACTATCGTGAATAGTCCTGCAGTGAACATAGGGGTGCAGATATCCTTTTGAATTATGGTTTTATTCTGATATTAATATATGTCCAGGAGTAGGATTCTTGGATTGTATTGACCTGACTTTTACAGCCAGTTATTTCTGTCTGACTGAGGAGCTCAGATATCTTGGTTAAGGGTTAATCTTGGCTGTACTACTTTTTAAATATTTATTTATTTATTTGTGCTGGGTCTTAGTTGAGGCATGAGAACTCTTAGTTGTGGCTTGTGGGATCTTGTTCCCTAATTAGGCATCAAACCATGGCCCCTTGCACTGAGAGAGCAGAGTCTTAACCACTGGACCACCAGGGAAGTCCTTTGACTGCATGATTTTTATCTTGCTCTGAGTTGCCACGAGTGGAAGCCAGGCTTCCCAACCCCACTGCCTCTAACAAGGCAGTGATGCACAAGTGCTCTTAAGACCAGTGGTTCTCAGAGCAAAGTCCTCGGCTTAACCAGAAGACTTAGGGGGACTCCTGACAGGCCAGAGCTGATGTTAAAAAAAAAAAAATTTCCTCCGGTTCTTATGGACAAATGGCATGTGTGTGTATGTGCTAAGCTGCTTCAGTCATGTCTGACTCTTTGCAACCCCATGGACTATAGCCCGCCAGGCTCCTCTGTCCATGGGATTCTCCAGGCAAGAATACTAGAGTGGGTTGCCATGCCCTCCTCCAGGGGAATCTTCCCAATGCAGGGACTGAATTCATGTCTCTTACATCTCTTTCATTGGTAGGTGGGTTCTTTACCACTAGCACCACCTGGAAAGCCTGGACAAATGATATACCTAGGATTAACTCCAAAAACTTCATTTACGGGAATTGTGAAGGTTAACTATTACCCGACCTAGCTGTTAAGGACTGCTTTGCTAACGCTTTTTATTTGTGAACTAAAATTTCATGAGTGTCTAGCATTTGAGGGCCCTACGTCAGGATTCTGTAAGAAGTCTGGATCCCACTCAACAGTTGGTGATACTGCCCAGCTCTGACTACACATGTATCCAAATAGAGTTGGAATCTCCTTGACTTGGAGGAAGTTTGCTTTACGAGTGCCCCTTCTGCTTATTGTCTTGAGATGCTCATAGTTTTTAATTGCTTCTGTTCTTGCTTTTCATTTACAAGCAAATCCCTATTAGTTTGGCTTCATTGCCAGTGTAGTTTGGTGTGGGTTGTTTGCATCACAGGACAAAGTTTGCCACACCTTCATATTTTGGCTTGTTATCTGCCAGTAGTTAGACTGAGATTTGCATATATTTTCATTTGACTAAATCACACCCCACTTCTCCCATCATGCCCCCCCTTAAATTGACTAAGGAGTGATGCTTTGTATTCATCATGAAATTCTTTGTCCCCTGAGAAGTGGGGACAGATGTGGTTGGGTGAACCCCATATGCTCTTATTCCTCCTTCATGGGCCATAATGTAAAAAGATAAACAATGAAAGGTGAGAGAGTGTAGAGAAAAAAGAGCCTTCCTACACTGTTGGTGGGAATGTAAACTAGTGCAACCAATGTGGAGAAAAAAAACTTAAACTAGAGTTAGCAGAAGATCCTGTAATCCCACACCTGAGCATATATCCAGATGAAACTATAATTTGAAAAGATACATGTATCCTAACATCCATAGCAGCACTGTCTACAATAGCCAAGACATGGAAGCAGCCTAAACGTCCATTGACAGATGAGCTGGATAAAGAAGATGTGGCATATATACACATGGAATATTAGCCATAAAAAAGAATGAAGTCATGCCATTTGCAGCAACGTGGGCGGACCTGGAGATTATCATACTAAGTGAAGTAAGTCAGAAAGAGACAAATACCATATACTATCACTTATATGTGGAATCTAAAATATGATACAAATGAACTTATTTACAAAACAGAAATTAAAAACGAACTTATGGTTACCAAAGGGGATAGCAGGTGTGGGGGAGAGAGAGAAACTAGGAGTTGGGGATTAACATATACACACACACATACTGCCATATGTTAATATAAAATAGGTAAACAACAAGGTTCTATTGTATAGCACAGGGAACTATACTCAGTATCTTGTAGTAGTGAAAGTACTGTATGAAATGTAAATAAGTTCATTTGTATCATTTTTTAGATTCCACATATAAGTGATATTATATGATATATGGTATTATGGTATTTGCCTCTTTCTGACTGACTTCATTTAATATGATAATCTCTAGGTCCATCCATGTTGCTGCACATGGCATTATTTCATTCTTTTTTATGGCTAATATTCCATGTATAATAACCTATATTATATTCTGAAACATATATATTTCAGAAAGAATCTGAAAATGACTATATGTATAATTGAATCACTTTGCTGAACACTTGAAACTAATACAACATTATAAATTAACTGTCCTTCAGTTTTAAAAAGTGAAAGATGTGGGAACTCATGCTCAAAGAAAGACTAGGGTGCAGGAATCCTAAGGAGGGAATGGAGACCAAACCTAGGGAGGATGTAGGGTGACTTCCTGCATCACCATACAGCTTAACGTCGTATTTACAAGTGTACCCACAGCTTCTTTGTCTTAAGAGTCAGTTTATACCTAGCGCTGCTGCTGCTGCTAAGTCACTTCAGTCGTGTCCGACTCTGCGCGACCCCATAGACGGCAGCCCACCAGGCTCCCCTGTCCCTGGGATTCTCGAGGCAAGAATACTGGAGTGGGTTGCCATTTCCTTCTCCAAATACATCTAGCGCATCTGTAGCTGTTTCTCTGCAACGGGACAAGATTTATACACAGTGTGTTTGACTTAGTGTTCTGCGTCTTCATCTGTCTTCTCTGTTCTTGACTGTGTCTCTCTCTGAGGGTCGGAATTCTGTTTCTTATGTGTACAGCAGTCTGCTGAGCTGTGATGTTAACAGATCTAATAGGGGCATTTGAAGGGCTTCCTGAATCTATGTCAGAGCCTCTGCTCACGATGGCCCACCTCCCCGCCACCCATACATCCTATTTCTACCAACATATAGATAAGAATTGGCGTCTTTCTGTAGCATGGAGGGTTATAGGGCACCATCTCCATGCTGGGCTCTGTGCTGCCCCAGGGATTTTTAACAGAGACAAGCCACTGGCTCCTGCCTTCAAGATGTTAATAGCATTTTCTCATTGTCTGGTAGGTAGAAAGTATAATTTTCTTATCGCTCTAAGTTTTGACTGCTTATAAGGTTTATATAGAGAGGCATCAGGGGAAAGGAGAAGTTCTCTGCCATTTTTGCTATAGTAATACACACCAGAGGTTCCCTGGTTGTTGCCCTGAGGTTGGAGGATGGTGTGAAACATATCACAGTGGATAATCTGAAATTTGCATTCAGAATGCAGAGGTGTCTGTTCTCAGAGTCCCCCGGAAAATTAGCCTCCCTCTGTGCCTCGCTCTTTCTGCTCCCGCCTGGTTCTCCCGGCTGTGATATTGGAAGGAGTCCCTGAGTCACCATGTGGAGTGACCATCTGTGACTGACGAGGGGTCACAGCTTGGAGATATGTGGGTGTCTGTCTGCGATGAGCAGAGTACCGTTCTGTTTCCTTAACTCTCAGTCCAGGGCTGTTTCCCCCATTGTTAATGAAGGAAAAAAGACCTTTTGCCTGAGAATATTTGCTTTGTCGTCTTGTGGGGGTTATCTGTGCTCAAGAGGGATTTAAACTAGCAAAGGAAGGGGCGTGCATGAGTAAAGCTGTAGAAGCCAGCTTGGCCAGACGTTGTGTGTGGGACAGTGATCAGGCTACAGGACTGGGGTCCCCCACCCCCGGAGGGAATGACTGGCAAGATTGGAATTGTTATGCTGTTCTTTAGTCACTAAATCATGTCTAGCTCTTTTGTGAGCCATGGAATGTAGCCTGTCATGCTCCTCTGTCCGTGGGATTTCCCAGACAAGAATACTGGAGTGGATTGCCATTTCCTTGTGCAGGGGGTCTTCCCGACCCAGGGATTGAACCCGCGTCTCCTGCCTTTTCAGGCCAGTTCTTTACCACTGAGCCACCAGGGAAGCCCTGGAATTGTTATCCAGGGCAACAGATTTTGGAAGGAATGAGAAGTGTTTCTGAAAGTTCTGTTTGTGATTATCTAAGTTGCAAATTGGGATTTGAAAAACCTAAAGAGCAAGCCCACTTGGTAGTGAAGCTTTTCTGACCTATGTTTTTCCTCAGCCTAAAAATAAAAGCAAATGACTTATGGCTATTTAGGATTCATAATGTTACTGGACTTAGGTTCGGCCACTTCACACTGAAAAGCCAATAGTTCAAGAGGCAGGTGTCAATAGAAGGGAAAGTTACTTTAATCAGAAAAACCAACAGTCTGGGGAGAAGGTCCTGAGACAAGCTCCCAAGATTCTGCTCAGCTGTGACAGTTTTTCAAGGGAAAATGGAGGGAAAAAATCTCATGGAATTGTTGAGGCAGGAGGTTGGGTTCTGGATCATTCTCCACTGAGTGCAGGCTGGCTGGCTCTGTCTTCAGATGTTACTTTTCCTGCGTGATCTGCCTGCAAGATTGTTTATGGGGCTGATGGAGGTAGAGAGCTAGTCATTCTCTTACTACTTCACTCTTCTATCCTCTTTTTATCCTCTTTTTGCAGGTTAGGCAAAGCGTGGTGTGCATTCAGGAAAACATTAAGTAAGGAGTTCATTCCAATTGCTTAGTGATCTCATTCCTATAATTAGGTTTTTAAGGTTGAAGGGGACAGAAATGGGTCAACAGGAAAGGGGCAAAAGAGCGACTTTCAATTTTCCACTGTCAGACATCATTCCATTTCTATGGGATTGGAGGCAAAGGTCCGTCTTCTATAACTCCTTCATGCTGACATAGGGCGTCATATTCTCAGAGTGGCATATGTCAACGTGGGTGGCATCTCTTTGCTGACACTTTTAGTTGCCTGCTTGCATATATGGGCAGAGCAAGCTACAATTATTTCTGATGCCCATAAAAATGCAGTATTATTATGAGCAATGATGTTAATCCTATTCTCTTGGGTCCAGTTCTTAGAACTGAGCTAGCCATAGACATGGGGTCGCAAAGAGTTGGACACAAGGGAGCAACTAACACTATAGGCTCAGTACAGCTCCAGGTGGAATACCTTACATCATGGCTGCGGTCTGGTCTTCGTGCAGTTAGCTTTTTCCCTCTGGTGACAGTTACAGTGTCTGTACAGCAACCCAGGAATGTGTATTAGAGACTGAAAGAGAATGTGGCTCTCTTGTCCTAATCATTAGCTGCTCGAGCCTGCTCTTTCGTGACTGTGGGAGTCCTGGGAGGCTTCAGCTTTTCTGCAAACAAGAGGCAGGGGACTTAGGTTTTTGTACTTGACATCGGGGAAAGGTACTACAAGGTTCTGCTCAGTTTCAATAGAATACGTAGGATTCGATATATACACTATTGATACTGTGTATAAATAGATAACTAATGAGAATCTAGCTCAGGAAACTCTGCTCAATGCTCTGTGGTGACTTACATGGGAAGGAAATCGAAAAAAAGAGGGGAGGTACATATACCTGATTCACTTTGTTGTATAGTAGATACTAACATAGCATGGTTAAGCAACTATACTCCAATAAAAATTAATTTTGAAGAATTTAAAAAATAGAATATGTAGGACTTGGCTCCAGAGTGGTCTGGAACAGAAAACTTAATGGAGGCCACAGGGAATCCAACCTGACTTCTCCTTTTCGAGAACAAGCCAAGCACCCAAAATAAGGGCCCAGCAGGGCTGAAGCCTGAGCTCGGGGCTGTGAGCACAGATGTTACAGCGCCTCCCCCCGGGCCTGGCTCAGGGCTGAGCCTGAGAAGGATGGGCTCCTGCTGTCACCCCTTCGGTCCACACCCCCCAGCATAGGCCTCGATTCTGTTTTCTAACCATCCTCGCTGTTTGTGTGCTTAATTTAAGTTGGCAGAAACTTGCAAGTGGGCCACCTGGGGGGGAGGGGTAAGTTGTCATCAGAAACCACTGAGCAATAGAAAGGCGGGTCAGTGCCACCCTGGGCGTGCGGGGGCCACTGAGGGCCTCCGAGAAACAGCCTGGCACAACCACGGCAGGGCTGAGAAGAGAGGCGGGCCTGGCAGGGGGCATCCTCTAGAGTGTCAGGGAGGTGGGCGTGTGAGAGCCGTTTTGGAGGAAGAACTGGTGGGCTTGTTGGAGATAGGAGGGGAGGGATGGGAAAGCACATGAAAGGGGTGAGCCCCCAAAGCCTGGTTTTACTGACATCTCCTCGTCTTCCTTGAAGCTTTCCATGCCCTAAGAAAAAGCCTGGGGACTTTCCTGGTGGTCCAGTGGCCAAGACTCCCTGCTCGCAATGCAGGGGGCATGGGTTCAATCCCTGGTCAGGGAATTAGATCTCACATGCTGTAACTAAGATTTCACATTCAGTTCAGTTCAGTCACTCTGTCAAGTCTGACCAGTTGCGACCCCATGGACACCAGGCTTCCCTATCCATCACCAACTCCCAGAGCTTGCTCAAACTCATGTCCATCGAGTCAGTGATGCCATCCAACTAACTTGTCCTCTGCCATCCCCTTCTCCTCCTGCCTTCAATCTTTCCCAGCATCAGGGTCTTTTCTAATGAGTCAGTTCTTCTCATCAGGTGGCCAAAGTATTAGAGCTTCAGCATCAGTCCTTCCAATAAATAGTCAGGACTGATTTCCTTTAGGATGGACTGGTTGGATCTCCTTGCAGTCCAAGGGACTCTCAAGAGCCTTCTCCAACATCACAGTTCAAAAGCATCAATTCTTTGGCGCACAGCTTTCTTTATGGTCCAAATCTCACATCCATATATATTGTAACTAAAGATCTCACATGCCACAATGAAGACCCAGAGCAGCTAAATGAGTAAATAAATATTTTCGAAAAAGAAAGAAAAAGTGCCTTGCTTCTTCCCAGGACCCTGACCGGCCAGGGGCTTCTCATCTAGGTTCCTCACATTTGTCCCACCTAATGGGCCCAAACAGAGCCTTTCTGACCCTCATGATGTGGGGAGGGGAATTTCTATGGCTGTTTGGGCATAAATTACCATCAAGAGGGTGGGCTACACTGGATGGAGTTACCACATGAGGGACCCTTGTCTTCCTGTGGGGTGGCCCATCCCTGCCCAACTCCTGCTGCTGTCCCACCCTAGGATCTGCCCAAGCCAGGGCCAGGCAGTCCACGGAAACCTGGCTGCAGACTTGGTAACCATCCAGCATTTGAGGATGATCAGCGAGCTCCTGGAGGGGGATTCCAGCAAGATTTAGGATCTTAATTAACGACTGTAACAACCTAATTCTACTCAGCCTGGTTAGATGACATTTAAATGCCAGTACTCTCCTAAACTGCCTGCTGAGAGCCCTGCTAATTTGTTCAGGCCTCAATTGATGGTAAAATGCATTCTCAGTAAGATACAGTTATCTAGACCTGGGTTCTCAAAAGATAACATGTTGTTAATTTCATGTACACTGAATTAAAAATGTCACTCCATGGGTTCTAAATTACGATAAACTTGCTTAGGCAGTTGAATCTCACTTCATCTTTGGCACCTACTAGATAGGGATAGCTGGAGAAGGAAATGGCAACCCACTCCAGTGTTCTTGCCTGGAGAATCCCAGGGATGGGGGAGCCTGGTGGGCTGCCGTCTGTGGGGTCGCCCAGAGTTGGACACGACTGAGGCGACTTAGCAGCAGCAGCAGCAGATAGGGATAGGTGGCTCAGAGGTTAAAGTGCCTGCCTGCAATTCGGGAGACCCGGGTTCGATCCCTGTGTTGGGAAGATCCCCTGGAGACAGAAATGGCAACCCACTCCAGTATTCTTGCCTGGAGAATCCCATGGACGGAGGAGCCTGGTAGCCTACCGTCCAGGGTGTCGCTAAGAGTCGGACGTGACTTCTCTCACTCACTCACTCACTCAGATAGGGATAAAGCTTTCCCATTTGGCCAGATGAATCTAAACAGTTCATCTGACTAATACACTCACATCCCTCCCCACAAAATGCTCCTGCCTTTTCCTAGGGTATAGGCCCAACAAAAGCCAAATTCACTCAGTAACAACAAAACTCATTCTGTTTTTCCTCTAAACACCAATATTCACAAAAGTAAGAGAAATATGGGTTAAACACATCCAAATCTTCAAGGTCCATTGCCCAATTTCCTTGATGATGGGCTACATTAGTTCCATAACATTTAAGCACTTGATAGTTGCTGATTATGGTCCTCAGATAATGTTTATCAACTTATACTCTTGTTTCAAGGTACAAGGGCAAAGCTGAACAAGATTAATGTTCTCTGGAATAAGTAAACCTTATGTCAAAAGCAAGACATAAAACTGGTTACCCTGGCTTCTAAAAATATCTCTGTGAGGCAGGCAGGATTATTGAATGCTAAGTGTGCTCACAACTTAATTTAGTATGTCTGCTTAGTGCTCTGTTGTGTCTGACTCCTTGCAACCCTTTGGACTAGAGCCCACCAGGTTCCTCTGTCCATGGGATTTTTCAGGCAAGAAATACTGAAGTGGGTTGCTATTTCCTTCTCCAGGGGATCTTCCCAACCCAGAGATCAAACCCACGTCTCTTGTATCTCCTGCATTGCAGGCAGGTTCTTTACCCTTTGAGTCACTGAGGAAGTATTTAGTATGGCTACCCACTAAATTGGGATGGCCCTGAAGTTACATTTTGGTAGTAGGAACTTCCTGGGTATATCTCCTTGAGAACAGCCATGAAGGGCATCCCAGCTCCTTCACATCACCTAAGTGTGATCCCCAGACCATGAACAAAACCCCCAACTCTAGATCATAGAGGTGGTTGCTTCAAGACTGAGAGCATATGTTAGGAAAATCAGAAAATATTATTCCTTTGAATATTAAGATAACAACCACAACAGTAACCAAGAAATCCCCAAATCTCAGTAGCTTTACCCAGTAGTACTTAATTTTTCATTTGTTCAGCAATTCAGTGTGAGTACTTGGCAGGGAACCTTCCAGGGATTGACACAGGGATCTGGGCTCTTCCTGCCTCCAGGGCCATCTTCAGGTGGCCTCCAGGACCCCCGTGGAAGGAGAGAGAGCGTTGAGAAGAAGCAGCGTTGGCTTCTGAGGGACTTTGGAACAGAAGTGACGCATGGCACTCACTGGTGGTTTGGCTGATGAAGTCCCCTGGGCGGACAGCAGTTTGTACCAGCAGCAAGCCTGTACTGTGGAAGGGAGCATGGCTCTTTAGGAAACGTTCCCCTCATGCAGTCATGAATAATAGTATCCCCCCCCAACACACACACACACAGACACATACAGACACACAGAGACACAGAGACACACACAGACACATACAGACACACAGACACATACAGACACACAGAGACACATAGACACACACAGATACACACAGACACACACACACACACACACAAACAGCAGATTATCTAAAGCTCAGAGAGTACTGGCTGGAGTTTAAGGTCCTGGAAACAGGTCTTCAAAAATCAGGGAGAATTATCCTCATCTCTTCTGGATACAATTAGGGCCAGCCTTTTGTCAAAATTTGAAGTAGGCATCGTCTCGCCTCCATTTCTTCTTTCTTTTACATCCTTCTAATGCCTTCCTCTGCAGACGCTGCTAAAAACCTCCGTTTGGGCACCGCATCCCCACCCGCTCCATTCTGAATTATATCCCTGTTCCTGTATTATATCCCTCCCTTCTCTTAAGTACCACTGATGCCCAGTATTAAGAGGTGAAGCTGATAGGAGTCATTTATACTAATATGTAGTTGACTGACAGCTCTTTTTCTCTGGGAAATAATTGCATTTTTAAAAGAACATGTTTGAAAAAGCTTTGCTTTGGGCTTGTCAGACACTCAGTTCAGTGACTGCATTAGAAAGAAGTGAGCTGTGAAATTTAAACACAGATGTAAAAAAAATGGGAAAAAAATGAACACTGGCCTTGGTGCCTGGATTCTACGCACGTCCATCTCCCTGTGCAGAGAGGAATGCAGTGTAGTGATGACGTGCTAATCACCTCGGTACAGACCCCTATTTTGCCACTTGCTGTGTGACTATAGACAGGTTACCTAACCTCTCTGTGCCCTATGCTCGGTTATTGCAGAAATTTCTGCCGTACCTCAGGGATTGTGTGTTCCCAGCCAGCCAGATCAGGTAGATCAGTTCGCCCTTCAGCAGGGAGTCAGATCACTTCCAGAGAAATGACATGATTTAAGAACAGGGCGTAGTAGTTGTTTGTGTTTGTAACGAAGCGGTAAATATGAACATTGAAGTGGGAGATTTTCTATCAGCCCTGAGTGGTCAAGATGGTGCCTGGAATCAAAACATTTAGCATAGGCCTCAACCGCTTCAGTGGTTTCCAGCATTAAGGATTGATTTCAGCATTAGAATCAGTTTGCAGGGTGACCTGATACAGTGAAGGCAGAGGGAGATATATATATATACACACACACATATACATATTTACATACATACTCATAATATATAATATACATATACACATATGTATGCTCAGTCACTTCAGTCGTGTCCAACTCTCTGCGACCCCATGAACCACAGCCCGCCAGGTATATGTATTTTGGGGAGGGGGGGCTATGTTTGTTTCTAGTATGGTTTCAGACAGAAATGATTTCCAGTGAACCAAAGTGCTAACTTATAATGGGATGCTCATACTGTACATGTGTGCTTGTCCTTGCTGCAAGAGTGTGTATCTCTTTTGTTTTGCATCCACAAGGCGGGGTGAGTCAGGATGGAAGAAAAAATGGGGGGTGACTAAATTGACCTGGGATTAGAATCTATTATTGTACTTGTGGTTAAATAGAGTCTTCTGGGTTTATTTGTTTAAGGAAGTGGCTTTCTTCATTATTTGCTTGGTTGTCCCAGAATAGCAAGAGTCAGTGCCTATGTGTTGGAAAGTGCAGCTAAAGCTTTTCTACCTCTGCAAGCATGTGAGTTTATGTTACCTTGGAAGCCTTCTAGGTGGGCTAATTATACTGGGGGTGGATCACTGTTTGTTTTACCTCTTCCTTTGTTTTAGAGCAGGTTAGTCTATTCCTGTTCTGCCAACAGGGAGGTTCCCTGTGGGAAGACTTCAGGCGGATGTATTACTGTATGCCTTTTCCTCACGTGGGGATCTTAGATGCCAGTATGTGTGGATTACAAGGCATTATTGTCAGGACTAAATAGAACATCCTGGGGGCTGGAGTTTTCTGAGAGAGAGAAGAAGCTATAGGAAATCTGGCCTGAGACCATCTGGCTGAGTCTTTGGGGCTGACTGGGGGTGTGAGTCGGAAAAGGCAATGGCACCCCACTCCAGTACTCTTGCCTGGAAAATCCCATGGATGGAGGAGCCTGGTAGGCTGCAGTCCATGGGGTCGCTAAGAGGCATGACTGAGCAACTTCACTTACACTTTTCACTTTCATGCATTGGAGAAGGAAATGGCAACCCACTCCAGTATTCTTGCCTGGAGAATCCCAGGGACGGAGGAGCCTAGTGAGCTGCCATCTATGGGGTCACATAGATTCGAACACAACTGAAGCGACTTAGCAGCAGTAGCAGCAGCAGGGGGTGTGAGTGGAACTTTGGATGGACTTTCTGCAGACAGAGGTGGGGCTGGGTCAGGACAGCCTATGGGAAACAGAGCCCCAGTCAGTTCTGATAAAGTTCAGCCTCCTCAGGCCTTTCCCATCTCAGTCACTGAGACACGAAGGGGTCCAGCAGGCTGACATCAGCAACTCCAGGTTGTAAGAGGAGGCACTGCTCAGCACCTGGATGGAGGAATGGACCTGGGGGTCGGGGGTTGCTGGCGCTGTTTCCCAGGGAGCCTGTTTCTGCAGGGCTGGATGAAGATGGAGGCCGTTTGAGGCTGTGAGGTGCAGAGCAGGTAGAGGAGCTGCTCAGGAACAAGGAATAGGGAATGCAAATGCATTAAATACTTTCATTATTGGGAGCTTTGCAGCTGCTGCTGACCTTCTGTCTTTTTGTTCAAGAGTAGGTTGGGTTTTAGAACTTTTTACTGACAGATAACATACCTGAAAGTGGACTTAACACATTTTCCCACACCATGCATACCCGGTTCACCAGCACAAGATCAAGCGACAAAATATTGCTGGCCCCAGAAGGCTGCCTGCACCCCCTTCTGGTTGCCCCAGCTTCCCTGGCTGTACTGAGCCCTTGCTGTATACTGGGCCCTCTTCCACATGTTTACATAGACTGTCTTGCTCCATTTTCTGAACAAGCCTCAGAGGTAGCGACTAATATTGTGCCCGTATCACATGTATAACACATAGACACAGCAAGTTAAGAACCTCACCCAAGGCCACACCACTAGCAAGTGGTAGACCTGAATTTAGAGGTGGTGAGAGGTCCACCTTGCCCGTGGGGCCTCTGGGTGGAGATGGAGGACCCTTGGAGGTACTGTAGTTTGCATACCAAGAAAAGAGAATGAGCAAGTGTAATTGTTCATTTAGTACTCTGATGAATAAACTATAAATGCATCTGCAGATGGAGGTCTAGACATTTCTGATGCTTGCACACGTAGGGGTGTGTTCACCCCATGTTCATTCAATACACTTGGGTGTGAGCACCTCTTCACCAACTCTGAGCCCTTCTCTCAGTTGGGGAAACACTTCTCTGGTTCAGCCCTCTCATTTACAGATGAGGAAGAGGGTCCAGCCCTCTCATTACAGAGAGGAGAAGTGACTCATGGAAGGTCACACATTCAGTGAGGGTCAGAACTGGGACTCAGACGTGAGGGTGTGGACTCCTTGTATAGATCTCTTTCCTTTCTGCCCTGCAACACCCCTGCTCATCAGCTTCTCCGTGAACACATTTCACAGACACTCAGAGTTGAGCTGAATAGTGCAGAGCCTCTCTTGGGTCACAGGCCGGGGTCCCCAGCTGCCTGCCCACATCCCCCCTCCAGCCTTGGAATCAAGGCTGAACACTTAATAGACTCTGCTGTCCACCTACTCTCTGTGCCCAGTGAGCTGCTGCTGAGAGCCAGCATCTTCTGTGCCCAGTGGGAGGCCCACCCCTTTTCTGACCATCTCTGAGACCAAGTAATTCCCTTCTCTCATTTAGGCTCTCACCTGACACGCAGTGAGAACTGGCAACCCTCCATCTCTCCCAGCCGGAGCATCTCTCAGTTGTTTGTATGATGCAGAACCAGGTCCCTGAAGCTCATGCGTTCTCTGAACCCTTAGTTGGCGGGGGAAGACAAGAAATCCATACTGCCTGCTCTCTTCCGAGAGCTTCCTCCAGCTCAATGTGTTGGTGCCCTGGGATTATATGCCTTCCTTCTTGCCCCAGTGTTATTGGGCACCTGCTGTGTATAAGGGGCAATGTCCAGAGATAAATAAGACAGATGTATATGCTTTAGATGAGGCCATTTATCAAATAATCCTCTTGGATGCACACTTTATCACATGCAGTTCCAAGAGCAAGGCCTCTGCCTTCCTGGGTTTCAGTCTAATAGCAGCTGGCTGATTTAAGACTTTGGTTGAAAGTGACCAAGACCCAGCCTGGACTGGCATGAGCGAGTGATGGGAAGTGATTGGCTCCTGATCTGGGAGGTCTGGGGCCAGCTGTAGGCATGGCTGGATCCAGGGGTCAGTGGGCAGCAACAGGATAGGCCCAGCTCTTTTCCATGCTGGTTCCCTTCCCAGCCAGTTTTGCTCTACACAGGAATCCCGGAAAGTCACGGCCTGCATCTTTCATACTTTTAGGTTCAGCAGGAAGAAAGCTTCCCCTCAAATTCCTGGGACTGAGTCTCATTGGATCATTTACTTGTCTTTGAACCAACCATGTAGCCCTAGGGAGGGACCAGCCTCACGCTCATCACATGGCCAAGAACAGGGAAAAGGTGCCCGCTGGAGGAGAACAAGGGTTGCAGGATGCTAAGCAGGCCAAAACAAGGACATCAACCCCATTGTCCACCCCAGGACTCTGAGTCCCCAACTCTGATATAATCTAGCTCTCTCTGAGTCAAGCACACCTGCGTTTGGGCCAGGCACGTCTGTCCTCTTGATCACAGGATGAGTGGCCCCAAGCCTTCCTGACCCGTGCCACCTCCATATCATCACCTGCCTATACTCATGGCATCTCACAGCCCTCTCATCATTCTAGCCAGAAACCAAAGGTGCGTCCTTCCTGCCCACCCTTGGTCCTCCATCCTGCTGCTTAGGCGGCCACAGTATTTGTGCACCTGTCCCTTCCTCTCCATCCTCAAGTTACTCCAGTAGCTTCTGCCTGAGGTCCCTGCTCCTCACCCCCATCTCCCCACCACTCCAAATGATGTTTCTAAAACAGGCATCAGCAAACTATGGTCCAAGAGCCAAATCTAGTTCCCACCTGTTTGTAGATGAGAAGGCTAAAACTGGTTCCCACATTTTGAAATGGTTGAGAGAAATGTGTAAGAGTAATTGTTTGTGATACTCAAACATTATGTGAGATTCAAATTGCACTGAGCATCAAGTTTTATCGACACATGTGTGTGTATATGGCCGCTTTCATTGCTACCAAAGCAGAGATGAGTTATTTGTGAGACTACATGGCCCCCAAAGCCTGAAATACTATCTGGCCCTTTACAGAATTAAGTTTCCAATTGTTGGGGTAAAATATCCTAATCCTGTCATCCCTGTGCTCTGAAGCCTTCTAGTGCTCGCTGGTGTCACGGGGACGCAGCTGATTGCCACCCTGGCACTCAGAGCTTCTCCTGATGGTCACCTCCCTTACTTCCTGGGTCCTGACTGCATGGAATTCCATGACTCAGAGGCTCCCTCCTTCCTGCCTCAGCATCCAGTTCATTCCTTTGCCTAGAAAGCTCGTCTCTCCTTCCTGGGAGAATCCAGGAAATCTTTGGAGCCCAGCTCTCTCATCTGCCTCTTTTCCCCTGAGTCATCTTTTCTGAGTTGGAGGTAATTGTTCCCTCTTCTGCATCCCACTAAAGCTCAGTCCCTGAGGCGTTTGTCTTGTTACAGTCGCCATCCAAACTGCACATGTTGCTCCTCCCCGCTAGATTGCAGACACTGCTGGGTTTATCTGTCCTCCCTTGCAGCCCCTGGCACAAACCCTCCCAGTAGATGGTACCCACTCAGTACTTGTCGGAAGGCGTGGAAGTCAGAGTCTGGTCTGGAAGCAGCTTCTGTCTGAGGGACAGACCTGCTGGTTGTATAGGAACACATGCGTTGGAATGTGCATCTTGCCAAAGAAAAATATGAAACTATTATAAGACAGAATGAATAGGAATTGGTTAACTTAATGAGATGTTAAGCAGGGGAAATGGGGGAAGCAGAGGTTTCTGGCATGTTCCTAGGCACCCAGTTTGGGTAGAGAGGGTCCCGTGAGGGAGGAAGACCTGTGCTTAACAACATCTGAACTGGTAAACCCACTATGCGTGAGAGGCAGAGAGTGGGCATGTCTTAGTTACAGGAGGCAGAGAGAGGCAGCCATCAGTGTTCAGTGGACAAAGACAGCGGCCACCATTTTAATGTGTTTCCTTCCCTAGACACACATCTCTCAACTATTGGCATTTGGGACTGTATGATTTTTTTTTCTGAGATTTTTTTTTCTGATGTGGATGATTTTTAAAGTCTTTATTGAGCTTGTTACAGTATTGCTTCTGTTTAATGTTTTGGTTTTTTGGACGAGAGTCATATGGGATCTTGGCTCCCCAACCAAGGATCGAACCCACACCCCCTATACTGGAAGGTGAAGTCTTAACCATTGGATCACCAGGGAAGTTCCAGGGCTGCACAGTGCTTCGTTATGGGGGCTGTTCTGTGCATTGTGGGATGTCTAGCAGCATGCCTGGCCTCTATACTCTAGATGCCTGTAGCACCCCTGCCCCCAGCATGCCAACAAAAGGCATCTCCAGAGCTTGCCTGGGCAGAGGGACACAACCATTCCCAGTTGAGAAACACTTTCCCAGGGACCGCTTCTCACGTTTTCTGTGGTGAAAGACTTGTTTCTTTATTTTTACCAATACTCTTGAATATGCTACAAAAGTGTGCTTATAAAATACTGGAAAAATGAATCACTCAGTAAATGATCACATATTTGTTTGTCACAACATCAAATCTCTTGCAGGTGATTCATTGGTTTCTTTGCTTCTTCGCACTCTTGTTCTCCTCCTGTAGTGGACTGCTAACAAAGAGTTTGCAGACCACACTTTAGCACAGCTCTAGACCTGGGAGAAGGTTTAAGAACCTTCACTCTCTGCTCGAGTAGAAGTGAAGGATGGTTGCCGCTGAATGGGTATCACTTTCACACTGTGGCAAAGTGAAAGAGTCATGCATGGAGTCATCGTTAGGTCGGGAATGGTCTGTGGAGTGCCCTTGGGGAGGAGTGTGCAGTGCTGGGCGGGCATGTAGAGGGAGGCGATGGAGGCTGGTCGGAAAGTGAGACTCCTTTCCCCGCCTTAGTGATCAGCGTCTCTCCTGCCACATGCAGCGTGTCCCACATGGAGGGGACGAGACACGGAGGAACTGCGCTGAGGAGCGGTTGGGTCAGGCATCTCATTAGGGACCTCTTACTCTCCTCTTCCTCAGGGGGAAACCGAAGCCGCTCTGTCAAAATGACATTTAGTGGCAGAACTGAGGCCAGAGCTGAGCTTTCTGGACTCAGTCCAGTGACCGCTGTCGATTCCGTTTTGAAAATTGATTAGTTTTTGGCCACGCTGGGTCTCCGTTGCTGCACGGGCGTCCTCTAGTTGTGACAAGCGGGGATTATGCTATAGTTGTGGTGTGCAGACTTCTCATCACGGTGGCTTCTCTTGTCGCCGAGCACAGGCTCCGGACACATGGGCTCAGTAGTTGTGACTCACAAGCTTAGTTGCTCTGTGGCACGTGAGATCTTCCCGGACCAGGGATCGAACCCGTGTCCCCTGCATTGGCAGGTGGATTCTTTACCGCCGGACCACCAGGGAAGTCCCTGATTATCTGATTCTTAACTGTCTCACAAATCTTAATTTTGTTGATATTTGTGAAGGGGGAGCACGGGCCTGGATTTCAGTGAACTCATGTGGTTTATTTTATAGTTTGTTCTGTGCTCCGATGACTCTCCTGTTCATAACAGGCTAATAACCTCCTCAAACCTCACAGTGCTTCATGGAAACTAAGGAGCCGAGTAATTTTCCACAAGCTCACAAAGGAAGGCCAAGAATAAAATTCAGACCCTAGTGACTCTTCATCGGAAATGTTTTTGACAGAACCTAAGGATGAGAGCAAGCATAGAACTTAGAAAGAATTAGGCAGACTTTTCTGATCTTCTGAGATTTTAGGAAAGAGATGTTGTGTGTCTAAATTACAACCGTCTGTCAGCGACTGTTTAGTTAAGCACCTACGATATGCTGGGAATCCATCAATCTGCCAGCCTCCTCCTTTCTGCTTGTCACCTTGCTTCACCCTATTAGTTGAGCTCCAGTGGCTCAATGGTCTCATTAGAGCTGTAAATGTTGACAAGGCCACCGAGGGACTGCCTGGGATTAGTACAAAAGGAGAAGCTGTTGTGTCCTTTTCAAGGGGGTCTCAGTGGGCCTTGCTGAATGTAACTGATGACCTCAGCCTCTGTTCGTACTCAGTCCTGACCGGAGGCTTCTTGCCTTGAGGCTGCTCGGGGGACCAGCATGGATTAAGTCTGGGAAGAGAGGCAGTTTTATAAGCCAAGGAAAAGGATGGCCAAACAGGGAGCCTCTCGAGTGAGGGCTGGAGAGACAGGGCGGGGCCTCGGAGTGCTGAAGCGGGGTGACTCTGCCCCACAGCTGTGGGTTATCAAGCCAGTGGTGATAGCAGCCTTCAGGTCCCTCTGCCAGGCTGGCCCCTTGGTGTCCTGGATTGGCCTCATAGAGGGCAGGAACGGCTCCTCATTCTCTATCTCTCAGCCCCAATTTGCCAAGGTCCAGTGTGTCAGTCAAGATTCACCAGAGAAGAAAAGTCAATAGGAGATACACACCCTCTATATCTGTATGCATTATGCTAAGTCTCTTTAGTCATGTCTGACTCTTGGAGACCCCATGGACTGTAGCCCGCCAGGCTCCTCTGTCCATGGGCTTTTCCAGGCAAGAATATTTCCCAGGGACTTCAGCTGGAGTGGGTTACCATTTCCTACTCCAGGGGATCTTCCCGACCCAGGGATCAAACCCGTACCTCTTTCATCTCCTGCGTTGGCAGATGGGTTCTTTACCACTAGTGCCACCTGGAAGCCCCTATATCTGTATATGTGTGTACATATCCATAAAGAGATTTTTTTCAAGGAATTAGTTCATATGATTATAGGGCCTGGCAAGTCTGGAAACTGAGGGGCAGGCTGGCAGGCTGAAAAAAACTCTCAGGAGCTGATGCTGCAGTCTTTTTCTTTTAAATTAATTTTTACTGGAGTCCAGTTGCTTTACAGTGTTGCCTTAGTTTGTTGTTGATCAGTCACTCAGCTGTGTCTGACTCTTTACGACCTCGTGGACTGTAGCCTGCCAGGCTCCTCTGTCCATGGGGTTCTCCCGGCAAGAATAGTGGAGTGGGTTGCCGTTTCCTTCTCCAGGGGATCTTCCTGGATCAGGGGTCGAATCTGCATCTCCCACATTGGCAGGCAGATTCTTTACCACTGGGCCACCAGTGGTTAAGCTTCTACTATACAGCAAAGTGAGTCAGTGACATATACATATATCCCCTCATTTTTTAATTTCCTTCCCATTTAGGTCACAACAGAGCATCAAATAGAGTTTCCTCTACTTGATTTCTCCTTTTTCTCTACAGAATTTCTCCTTTTTCTCTTCCAGGAAACTTCAGTTTTTGCTCTTAAGGCCTTCAACTGATTGCACAAGGCCCACCTACATTATTAACGGTGATCTCCTTTACTTAAAGTCAACCAATGGTATTTGTTAATGCACATCTACAAAACAGCAAATAGATGGAGAAACAGTGGAAAGAGTGGCAGACTTTATCTTTTGGGTTTCCAAAATCTCTTTAGATGGTGACTGCAGCCATGAAATTAAAAGATGCTTACTCCTTGGGAGAAAAGTTATGACAAACCTAGACAGCATATTAAAAAACAGACGTTACTTTGCCAACAAAGGTCCTTCTAGTCAAGGCTATGGTTTTTCCAGTAGTCATGTATGGATGTGAGAGTTGGACTATAAAGAAAGCTGAGTGCCAAAGAAATGATGCTTTTGAACTGTGGTGTTGGAGAAGACTCTTGAGAGTCCCTTGGACTGCAAGGAGATCCAACCAGTCCATCCTAAAGGAAATAAGTACTGAATATTCATTGGAAGGACTGATGTTGAAGCTGAAAGTCCAATACTTTGGCGACCTGATGGGAAGAAATGACTCATTTGAAAAGACCCTGATGCTGGGAAAGATTGAAGGCAGGAGGAGAAAGGGACAACAGAGGATGAGATGGTTGGATGGCATCACTGACTCAGTGGGCATGAGTTTGAGTAAACTCCAGGAGTTGGTGATGGACAGGGAGGCCTGGCCTGCTGCAGTCCTTGGGGTCACAAGGAGTCAGACACGACTGAGCGACTGAACTGAACTGAACTGATCTACAAAATACCTCCACAGCAACCCCTAAGATTTATGCTTAATTAAATGATTAGATATATTGCCTAGCCAGGTTGGCACATAAAATTAACCATCACCTCTATCATATAGCCTGGCCCTGATCTCAGGACCGGAGTGTGTCAGAGGTGAAAGGAGAGGCCATTCCAACCTTCCTCCAAGTCCTGTCCTGGCTCGGGGGTAGCCTGAACTGCTCGCTCTTGGCAAATCGTTCACCCTCCCTTAGCTTTGTCCTTGGGAGAGGAGGCAGTCCTGAGCCCAGGCACCTGCTTCGGCATCTGTCTTTCCCCAGGGATTTGCTTGAGCCTGTCCAGATGACCCTAGTGATAAAGAACCCACCTACCAATGCAGGAGATATAAGAGATTTGGGTTTGATCCCTGGGTTGGGAAGATCCCCTGGAGAAGGGAATGGCAACCCACTCCATTGGAGAAACCCAAGGACAGAGGAGCCTGGCTGGCTATAGTCCATAGGGTTGCAAAGAGTCAGACATGACTGAAGTGATTTAGCACTTCTAGGAAGGGGACGTACTGAATGTCTATGTCGGAAATGGTGGAAGTCTTTCCTGGCACATAGGCAGGGGTTAACTTGAGCTCTCTTGACTAGTTGATAATGAGTTTTTACTAAAGGGCACTTAACTTCTAATGAACAGAGTAGCCATAAAATTTATCATCAAACTGGTACACTTGGGAGAGTGAAGGGGACATATTAATCATTTTGGGCAGCAGATGTGAATAAGATGGTTTGGGAACATATAAAAGACTGAATAACAACCATTATTATATTGTTCTTAAGAACCCATTAATGCAGAGTGGACTTCTGTGTTCTGTAGATAAAGGTTAATCAAGTCAACAAATAAACACAATTATAGTGTTGAGCTGTGTCCCCCTAAAGAGGTATCAAAGTCCTAGCCCCTGGCATCTGTGAAAGTGTTGGTCACTCAGTCGTGTCCTACTCTTTGAGATCCCGTGAACTGTAGCCTGCCAGGCTCCTCTGTCCATGGGATTTCCCAGGCAAGAATACTAGAGTGGGTAGCCATTCCCTTCTCCAGGGGATCTTCCCGACCCAGGGATCAAACTCTAGTCTCCTGCATTGCAGGTGAATTCTTTACCATCTGAGCCACCAGGGAAGCCCAGCATTGTGACTGGGATCTTATTAGGAAATAGGGCCTTTTACAGATGCAGTTAGTCAAGATGAGGTCATCCTGGAATAGGGGGCAGGCCCTAAATCCAATGACTGGTCCCTGACAAGAAGGCCATGTGAAAACACAGAAACACCCAGAGGAGAAGCTATATGATGACGAAGCAGAGACTGGAGTGATGTGTCTGTAAGTCAAGGAACTCCGGGGGTTGCTGGCTGTCACTGGAAGCCAGAAGAGAGTCAGAAACACATTCTCCCTGAGTCTCTGGAAGGAACCAACCCATCCACACCTTGGTTTTTCCCATTTCCAGCCTTCAGAAACACAGAGGTATAAATTGCTGCCATTTTAGGTCACCTGACATGTGGTACTTTGATGCATCAACCCTAGGAAACAAATCTGGGTACCTCCTATGTGCCAGGATCTTGTGGAAGTGCCAGGGGTATATCATCAGAGACCTCCAGCCAATGTGGCCCAATCCCATGAGGGCTCACGATATAGAGCCTTGTCCTTGGGACTTGCGCAGACTGCTGGTTTCTGTATATACAGCCAGACAATAATTGTTTCTGCATATTGATCAGACAACATGCTATTTTTGTTTTATACATGAAAGAAGTCTTGCTTAGAAAAGTTATGCCTATGAAAAAGTTGTCTTTTTCATAAACTTAATAGCACTAATGTGGTGCCTGCTGGTGAACGGTTCAGAGTTGCATTGCTGTGTAATGGATAGGAGTCTTGATGACTGATCCCCTTCAGATATTTTATTGGCCTTTCTGTAAAATGCTCTTGTTGGATTCAGTTGGATTGAGTTGGAAATCAGGACAAGCAGTAGAGAGGCTGGCCCTCGCTGATCATGTCTTGACCATCTGGATCATTACTATGGCTGGTGGGCCAATTACTGTGGCTTATGGTTGGGCTTCTTGGACTAGCTATTGCAGAGGACATGAGTCAAAGTTCTGTTGTCCTGTATGGCTTGGCCAGTATCTGTTTGTATGTTCAGGCTCTTGTCCTGCTGCTGCTAACCAGCAGTGATGCTGAGGAAAGCTCTTGACCTGTCTGGAATTCCATGTTCTCTCTTCCCTTGAAAGTGGGAGGTTAAGCCATTGTTAATGGGCAGGACAAGGATGCTCAGCATCATGGCAGGGAGAGAGGTGGAGATGGCAAGGATGGCTTAGAAAATGTTTCTTGGGTGATTTTGGTAAGCCCAGGTCCCCTCCTGAGTGGAGAACAGCTGGGTCACATGGCATCTGGAACTTCTTCCAGCCATAAAATTCCACAGTGGTTTCTCCTGGAGAGAACAATACTTCCACTGGACCTTCCAATCATATTTTTAGTTTTCATGGTGCTTAATCTCTTTCAGAATGTACTGAAATGAGAGAGCGGATTTTAGACTCATTTTCATGCTGGTTAAGCCAATGATTTAATCTAATTATTTTTACTCCTGTTTGGGACATGGGAGTGATGCTATAAAACCTATACATTTCAACGTTGTCCTTGAAAAATATGCAATTCTTTGCAACTTTATTTTAAAGCATAGAATTGGGGGGAATCGTGACTTTTGGTTTTTTTTTTTTTTTTGCTTTTGGTTTCTGGCACATGGGTGATTTCTAAAACACAGAAGTTGGAATGATAGAAATTTGAAGCTCTTTCAGTTACTCCCCAGACCGCCCGTCTAGCTTTCATAGTTTCAGAATAAACGTCAGGGCTTAGAATATGGGGTTATTTTTAACCAGGATAGAAAACGAAGAGAGAATGGCATGTTTTGAGGCAATTTTTTTCCTTTTGAAAAATTCAATTCACAGTTTCTATTCCCTAAAGGGAATACGCTAATTAGGAGGTTTAAGAAAGATCAACATCTAATGGAAGCACATCTTTGTCCAACACGCTCCATCAGGGAAGGATCATAGCTCAGCATCCAGGCAGCAGTTTGGAAAGCCAGGAACTGGGGAAGGAGACGAGCTAGTCACACCATCTTCTGGTCATCCTTCCAGGCCGAGCCCATCCTAGCAGCTCCTGGGTTCATGTCAGGAGAGAAGTGGAAGGCCAAATATTCATGACTCAGCAGGCATTTCCTGAATACCTTACCTTGTGCATGGCAATCCACTCCAGTCTTCTTGCCTGGAGAATCCCATGGACAGAGGAGCCTGGCGGGCTATGGTTTCCATGGGGTCACAAAAAGTTGGATGTCACTGAAGTGACTTTGCACACACGCACACACACATCCCTTGTGCCAGGACCTGGCCGTTCACAGATGCAACCAGTGCAGCCGGAGCGGAGCAGAGTGATGAAACTGTCAGGGCTATGCCACACAGGGCCTTGAAGACCTTGAGAGGGTTCTGGGCATTCATTCACAGAGGAGTGGAAAACCACTGAAGAGTTCTAAGTCATAGATGCCTGTGAAAAGGCTTGTCTGACTGCCGTGTAGAAATCCTAAAGGAGCACATTGGGAATGGATGTGGGGAGATCAGGCAGGAGGCAGGTTTGGTGATCCAGCCAGAGAGGATGCAGATGATGGAGATGAGGAAGCTGATGGACTCAAGAGCTGTTTTGGAGGTACGATTGTGGAGAATTGGCCCAAAGAAGGCAGAATTAGCTTTTAGGGCAGGAAATAGAAACCATTCTCAAGATTTTCAACAGAAAGGAATTTAATTCAGGGAATTAGGTTCTTACAAATTGCAAGAAGGGCCAAAGAAGCAGGAATTGGAAATGGAATATTCAAATTCATGAATATCTTATGTTCAAATAGGGAAGTATAGGTATTATTGTCAGGAAAGCCATTCAACACTTGGGTCTCCAAAACTTTGGTTACCAGAGGAAGTGTTTCTGCTTCTTTTCTGTCCTCTGAATCTGGCAGAACGTACTTCTTAATCAGAACCCTAGCTGCAAGCCTGTCCAGGCTCCACAGAATGTGAAGTAGGACTAGTATGTGTAACTTGCAGTGCATGGCTTGCACCCCCATACTTAGTGTCCTGGATGGGAAGGCTCATGGAAGGAAGTCAAAACGGATGCTGAGTGCCAACTGGCCTGTCCACCCATCACAGGGCATGAGGGAGGAGGAGGTCATCAAAGATGGCACCAGACCAGTGTGAAGGGTGGGCCATTCACTGGGGACGGGTTTAATGTATTTATAAGGTGACCAGGGAGGGATGTGCAGTTGCCAGCTGGATGTGTTAGGTCTTGAGCTCAGGAAAGACTGAGATCTGGAAGAAGTCTGCAGAGATCAGAAAGTCAAAGCCAGGCCACCTGGCGAGAAGAGGGCTCAGGGCAAAGCCCCTAGAACCCCAGCATTTGGGGTCCCATAGAGGAACGGACCCTCTAAATGATTGTGGGCATGTGAAGACAGTGTGGGTCAAAGAAACTAAGTGAGGATGTTGCAGGAAGGTGGAGTCATACAACTGTTGGTTGACTCTGAGTGCATTTTGTCAAATGAAAGAAGCCAGACCCCAGAGACTGTATATTCCTTGATTCCATTGACATGACATTTCAGAAAAGGCAACACATCAGAAGTTGGGGCTTGGGGAGGGTTTGACTATAAAAATGCCATACAAAGGAATTTGAGGGTGATGGAACTCTTCTGTCTCAGAGACCTGAGGATGCATAGAAGTGCACATCCCAATGAATGAATTTTACTGGATGTAAGATAGATGGATGGATGGGTATTTAGATAACACATATATTCTTTCATACCTTCATATATATGTTCATTCACACATATAGGAAGTGATCAGTTTTATTAAACATTTCAAGGAAGTCAAGGAAGATGAGTGATAGGTTTCCCCTGGATCCATGGAGTAATGGGCTAGACCTTGGTATGGGTGGGCCCTGGGCTCTAAGTAGAATTGACCTAAGACAGGCTGTGTGCCTTTCTCTTTTCAAGAGAGTGACTTCTTTCTTTTTTACCTTTTTATTTTATACTGGAGTGTAGTCAATGAACAATGTTGTGATAGTTTCAGCTGCACAGCAAAGGGACTCAACCATACATATACATGCATCCATTTTCCCTCACACTCCCCTCCCATCCAGGCTGCCCTAACTCTGAACAGAGTTCGCTGAGAGCATGATTTTTTCCCATGGCCCACGGAGCTTCCGGAAGTATGGAGTCTGCTCCTTGGTTAAAGGAGACCTCAGTTCTGAGATGTGGGTAAAATGCTTAGGTGAAAATAACCTGGCATTGGTTGGGCTCCCAGCCTGGGGTTTTCTCTCTCCTGTGTCAAACAGTGGTTTTATGACTGCAGGTGACTCCTGTAGCTTCTCAGAGCCTCAATCTCCTCATCAACAAAACAGAAATAATGATCTTCTCAGGACTTGACATGGCAGATTAAAGAACTTTGGAGGTCAGTAACACAGCCTTCAAAATTTGACTCCGGAGAAAACCATACTTCAGAAAGACACCAGTGGTCATTGCGGCACTTTTTACAGTAGCCAGGACATGGAAGTAACCTAAATGTCCACCGACAGATGAAATTGTGGTACATATATATGATGGAATATTACTCAGGGATAAAAGGAAGGAAGCTGAGTCAGCTATGGTGATGTGGATGAATCTAGAATCGGTCATAGAGTGAAGTAAGTCAGAAAAACAAATATCGTATATTAATGCATATATGTGGAATCTAGAAAAATGGTACTGATGAACCTATTGGCAGGGCAGGAGTAGAGAGGCAGATGTAGAGAACAGACTTGTGGACACAGCGGGGGAAGGAGAGGGTGGGATGAACTGAGAGGGTGGCGCTGACATATGCACGACCATGTGTAAAATAGCCAGCTAGTGGGAAGCTGCCGTGTATCCCAGGGGGCCCAGCTCGGTGCTCTGTGATGACCTAGAGGGATGCGATGGGGAGGGGATGGGGGAAGGCTCAAGAGGGAGGGGATACCATATCCATAGAGCTGGTTCACTTCATCACACGGCAGAAACCAACACAACATTCTCAAGCAATTATCCTCTGGTCAAAAAAAGAGAAACGTGACATGAGCATCGCTCTCTCCACAGGCTTGCTGCCCTTCCCACCTCCCCCAGGTCAGTAACCCCTGGCTTCCTCATGCCTCACCATCACAGCAAGCTTTACTGTCTCTCAATCATATGTTGACTTGTCCAATTCCCACCAGCCCCTTAAGAGCCCATCCTCAAGGCTCAGCGCCTAGCCTGTGCCTGACGCGTAGTCAACTGTTAAGAACCCTGTATTGACTTGTACTCGTTCAGGATCAGGGTGTCTGCCATCCTGCTAACCAGTTACTTTCTGAGTAGCTTTGGCTTTCTCCAGAAGACCCATCGCCCTCCAAGGTAAGGCGCTGCCAGGCCTGAGGATGCTCGTAGAGGCATCAGGACCTCATCCACCTGCTCCCAGAGAGTCCAGCGCCTGCCAGGTGGGGGCTCAGTAAATACTTGTTAAACAAATTCATACATTTTGCAGCTAGCAGCAATGTCAGCCAAAGTACAGAGCTTTGAAAGGGCAACATGAATTCAGGGTTTCTGAAATATAATGGCATCACCCATCTAACTGTGTGTGTCAACAAAAAAGGCCAGCTGTGCCCTAGGGTCTGGTTTATGTTAAAGAACTTGGTAGCTTTTGGTGGGGAGGGGATGACAGATGTCCCCTGTGGCCTTATGGTTTTCCCTCCAATGTTTGCAGGCATGCTAAGTTGCTTCAGTTCAGTTCAGTCACTCAGTCGTGTCCGACTCTTTGTGACCCCACGAATCGCAGCACACCAGGCCTCCCTGTCCATCACCAACTTCCAGAGTTCACTCAAACTCATGTCCATTGAGTCGGTGATGCCATCCAGCCATCTCATCCTCTGTCGTCCCCTTCTCCTCCTGCCCCCAGTCCCCCCCATTGCTTCAGTAATGTCCAGTTCTTTGCGACCCTGTGAACTGTAGCCTGCCAGCCTCCTCTATCCATGGGATTCTCCAGACAAGAATACTGGAGTGGGTTGCCATGCCCTCCTCCAGGGGCTCTTCCTGACCCGGGGATTGAACCTGAGCCTCTTATGTCTCCTGAATTGTCAGGCAGGTGCCACCTGGGAAGCCTGGGTAAAGCCCTAGTGTTTATGAAGGCAACTGACAGGAAAGACCTCTTGCCCTAGTCCCCCGCCCCCACCCCCTGCACACAGTGGTGGTGGGAGAGGGGGGTGTCCCAAACCAAGAGTGATGGAAAAACCAATGATGGGCACTGAGGTTCACGGGAAAGAATTCTAAGAGAAGGGTTGGGAGTGGCTGCTGAGTCGCTGGCAGCTCCTCCACCCCCACCCTGCAGTGTGGACAGTGCTGGAATCATCTTTGGTGTTCTGAGCTCTGCTCCACCTGCAGACACATCTCTTCCCCCTCCCCACACCCACCACCCCCAGATTTCTGCGGCTTAAAGGCTTAGGCGTGACCTCAAAAGCCGCTTGTGTGCGCCCTGTTGATTCCTCCCTTCTCCCTGGTGCGGATTTGATCAGGTAAGGCAGGCGCAGCCCCTCTCGACATGCAGACGTCCTGCCCTTGAATGTGGTCAGGGGCTCATGATCCCAGCAAGCCCGAGAGAGAAGAAGAAGGTTTTCTCAGGAAGCTGGGATTAAACTGCACCTGCATTCAGATCCTACTGTGGCCGATCTAATCATGCTCACCCTTTGCCCCACTAAGCTGGCTTCGTCTTCTCTTTGGTTTTCACAAGCCAAGGCTCGTCCTCTGGATCAGCGGGGACTGACCTGGTGTGGAGGGAGGAGTCTGTCCATCAGTGACCCTCAGAGTGATGGCCGCCTAGCTGGGCTAAGTGCCGTGCATACATTATCTGTATCACTCAGTCCTTACTGCAGCCTGGCAGGCAGGGTCTGTAGCATCCTCATTAGAGATGAGGTCACAGCCAGGAGGTGTTCAACAACTCCCCAAGGTCATACAGGTAACAAAGGACAGAGGCACTTCCTGAAACCTGCAAGTTATCTGCTTCTGGAGACAGAGCCCTGAGCAGCTGCATAGGCTGCCTGCAGTTGAAAACTGTTGCTGTTGATGACAAAGGTGGGAGGGCTGGAGTTCCTGCTATTAATGCGTTGGCTCTGTGGCCTCTACACTTCCCCCCTCCGCCGTATGCTGGTTTCTAGAGGATTTGATTCTTGAATTGGAGAGTGGACGGGTCCCAGTTACCAGCTGCTAACGGGGGAGGGCAGGGTGACCATTTCCCTGCTTGTAGCCTTTGATATCCATGCCAGGGCATGCCGCACACAGTAACAATGACTATTTCACCCCGTTGTGTAGTAGCAGATTGCCACAGAAGAAACGGAAAGGACAGAGAGGTTAAATGACCCACCCAGGGTCCCTCAAGCTGATGGGTAGTTGAATCAGGACCCGAGTCAAGTCCCGGTACTGCGTGATTTCCATCCGTGTTAGAGGGAGCCCTTAACCCTGCATGAGGGTCTCCATGCTAAGTCCGGGCTTATGTGGTCCCTGAACAGATCATTCCCCTGCTGAGTCTTATTTGGAAAACAGGGACATTTGTGGCTGTGGCACCTGCCTCGTGGGCTCAGGGTGTGTCCAGAAGACTTGGGTGGGTACAGAGGGCAATGGGTCATGAGCAGCTCTGCTCTGCCGGTTACTCTGTCTCTGCTGGCAGAACTCAGTCCATGATGGCATTTGCTCCCCTCCACAGCCCTCCAGCATATGCATGGGGTCACAGAGCAAGGTGCTGCAGCTGAACCAGTAGAAGCCATTTCCTACCAAGGACAAAGTCATTTATAACCCACATCCCCCTTCCCCCTGGAGCCCAGATGATATGTCCTTACAGCAGAAAGGCAGCCTTACTTGTTTCTAATTCTCAAAGAGTGCCTAGGATTGGATAAATCACCAGCTCACAAATCATTGGTTTGGAGAATCAAAAACGGACTCAAATTTTCATGGCAGAAATGTCTGTTTGATCTGCCCTTATATCCCAGACAGTTCCATTTCTCCTGGAAACAAGATCCTGGATGCAAGAATGCCAAGTTATTCCCTCTATAATTCTCCATCTCTGAGCCGAGCCTTGAAGCAGACTCCTGCCCTTGAACTGACAGCAGCAATTCTATTAAAGAAGTTTGATTACAGGGGGGAAAAGTGAAAGAATCTATATTTCATTAAATGCTGCTTGTTTTAAAGTGGGAACATTTTCTGAATGTCTGGGGGAGCTAATAATGTTTTCTAGGTCTTATTGGGAGACTTAAAAAGCAGAATTTTTAAATCTGTTTTAAAGGAAAACCCATCACTTTTAGAGCCAAATTATATTCACAGAGTAGGGACTTTTATCCTGGAAGTTTATAATAAGCATTTGGGGCTTCCTAGGTAGCTCAGTGGGTAAAGAATCCACCTGCAATGCAGGAGACACAGGTTCGATCCCTGGGTTGGGAAGGTCCCCTGGAGAAGGAAATGGCAACACACTCTAGTATTCTTGTCTGGAGAATTCCATGGACAGAGGAACCTGGTGGGCTATAGTCCATGGGGTCACAAAGAGTCGGACATGACTGAGCAACTGAGCACGCCCTTATAAGTGTTTATTGAGTGCCCACTCAGAACCAGAAGAGGTGTCATTCTAGGTATTTAAGAGTTTTGTAAGAGTAATGAAAGCATTCTAACAGGATGAGATGATGTACATTGTTGTTTTTGTTAATATGTGAAAGTCGCTCAGTTGTGTCTGACTCTTTGCGACCCCGTGGATTACATAGTCCATGAAATTCTCCAGGCCAGAATACTGAAATGGGTAACCTATCCCTTCTCCAGCAGATCTTCCCAACCCAGGAATTGAACCAGGGTCTCCTGCATTACAGGCGAATTCTTTACCAACTGAACTTTGAGGGAAGCCCTTTTTGTTAACATAGGGTTGGCCCAAAAGTTCATTTGGGTTTTTCCAGAAACCCAAACATACCAGAAACATGGTATGGACACACCTGAATGAACTTTTTGGCCAACCAAATATTACAGCATTGTTTTTTCAGTTGACTGTTAAGGTCTATTGACAACCTACTGTGTGCCAGGACAGTGTGGATCAACGCCCTCCAGAAGCTTCCAGGATAGCTGAATCAATGAGGACCAGTGATGAGGATATGGGGATGTGGCAGTGTCTGAAGGAGAACCTGTAGAAATGACATAGACAGCATACTCACCTGTTGGTCACCCACTGGGGGCAGTTGTTTTTCAGTCGCTAAGTCATGTCCAGCTCTTTGTGATCCCACAGACTGAAGCATGCCAGGCTTCCCTGTCCTTCACTATCTCCTGGAGTTTGCTCAAACTCATGTCCATTGAGTTGGTGATGCCATCCAACCATCTCATTCTCTGTTGTCCCCTTCTCCTCCTGCCTTCAATCTTCCCCAGCATCAGGGTCTTTTCCAATGAGTCAACTCTTTGCATCAGGTGGCCAAAGTATTGGAACTTTAGCTTCTACATCAGTCCTCCCAATGAACATTCAGGGTTGATTTCTTTTAGGATGGACTGGATGGTGAGAAACAGTTATTCCTCCATTACAGGTGAACATTTTGAGGCCAAGAAGCAGATGAGTTGTTCAGACTACTTGGGCATGTCGGGAACAGTACCTGCATCCCGAGTGTTTGGTTCCCAAAGCAGAGGGTTCTCCACCTTTCGGGGCTCCCCCCACAGTC
Organism: Dama dama; assembly: GCF_033118175.1. Classification (NCBI taxonomy): domain Eukaryota; kingdom Metazoa; phylum Chordata; class Mammalia; order Artiodactyla; family Cervidae; genus Dama; species Dama dama. The sequence goes on from NC_083693.1 coordinate 64,434,337, forward strand.
CAGAATGCTGCAAGCCCAGAACGCATGGTGGTACCCACCCCGCAGGGGCATTCTTGGGGCCAAAGAAAGGTGCATGAGGTGGTGCTCAGTGACCTGAGATGCTGCCTATCCTAGTGGAAGCGTACCTGGCCTTGGGGTGGAGACGAGGGTGCTCCTAGCCCTCCCTCCTCCCTTGTTCCAGCTTGGCTTCAGCTCCCCTTCCAAGGCTGACCTGGAGCCTCGCCTCCCATGGACCGTTTTCCCTGCTCTGTGAGGTTCTGCTGAACGAGTGCTCAGCACAGGGCAGAGTTTCCTGGTGCCCACAGTGCCACCCCCCTCCCTGACAATGTCACTTGACCTCCCTGGGATCTCCGCTTCCCCACCTGGAGTGACAGATGCGTTGTGGGCAGGAGGAGAAGGCAGGAGAAGGGACTGATGGGTCCAGACCGGAAGGTCTTTGCAAGATGCTGCCTGTCCCCGAGTTCTGAAGCAACTCCAGCCTCTTCTCTTCGTGGAGCTGCTTCTCAGCTCTGACTTGACAGTGGTGAGGGAAGAGGATTCTAGAATCCTGGGGTGAGGGTGCTGGTTTGAAGCTCACCATGAGCTTGAAACACTTTAAGGCATGTTTTTAAAGTTAAGCTCACCATTTTACTGATGAAGAAACCGAGGCCCAAGGAAGTTAAGAAATGTATCCCTGTTGATCCAGCCTGTAAATATTAGAACTAAGAACTGAAATTGGCCGTGTGAACTCAGAGCCCGCTCACAGCAGGACAACTGACTCCAGCCTCAGCAAGACTGTTGGTGGGGACTGTGTTTGTAACAGATCTGAGTGTGCGTTGAAGCCAGTTGGAAAGCTCTCTGCTAAGAATGTGATCAGAATCCTTTGACAGAATGAGGAACCATCCCCTGATTTTCCTTTTTGGCATCTTTCGATTTTTTAATGTTTTTTTTTGGTAACAACTCTGTGCCAAGTCGCTTCAGTTGTGTCCAACTCTTTGCGACCCCATGGACTGTAACCTGCCAGGCTCCTCTGTCCATGGGATTCTCCAGGTGAGATTATTGAAATAGGTTGTGATTTCCTTCAGGGGATCTTCCTGACCCAGGGATTGAACCTGTGTTTCTTCTGTCTCCTGCGTTGGCAGGCGGGTTCTTTACCACTAATGCCAACTGGGGTCACAACTTTATTGAGATATAATTCACATACTATATAGGTCATCTGTTTAAAACATAGAATTCAGTGACTCTTCATATTTAGAATTGTGCAAGCATTGCTGCAAACAATTTTAGAAGATTTTCATCACCCCAGAAACACTGTGCCTCTTAGTTGTCATCCCCCAAACACCATACCCTCCAGCCTTAGGCAACCATTAATCTATCTCCATCTTTATAGATTGGCCTCTTCTGGATATTTTACATTAATGGAATCATACAATAAGTAGTCTTGTGATTGACTTCTTACAACTCTTTCACTTAGCAAAATGTTTTTAAGCATCCTCCATGTTATAAGATGTATCGTACTTCTTTTTATCACCAAATAATATTCCATTTGTATGGATGTATCACGCTTTATCCTCTCATCAGTTGGTAGATGTCTGGGTTGTTTCTGCATTTTGGTTATTACGAGTAATACCACTATGAACATACATGTACAGGTTTTGTGTGAATGTATGTTTCCGTTTCTCCTGGGAAGATATTTGGGAGTAAAATTGCTGGGTCAAACTCTCTGTTTAATCTTTTGAGGAACTGCTAGACTATTTTCCAAAGTGACTGCACCGTTTTGCATTCCTACTACTAATGTATGAGGGTTCCAGCATCCTTGCCAACACTTGTTTTTATCTGTCTTTTTGTTTATAGCCATCCTAGTGGTTGTGATGTGTTTCATGCTCTCTTTTTTTAACTGCAAGGGATATACAAACCATGGTCAACTCTAAGGTAGTAGAATATCTAGATAATCCATATCCAGCAATGTTTTCCTAAGAGCTCAGATCTGCCACAGACAGAGGAGAAATAGCCAGCCTCTCCCCAGGTCCAACACCAGGGGCCTCCACAGTTCCATGGCCAAACCCCAGGGACACTCCTTGAGAACTAACACCTTACCCTGTCCTCTTGTCTTCCAGCGATTCACGAGTTCCCCGCAGACCTGTTCTCCAACAACGAGCGACAGCACGGGGCCGTTCTGCTGCATATTCTCGGGGTAAGTGGCCCTGTTGGGGTGGGACATCCCTCAACTTCCGGCGGGGAAGCCTGTCTGCAGAGCACAATGTGTCAGAGATCTCACCATGTTCTTCTGAGAGCCCTCTGAAAACAGGTCCTGGACGTTTCAACCGCAAAGAAATGAAGTCTTAAGGATGTGAAGTGACTAGCTCGGTGTCACGCAGCGAGTGACCCCAGAGCCAGGACAAAGATTCACGTCTTCTTGTGCCTCCTTTTCTGCTTTTTATAAAACAGGAGTGACAGCATTTCTTCCCCAGATGTGTAAATACAGGCGAACATGGGTCACATCCTTCAGACATAGCAGGGAATGGGATAATGCTCTCCAGGACCCCCCCACATTTTACCGTCCTGACATAACTGCGGTTTGAGACTTTGGTGCCCTTCTTCTCAAACTTCCTCTGTGTTAAATGAGCCTGGTGAGCAGCGGCAGAGTTTGAGTAGCAGTTCAAAAAGGCATAGAGGGCTCAAGCCTATATGATAGGTAATAGTTGCTCTTCTCTGCATGCAAACTACAGCCCACAGCCATTGCCCATACTTATCAATAAAGTTTTATTAGAACACAGCCATTCTCATTCATTTCTATATCATCTGTGGCTGCTTTTCTGCTTCACTGGCCGACCTGAGTAGTTGTGACTACTCAGGGATCCACAAAGCCAAAAAAGATTTTCTGTCTGTCTCTTTGTAGAAAAAGTTTGCCAGCCTCGTTTTCTGATGCAGGGAAATGAAAGCACTCAGGGTTTAATTTTCTACTTTGGATCAACCACAGCAAATGTTCCTCCTGATGTGGTTCCCTGACCACTCAGCACCATCTGCTTCTGTATTTAAACTCAACCAAGTATTCATCTTTGCAAGAGATAATTAAGCAAGGGAAAGCTGGGATTCTCACATACATAGTAGCCACCTGAGAATAAGGGGTGAGTGAAGTTTTAATTAACAGAATAAACCATTAATGAAAATGAAGATTGTAGGCAAATTTCAAGTGACAGCCTTGTGTATTATTTCTCAAATTGAGTTATTATCTTTCTAGTTTCTCTGGCTTTCCCCTGCCCTCCCCATTCACTGTTGGGATGTAGGTTTGACCGGTTAGTCCCACAGTCTGTCCCTCTGCCTCACCAATGTCTTGTCAAAGCCTTTTTTCCTGAACTCAAGAGGTCCTCGGGAATTTTGCAGGAACCCTTTTAGAGCAAGCACTACCCAACTACATCTGGAGAACAAAATCCAGCCCACTTCCTGTTTTTATAAATAAAGTTTTATTGGTAGGCAACCACCCTCATGTCCATGGCTGCTCTTCTTCTGTAGCAGCAGAGTTATGGCAGGCTGTATGGTCTGTAAAGACTCATCAGACACTTTTAAGAAAAAGTTTGCCGAGCCCTTCTTTAGAGCAGGAAAAAACTTGAGCTTTGGAGCCAGGTTTTGTCTGTAGCACTAAGAAGCTTCTCAGAACTTCCTGCCCAAGTGAAGGAAATAGTGGTGTCATCGTGGCCCCCTTTTCTCTCCAGTGTTTCTGAGATGTCAGGGGAGCCAGAGGCTCTTTGCCTGGGAAATGCTGCAGAAGGGAATTTCTGAGGGTATGAATTTAAGTTGGGATCCTGAGATTTGTAGCAGTGTCTCCTCTCTCTCTCTCTCCTTCCTATACCCCCAGTATTTGTTTCTTTTTGCTTCCCCCCAAAAGATAATCAAATTCAGGGATAGCCACACCTGGACTCCAGTACACATTTGCCTTGGATGCTGTGGTCACAATTGATACATCTTCCACTTTATCTGTGGGCTTCCCTGATAGCTCAGTTGGTAAAGAATTTGCCTGCCAATGCAGGAGACACAAGAGACATGGGTTTGATCCTTGGGTCAGGAAGATCCCCTGGAGTAAGGAATGGCAACCTACTCTAGTATTCTTGCCTGGAAAATTCCATGGACAGAGGAGCCTGGAGGGCTACAGTCCATGGGGTCGCAAGGAGTCGGACACAACTGACCGACTGAGCATGCATGCATGCAATTAATTGTAAAGTTGTTGGGATATCACACCATCTAAGCTGAAGCAGCCCAGCCTTTCCCTTTTTTGTGAATAGGGCCTTCATGTCACTTTTTCTTTGAATTAAAAAATGGCTTCCACCAGTGTTCAACATAAAATCCCCTCTCCTTTCCACAGATTCTGGTCCTTGCCTCTCTCTCCAACTTCACATTAGTCATTTTCCACTTTACTTTCTATATGTTCTGCCTGCACCAATGTCCTTGCTGTTTCTCAAATGCATCAAACACATTCCTGCCTCAGGATGTTTGCATGTGTTGTTTCCCGGCCAATATAGATACTTTATTTGCCTATGTGTCCCCCACAAAGAGGCAGAGGCTTTTCCTGGCATCCTTGTCACCTACCCCTAATGGCTAGAATAGTACCTGTCATATAAGCTGAGCTCAGTAAAGTCATGTTGGGTGGACAGGTCAGAGAGGAGTTCTGTAGATAACACCATCTAAAAACTACTGATTGTCTTGCTCTGTCATCAAACAGAAGAAACTGCGACCTGGAGACATGATTTATCCTCAATCACAAGGCAAAAAATTCCCAGGATCAGCCCTATAATCTGGACTCTGTTCCATGAGCCTCCCAATGTTCAGTGGCTCAGGTATTTTAACCTGGACCTACATCAAGCAGCATCCTGGGAAACGCTGGGTCTCAAGTTGTCTGTTTTGGCAGGAGGCAGGCAATTGGTGACAGGAAATGATGCCTTCGCTAAAACTCGAAGAGGGGAAATCAGGATGATGATTAATTTAAATTCTTAAGATAGTGGTTTTAAATGCTTTCCTTCTTGGCCCTTGAGGTTTGGATCTTGCCTGTTGAGGGCCTACTTGTGTGTTGGGGAAAGAGGGTTGCTTGTTTAAGAAGAGAGGAAGGGACACAGGACCCTGTGGACTGACTTTTAGTACCCTCTGATGCTCAGCAGGTTATTTCTCCTGTCTGGGCCCCATCTGCCAGTGAGAGGATTCTCTCACCATTCCAGTGGTGCTGGAATTTTCCTAAACCAAGCAGGCTGGTTTGGAGCGTGATGGATTCCTGGCCATGCCCATTGCTGGCGGGAGTCCTGGCTGATGCTGTCTCCCTGTTTCCTTTGCAGGCTCTGTACATGTTCTACGCCTTGGCCATAGTATGTGATGACTTCTTTGTTCCATCTCTAGAGAAGATCTGCGAGGTGCGTGGGAAGGACTTAGGACCTTTGGCAAAGCCTGGGTGGGGGGCTGGGGGTGACTGACACTTGGTGTGTTAGTACCAGGCCAAGATGTGGGGAGCACTAGGACGATGAAAGTTGTCAGGCCAAGTACTTGGCGTTGCTAGTGCAGAGCCTCGCTCTGAAGCTCCAGGTTAAAATTAGGGGGTGGTGTCCTTCCCCAGAGCTTGGCAGAAGAAAATGCTCCCCCAGTGAAATTATTACCCAGGACCTCTGGCTTCACAGCAGGTGCTGGTAGTTAAGCCAAAGCTGGTTAGTTAGGAAGCATTTGCCAAGAACAGCTGCAGGTGGCAGGTACCAGGTGGGGCTCTGTGTCCCCAGGGAAGATGCTGAGCTGCAATGGCAGGGAATGCCCTTGGTCCTAACCTTTGCAGCCTGACATTTTCTCCTTTTAATTCTTTTGTTACGTTTTCCCAGTCTTACCCCCTCCTCCCTCAGCTTCTAGCCAAGGAAGGAAAACTATCTCTGTTTTTAGCAACTACTGTATTCAGACTGGGGGCTTCCCAGGTGGCGCTAGTGGTAAAGAACCTGCCTGCCAATGCAGAAGACACAAGAGATGTGGGTTCAATCCCTGGGCTGGGAAAATCCCCTGGAGAGAGAGCACGGCAACCCACTCCAGTATCCTTGCCTGGAGAATCCCATGGGCAGAGGAACCTGGCAGGCTGCCGTCCATAGAGTCGCACAGAGTCGGGCAAGACTGAAGCGACTTAGCCCACATGCACAAGTGCAGACTGATCTGGGTGTCACTGCACTTTATCCACATGAAGTCTCCAGTTATTTGAGGTCATACTGTCGTTGGCAGATTTGCAGGTTGGACATGGATTGTTAGGGGTGGGCACGTCCCCATTACTTTACCCTCTGTTGAGCTCACAGCAGGACTGGCTGCTTTTGACCTAGTTCACTAAGTGGTGAGTGACCTGGCAAAAGTGTGCAAAGGCCCTGCCTTCCCTTTGCTCCACACTTGACCCTTTACCCCACTCAGATAAAACCATATGCTCTTTTCCAAGACACTTGTCAGTGACAGAATTGAGCCAGAGGGGGAACAGAATCAGGAAATGGCTACTGGGATGTCAGGGTTGAATGCTCAACCTAGAGGCAGCCCACAGGTGGTGGGCTATCACTTCTTCACAGGAGGCCCTCAGGAAAAATAGTCAACTGGTCTTTCCAGAATACACACCCCAGAATATGTTGTGGGTCACAGCAACAAGGTTGGGTCCCCTGCCCTCTTTGGGGTGACAGAAGCCCATGGACACAGGACCACATTCAGTGGAGATGCTAGACGAGTTTACCCATCTCCCTAAAAACACAGAGGTGAGCAAGGGTGATGGTCCTGGCCTCATAGGGAAGACTGATGGAAGAGACCTAGTGAGAGCCATCAAAGGTACTGAGGATTCAAAAGGAGGGAGGGATCATCTCTGGGGAGAAACCAAGGAAAGCTTCATGGAGGAGGTGGCATTTGGTCCAGGCTTTGGAATTGAGAAGTTCCACTAGCTGAGTGGAAGGAGAAGGTCATTTCAGAGGGAAGGAGTGACCCAGGCAGAGGCGGGAAGGCAGCAGGACAGGATATAGCATGGTTTGGATTCTGCTAAAAGCTATCATAGGTGCTTTGATGGCCGAACCTCTGTGACACCTCCTCTTTGGCAGAGCTAGGGTGGGTGGGCTTCTGTCTGGGGGGGTCAATGCTATGCCCCCATCCCACTTTCCAGGAAGCCCACAGCTCCAACCCTTCTGAGGACTCCTTCTGTAGCAAGCTTACTGAGGAGGTTGTACTGGCCCAGGGAATGGATTCCTCAGTGGCTTCAGAGCCCAGGCTCCCCAGGAATGCTTTGAGAGGTGGGAGCTGGAGGAGACCAAGTCCTGGTCTGAGCCAGTCTTCCCAGAGGCCTTCTAAGGACCATAGCTGGGCACCCTCAAGTTGGCATTCAGGGGGACTCAGAATTTTCATGGTTTTCCCAAGCACCCAAAGCCCCCAGCCCCAAATTCCAGATCAGAGGATGGGCCTCTGTGTCCAGAACATGGCCCAAGCAGAGTGGGCCTAGATAGCTCTAGCCCTGTCCCAGGGCTTGGCAGAAGAAAATGCTCCCCCAGTGAAATTATTACCCAGGACCGACTCAACTCTGAGGACAAGAGGTAAGGTCTATTCCAGTGGGCAGCCAGATGTCCGGCCTCCCATTGAGAAGGCCTTCTGGGATTCAGGGGCCAGGCTATGCACCTGAGTTTTCCACATCCCACAACCTGATGTATGGATGTTCGCATGGTACCCAAGGTCTGCGTGAGCACCAGAAGTGACAGACGCTAGACTAGCAGGCTCCCCAATGATCTCCAGCTCCTGTTCCAGGCATCCAAAGGTGAAAAAAACCCATCTTGTCATCCAGTGGGGAAGCACGCACGTGGACCTCAGATCCTCACTGCATGAGTCATGTTTCAGCTTCTCTTCCCTGGGGGAGTGGCTGACTCATGGTGGCCCTTTTAAAAAGCCTTCATCAAAGAGAGACTATTTAAGCATTCAGACAATGAACAAAAATTGACCAGTGGGGGTAGGGAAGAGGGGACTCGGGGGTGAGCATCAGGCAGAGTGGAGGAGGGCGTGTGCTCAGGATGAGTGAAGAGAGGCCACCAGCCCTGAAGCTTGACTCTGGCTGCGGGTCTATGCCCCGCGCTCTCTGTAAGTGTCCAGTAGGCGTGTTTACTGCTCCCGCAGTACAGCCTGAGGGTCTGCGGTCGCTTCTGTTTCAGAAACTCCATCTGAGCGAAGATGTGGCTGGAGCCACCTTCATGGCTGCGGGAAGCTCAACACCAGAGCTGTTTGCCTCTGTTATTGGTAAGAAATCCTATCAGCTTGAGACACGGGATATAGGAAGAACCCAGGTTGGATGCCCAGACTCTTGTGGGCATGTTTTTTCAGCTCTGAGTGTCAGTTTTCTCATCTGTAAAATGGGAGACGTGGAGACAAAGTGAATTAGTGGTTCCCTGGGGTGTGGAGTGGAGTAGGGTACTCACAGGTATGGGATTTCTTCTTGAGGTGATGAAAATGTTCTAAAATTAGATTGTGGTGATGACTGTATAATTCTGACTATACTAGAAAACACTAACTTGATATTTTAAATGGGTGAATTTTACAGCATGTGAATTTTCAATAAAGCTGCTCCCCAAAATGGGAGGATTGGTGTAGCGGGTCCCTAAGGACTCTTCCATGTCTGGTTTTGTCATTCTTACCAGCATCTTGGGTGTTCCCTGGTAGTAAGAACAAGTCCTGTCCGTTCATGGGATGGGGGACACGGAACCGGCCAGGGTCTGAGGAAGGAGTAGGCCTGGGCTTGCACATGAGGTTTGTGCCTCTTTCTTCCCAGGCGTGTTCATCACCCACGGAGACGTCGGGGTTGGGACCATCGTGGGCTCTGCTGTGTTCAACATCCTGTGTATAATTGGAGTTTGTGGATTATTCGCAGGGCAGGTCAGTGGTGTCTCTCTTCTCATGAAATGACATAAGGATAGCGTGGGAGAGACCCAAGGCCCAGCCTTAGCCATGCCTGTAACTCCCCATGGCTTTGAGCGGGGTGTCCCCTCCAAGTCCATTTCCTCATGTGTAACAGGGGTGTCCTATGTTCCTTCCACAAGTGGGTCTGAGAGCAGAAAGAGTGCCAGCTGCCCCCTTGGCTGGTCTGGGGGTGGGATGTGGGGCATTTGTTTGACAGCAGTAAATATTTAAGAAGCATTTCCTGTAATGTAACCCTGACCATGAGCTAGACTCTGGACTTACTTGGGGCCTGTCTTCGGCCTCCCTATGGGTACATGAAGCTGGCTTTTCAATTCCCTATCATATCTTCCTGATCCTTGGAGCCACAGGGGGACATTAGACTTGACCTCAGAGAGTTGGGCTCATGGAAGGCTGTGTTTGGCCAAGGGAGATAGAGGCAGGCAGCCAGTCACCCCCAGAAAGTTCTAGCACTAAGAGAAGAGTGAGTATCTCTGGCCTCCCATGGCCACATGGCTTCTCCTGGGATACGTGCCATTTGGTCATCGTGAAGGAGCAGGGGGCAGCTTTCCCATTACTTATGAATGTGAACATGCTGTCCTTCTGTCCCCAAATATGACCAAGAGCGCAAGGTGGCCTTGAGCAGCCAGACATGCTGTGGTCCTGGTGGACAGTTAAGATGAGCTCCGAGGGCATGTGTCTGCAGCGGCAGGGGACTGGGGATCATGGGACCCCCAGCTGTGACCCCCCACACCCCATCTCCCCAGCCGGTAATGCTAACGGCCCTTTGCTCAGCAGGTGGTCCGTCTGACATGGTGGGCCGTGTGCCGAGACTCCGTGTACTACACCCTGTCTGTCATCGTGCTCATTGCCGTGAGTTAACGCGCCCTCCCCCTGCCCCACTGTCCTGTCCCTGGCATTATGACCAGAGAACCCACGGCACCCCAGGCTGGCCACTCACTGTGGTCATGTTGACCTACTCCCCACCACGGTGCTTCCCTGTCCCGAAAACCTCATACCTGATGCCTTGGTTATCAAGCACATCCAGGTACCACCTTGAGGGCAGAAAGGCCTTGAAAAAGCTAAAGCAGGCATCATATGGTTGATGCAGGTAAGCTTAAGAATGTGCTTATCAGAGGCCTTCAGATCCTCACTTAGAGCCGGTTTCCTAAGGAGCAGAGTTTCTGGTCTCCCAGCTCACTGCAGAGCTGGGAAGAGAGAGACCAGCTGGGAGCCCTCAGGGTAGGCAGCTGGGAGCAAGGATATGGGCAGAAAAGGCAGAGAGCCTGAAACAGGGACCCCTGAGGGCTGGGGTGACATCATACATAGCATGAGACATTGACACAGCAGTGAAGCCCAGGACACGGTTTATTGCCGAGGACCATCCACAGGGGAGCAGTTTCCATACAAAAGCAGATTTCAAGTGAGTGCATGAGGGCAGGTCGTATCAAGAGGGCAGATGCATGTGGCATGCCCAGATCTCAGAGTATGAAATGTGTTCTAGAATAGTTCTCCGCCTAAGGACATCTAGAGCCAACTGGATTTGATAACCATGATCTTTGTATTAGTTAGCTTTTGCCATGTAACAAATTTCCCTCAACTCTCAGCAGCTTAAGCCAGCAAACATTTATTGCCCCCTTTTTCTATGGATCAGATCTGGGAGTGGCTTAGCCAAGCCCTCTGGCTGAGGATCTCTCACCGGTGTACCCACCGGCCAGAATACAGTTATGGCAAGGCTCCCCTGGGCAACAATCTGCTTTCAGGATCCCTCGTGAGGCAATGGGCAGGCCTCAGGCTTGTCCACAGAACAACGCACATCACTGGGGACTGCTTCCCCTCCCAGCAAGGGCGAGGAGGGGCCGAGATGGAAGCCACAGTCTGTCTGTAACCGAATCTCGGACGTGACAGCCATCGCTTTTGCCACATTCTGTTAGGAGCAGATCCCTAAGATCAGGCCACATACACAAGGGGAGCTTGAATGTCAGGTATCTGAGAGACTGCCCACCACACCCCCAAAAATGAAAGTTAGAGGTAAAACAATTTACCTATATATTATTTTACCAAATCAGCATAATGCCCAAACTATATCATAAAAGACAAAAGTAATTCATAATAAAAGAATACATCTAGTGTATCACTGTTTGGGCAGGAAGATGGTAGAACGCTGAGTGATGTAATCTGTTGCCCTCATACAGGAAGTCTCCAGGCCCTATGGCTCCCAGTGCAGGCTGATATGCTGGACTGGCCTCCCCGTGAGTGGTGTTGACATTGATGATGGAATTTTCTGAAATTATGAATGACTCCTGATAAAATCCTAAACTGAGCCAAGTACAGTCATCCCTCTCCACTTGCATGATAGCTAACTCACTAGAAAATTAAGTATTTATTAAAACTGTGTAAAAATACTTTGATTTATAAAATGGAGTTAAGTTCAAGGCTCAGGTCATTTTTTTTTTTCTTTTTGCTGCTGGCTTAAATATCTAGCGGGACATTTAAGATGTATGTCAAATATGGATAACTCCTCTGGGAGAAACATTTTACATGTTCGAGACTGACTGGTGTCCCTGGTCTTCATCCTCTAAATGCCAGTAGCCTTCCACTGGGTAATAAAAAGCTGACACTGTCCCCATAAGTGTCCCCCAGGTTCCCCAGGTGGTGATACCAGGCTCCGCTCTGCCTCTTCCTCAGAGCCTTGAGTCTGGGGAGCCTCAGAGCCGTGCTCAGCCAGGATGACCCTGTCCGGGTGGCCTCCCAAAGCAGATCCTGTGTGTGCTGCCCTCCTGACAACCAGCAGAGGGTGCAGTGGGCCCAAATCAGACTGCAACCCGTGGCCTGTCCTGGCATTGTGTGTAGGGACCCCAGTGTCTCCAAGATCTGATTGGTGGACACAGCCCCGACCTGTGTGCACTGGGCCTGGCCGGGGCAGTTACAGGATGCCTCCCAGGACCACAAAGGCATCATTTGTCTGCATCCCACATAGGGGATGCTGGGTGGAGATGTTGGGCAATGTTAATGCCCTCTTACGAAGCTGTGGCAACCTCGCCATCAACCCCAGCCTCCCTTCAAGTGGTACAAGTGGGTCCTTTGTCCTCAGAGCTTCCAAAAGGGTTATTCTTTATTTTTAAGACAATGACACACTTTCCTCCCCACCCACCCCACCCCACCCTATCCCATCCCACCCCACACAGAAGTACCAAAGATGGAGGGAGGGATAGATAGATAGATAGAGAGATAGAGAGATAGATAGATAGATGGATATGCAGGCACAAACATACATACAGAGATACCTTTTCAGTTTTTAAGATTCTTGATTTCAGCAACCCTGTTCCATTAATGAGGGCAGACCCCTGCAGATGGGCCCCCATGGCTACTTGCATTATCAGAAGGCCAGACCAGTTCTCTTTGGAGACCCATACTAGGCCTCATCTTGCAGCATCTGCAGACCAAGGTTTCCACTAAGGAAGGGTCACTTCTACATTTGAGAAACCCAGACCCAAAGAGAGGTGCCAGCTTTCTGTGAAAATCAGAACAAGCTGGTGTGCGTCTCCTCACGGTACTTAGGGGTCTGTGTATGTTTTTCTTTTGGAGTAAATCTGTCCCCCACTCTTGTTTCTTTTGCCTTCCCAGTTCATATATGATGAAGAAATTGTATGGTAAGTTTTAAACATTTGTTTCTTTTTCACTTTTCGTTAGTATCCTTGTTTGTTGGGTGCACTGAATCTTTTTAAAAATTATTTTTACAAATATAAGAACTTGTGAAAGTAAAAAAGGCTATCATTCTTTTGTACTATTTATTTATTCTTGACTGTATAGAGCCTTAGTTGCGGTATACGGAATCTTCATTGCAGTGCGCGGGCTTCTACTTGTGGTGTGGCCCCAGAGGGCATGGGCTCTCTATTTGTGGTGCACGGGCTGAATTACCTGTGATATGTGGGATCTTAGTTCCCCAACTATGGATGGAACCTACATCCCCTGCATTGGAAGGTGACTTCTTAACCACTGGACCACCAGGGACGTCCCCAAAAGGGTATCATTCTAAGCAGTCATACCTTTATCTATCCTTTCAAAGTGACAAAGATTGTTTTCCTTAATATTACCACCCTGCCAGATAGCAAGATATTTTATAAAGCTAAAATAATGAAAGCAGTATGATGTTTTGCACAGGAATAAACATGAGCTAATGCAGAATATGGAACCGAGAACGCAGTAATGGGCAGTTCTGAGTTGGGGCATCATTACAAGGCAGAGAGTTGGGGATGGGGAGGAGGGCAGCCTCAGATTCTGCAAAAACGAAGAATTCATGTAGATCCCTCACACCTTATAAAGAATAAATCCCAGATGAATTCAAGATTTTGCTGCAAAAAGCAAAATTAAAGCATTTCAGAGTAGAATATAAAACTCGTCTTTATGACACCGAGGTTGGAAATGATTTCTTAATTAAGATACAAAAGGCACAAACTTCTAAAGAGAAGGTTGATATTTCCACTCTAACCTTTAAGGCATGAATGTATTGGGTTGGCCAAAAAGTTCATTCAGATTTTCACCATGATGTTGCTGTTCAGTCACTAAGTCTTGTCCGCGTCTTTGCGACCCCATGGACTGCAGCATGCGGGCTTATCTGTCCATCACTATCTCCCTGAGTTTCCTCACTCATGTCCATTGAGTCAGTGATGCCATCCAACCATTTCATCCTGCATCCCCCTTCCCCTCTTGCCCTCAATTTTTCCCAGCATCAGCGTCTTTTCCAATGAGTTAGCTCTTCGCATCAGGTAGCCAAAGTATTAGAGCTTCAGCATCACATCGTATTTTCCATAATATGTTATGGTAAAAACCCGAGCAAACTTTTTGACCAACCCAATATCTTCCACAAGCCATAAAGACATTCTGTTCGTTGACAGTGATTGAGATCTGTATCCTATATGTGATCATTTGTGGGAATGTATTCATGAGGCCTGAAGTGAGCAGCTGCATGCTATGGGAGCAGAGCATGCTGGTTCTGGGTCTGCCTCACCCTGTGAGCCAGAAAGTCTCTTTCTTCTGGGTCTCCTCTTCCTCACCTGTAGACGGAGTTCTGAGCGGGTGGTCAAATTGTTTGCAAACCCCTTTATCGCTCTGCTGAGCTCTGGGCTCTGTCAGCAGAGGAAGAGCTCCCCAAAATGAGTATAGCTCATGCTGGGCACTTAGTAGGTCTTCAGGACACGTTACTCAGATGACCCAACAAGTTAAGCCATGGGACTGCCCAGAGGCTTCTGTTCGGAGCTACAGAAATCCCTACCACATGTGGGGTTGGATGCTGCTTCTGCAGGACAACAGGGAGAGTGCACCCCAGGAAGACCCCCACCCCACCGGCTCCCAACCCGTGTTCTACCCAAGAGGCTACTGTGCCCGGCCTGTCTCTTCAGGCAGTTCTTAGAGTTCCTTGCCACCCGACCCCAGCTCCTCTGGTAGCTGGCCGGAATCTCGCTTGACCATAGGTCCCTTTAGGGTCAAGTCTGCATGACCCCTGGCCACTCCCCTCCCTTCCCTGGGAAGAGGTGCTCTGCTTAGTCACTCAATCGTTTCCAATTCTTTGCGATCCCATGGACTGTAGCCTCCAGGCTCCTCTGTCCATACGGATTCTCCAGGCAAGAATACTGGAGTGGGTTGCCACTGCCTTCTCCAGGGGATCTTCCAACCCAGGGATCGAATCCATGTCTCCCACATTGCAGGTGGATTCTTTACCACCTGGGCCACCAGGGAAGCCCAAGAATACTGGAGTGGGTAGCCTATCCCTTTCCCAGAGGATCTTCCTGACCCAGGAATCGAACCAGCGTCTCCTGCATTGCAGGTGTATTCTTTACTGGCTGAGCTCCCAGGGAAGGCCTGGGATGAGGTGGTTCCTCCCTTTTCTAGGTAGCTAGAGGAGCTCCTCCTGAGTCTCGCTGAGCCCCTGTAGTTGAGAAGACCCCACCCCAGCCTTCTCTGTTACCGCGCGAGTGCCAGATTGCCGGACAGATGGGGGCTGGGCGGCTCGTCCACCGGGCTGGGTCCTGGGTCAGGGAAGGTGACGGGACACCCCGCCCTGCTCCACCTGCCGTGCCGGGCACTCCCAGCCGCGGGCTTCCCTGGTTCTAACCAGTCTCCTTTCTCTCTCTGAGGTGGGAAGGCCTGGTGCTCATCATCTTGTACGTGTTTTACATCCTGATCATGAAGTAAGTGCCCTTTCTCCTCTCCTGTGCTGTCTCACCCCTGGCTCCATACCTGCTGCAGCCTTTCGTCAGAGTCAGAAGAAAACCTCTGTTAGCCCTTTCAGTCATTTTTGGCCACCCCTTTCTCCAGGGGACACCCTGCTGGGGCAGCCAAGGTGGGAAAGAGATATTCAGACTCTGTTTTGGGGTACTGTCCACATTTGGGCCAGGGCGGGCAGCTGGTGGCCGGAGACTGAGGCCGCTCCCCGAACCAATAACAATCAAGGACCTCTCTCTCACCGAATTCCACACCCTTGGCCCCAGGGTGACTGCTCTTGTTTGCTGTCTCTATAAATCGCCTGATAATTTAATGCCACTCTTTCGAAAGAGCCAGGCAGCTCCAATCTCTCCAGACTCATAAAATGCCACCTCTGGAGGCTGTCACCTTGCATAGCTGCAGCGGGTACCGCAGGCGGTTCTAAAGGTGCAGACACTGGGTGGGGGTGTGCACCCTTGAGGCCCTCTGGAAGCTTCCCCGGGTCAGAATCATCTCGTAACTACCCATGATGAGTAGCAGTCAGTCATGAAAAGGAAAGTGTGACTCATGCCATGATGTGGGTGAACCTTGAGGGCATTATACTGAGTGAAAGGAGTCAGATCACAAAAGGACAAACACTGGGCCATTCCACTTCTGTGAGGTGCTGAGGAGACTCAGATTCCTAGAGGCAGGCAGCAGATGAGAGCTTGATTACCGAGTGCCTGGGGGAGGGCGTCATTAATGATCCCTTGACGAATGAGACCCGAGTTCTGTTTGAGATACTAATAATTTGAGGACTCGATAGTGGCGACTGGTTGCACCACCTTAGAGATGTAATTATGGCCACCGAACCGTGAGCCTGAAAATGGAAAATAGTTAAAATAGAAAATTTTATGTCAGATGTATTTTTCCACAATCGAAAAAAAAAAGCTACCCGTGAGCTAAGCCACATTCAGATTTTTAATTTTCTCCTCACACCTCCGCAGATAATTAAAAAAGAAAACACCACTGAGGTTTATGAGACTATGAATCCCCACGTTAACATAAAATACGTATCGTGTTTTCTAAAAATGGATGGTAAGCTGTCAAAACTGCAGGAGAATTGTCTTTAAAGGTCTCCTCTCTGAGTGCCTTTGGGTGAGGCCGCCAGCCTGCGGTCTAGGATGGAGTCTCCTCTCTGTGGGGACAGTGGTGCTTGCGGGGCGGTGTGGGGACAGGGCCTCCGGGCACCCACGGGAGCAAGGCCAGGCCTGGGAGCGCCAGCTTCGAGCCTCTCCCGAGGCTGGGCTGAGCTGCTTTCGTGAGGACAGGCTTATGGTGCGCATAAGTAGGCGTCAGTCATTTTCTTGAGCTAAAAGGCCTCTTATGACCCCAGGAAGCCCACTCAAAAGGGGCAGGCCCCATTGTTCCAGGGTTCCTGTCAGGAAACTCTGTCAGCTCAGCTGAAAAGATTAGGACTAACATAAATACACTATTGACACTATGTATAAAACAGATAATGGGAAACCTACTGTATAGCACAGGGAACCGTACTCATTGCTCTGGGATAAGTTTAATTGAAAGGAAGTCGCAAAAAAAGAGGGGATATCTCTGTGTATGGAGCTGATTCACTTGCTATACGGTAGAAGCTCACACAACATTGTAAAGCAACTATTAATATAATTGAATAAAAATTAAAAAAAAAAAACCCTTAGCTCCCCACCCCCTCACCCAAGGCCAAGCTCACTGCAGGTGCGCAGGGGAGGGGGGTGGGGAGGAGGCCCCTGCCCACTCCCCTGCCCAGTCTCTCCCGCAGCTCTGACCTCCCGCCTTAACTCACTTGCAGGTACAATGTGAAGATGCAGGCCTTTTTCACAATCAAACAAAAGACTGTTGCAAATGGCAACACGGTCAACAGTGAGCTGGAGGATGGTAATGATTACTGTGATAGTAGCTCTGATGACCCTTCCCTGCCATTGCTGGGGCAAGGTAAGGCTGAGCAGACAGGAGTGGGCGAACATGCCATTAAAACCACACAAACACACACACCATAAGCTGTCACTGTCTCCCTTGGTCACAGGACCCTACATGAGGAGGGAAGTGATGTAGGAGCTATGGCTCAGATGGGACAAGAATGAGCCCAGCGTCCACAGTCATGTCCCCAGGGGTCACCCCAGGCCTCCTGAGGAAGACTCAAGGCCTGCCTGGCTTTCCTGAAACACAGTGAACCATATATCTGACCCGGGTCAAAGGCCAATGGCAGGAAGCTGAGGACTTGGGAAGGCAGAGCAGGTGGTTTCTCAGATGCCAGGCCCAGATCTGGAGAGCTCTGTTCTAGAGAGACCACTGACTCATTGCCCAGAGGAACAGCAAGGCTGGGAAGAATGCCATGGAGCTGGTGAGGAATTCCAGACCTGCTCCCAAGAGCCCCACTGGAAGCCCCTTCTCCTGGGGGCTGCGGTCTGGTCTCCTCAGCTTCTCTCTGGACCCTTGTCTGGGGGTTCTGGGCCTCTGAAGCCAGCCCGGGTCTGTCAAGTACCCCCAAATGTCTGGGCCTGACCAGCTCCTGCCTTGGGAACCTTGTCCTCAATTCTTTTTATTTTTTGGCTGAACCTTGCTGCATGCAGGATCTTAGTTTGCTAACTAGAAATCGAACTCATGTCCCCTGCAGTGGAAGCTCAGAGTCTTAACCACTGGACCACCAGGGAATTCCATATTCTCAGTTCTTAACCCAGCCAGTTATCGGGTAACTGGTTACCTGGTAACTCCATCCAGCGGGGCAGTTCTGCCAGGGAGCCAACAGCATTGAGGCCCTCTCCCACCCAAGACTTAGGCTAAGGTCTGAATAGGTTCTTAGAGTCAGGATCTGGGGGAAAAAACAGCTTTAACTGGCATTGCCAACAAGTTCCACCCACAGTGTTGGTAAAGGTCTCCTTTAACCAGGAAAAAGCACCATGGACCAGCCTCCTGGGCGGGTATTTCTCTTTTATTCCTCACGGCCTTGGGCAAGTCACTGTCTCTTTTAGGTCACTTTAATTCCTAATTCCTATAGGCTCAGAGGGGACTGTTTGCCCATGTCTGGGACCCATAGGGGCCAAAATCTATACTCCTAGGCACTTCACCAGCCCTCACCCTGGGGTGGATCAGGGTAGGAGATTCCTCACATGTGCACTCTGAGCAAGTGCTGGGTTGGCCAAAAAATTCGTTTGGATTTTTCCGTGAGATGGTATGGTGAACCCGAACAAACTTTTTGGCCCACCCAATATGTTCTGTCCTGTCTCAGGTAACCCCCAGGAGGAGGGCAGCTGTCGTGGGTGCTGAGTGAGAGATCCTTCCACGTGGATCTCTCCACGTGGAAGGAGGAAGGCAGCTGGGAAGAGGGTATGGGTGCAGCCAGAGTCACAGGCCCACCCCGGGGGCCCCAGGAAGGAGGCCAGCAGAGCACGGGCCTGTGCCGTGTGCATGTATCTTAGATGTGAGCAGGCTGCCCCAGAGGAGAGCCGTTTCCAGAACAGCCTTGTCGGGCGGGGGAGGGAACAGTGTGGACGCTGTCTGGGATTTTTAGCTCCACAGACACGGTGGCTCCAAGGCGGGTCCCCACCCCTCACATTTTCTTAAAACAGAGGCTCTTCCTGGCCATCTCTGTACATTGAGATCAGGGTTCCTGGGGTCCTCCGGACCTTCGTGGTGAGAGGAGCGATTCCATGCGCTGAGTCATTCGGGCCAGTGGGAGATGCCCGCATCCTCAGGTGCCAGCCCCAGGAGCTACCTGCTGCCCGTGTGGCTGATGGAGGAGGCTGGTCCCCAGTGCCACGTGTCAGGGACGTGAGCACTTCCTCTTCCAGGCAAATCCAGGCTGCCCTGAGGCCACGTGGGGCCTTTCCAGGTGCTCTCTGATAGCCCTCACTTTTGTATCCATGTCAGTAGGATTTCCCACAAGTTTATTGCTTTCCCCCAGACCTCGGAGTCCAGGACAATTTCTGGAAAATTGGAATATTAGACACAAGACTGTCCCCTAAGGCCAAGGAAAGGAGGGGACATAGGTCTCCCTCCAGCTCTTATCAGGGTGAACGCACTTAGATAAAAGCCAAGGAGGAAACGGGCTGGGGCAGGGTTGGGGGACATAGGCCTGGAATCGGAGAGGTTGGAGCCCGGAGACGCAGGCCCGGATGGTGGCTGCTCCTTTCAGGCCCGTGCTCTTCAGGCCTCCTTCCTGGGTCTCCTTCGGTGGGCGCCTCTCCCCAGCAGCCTTCCTCCTTCCACGTGGGGAGATCCACCCCTCACTTAGCACCCACAGCAGGCGCCTTCCTCCTGGGGGTTACCTGAGACAGGACAGAACAGATTGGATTGGCCAAAAAGTTCGTTCAGACCCTCCATCCCATGTTAAGGAAAATTCCACACGAACTTTTTGGCCGACCCAATCCTTGCTCAACATGCACACAGGGTGGGGGGTGGGGGGGCAAGCGGGGCAAGTGTTTGTGACTCACTGAAGGGCACTGTCCCCTAGAAGCAGACTGACTGGGGCAGGAGATTACACCCCACTGGGGGCTGGGAGTGGCCTGAGGAGAACAGGGCTTCGTGATTTTACCTTTTCTGACAGTGTTGCCACAGAATCTTTCAAACTCAGAGCTCATCTGCCCTGGTCCTCCAGGCAGGTCACATAAACCACCCCATTCAGGGTTGTCAAAGATTGCTGGCTTAGAGATGCTTTCAGGAAGACACACACACACAAAACCCTGATTTTGCTATTTTGCAGTTTGGGTATTTCCCATAGATGTAAAATCAAACTTTTTTTTAACCCAATGTCTTGACAGGAAAGGAGACGTTGTCTTTTTACCCCGCACTCCTATAAAATGCCATTATGTACTTGAATGCTTTTAAAGATCATGCAGTTCAGCTCACCAGATCAGCACAAGCTGGTGTTCTCTTTTAGGGGGAATAGCACCCTCCAGTTTTGTTCTGCATGCAGTTTTTTTTTGTCCCCAAAAGTTTTACACATTTTTTATACCACACTTCAATTCTGCTCAAGGAAGCAGAGCACAATACACCAAGAAAAGTGTCCAGGATGGAGGTAGGCAGGCACCCCATTTCCTGTCATGGCTGGGGGGTCTGGCCTCTCCTTTCTAGCTGTCAGGGGACCTTGCACATGACCCTGATAGCCAGGACCATTTTGACCACCAGCTGGGCTCACTGTAGGATGTTTCCAAGCTTCCCTGGCCCTGGATACAACTCTGTCTTGGAACGGGGAGGGAGCGGGTGATACCTGGCCTTAGATTGAACTTCTGGGGCAACATGGTGACATTGGCTGGGTTACCTTCTAAGCAGGCAGTGGGTGGTGCCAGGATGAGATGCCCAAGAAGCCAAGTATCATGGTCTTTCCCTCCTCCTAAGCCCAATTGTTCCCCAAGGCGATGCCTGTGACAGGGCTGGCTTTGCCTATGGAGTGTGTGGATATATTCCTGGTTTCTCCTCCCTCGGAGGTGGGGGCTCCAGAGGACGGGGGTGTCAACTAAAAAAGATGCACAGGCACCAGTTTGTAGTTGACAGAGAGATTCCAGTTTTCCTGCCGCAGGGCGGGGCCTCGGGCATGAAGGTTCCTGCTCCTCAGGGTAGAACCGAGCTGTGGAGTTCAGCCAGGAGAGGGGCCGTCCCCAAGGCCAGAGGTCCCGAGCACTGAAGTCCCCCTACTAACACCCTCCTTCACATAACCCCCGGCATCTTGGCCACCATCAAGAATGCTGCCCCAGACTCCTGGCGTCCACCGCACGCTAATCATCTCTGCAATCTCTGTTGGCCTTTGTCTCCTTAACACTTCTCTTCTAAATTGTAAGTAAGCTGCTTTGACCCAAGCAATAACACATGCATTTAAGAAACAGAACCCACGACTCTAATGCACACCTCATTGGCGGTTAATATTTGCCTCCCACAAATGCATGGTCCTCCCGGCTTTGGTTCTAACCACATGCCTCCTGTCTGCTGAGCCTTGCTGCCTGTTGGGTGAGGGGGTGTGTGTCTAGTGTGCATTTGTTTGTGTTTGTGCTATTAACTCTCATGCAGGTTTGCTCTGACTGCTCCTAGTTACCCTGATATCCAGGAAGGACACTCCTCTGGAGCTGGTGACCAGTGGAGAGGGACGGGCATACCTGCTTTGGCAGCCCCTCGGAGGGGAAAGTCTCCCCTGCTTCTGTGTGCTGTGTTCAGGAGTGTTTCTATTTCTGGACCCTCCTGGGCTCTGGAGTTAACTGTCAAGCCCCCCAGGGACTCCAGCCCAGAGCATGTTCCTGAAGGTGGCGGGGAAGGTCCAGGGACCAAGGAGATTTGGTCTTCAGCCTCATGAGTGGAAGCAAAGGGTCAGAGAGAGTGGCCTCCCTGCTGGAGGGTGCTGGTGTCACTGGAGACACCGGTCTTGGCCAGCAGCTCATTGTGCACCCCTCACAAGCAGGCTCCTCTCCTCGGTCTCAGTTGCCTCGTCAGGGCCTGTGAGCCATATCTTTGACCTCGCTGCCTACCGCCTCATGGAGAACAAATTTGGAAGCATACTGTGTGCAAGGTGGAGATTGTTCCTCTAAAACAGAGCAGGTAGCTTCACAGGAAGCTTAGAACCAGTGCTCTCTGTTACCTCCCAGCATTTTCCCTTTAGGGGACCCTTGTCCGTTTGTTAAGTTTTGTGTGAGCCTCTGTAAATGGTGGAGAAGCAAGGTCCCCCTCAGAGTCATTGGTGAGAGGTGGCAGGGATCCAGCGCACTTTGTAGGTGGGCTGCCCCACGAGGCTTAGGTGAGGAGCTGAAAGACCCTTGCATTTAGCCAAGACTGGGCCCCAGAAGAGAGGGTCATCAGTCAGCAGAGGGACTAGCCCTGAAGATGTGCGAGTGATCCTGTAAAAGGGGGACCCGGGGATCTGTTCAATACTTGTGGGTGGTTCAGACCCAGGTAGTTTGCTCTACTAATGGGAGGATCTGCAGCCAGGCTCCCATGTGGCTACCAGCTGCTGAGACCACAGCTCAAGAAGTCTGCACCTTGGGGGGATGTCAGTCACCCAAGCCCTGGGGTTTTGCCCTGGGGGTTCTCAGCCCTAATCATGGCTTTGTGCTCAATATAGTGAAGGAGGAGCCACAGTACAACAAAAACCCAGTGGTGATGGTGGACGAGGTCATGAGCTCCAGCCCACCCAAGTTCACCTTCCCAGAGGCAGGCTTACGCGTCATGATCACCAATAAATTTGGGCCCAGGACTCGTCTGCGGATGGCCAGCAGGATCATAATTAATGAGGTAAGTTTCCTTCAAGGCCCATGAGACCACGCGAGCCCAAGGCCTTGGATGGATTCCAGCACTGCAGGAAGCCCTGGCTTGTCAGGACACTTCCTGGCGTTGGGCCCGAAGTGTCCTCTGCCAGGCTGGTGTTTATCACAGCACCTGTTGAAGCAAGGAAGCCCAGACAGCACCCACAGGCAGCAAATGATCCTATCGGGAAGGAGTTTAAGGCAGATAGCAATCGAATACCATGTCTGCCACGTTCCGCTAGGTATTTTGTCAAGTACTAGAGAAAGACTAATTGGAGAAAGACTGGTCTGAAGTACAAATTTTTTTTTTTTATGTTGCTCAGGGCTAAAAAAAAAAAAGAATGCACACCTATTCTCTATGTTTAGAGCAACTCTAGAAGAAAACTGAAAAACTATAGAAGCCTTCTGGTTTGTCCCTCTCAGCATGTGGATCCATCACCTCCTTTGTTATAACAAGAAAGTGAAGTGAAAGTGAAAGTCGCTCAGTCATGTCCAACTCTTTGCAACCCCATGGACTATATAGTTCATGGAATTCTCCAGGCCAGAATACCGGAGTGGGTAGCTGCTCCCTTCTCCAAGGGATCTTCCCAACCCAGGGATTGAACCCAGGGCTCCCACGTTGCAGGCAGATTCCTTACCAGCTGAGACACCAGGGAAGCCAAAGAATACTGGAGTGGGTAGCCTATCCCTTCTCCAGTGGATCTTCGCAACCCAGGACTCGAACCAGGGTCTCCTGCATTGCAGGCGGGTTCTTTACCAGCTGAGCTACCAGTGTTATAACTTATGTCTTTTTTTAATGCAACCTCAAGATAGCTGCAGATTTTCTTTTTCCAAGGATAATTCTCTCTTGATTCCTATAAAGCTAGAGTCATGACCCCCTTCCCATTGCTACCATTCATACTCCTACTGAGTCATGCCCCACCTCCTTACAATTCTGTCCTTGCACAGCTGTTGCTGAGTCCAAACTTAGTCTGTCGCCACAGGACAGGCCAATTAACTGAGAGATTAGGTGCTGAAGCAATGACTAAGACATTATTTGGAAAGCGACTGATTGAGAAGATGGCAGACTAATGTCTCAATAGGACAGAGGTGGGGAGGTGGGTAGTTGAGTAAATAAAGACCTTTATCTTGCAGAAATCTTCTGGAATGGCCAACCTGGGAGAAGAGGGGTGATGTGTTAATCAGCGGGGCAGGCTCCCCCAAGGCAGGCCTTTAGGGAGGGAATGTGTTAATGTCTTCAGGAAGAGGGTCAGGGTTCCCTGAAAAGTATTAGTCATTCAGTCATGTCCAACTCTTTGCAACCCCATGGATTGTAGCCTGCCAAACTCCTCTGCCCATGGAATTCTCCAGGCAAGAATACTGGAGCTGGTGGCCAGTCCCTTCTCCAGGCGGGATCTTCCTGGCCCACGGTTCCCTGAAGCAGGTTATTATGTTTGATTATAATAACAAAAGGTGACATTAGTGGTATAGAACCCACCTGCTAATACTGGAGACAAAAGAAACTCTGCTTGGAAGATCCCCTTGGGTGGGAGGCATGGCAACCCTCTCCAGTATTCTTGCCTACAGAATCCCGTGGACTGAGGAACCTGGTGGGCTCCAGGTGAAAAATGTAATTTTTCAAAGGTTAAAGTCAAACAGACCCATCATGGAGTCAGAATTGGTTCTTCCCTGCAACACAGCTATTTGCAGGGTTTTTTGTTTGTTTTGTTTTATTTTGACTGTAAGGAAGACCTTTCATTTACTCCTTCTTGGGTAGTAAAATATTATGCCTGGGCGTGCATCTCAGATGTAGATCACTTTTCTCTTTTAGGTGGCTAAATGTTGTGGACATGTTTGTAGGAAAAAAAGTTTTAGATTTTCCACCCAATTCTAGACTTCATGATGTAGGAGTCCCTGCCTAAAACCAATATGAAGCCAGTTAATGGTCAATTCCTCTTTCTTTTGGAAAAATAACATGTTTCCATTTTAAGTAATAATGACTTTTTTGCCTATCTTTTTGCTTCCAGTAATCACAAGGATAAGTGTTAGGCACACAGTTATGGAGTATTGCCTTGGGGGCCTGTGTACTGACTCTTGGTTTCCTGCTGATGTAACTACAAAGGAGCTTTGTGTCCATGTGTGATGATTATTACCCACAGGGCTTTAATCCAAAAGCATAAATATTTTTAATGAGAGCCAGATAAAGATGAGCTGTGCAAAGGCAAACATTTTCAGAAACATGGAAACCTGTTAATTTCTTGGTATGTGGTTTCTGCCCTTCTCCAGTTTAGTAGAAACCCACTCTGACTTGGCTTCTGCTTGGGTGGAAAGAAGGCAAACTTGGTCAACAGCTATAAGGAAATAGGGGAGGGAAGAGGTTTGATTGGTTCAGAGGACACCCATTACACATAGCGAAAGATCTGGACAGCAGAAGCCTTTCAGATGGCTACTAACCCTGTAAGATGCTCAAATTAAAAGGGAAATGCAAATTAAAACCACAATTAGATTCCACCACACATCCACCAGAATAACTAAAATGGGAAAAATTGACAATATCAAGCATGGACAGGGTCTGATACAAGTGTGAAATGGTTCAACTTGCACCTACCTTACGATCTCACAATCCCACTTCTAGATAAATACCCCAGAGAAATGAGTTCATATGTCCACAAAAAGGCATGGTCATGGCATTCTTCCTGATAACCAAAAAGAGGAAATAACCCAAATGCCCATCAAGTGGCAAAGGACATACTGTGGGTTATTCACACAGTGGAGTACTATAAACCCCTGGAAAATAACGAACTACTGATTCATGCAACAAGGTGGATGAACCTCACAGATATTAGGTTGAGTGAGAGAAGCCAAATATAAAATAATATGTCCTCTCTGAATCCATTTATAGGAAATTCAAGTTCAGGAAAAACTTAATTGATGTGTATAAAAGTCAGAATGGGGTTACCTTAATTACTTCTGGAGAGAGGGGACCCTTAGCGAGTTGTCTGAGAGGCTGGAAATGTTCTACGTCTTAATATGAACCATCACTGGACCATCGTACACAATGTAAATGCAATTTTTGCATGATATACCTGAAATAAGATTTTTTAACTATGCAAAGCCTCTCCTGTGAATGTCTTCTGGTGGTTTATGACCATCCACTGGGAAAGTCAGAATGTGCTTTTATCCAGTGTCATGGGCTAGTTTGTCAGATTGGCACTAAGAGGAAACCCTGGGCTCTGACCAGTACCTTCGCTGATACTGGTCCGAGTGGAAATGAGCAAACTTGGCTGGATTCTAAGGTCCTGGAGCCATGTCTCAGGCAAACCCGAAGCTGGGGGTGTTGTTCTAGAAACCCTTAAGGGCCACCTGCCTGTGAGGAACCAAGCAGCAGGGTGCAGCTTTGTCACATGCCTGGGTGTCTGTCTTGCCTACTGTCCACACAGAGGCAGAGGCTGATCAACTCAGCCAATGGCGTGAGCAGCAAGCCGCTTCAGAACGGGAGACACGAGAGCATCGAGAACGGGAATGTGCCCGTGGAAAACCTGGAAGAGCCACAGCGGGACCAGGAGCCCCCGCCGCAGCCCCCACCGCCTCCCCAGGAGCCAGAGCCCGTGGAGGCCGCTTTCCTGTCCCCCTTCTCCATGCCTGGTGAGTCCTGGGGGCCAGGGCTCTCAGGCCACACTGCTGGGGGCTCTGAGGGTCCAAGTCCGGGTCTTCAGGATGGAGAGCTGGACCCAGGAGGGCGGGGGAGGCTGGTGTGAGGGTCCGACGTTAAGTCATTCAATGAACACCTCCTTGGTGCTGAACTGTGGGTTAGAGCCACCATAGGAGGCAGGCACTGCCCAGGGCTGGGGAGCCTGGGGTGCCAGACAGCTGGCCAAGTGGAGGCCTGGGAAGTGCCCCAGTAACCCCTCGTAAATGCACACAAGTGCCCAGGGCAGCAGGGCTTCCTCATGCAGTAAGAAAAAGCAAGCACATATGTTATTTTTATGGACATGCTCAGAATCCCAGCCCTTCCAGCGTGGGCAGGCCATTTTGCCCATGTGTTGCATAGTTGCTGGGGCAGGATATGCTAAAGCCACACATGATCTTTAGACAGTTACACCTTATGTGTTTGGTGATAACTCCTACCTATAAATAAGTTAGAGCAGATGTGGCTCTGCCCCAGGCCTGAGTGTCCTCCCATCTCATTGGATGGGCCGTGTCATCTGATTGCCAGCTCCTCGCTGACCTCACCTGTGCTCCGGCCACACTGGCCTCCTCACTGTCCTCAGAAAGCAGCAGGTGTGCTCCTGCCCAGGACCTTTGCACTTGCCCTTTGCTGAAATGTGCTTTGTTCTGCTACCTGTATCACTCACTTCCTTACCTTCCTTGGGTCTCTGCTTAAATGTCACCTTCTTGGTGTGGCCTTCTCTGACCACCCTAATTTAAGTATTTTGTATATTTTTGTTATCTTGTGTGTCTCCACGGCCAAAATATCAGCTCCATGCCAGCAAGTATCTTTGTCCGTTTCATTTACTGTTGTATCCCCAGTGCCCAAGCCTGACACATAGTAGGTGTTTAGTAGATGTCCATCAAGTGAATGATTTCAGGAATTTGTGTGTGAGAGCATCCCCAGACACACCCAATCTGTCTTCATCTTTAGCCAAACTCCTCTGCAGTCCATGATGGGAAATGAAGGCCTGAACTCTTTGGCCCCATCTCGGAGGTTTTTTCTTGGTGTCCTGCCATCCTGAGAGGGAGCAGAATTCCAAGATTTTCAAGTCCAAAACTTGACGTTTTTCCAAAAAGATTCCTGTGTTTAACAACAGGCTCACAGATGGCAGCTGATTTGGGAAATGCCTTGGGGTGGGGAGAGGAGAGGAGAAGCAGTATGGTCCCAGGGAGGAAGATGCAGACATGGTCCAGGAAACAGCCTACCTTGCTGGGGGTTCAGATTGAGAAGAAGCTACCCGTCGGGGGTTCTGTTCTCCAGCCCCAGGAGGTGGATGGAATCCCCTTCTTACAGATGTGGGGCCTGATGGGGTCATCACTACCACCACCCCCTACTGCCACTTCATCTGGATGCTGTTCCTGACCCCGCTTATTGTCCAGGGCTCTGCAGGAAACCAGGGAAGGGACCTGCCCTTTGGGGCAGCTGTCGTTCTGTAAAGGGAGGCAGCCTCATGTTAAGGGCAACTCATCTTTCCATTTCCTTAAAGCTTTGAGTTTGGCAGGACTGCACTGGGTGGTCCCCGGGGCCTCTCGTCCTGGTGCCAGGATCTGATGCCTCTTAGAGAAGTGGCTTGTGGGGAACTGGGTCCAGCTCCCTGCAGGGACTCTGGGCAGGTCACCTCCTGAGGTGAGGAGCTCAGAATGCTGTTCTCTTCAGGGCTGGGACCAGATCGCTCCCAGGTTCTCTGCACCCACGAACCCGTTCCCAGGGAGCTCCGCCTTTCCTGGCGGGTGGGAACTTCCTGTTGAAGTTGGTTCCACATTCCTCTGCAAGCCAGAGGTTCCGGGACATTCCCCTGGGCTGGCCCTCAGCAGAGCTTCCGCCCAGGGCTCGCCTCTGGAATGGGCCGGGGCTTCCTGTGTCCCTGCGGAAGCTCCCTTTGTGTCCCTGCGGAAGTGTTTCCAGGTGGCGCCCTGAGAAACCGCAGGTACTTCCTCTCCATCTCCTCTAACTTCAATGTGAGAAGCGGGGGCGAGGGAACGGGGTTGTGTGGCTGCTGCCTGTTTAGGTGTGTCCAGTGGCCAGGGGAAATTGAGGCCAGTGTGGACAGGGGTTCACAGGAATGTGGAGCCAGGCAGCGTGACACAGCGCCTGTGAGAAATTCTGCAGAGCCAGCTGCAGGTCCTCCGTCCACCCACTCATCCTCGTCATCTTTTCAGCTTGTCTCTTGTGGCTCAGTGGTAAAGACTCTGCCTGCAGTGCAAGAGACTTGCAGGAGACATGGGTTCGATCCCTAGGTTGGGAAGATCCCCTGGAGACGGAAATGGCAACCCACTCCAGTATTCTTGCCTGGGAAATCCCATGGACAAAGGAGCCTGGTGGGCAACAGTCCATGGGGTCGCAAGGAGTTGGACACGACTGAGCGACTAAACAACTGGTTGTGGCATCACAACCATCTGAGACCGTGGGGAGGCCCTGAGGGGCTTTAGGGGTGGGTGGAGCTAGTGTTCCCCTAAACTGGGGCTCAGGAAGGAAGCTGGGGCCAGGGGAGGGATAAGGGGCGGGGTGCTGGGAAGAGGGGAGGATATGTTCCACTCAGAACTAACGTGGCTGCAGATATCAAGGAATGAGCCCAGGCTGTCTGATGTGCAGCTCTTCTGTGTGGTTGGGGACAGGCTGGGAGGCAGGCACTGGAGGCTAGAAGTCCTGGGTTGGAATCTTGGTTTTACTACTCACCAGCTCTGTGACTCTGGGCAAGCTGTTTCATCTCCTAAACTCCAGCTCCTCATCCACAAAATGGGATGAAGGCATCCTCTGTAAGCAGTACGTAGGTCGTTATTCACCCCTTCTGTGCACCGTGTGACACACGGGTGCTCAGTAAGTGTTCGTTTGCCTGACATGTCGTGTCCATCTCTTTGCGACCCTATGGATTATAGCCCACCAAGCTTCTCCATCCATGGGATTCTCCAAGCAAGAATACTGGAGTCGGTTGTCATTTCCTACTGCAAGGGATTTTCCCAACCCAGAGATCAAACCTGGGTCCATTATGTCTGCTGCATTGGTAGGTAGGTTCTTTATCACTAGGGCTACCAGGGATGACAACATGCTTTAATCACATAGTTTCTGTTACACTCAGCTTTTCACGCTCTCTCCTTCTTGGACCATAAACGATGTTCTAGAAAGTTCACGGGAGTCAGAATCCCTGGAGGTCTGGCACTGTGGCCATTCCCAGAGTCAGGAAGAGGGAAGTGGTATCTACTATGCTATCCACCTATTTTGTGCCGGGCACTGGGCTTCAGGTACTTTGCAGACAAGATGATTATTTCAGCCAGTAAATATTTGGGTACCAGACTCTTGTGGGCCTTGGTGATCCAGGTAGAAACAGGACACCCATGGATTCTGGGAGCTTCCAGGCATGCGGGTCAAATCTGAGCAGATGACCGCACGATACATTTTATGTATCATCTCCTGCCCTCACCACACAGCTGAAGAATGGGGGTGGTGGAAATGCCAGCCAGTGGCCCCTGGGCTCTGCCCACCCACATAATGCGTCACTGGACTTGTAGACCAGTGCCCGAGGGCACGCAGCCGTAGCCTGGCTCCCGTGCCCACCCAGTCTGATGCTGGATTTATATCTACACATGGTGCAGCTGTGCTCTCCCCACTTCAGGCCACGGAGGGTGGTGATTGGGCCTCCTGGGCCAGCTGTTGGCTGGGGGAGAGGAAAAGCAGAAGCAGCTCTTTCTCCTATGGGAACTGTGGTCTGCAGCGCGGGCATTGCCCTGCAATGGCCAGCCAGTGGCCCTGAGCCCCAGTCTGACTGGGGAAAACCCTTAATACATGCTGTTTGTGGTTGATGTACTGCCTGGGATATTCTCCTGCCCCATGGACCACACCCCTTGCCCTCCAACTGAACTCTTCCTGCTCCCGTAAGGGTAAGGAAATCATATCTTGTGTCCGGGATGCTGGCCCTCATGTCCACCATTATTATAAGTGGCCACATATACTGGGGACTTGCTGTGTGTTGGGCACTGAACAAAAAATAGGGAATTCTTACAGGGCTTTTCTGGGGCTTCTGTGTGCCATGTCCTTTTCTAAGAGCTTTACATGTATTCCCTCATTTAATCCTCATGACAATACATAAGGTGAGGACGATGATCATCTCCAGTTTACGGAGAAGGAAACGGAAGCACAGAGAGCTTATGTGACTTGCCCACAGTCACCCAGCTACTAAGTGGAAAACAAGGGTTTCCAACCTGGGTGGCCCAGACTAACCACTGTCTCCTTGTACTGTACATTTTCATTCCATCCTTGCAGCTATCATGAGAAGGAGGCATTACCATTACCCCCATTTTACAGAGAGGGAAACTGAGGCTCCAAGAGGCTATGGGACTTCCCGAGTCACACAGCTATTATGTGGGGAGCCACCGTTTCACCCTGAGCCTCCTGATCGACAAATGCCACCCCGGGCCGGTCCAGTCAGGAGCAGAAATCTAGGCCCTTGGAGGTTCTTGAACCGTGTGTGTGTTAGTCACTCAGTCATGCCCGACCCTTTCTGACCCCATGGACTGTAACCTACCAGGCTCCTCTGTCCATGGAATTTTCCAGTCAATACTGGAGTAGATATTTCCTTCTCCAGGGGATCTTCCTGACCCAGGGGTCGAACCCAGGTCTCCTGCATTGCAGGCAGATTCTTACCATTTGAGCCACCGGGAAAGCCCTTGAATGGTAACAGAAGATAAAGTTTACTGAGCACTTCCTATGGATCGGGCAGGGTGGTTCACACAGACACACTCATTCAGTCCTCAGAACAGCCCTGGAGGGTGGGTGCTGTTACTATCCCCATTGCCCAGGTGAAGAAGCTGAGGCTCAGAGAGGTTTATTTGCCCACGATCACACAGGAAGAAGGGACAGCACCCCACACTGGCATTTTCACCCCAGACGTTCGTAAGGGACAGTACTGTGGCCAACCAGTGGATTCTTCTGCATTCTTCCTGTGGAATCCTTAAGAAAATGCTTGTCTCTGTCCATGGTGTCTTCTAGCTGGTACATAGGTGCCAAGGAACTTGTCTGTGTTAAGAAACCATGTTAAATTGAGTTGAATTATAGGCCTTTGGGGACCTGGCACGCTCTCTTCAGTCCTCGGATGACACAGCTAAACGTTTTCTTCATCAGAAAACTCAGCACAAGCCATCTGAAGATTTCGGGAAGTTTCTAGGAGGTCTTCTCCCCACCCCACCCCCATCTTTCTCTGTCCTACAGGGAACTAGAGAGCTGTGCTGGCTGGGAGAGGAGGGGTCTGCTTAGTCTCTCTGAGCCCAGTACGGGTGACTGCAGAAATGGAGCTCTAGAAAACCCTGGGCCCAGCTGTTTCCTCTTAGCCACTGGGCATGGCTGGGAACACGGAGGAGAAGCTGCTGGTGCCATGGGCTCACGTACATGTGAAATTCCACACCCAATTTCTGTCTGCTCCAGGCCCCCAGAGGCACACAGCACTTCACAGTGAAAATGCTTTGTTCTTGCCTGGGTCGTGGGAGCCGCCAGAGAAATCATACAGTCGGTAGACTGTCTCGTAAGTCAAGGTCAGGATTTCAAAGAAGTGGCCTTGTCAGTCACTGTGGAGCCCAGAGGTGTCAACTCACACCTAATTAGAACAAACACTGGCTGAGCACTGTAATTTCTTAATATAGCAGCTTTATTGAAGTGTAATTTACTTACCGTAATAGTCACACCTTTGAAGTACACAGTTGAGTGGTTTTTCGTCTACTCACAAAGTTGTGCAACCATTACCACAATCGGTTTTCTTTAGCACCCCCAAAGGAGCCCCCTACCTGCTAGCAATTATTCTTCGTCCTCCCCCCCCCATCTCCTGGCAACTGCTACTCTACTTTGTCTCTTTGGGTTTATCTATTCTGGATATTTTATATAAATGGAATCATTTAATAAGTGGCCTTTTGTGTCTGCCTTCTTTGTTTTTGTTGTTCAGCTGCTAAGTCATGTCTGACTCTTTGTGACCCCTTGGACCGCAGAATGCCAGTCTTCCCTGTCCTTCACTATCTCCCAGAGTCTGCCTTCTTAGCATGATGTTTTCAAGTTTCATCCACATTGTGTCGGTCTTTCATTCCTTTTTCATGACTGAATAATATTCTATTGTATGGATGTACCACATCTCTCCATCAGTGGATGGACATTTGGATTATTTTCACTTTCTGGCGATAAATGGTTTATAAAAACAGCTGCTAAAGCATAATAGAGAAAGGGGGTTTTTTGGGGGGGAGTTGTTTTTAATCTAAATGAAAGCAATATTCCTTTGAATTCTCTGTGGTTAACAACAGATGATCTCTGAATGGTCTCTGAATACTCCGGTTAAAAGCGATCTGGGGGATTTTAGATCAGCCTTCTTGTATTCCAAAGCAGAAAACTGAGGGGCCGGGGCTTGCCCAGGGGTCAGTATTGACCAGATGGAGCCAGACATCTGGGCCCCCTGCCCTGGAATCTGCTCTGTGATCACCCCACAGCCAGACCAGCACAGCCCAAACTGGGAGGTGGGAGGTGAAGGGGCTCAGGATGTGTTGTAGGCTGGGCATGTGCTGGGGCCTGAAGTGTCTATGGGTGCTGGCAACAGAAGCCCACATGGGCTTCCTTGAGATAAAAGGGGGCCTTTGTTATCATAAGGATTTAGGGGTGTGTTCTGGATCCCACAAACGGTTGGACTCACCCAGAGGCTGGACTCAGAACCTCCATGCGTGTTGAGGCTCTTCCTGGCTCTTGTCTTCCTTTCACGTGCCTGCCTGTCTCATTCTGCTCCTTGCCTGTAGACTAGCTTTTCTCAAATCCACTGTCAGTGCCCATGGCAGACCGTGGCCTCCCGCTGACCCCAGACTGGCTTTTGCTATTTCCTGCCTCCCTCACTTGGTGTTGCATCTGAATTCCAGAGTCCTAAGAGGGAGAATGCTATCAGTCCAGATGGCAGGGGTCCACCCCTGGTCAGTAGCCATGCTGGCCAGCATGGCTTTGGTGGCCCCTGGGAGGGAGGGTTGTTTGGAGAGAAGAGATGCTGAGCACACACGCCTGCACCCCTTGTGGGTCTGTGACAGGTGCCTCGGGCATTATCAGATGATGGATACTGATTGTTGATGTGGGAGAAATAGAAATTGATAGACTTAGTGGGTGGGTCCCTTACGCAGTGGTGGGAAGGACACTCCAGGCTGGGTATCAGCAATGACTCCCGCTGAACTGGCTGCCACCACCTCTCCCAGAATCAAGGAGGTGGGGGTCTGGGGAGTGCTGAAATATACAAGAACTCACTGTCAGAGTCACGACCCAGGGACCAGGAGGCCACTGCCACAGCTCTGCTGCCACCAGCAGCTGCCACCGGGCTGCTAGTCAGGCCTGAGAAGGCATCCCTGGTGCCCACTCAGCTAGCTCCTGGGCAGCAATGCGCCACTGTAGCCGAAACAGCATCCCCAGAGGCCTGCTTCACAGCCGTGCATGGAAAGCAGCAGAAAGGTGGCCCAGCTCCTCCTCAGTCTGTTTTTCAAAGTAAGGAGCCCAATTTGAGTCTAGAACTTCAACTGCAAGGGAGTCTGGGAAGTGCCTCTATGGACACCCTAGGAGGGGGTTGGCATGGGGGCTGCTGAGGGTTGGCTCAGCATATCCACTCCCATGGGAGCTGCAGGGATGCCTGTAAAATAACCGTGAAACTGCTCTTTGCTGATGACTTAGACCAGAGCAGACCTGGTGAGGGGCTCATGTGGCTTCCAGTCACATGGTGAGGCAGAGGAGGGGGCTGGGCCCTGACCTATAGCTTGGCAGACACATTCTTCATGGAGCTTGGGCCATACACACCTTATACTTGGTGCTTAGAGTCTGCACACAGCCCTGCTGCGGGTCTGGTGTGGTCCACATTTCCCAGGTAGCTGCACACAGGGTAATAAGGGCCTCAGGCAGAGCTGGTACCCCAGGTCTGCCTGAGCCCTGAGGGCTGTCCTCGGCCTGGTCCCAGTGTTGACTGTGGCCAGGAGGGCCCTCTGCCAGGCTGGAGTGTGTGCTTTGGAATACAGGGGCAGCAGGAAGGAAGGGGAAGAGGCAGCTAGCTGCTGTGTCTGCGGGGTTCGTCAGCACTGGGAACTCACAGCCCTGCCCTGGATGTTTGCTGGATGTTTAAGGCGAGAGGGCCTGCCGTTGGGAGGAGGATCAGAAAGCATTCCTGGCTCTTATTTCACTCCCCAGGGCCTCCAGACTCAAGGTGCAACCTTCAGAAGCAGGATGGTCAGCTTCGTACTTCTTGCCTTTCTTTTGTTTCCCCGTAGATCCTTGGGGTGGGTGAGATGGGGGAAGTTATCATGTCACAGCTGAGGATGGGGTAGCTCAGAGAGGTTGAATGTCCACCTACTGCCACAAAGTCACAAGTGACAGAGGACAGACAGCTCTTTGGCCCCAAGCTTTGAGGTTCCTGCAGTGGAGTGCAGAGCTGGTCATAGCTTGGGGTCATCTTTAGAACAAGAGAGGTGACTCACCGACCTCAGCTCTGGGACCCACTTACATCTAGTCCAGAAGCTGGTCTGCGCCCGCTGAGGGAGCTCTGGGCCTGGCTTCTGTGTTGGCTGGGGGATCCTGGTCTGCATGTCTGGTCTTTCCCCCTTTTCCCAGGGGGAGAACACTTCTTGGGAAAGCATGAACAGGGTCCCAGAGGCTGAACCATGGTACCTGACTGTGGTAAGAGGGGGAGACCAAGCCAAGGCCGCCTCCCTGGGGACGGCCCTTCACAGCCCCCCACAAGCTCTCCAGTCTCTACCCTGGGCTGCCAGGGCATCTCTTCCTGGGCCTCTGGTCCCTGAGCACTCAGGCCTGCCTGCCCACGTCTCCATGTCAGCCCCCCGCAGGTCCTGCCTCCGACCTCGCCGAAGCCTCTTGTTTTCTCTCACATGCTCCCCTTCTGTCTTCCCCTTCCTCCCAAACCTCAACCTGGCAGCTCAGCTTAATCACAGCCCTGATCCTATCTACTTCCCACAGAGTACCCCCCTGGTCTCTCTGGTGCCCTTAGGCTCAAAACCCACACTTCAGGGTTCAAGATGGTGTCATTAAGATGGCTTTGGTATTGGACTTCTGGGTCTGCCACTTCCTAGCTATGTGACCTTGGGCTAGACAGCTTACTTCTTGAAACCTGTTTTCAGTTCAGTTCAGTCGCTCAATTGTGCCTGACTCTTTGCAACCCCATGGACTACAGCATGTCAGGCCTCCCTGTCCATCACCAATTCCTGGAGTGTACTCAAACTCATGCCCACTGAGTGAGTGATGCCATCCAACCATCTCATCCTCTGTCGTCCCCTTCTCCTCCTGCCTTCAATCTTTCCCAGCATCAGGATCTTAAACCTGTTTTAGTTTCCAGAAAAGCACCCAACTCAGTGCTTGACAGTGGTAGGTACTCAGTAAGTGGAACTTAATTGACCATTACTATCAACAAAAGCTAAAATTTAGTGCGTACTCTTCACCAAGTGTGCTAAATGCATCTCGTATGTTGGTTCGTTTTAGTTTCACAATAGTACTGCAAGGTAAGAACTGTTGTTATCCCCATTTCACAGTTTAGGAAACTGAGATGCCCAGAGGCTAAATACTTTTCCAAGGTCACAGAGGTAGAATATGCCGGAGCTGGGGTTTGAACCTGGCAATCTAGCTGTCATTAACCATGAAGTTTCTGTGCCCTTCAGAGAGCAATCAGTTTAATGGTAAGTCTAAGGATAAAACAAAAATGTATTAGAAGTAACTAAAAATTGATGGTAAGATTCATTCACCCCCAAGGAATAAGAAAACTTTAATGGTTCCGCTACTTAAGAGGATTATTCTGTTTCGATCACAGCCATGAGCTAAAAGTATAAGACTCTAATCTGACAGTTGATGACGCTGCCCACCAGTGGGCAGCAAAAGGACTTTCACAGGCTTTGAAATCATGGGACTCAGAGAGCAGGCAAGTAGTATGGTACAGAGGACTCAAGATTTAGGCTCTAATGACCTGCATTCAAGTCCTGGTACTGTCTCTGAGCTTGTGATGTTTAAGTCACTGAACTTCACCAAACCTTACCTGTGAAATGGGGAGAATATCTACCCCAAGTTGATATGAAAAATAGTGTTTGTGAAAACCACCTCTAAAATGTGTGAGGCACAACAAAAGTGTTGAATAATGGTGACAAGACAGTTCTTTAACCCATCCCTGACAATGTTCCAACCTCAACTGCATCCCCTTACCTCCCCATAAGGACCAGCTCGGAGGTCACTGGCTGGGCATTCAGGGTCTGTTTGTGGCTCTGCCACTAATTTTCTGTGAGATTTGGACAATTCATTAACCTTCATGGGCCTTGGTTTTCCTCTTTAACCAAGTGAGATTTATCTCGGGAATGCAAGGTTGGTTCAACACATGAAAAACAATAAGACATGCTGTATTATTAGAATAAAGCCCCAAAATTGCACAATCATCTAAACAGACAGAGAAAAAAGATTGGTCAAAATCCAACATCCTTCCTTAATGGGGGAAAAAAACACTCAAACTAGGAATAGAGTGAATTCCTCAATCTGATAAAGGGCATCTACAGAAACCCCCAAATGAGTGTCATACTCAGTGGTGAAAGATAGAAAACATTCCCCCTGAGATTAGAAACAAGACACCTCTCACCTCTTCTATTCAGCTTTGTGCTGGAGGTTCTATCTAGGGTAAATAGGCAAGAAAAAAATAAAAAGCATTCAATTTGGAAAGGAGGAAGTAAAACTGTGTTCATAGATGACACAATCTTATATATAGAAAATCCTAGGGAATCTACCAAAACACAAAAAACAACCATTAGAATTAATAACCTTGCAGGCTCCAAAGTCAATATACAAAATTCAACTCTATTTCTATACATTAACAATATGAAAAATGAATGTAAGAAACTTCATTTATAATGCAATCAAAAAGCAATAAAGTACTTAGGGATAAATTTAACAAAAATAGAACAAGACTTGTACACTGAAAACTATAAAACATTGTTGAAAGAAGATCTAAATAAATGAAAAAACATCCTAAGTTTATGGTTGAAAGATTTAAAATTTTTAAAGTGGCAATAGTCCTCATATTGATCTATAGATTTCATGCAATCATTGTGAAAATCCATGCTAGGTTTTTTTTTGGGGGGGGGGGTGGTTTGGGGTTTTTTTGTTTGTTTGTTTGTTTTTTGCAGAAATTGACAAGCTGATCCTAAAATTCACATGGAAATACAGGGGATCCAGAATAGCCAAAACAATCTTGAACAAAATTGAAAGACTTACTGACTTCAAAACTTATTACAAAGAAATAGTCATCAAGACTGCCTGATCGTGGCATGGGATAGAAATATAGCTCGATGAAATAGAACTGAGAGTCCAGAAATATGCCCAGACATTGCAGGAGATGCAGGAGACATGTGTTCAAACCCTGAGTCGGGAAGATCCCCTGGAGGAGGAAATGGCAATCCACTCTGGTATTCTTGCTTAAAATATCCCATGGACAGAGGAGCCTGGTAGGTTACACTCATGGGGTCACAAAGAGTTGGACTGAAGCATGAAGAAAGTAGGAAAAACCACTAGACCATTCAGGTATGACCTAAATCAAATCCCTTATGATTATACAGTGGAAGTGAGAAATATATTTAAGGGACTAGATCTGATAGACAGAGTGCCTGATGAACTATGGACGGAGGTTCATGACATTGTACAGGAGACAGGGATCAAGACCATCCCCATGGAAAAGAAATGCAAAAAAGCAAAATGGCTGTCTGAGGAGGCCTTACAAATAGCTGTGAAAAGAAGAGAAGTGAAAAGTAAAGGAGAAAAGGAAAGACATTCCCATTTGAATGCAGAGTTCCAAAGAATAGCAAAGAGAGATAAGAAAGCCTTCCTTAGTGATCAATGCAAAGAAATAGAGGAAAACAACAGGATGGGAAAGACTAGAGATCTCTTCAAGAAAATTAGAGATACCAAGGGAACATTTCATGCAAAGATGGACTCGATAAAGGACAGAAATGGTATGGACCTAACAGAAGCAGAAGATATTAAGAAGAGGTAGCAAAAATACACAGAAGAATTGTACAAAAAAGATCTTCACGACCCAGATAATCATGATGGTGTGACCACTCACCTAGAGCCAGACATCCTGGAATGTGAAGTCAACTGGGCCTTAGAAAGCATCACTACAAACAAAGCTAGTAGAGGTGATGGAATTCCAGTTGAGCTATTTCAAATCCTGAAAGATGATCCTGTGAAAGTGCTGCACTCAATATGCCAGCAAATTTGGAAAACTCAGCAGTGGCCACAGGACTGGAAAAGGTCAGTTTTCATTCCAATCTCAAAGAAAGGCAATCCCAAAGAATGCTCAAACAACTGCACAATTGCACTCATCTCACACGCTAGTAAAGTAATGCTCAAAATTCTCCAAGCCAGGCTTCAGCAATACATGAACCATGAACTTCCAGATGTTCAAGCTGGTTTTAGAAAAGGCAGAGGAACCAGAGATCAAATTGCCAACATCTGCTGGATCATCGAAAAAGCAAGAGAGTTCCAGAAAAACATCTATTTCTGTTTTATTGACTATGCGAAAGCCTTTGACTGTGTGGATCACAATAAGCTGTGGAAAAATCTGAAAGAGATGGGAATACCAGACTACCTGACCTGCCTCTTGAGAAACCTATATGCAGGTCAGGAAGCAACAGTTAGAATTGGACATGAAACAACAGACTGGTTCCAAATAGGAAAAGGAGTATGTCAAGGCTGTATATTGTCACCCTGCTTATTTAACTTATATGCAGAATACATCATGAGAAACGCTGGGCTGGAAGAAGCACAAGCTGGAATCAAGATTGCCGGGAGAAATATCAGTAACCTCAGATATGCAGATAACACCACCCTTGTGGCAGAAACTGAAGAGGAACTAAAAAGCCTCTTGATGAAAGTGAAAGAGGAGAGTGAAAAAGTTGGCTTAAACCTCAACATTCAGAAAACTAAGATCATGGCATCTGGTCTACAGATTTTTCTGGACTCCAAAATCACTGTGGATGGTGATTGCAGCCATGAAATTAAAAGATACTTACTCCTTGGAAGGACAGTTTTGACCCACCTAGATAACATATTAAAAAGCAGAGACATTACTTTGCCAACAAAGGTCTGTCTAGTCAAGGCTATGGTTTTTCCAGTGGTCATGTATGATTTTGAGAGTTGGACTGTAAAGAAAGCTGAGCACCGAAAAATTGATGATTTTGAGCGGTGGTTTTGGAGAAGACTCTTGAGAGTCCCTTGGGCTGCAGGGAGATCCAACCAGTCCATCCTAAAGGAGACCAGTCCTGGGTGTTCATTGGAAGGACTGATGATGAAGCTGAAACTCCAATGCTTTGGCCACCTCAGGCAAAGAGTTGACTCATTGGAAAAGACCCTGATGCTGGGAGGGATTGGGGGCAGGAGGAGTAGGGATGACAGAGGATAAGATGGCTGGATGGCATCACCGACTCGATGCACATGAGTTTGTGTAAACTCTGGGAGTTGGTGATGGACAGGGAGGCCTGGCATGCTGCAATTCATGGGGTTGCAAAGAGTCGGACACGACTGAGTGACTGAACTGAACTGAACTGAGTATTAAAAGAGAGCTTTAAAGTCAAAAATTCTTGGTAAGGGTGCCAAAACAATAGGGGAAGGAATAGTCTTTTCAACAAATGGTGCTAGGAAAACTAGATAGCTTTTAAAAAAAAGAAGTTGGACCCTTAATTAACACCACATATGAAACTTGAGATAGACTTAAATGTAGTAGCTGACAATATGAAACTCTTAGAAAACATACATGTACATATTTGTGACCGTAGTTTCTTATATATATCAAAAGCAGAAGTAGCCAAAAAATGAAAATTAAAAAACAAACTTCATCAAAGTTAAAACTTTATGGGATTTATGGGATCTATGAAGTAAGTGGAAAAACTCCTGGAATGGGAGAAAATATTTGTAAATTATATTTCTGATAGGGACCTAGTATCTGGAATATATAGTTCTATATAGAGAACTATAGAACTCTTAGAACTCAACAGTAAAAAGACAACCCAGCCTTTAAAATGGGCAAAGGATTTGAGTCAGCAGTTCTCCCAAGATTTATAAATAGCCGATAGATCCATGAAAGATGCTCACCATTATTAGTCATCAGGGGAATGCAAATCAAAACCACGGTGTGATTACCACTCATCACTCAGTAGAATGGCTATAATTAAGAGAGACAACACTAATGTGTTGGCAAGGATGTGGGTATATTGGAAACCTCATATACTGTTGATGGGAATGTAAGATGGTGCAGCATCTTGGAAACCAGGCTGGTAGGCTTTCAGAAGGTTAAATGTAAAGTCACTGTTGTTGTTCAGTCACTCAGTTGTGTCCTAACTCTTCGCGACCCAGTGGACTGCAGCGTGCCAGGCTTCCCTGTCCTTCACTATCTCCCCATTTCTCCCCAAACTCATGTCCCTACTGAATCATACTGTATGGTGCATCAATTCTAGTTATAACTCCTCGTTATATATGCAAGAGAAATGAAAACATATGTCCACAGAAAAACTTGTACATGCATATTCATAAGAGCATTATTCATAGTAACTTAAAAGTAGAAATAATCCCAGTATCCAAGTGATGATCAGGTTAAACAAAATATAATATATTCATATAATGGAATATTATTTGGCCATAAAAGGGAATGAGATACTGTTCATGCTACAAGATGGATGAACTTTGAAAATATTCTGCTAAGCAAAAGAAGCCAGGCATGAAAGGCCACATATTATGATTCCAGGTATATAGAATGTCCAGAGTAGGCAGATCTGCAGAGACGGGGTAGATCATTCATAGAGCTTGAGAGGAGGAGAAATGGGGAATATTGGTAACAGGGAGGGGGTTTCTTTTCAGGGTCCTGAAAATCTTCTGGAATTATATAGCTTTCTAATATACTAAAACCACCTAATCATACACTTTAAAAGTAGTGAATTTTATGATATCTTTTTTTTTTCTTTTGTGGAGAACTCAGGTTTATTATGCCGGTGAGCCCAGAGAACTTAACACTCCAAGCTCTGAGCCCCAAACAAAGGGGTTACAGAGTTTTTATACATGTACAGGCATGATTAAGAGAGTTTGCAGGTTTGCAGGGGCTTGGGCAATTGCAAAGAGGAGGACAAGGGTGAGTGAGATAAATCCTAGTTCCTAGTACTGTGAGTCCCTACATTTTGAGACCTACGTGATCAAGACTTTGCAAAGAGCAAGCTGAATTACAGAGGCAGAAGTGAAGAAGGAATTCATAGGACCTGGACTCCATCTGAGGCCTGTCCGTGCTGATCGTGCCCGGCCACCTCTCCAGTGTATGATATCTTTATTATCTCACTTTTTAAATGGAGTCAATCTAGAATGGTGTTTCTCAAGCCAGGTAAGCAGCTTCAGTAGCACCAGGGAACTTGTTAACAAATGCAAATTCTCGAACCTCCTCCCCCCGAAACTTCAAAGCTGCCCAATCATTAGCTCCAGGGGATTCTGATTTATATTCCAGTTTGAGAACCACTGGTCTTAGACCTATGCTCTCGTGTAAACACTCCTAGTTTAGGGCCCACAAATATCTACTTCATCTAGTAGCACACACCCCCTCATACCACAAGTTAACCACTCTAGGTAGTTAATTGTCCACATTATTTTGTTTGAAGTTTATCATTAGCATCTGCATCTGTTCTTAATTTTTTGCACCAGTATGATTAGCCATCTGTTTTGATAGAGTTCATTTGTAAAGATTTTTTTCACATAATTAAATTGTGATTCCCTGCTTCAAAAAAGAAATCTAAGAGGGAAAGAAACACCAGCAGCTCTTCTTTCTCTTGCTTACGTTTGCACATCAGAGTCCACAGTGAGCATCTCTCAGATGTCCTTGACATTGCACTTGAAGGATGGCAGTTGGTGATGGGTGGGAGGGGCTCATTGTATGTCAGAGGAGTGTCCCTCAGGATAAACACTGTCATCCCCGTAGCCCCCCAACCTCTTATCACTTTGCCCCATAAATTAGTCTAGGCTTGATGTTAGAGAAATCCAACTCCGGTTGGTTTAAGCCAAAGGACCCACAGTGGCAGATTCACCAGGAGAATCTACCTTCAGGCAAAGCTTGACATTGGGCTCAAGTGGTTACAAGACCCTGTCCATCTCAGCAAGGCTTTCCCCTGCACTGGCTTCATCCTCAGGTAGCTGGCAAAGATGACCACCAGTTGTCAACGCTTATATCCCATTGGGTTAACCCAGTGTACCTACAAGTGGTGCCTCTGGCTGACTAAGGATTGCATTGGGCTGCATGTAACAGAAAATTTAAGTGACAAAGCCTTCACCTCAAGGGATTTATTTTTAATCACATACTAAGTCCTGAGATTAGGAAGTCTTGTAGCTCTGTTATACCATGGGTGTTCCATTTCTGTTCCTCCGTCCTTAGCAGGTGACTTTTGCCTTCAATTTGCCAAGTGGCTCCTGTGGCTTGTATGTTCATGTTCCAGGCAGGAACAAGGAGGAAGAACAAAGGACAAGAGGTGTGTCAACAAACCATCTCTTCTTATCAGGAAGATAGTCACATTTCTGGAAACCCCACCATATAGACATCTACTTACATCTCATTGTCCAGAACTGTCTGTGGCCACTCCTTCCTGCCAGGAAGCCTAGGAAATTAAGGTTTTTAGCTGGGAACCTACTGTCCAAAGCAAAATAAGATTCTGTTAATAAGGAGGAAGGGATAATGGGTTTTATAGACAGTGATTCTCAGCAAAACCCACACATAGGTCTCTAAATGGGTTATCCACTCAAGCCCAAACCTATGTAAGCCACTCAAAGGCAAGGGTTGTTGACTTGTCTGCTAGTAGATTCTCAGAACCTAGAATAGTGCCTAGCACAGAGAATGAACACA
This sequence comes from Dama dama, assembly GCF_033118175.1. Taxonomy (NCBI): domain Eukaryota; kingdom Metazoa; phylum Chordata; class Mammalia; order Artiodactyla; family Cervidae; genus Dama; species Dama dama. The sequence continues at coordinate 64,477,268 of NC_083693.1, forward strand.
CTAAGTATTTATGGAATGCATGATTAGCCAAGCTTGACTCGCACATCCCACCCACAGAACTAGAAAGTAGAGTCAGCCCTCCAAATCACAGTGATGTGGCATGAAGGGTCAGTTCCCTAAAAAAAAATTAGCTTGCTGTTACCAGTAAGGGGGAATGGATGCTGGGCAGAGAAGAACAATAAATGCCCAGCACAACCGAGTATCGCTCAAGCTAGCCAGTTCTTAGAGATAGCAAACTACCCATCCAGAACTACACTTTTCATATGCAGACTAACCAAGCCTGAGCCCCGTATTCTGAATCACCGGCCTCCATCTGGCTCTCACACGCCAGCAGGCTCTGTTCCCTGGTGCTGATCAACCAGGGTCCCATCTGGCTCTCTCACTGCACGAGGCTCTATTCCCTTGCCCTGATCACCCAGGGTCAAGTACCAGATGACTGGAGACAGCCCTGTGCTCAAGAACCTCCTGAGATTGTTCAAATGAGCCAATCCTAAGCCTGCTCACCCTGCCTTGCATTTGCTCCTGGAAAACACAGTAATCCTTTCCCTGTCTGGTGTCTTACAATGCCTGATTAAACAATAGAGAAGACTGGTGGAAGGTGGGGGTAGGGGGTGGAGGGAAGGGGCACAGCATCACTGTGAATGTTTTCCACACTTGGACCATGACCCACAGTAACAAATATCTTGTGCATGCACGCATACACACACACACACACACACACACACACACACGGATATCTATAAAAAGGAAACAGAAGTCTTAAGAGTAATATTTAACTCACTATATACCATACCTATGATATTTTTTTCTTTTTAGGGGAATACTAGATGCCAGCCACTTAATTGATTTCACAATCCCATCCACTAATGGGTCTCATCCAACAGTTGAAAAATAGCCATGGAACAGGTCTAATGGAGCATTGTCTCTTAGTAAACAATTGTGGGCCTTGAGGCTTGCTAGCTGTGTGGGGCCAGATCAGATGTCCAAACCAGAAGTGAAATCCATACTAGGCAAACTGACATCAGATGTAGTTTGGTGTCTGTGAAAATAAGAAATTATCCTTCTGCTGTGGCATGTATATGTGCCTGCAAAGACACTCCTAAGCCTGTAAGTGTCCGGGTCTACAGTTCCCCAAAGTGAATCCTTCCCTCATATGCAGGGTTTTAGGTCATTTATGGGGATTCCCTCCTTCTCTGGAAGCCTGGATGAGTTGGGATGTGGGTTGAAATTTTGAACAAACTAATCAGGAAAGCTTTCTTCTGTTTGTGCAAGGATTACAAGATACAGAAAGGTGTATGTAGAGGAAGATCTCGGAAGACAGATGTTTTTCTAGGTGTAGCATCTAGAATGAATTTGCTGATTTCTAGCTAACCGTATTTTCCTGATTCATAAGCAGGCTGGGTGTTTTTTCTTCGCAAATACGTTTTTAGTGCCTTAGGAAGATTCAAGCACAGGTGTTCAGAGCTAAAACTGCTATTGCCAGCCTACTTTGCAATTTCTTTTATATCGAGCTATAATTTATCAACCATAAAATTCATACTTACAAAGTATACAAGTCAATGTTTTTTTAGTATGTTCACAAAGTTGTGCAACCTCACCATCATATAATTTTTTAATTATTTATTTTTGGCTATACTGGGTCTTCCCTGCTGCACAGGCCCTGCATTGACAGACAGATTCCTATCCACTGTACCACCAAGGAAGTCCTGGCTTCTTTCATTTCATACCGTGTCTTATAGGTTCATCCATGCAATGTAGTATCAATGCTTCATTTCTTCTTATGCTTGAAAAACATTCCATTGATTTATATGCTGCATTTTGTTTCTCCATTTATAACTTCATGGTTATTTGGGTTGTTTCCTCTTCGGGGCTGTTATGAAAAGTGCTGTTATATATATTTGAGTACAGATTTTTGTGGGACGTATTGAGGAATTGCCTATAGTTCCTGACTCAAACTTCCAAAATAGTGTTGAATAGAAGTTCTAAGAGCAGAGATCCTCATCTTGTTGAAGGTTTTCAGCCTTTCACCATTAAATACGATGTTAAGTGTCAGGTGTCTGTAAGTGCCCTTTATCAAGCTAAGGAAATGGCTTTTCTATTCCTAGTTTGCTAAGTGTTTTATCATGAAAGAGTGTTGAATTTTGTATCAATTGAGAGGATTGTGCTTTTTCATCCTTTATTCTGTTAATGTACTGTATGATTGAATTTCATATGTCAAACCAACCTTACATTCCTGGGGTAAATTCCACTTGGTTCAGTTCAGTTCAGTTCAGTCGCTCAGTCGTGTCTGACTCTTTGCGATCCCATGAATCGCAGCACGCCAGGCCTTCCTATCCATCACCAACTCCCGGAGTTTACTCAAACTCATGTCCATCAAGCCAGTGATGCCATCCAGCCATCTCATCCTCTGTCATCCCCTTCTCCTCCTGCCCCCAATCCCTCCCAGCATCAGGGTCTTTTCCAATGAGTCAACTCATCGCATGAGGTGGCCAAAGCTTTGGAGTTTCAGCTTCAGCATCAGTCTTTCCAATGAACACCCAGGACTGATCTCCTTTAGGATGGACTGGTTGGATCTCCTTGCAGTCCAAGGGACTCTCAAGAGTCTTCTCCAACACCACAGTTCAAAAGCATCAATTCTTGGGCACTCAGCTTTCTCCACAGTCCAACTCTCACAACCATTCATGACCACTGGAAAAACCATAGCCTTGGGTATAATTCTTTTTATGTGTTGCAGGATTCAGTTTGCCAGAATTTTAAGAATTTTTGCATCTATATTCCTAAGGGACATTGGTCTGTAGTTTTGTTTTCTCGGTGTCTGGCTTTGGTATCAGGGTACTACTGGCTTCATAGAGCAAACTGGGACGTGTTCTCTCCTTCTTTGTCTTTTGGAAGACTTTGCAAAGGACTCTTCTTTAAACACTTGGTGGAAATACCCATGAAACCATCTGGTCCTGGCTTTACCTTAAGGGAAGTTTTCTGATTACTGTTTCAGTTTCTTGTTATGTGTCTATTCAGGTTTTCTGTTTCTTTTTGAGTCAGTTTGTTTCTGTCTTTGTGGAATGTTTTTTCTGTTTCACCGAGGTTACCTAATTTTTTGGCACATAGTTGTTCATAGTGTTCCTTAATAATCCTTTTTATTTCTGTAAGATTAATAGTGGAATCCCTCTTTAGTTCCTGATTTAAGTAATTTGAGTCTTCTCTTTTTTTCTTGGTCACTCTATCTAAAGATTTGTCAATTTTGTTATCTTTTTAAGAACCAATTTTTCATTTAATTGATTCTGGAATTTTTTTTTTTCCTATTTCACATACTTCTGCTTCAATCTTGATTTTTTCCTTTCTTCTTTTTTTGGACTTAATTGGCTTTTTTTTTGTTTCTTAAAGTGTAAAGATAGGTCATTGATTTAAATCCTTTCCTCCTTTTTAATATAGGAACTTATAGCTATAAATCTTTCTCTAAGCACTGATTTCACTTCATTCCATATGTTTTGGTGTGTTCTCTTTTCATTTTCATTCATCTCAAAGTATTTTCTAATTTCCCTTATTATTTCTTCTTTGAACCATTTGTTGTTTAGGAGTATGTTGTTTAATATCTACATATCTGTAAATGTTCCAGTTTTCCTTCTGTTATTAATTTCTAATTTCTTTCCAATGTGGAAAGGTTGTAGAATAAACTACATGATTTAAATACTTAAATGGCAACCCACTCCAGTATTCTTGCCTGGAGAATTCCATGGATAGAGGAGCCTGGCAGGCTACAGTCCATGGGGTCGCAAGAGTCTGACACAACTTAGTGACTAAATCAAATCAAAGGTATTGTTGCTTGTTTTATGACCTAACATATGATCTATCCTATAGAATGTTCCATGTGAACTTGAGAAGGTGTCTTCTTCTTGAATGTATTTATTAATGTTTTTCATCAGATATGCAAAATTTTTGAGCATGAGTTCAAGTATTCTTCCTGCCCCCTTTTCTCTCTCCTGTTTTTTTTATATTCTCATTATGCATACATTGGCATATTTGATAGTGTGCCACAGGTCTCTGAGACACAGTTCATTTTTCTTTACTCTTTTTGTTCCTGAGACTAGATCTCAGTTCACCTATCTCTAAGGTCATTGATATTTTTCTTCTTCCCGCACAGATTTGCTGTTGAGCCCCTCTAGTGAAATTTTCACTTAAGTTATTTTACCTCTCAACCCCTCTCAACTTTCTGTTGGCTCTTTGTATAGTTTTTACTTCTCTAATGATATTCTCTGATGAGAAATCATTCCTATACTTCTCATTTATTTTTGAGACATATTTAAAACTTCTTTGTGCACATTTTAAATCAGCTATTTTAAAATACAGCTGATTTGAAGCCTTTGTCTAGTAAATCCAATGTGTAGAATTCCTCAGGGATGGTTTCTATTAGCTGCTGTTTTCATGTGTATGGGCTGTGTTATCTTGTTTCTTTGCATGTCTCATAATTTGTTGTTGATGAAATGGGCATTTAAAATAATATAACGTGAAGTAATAATAAGAAATCAGATTCTTTCCCATTCCCATGGCTGTTTGTTGTTGCTTTACTATTGTTGTTGTTTGGTGACTTTTCTAATTCTGTAAAATCTATATTGTTTGTTGTGTGACCCCTGAAATATCTGCTAATGATTACACAGAGATTTCTTTAGATGCCTGGCTCAAAACAAGTCTCTTTCTCTTTGCTGGGTTCTGTGTGTGTTTGGGGGCACGCCTTTAACACTCAGGCAGTTTACAACTCCACCTTAGCCTTTACTTCTTGTTTTCTCGGAGTCTCAATGTTAGGCAGAAGTGAAAGCTTAAGGTCTTCTCAAGTCTTTCCTGCATGCTTAGTTGCCCAGTCCTGTCTAACTCTTTATGACCACATGGACTGGGGCCCACAAGACTCCTCTGACCATGGGATTATCCTGGCAAGAATACTGGAGTGGATTTCCTCCTCCAAAGGTTCTTCCCGACCCAGGATCAAATCCACATCTCCTGTGGCTCCTACATTGGCAGGCAGAATCTTTACCACTGAGCCACCCGGGAAGCCAAGTCTTTCCTAAGAATGCAAATAACCCTGGGAACAGCCCTATGCCTGTCATGAAATTTCATATTCCTAGAACTACCTGGGAGCTTTTCCAAGTCCTCTAGGGATATCTCATTCCCAGCTTTTCCTTTTAAGCTTTTTCATTAACCTATTGTTTGTCCAGCTGTTTTCCACCACTGCAGGCAGCACAGTTTTCAACAATTGTCTCTGATAGTTTTCAACAAATGCCCTCAAGGAAAAGGCTATTCATACTGGGTGAGCTTTGATTCAGTTAAAATAAAGACATCTTAAAAGTAGGGTCTTCCAGGAAACCAGCAGACAGGTCAGAAAATGCCAGTCCTCTGGGAACAGACTTGGAAGGAGCTCTAATCCTGTCCTTCCCCCTCTGGTGGATGCCAGGCTACTGGTTTTTCAAGACTGTTCCAAAGCTGATGAAAGAAAATGAAAACAAGGCAAATTAAAACTCTATAAAGTTCACTGTTGTTACTTTTACCCAGATTATTTTCTTAAATAAACACTCCCTGGATGGCTACAAGGCTTTGGTTAATTTCCAGAGTTCTAAACAAGTTGACTCAGACCATTTTTGCTAATGTTTTCATTGCTTTTATGGAGGAGAGAATTTTCAGAGGTCCTTCCTCCACCAAATCATTGGCATTACCCACAAGCCTGTTTTGAGGGTGCGTGTGCTCAAAATACCCAGTGGCTTATTAAGGATAAGCCACTAATTAAGGATAATTACACTATGCTTGTACTTAGTGGCCACTTTTCCTCAGTTAAATTGTTTGTGGGTTCCCTTGGTAGGGGTCAGTGAGGTCATACCTGTCAGCAGAACACCACATTTTAGTCTTGCATCTGCCACTGGTTGAGTATATGACCTTGGAGCAAATGAGCTGAGATTTCTTAGAGCACCTTCTTTGCCAAGTTCCTTTGTGCTGAGTGTTTTACATACATTGCATCATGTCATTTTTGCAACAACCAAGAAAGGGGTAATGTTCCCTTTTAGCAGAGGAAACTACTAAAATGCAAAATGCTTAGCATTATGCCTGCTTCACATAGCAAATATTCCCGGCATCAACTATTGTGTTGTCACTTGCATCTGTTATTGTCAGAGGAGGAAGTGGAGTTGAGGGAATTGCTCAAGGTCATTTGAATTCCAACTGCAAGTTTGACTCCAAAGCCTGTTCATATTCAACATCCCATTTCAGCTGCCCTGCACAAATTTGTTCCAGCTCTGGGTCTCATTTTCCTCATCCTGTCAAATGAAGGATTTGGACTGACAGTGGTTTTTCAGTTAACAAACACTCAACTGTTTTACTGAGGTCACTTCCAGGTCGACAGTACATAGGTGTGTCATTCTGTGAAGTCCGTTGCTGGGAGTCCTATTCGTAGCATTTTCTTGTTTGGCGTGAAAAAGTGAACCTACAGGTAGACTGGAAGGTGTGTAACCTAGTGTGTATTTCTCCCCCTTCTGGCTCCACCCCATCCCTCTGCAGAGGCAAGAGGGGACAAAGTCAAGTGGGTGTTCACCTGGCCGCTCATCTTCCTCCTGTGCGTCACCATCCCCAACTGCAGCAAGCCCCGCTGGGAGAAGTTCTTCATGCTTACCTTCGTCATAGCCACGTTGTGGATCGCTGTCTTCTCCTACCTGATGGTGTGGCTGGTGAGTGGCGGGAGAGGGGGTGGACTGTACGGACAGCCCCTGCCCGGCATCTGCCAGAGGTGGGAGAGCTAGGATCAAGAGTGACCACAGGCCCTGCTGGATCACCTTCAGCAACTCACCTACCCTAACAGACCTTGGCTTATTTCTCAGTAGGAAGGGGTTTCAGCAGAGTCTTATGAAGCTTCGCTGTGTATCATGGACACCCAGAGAGACACAGCATGGTCCATGGTGTCCATGGGAGGGAGGGTTACCTTCACATGGACAGCCTGGGACATGTCACCGTGGAGTGATGGGAAGGGGAATGTGGCAGGGATGGCAGACACTCTCTAGAAAGAGCTCTGGAGGGCTAATCATTAGGCCCCCTTCCTTTTCAGCATCTGTAGAGGAATGTGATGGAGACTGGAGTTGAAGGGAGACAAACATGGCCCCTTTCCATGGCCCCTGCCCAGTGATGTTCTGCTCCCCTTCCTATGTACAGGCACAGATATAAACTTTAGGTAAACTGTTCTGGTCCTCACAATAACCCAATGGGGTAAGCAGTTTTACTGTGCCCATTTTACAGATGAGGAACCTGAGGCCTAGAGGTTGAGTCATTTGTCCAGTTAGTTATACAGTTAGCAACTATTGAACAACTGGTTACACAGCTAGTGAATTCTAGAGTTGGGATTAGAACCTGGGTGTTGAGCTCCAGAGTCTAAGATCTCAGCCACTCACCTGAATGGCCTCTCAGTTTGCTCTTAGAATCTTCAGGCAGAGAGGCTTTGGCATAGCCCCTCTGGCCCCACATGACTGCTCCCTGGGCAAACTTTCACTGGCGGGGTGGGGCCAAACAGGAGCCCCCTTTTTCTCACTCTTTATGTCATCTTGTGGGGTTCCCCCTCTTCCTTTCACCCACCTGGGGAGCCTGTGAACAGCGAGAAAAGCGGGTACAGAACCTCTGCATTTCTACTGTGAAGTTCACCTGCAAGCCACTCACACCTCAGTAGTATCCATGCAGCCATTTCACTCTCCTCCTAACACCTGATGCCGCCTAACACACAGGGCAAAGGTGTGTGTTGGCCTCAGAGGCACAAGAGCAACATTCTCTTAACCCAAGAGGAACAGTTTGGTGGGAGAAGAAGAGCTGTGGGGTCCCATGGAACTGGCTGTGAATCCTGGTTCTCCCCACTGGAGCCATGAAACCTGGACAGGTGACTCAGCTTCCATGAGCCACAGTTGTCCCCTCTGCGAAATGGACATGATCACCACTGTCTGCAGGTTACTGGGAGATGAAAGGGTTCTGTTCAGGCATCAGGTGTGAGCTAGCAACATAGCAAATTGATCATAACTGTAAATATCAGCCATGTTCACCATGAGATGCAGCCGACACTGCTTCCAAGCTTATTCAGATAGAGGTTTAAATCCCCATAGATGCCAAGGTGTGTGTTTTTATGTAGAAAAGAAGTTGGAAATAGCTACTAACAGACCCCCGCCCCCGCCAGAAAAGGATGACAGTCAAAGATGTTGTTGTTGTTCAGTCACTGCATTGTGTCCAACTCTTTGTGACCCCATGGATTTTAGCACTCCAGACTTCCCTGTCCTTCACTATCTCCCGGAGTTTGCTCAAATTCATATCCGTTGTGTTGGTGGTGCTATCTAACCATCTCATCCTCTGCCGCCCTCCTCTCCTTTTGCCTTCAGTCTTTCCCAGCATCAGGGTCTTTTCCAGTGAGTCAGCTCTTGGCATTAAGTGGCCAAAGTATTGGAGCTTCAGCATCAGCTCTTCCAATGAATATTCAGGGTTGATGTCCTTTAGGACTGATTGGTTTGATCTCCCTCCAGTCCAAGAGACTCTCAAGAGTCTTCTCCAACACCACAATTGGAAAGCATCAATTCTTCAGCACTCAGCCTGCTTTAGGGTCCAACTCTCACATCTGTACATGACTACTGAGTAGGGTTAAAGGCCAGCCCATGCTTACATTTTGATAAAAGGATCCACCAATTTCTTTTACTAAAGTGCATTCCACAAGCAATATTGCAAGTGAAAAAAGTATTTCATGACATTTGAGTGGGTGTGAGAGTTAGGGAAAATCAAATTAATGAATATGTGAAATTTTTTCTTCTTTTTAATTAATGAAAACAACAGTATTATGAAATAAGTTCTACTAATTAGCTGTGAGGTAGGACATTGAATAACATTCCCATCCCCCTCACCTTGTCTTATAAACCCCATTCCTGCTTCTTAAAAGAGAGTCTTGGCAGTGGCTTGGCCAGAGTCATAGGAACCACCTTGCTGCGGCACTCTTACCTGTGATTTGGAACTTCAGCTGGCCTCAGTTTCGGGTAATTGAGTGGTTTCCACAGTAGAAAGTGGTAAAGACAACAGTGCCAGGTTAGCCTGATTTCTGTGAAAGCAAGATGTGCCAGGGGCCAGGCACTTACATTCCTCATGTCCTCATGGGGGCGCCAGAGAGCACTGACGTCTCACCTGCCCGCTGTCCTTCACATCTCTCAACCCTGGCTTTGGGGAAAACGATTCTTGACTGTCAGCATCCAAAGGGAGGGAATCTCAAAAATGAGTCATCCAATCCAGGACCTTTGCCCAACTGGGGAGACTGAGGACCAAAGAGCAGGTGTGACTTCAACAAAGTCAGGCAGATCAGCCCAGCTCTGGACTTGGCTCTGCTTGCCTTTCTGAAACCCCAACATCAGGAGTTCGGAGGGCCCCAGGCTGGAGTCCAAGGCAAAGCCACACTCAGGTAGCATCTCTGGTCCTGAATGCTTGGAGTGTGTTAAAGTGGTAGTCGCTCAGCCATGTCCAACTCTTTGTGACCCCATGGACTGTAGCCTGCCAGGCTCCTCTGTCCATGGGATGCTCCAAGCAAGAATACTGGAGCGGGTTGCCACTGTGTGTACACACACAGAACCTTCCACCCTCCAGCTTCTTAGCCAGGTAGTCCAGTGATATAAGGAAAGGAAAGCAAAGGAAGCATCCTCATTATTGCCAGAATAACCCAGGCTCCTATACGTATGACATCTGGTATCACCCATTAAGCACATGTCAGCCACAGCCAGGCTGTGCTTGTGGAGACCTGCCTCATGGTCAGTGTGGGTTAAGCGCCGATGCATCAGCTGTGTGGCTTTGGTGTCCTCAGTCTTTCTCCTTGCACAGCCCAGAGCAGGTCAGTCAGGGCACGCACTGCCCAGTTCCTGGTGATGCCGAACTGAGCACTGTCTTTTAGGGTCGAGCATCTCCAAACCCATCTGCAAGCTTTGTCCTAGGAGGGATATCGTTTTAGTCCACAAGCTCTGGCTTCATTCCAGGGCTGAGCTCTGCCTTGCCTCAAAGCACACTTCATCTGGGCTAATCACTCACATTTTCTGTGCCCCCATAGATTGCAAGATGAGTGATTGGAAGTGAAGGGAAACATACATCTATGAATGTCTTACACAGCCCGTGCACTGTCCCCTCATCTTTTCTCTTAATCCTCATTTAAAAGCCCATTTCACAGATGAGGAAACTGAGGCTCTAAGAAGTAAACTAGCTTACCCAAACATTTGCTGGGACTGGAGCCATCAGCTGAGATGTGAACAACCCTGAAAGATCCTGCTGTTCACATTTTCTAGATGGGGAGGTGAGCCATCTAAGGGATGTTTTGAGTGAGGTTGTCCAAGTGCTTCTAGGGCTTTCCATTCAGCTGCTGCTCACCATTTCCCGAGTGTCAGGCATTTATTAGAGGAGTTATGTGACCATGTTTCAAGATCCTTAAAAGCCTGTGTATCCTTCAATCCAGTGATTCTATTTCTTGGAACATTTCCTAAGGATATAATAGTAAGATGAGAACCCAGAGATGTTCACACAAGACAACATGATGCTCAAGAGCAAGGATATATATATATATATATATACACTTATATATGTATGTATGTATATATATAATATATATAAAACACACACATTCATACACTCACTGCTGATCTGCATTGTTGAGTGACAGAAACCAATGCAACTTTGTAGAGCAGTTACCATCCAAATAAAAAAGCGTGATGGCAAGGTTGGAGTGCAGACTTTAGAGTCAGAAAGACTTGGCCTGGAATCCCTGCTCTGCTGCTCACCGACTTGATGCCCACCTGCATTGTAACTTCTCCCCCTCTGACCCTCGTTTCCTTGGGCATAATAACAGTGGCTCCCTCACCAGTGGGTGGTGCGTAGAGCAGATGAGACTGTGAAAGTAAAACACTTGGAAAGAACCTGGTACATAGTAGGTGCTCAGTAAATGCTACATGTTACAATACAGTGATATTTTAAGAACGAAAACAAGCCATTTCCTATCCACCAGTGATGGATGGACAGGAACTTTACAGCTATGCAGTGGAATCCACGCACCAGTGTAAAATAAGATTGTAGGTGAGTATTTGTGATGGCAAGATACTCACAATGTATCATTGCATGAAACATACAGTCACAAAATATGCTTTGATAGTATAATCTGATTTCATATTTTTCTAATACATACACCAAAAAGAAGGTCAAGGATATATTCTAAAGCCCAGGGATCAAACCCAGGTCTCCCACATTGTAGGCAGATTCTTTACCAGCTGAGCCACAAGGGAAGCCCAAGAATACTGGAGTGGGTAGCCTATCCCTTCTCCAGTGGATCTTCCCGACCCAGGAATTGAACCAGGGTCTCCTATACTGCAGGAGGATTCTTTACCAGCTGAGCTGTCAGGGAAGCCCATATTCTAAAGCAGGGGTTTTCAAATGTGGTTCCCGGGTCAGCAGCCTCAGGGTCTCAACCAACTAGGAACTTGTTAGGAATGCAGATCCCTGGACTTTACCCCAGATCTCCTGAATCAGAAACTGGGGGTGGGGCCTGGCAGGTCTTATTTTAACAGCTCACTACAGGATTTCCTACATTTTCAAGTCTAAGACTCACTGGCTCGTAAAAAGTGTTAATAGTGGTTGTCTGAGGGTCTTGAGAAATGGTAGGTGATTTTTACTAATACTTTCATTTGACTTTTTTCCTTAACTTTTTAAAACAGTAAACCCAGATTACTCATGTAATCTGGAAAAAAGAATACTCAAAAGACAGTTTTTAAAAAATGAAACCATATTCCAGATTTTTCTGTTGGATACAGGAGTACTATGTTTAAGTTAAAAACACTGCGTTGTAAGCAGGGTTTTCACGGGTGCGCCTCTGTGAGTTGATGTTTCCCCTGTCTTCTGCAGGTGACCATTATTGGATACACCCTTGGGATCCCCGATGTCATCATGGGCATTACTTTCCTTGCAGCAGGCACAAGCGTTCCCGACTGCATGGCCAGCTTGATTGTGGCGAGACAAGGTACGGATAGTGTCTCGGGCCCCCAGCCATCAGCATCACCAAGTGGGCCCTCCCCCCTGCCTGAGTTACAGTTCATAGCTCTCAGAACTGATAGTCATTAAGTCCTGCTGTGGAGGAAACAGTGATGACTGGAAAGCATCATGTAGATTCCATCCATGGAGAGAATTACTACCAAGATCACCTCCTCTAGACCTCTTGAAGCATCTGTGTGGAGGTGAATAAAAATGGACTTGTTCTGGGAGCTCCCTGGTGCCCTAGTGGTTAAAATTCCAGGTTTTCACTGCCAGAACTGAGATCCCACTAGCTGTGTTGCCAAAAAAAATGAACTTGTTCTGACATCACCAATGTGAGATTGAAAAGAGTGGGAGCCCAGAATTTTTAGAGCAAATGCACTAATGTTCTGATCCCAGGCAGGCCAGGTGGGGATATCCTATGTCTCCAGCTATTTTCTGATTCCTCTTCCAAATTCTAGAACTTATATAATGTTATGGTTTGCTTGGTGGATTTTCTTTGGAGCTAAGTGCCTTGGGGGTGAGCAGGCTAAGGAACATCGGTATACTCCTCCATGGCAGAACAGAAGGTCTATGAAGAGCCAGCCTTCCTCTGCTGCTCCTTTGCTAGCAGTGAGATAGCATCCACGCCTGGACTTCACTGACCTTCCTCCCTAGACAGTAGTGTGAAAGGATGGGAGGCAGGAAGGGCAAATAGTGGAGTGAAATCTCAGAGGAGACAGGAGAGGAGAGAAGTGTCCAAACAGAAAGTGGGTTCAGAAAGGAGGAAAATGTTTCCTTTCTTCAAGATGAAAGAAAGTTTGGTTAGTTGGCTGATCGGTCCTGAGAAAAGATGAAATGAGGGGAAGGGAAGGGTGGGAGTATATTTGGCAGGAGGCTGGAGCCTCGAGGAGAATGGCGACAGCTGGGGACGGCAGCTGAGGGGGATGGAATTGAACTGAGTGACCTTCAAGGTGAGTGTATTCATTTCCCAGGGCTGTCAAAACCAAAGGACCCCAACTGGGTGACTTAAAACAACAGAAATGGATTCTCTGGTCCTGGAGGCTGTAAGTCCAAGGTCAAGTGTTGGCAGGACTGTACTTACCTGGAGGCTCTGGGAAGGAATCCTTCCTTGTTCTCTGCCAGCTTTGGGGGGGTGGGGGGGGGGGTGCCAGGAATCCTTGGCTTGTGGCTGCCTCCCTCCTGTGTCTGCCTGTGTCTTCACATGGTGTTCTTCCCTCTGTGTGTGTCTGTGTCCACAGACACACCAGTCATTGAATTAGGGCCCACCTTAATTCAGGATGATCTCATTTTAATTGGATCACATCTGCAAAGATTCTATTGGCCAGTTAGGTCACGTTCACAGGTTTTGGGTGGACATGAGCACGGGCCGCTATTCAACGCGGTCCAGGGAGGAAACGGAACAATAAGCCCCGAGGGCCTGGCTGACGTTCGGGGTTGTGAATTTGGGTGGGGTTCCAGCATGAATTTGGAGTTGTACCAGCTCCCACGACACACAGATGAATTCATCCAGAGCTGGGGGTGGCTGGGTGGACACAGTGGAAGGTCAAGGGGCCAAGAGAATGTGCCATTTAAACAACTGGCCTTGGAGTCCAGGCTAGTGGGTCAGGGAAGATACGAGAAGATTAAGAAGGGGAGGGGAGCGTCCCAGCGTGGTCCAAAGGGGCTCTGTAGGAACAAGAACAAGTGGGGATATCATCTCAGAGTGGCTCCAGTGAAATGTAGAAAGACACGAAGGAAGGCTGAAGTGGGGGTGAGAGTGTATAGCTGTCCTAAGGGTGATGCTGATGTGAGTGACAGAGGATCCAGCAGACAATATTAAACATAGATTCTTTATGGTGGAGGATGCAGAAACCTCTGCCCAGAGCCCCCTGCATGAGGCAGGAGCTGTGCAGTAAGCTCTAACATGCAGAGACTGCATCCTGGGCTCCCTAAAGTCTCACCGCCCACAGCGTGGTCCAGGCTGGCAGCATTGGCTTGAGAGAAATGCAGAGTCTCAGGCCCCATCCCAGCCCCACTGAACCAGAGTCTGCTTTTCAGCAAGACCCCAGTGAGTTGTTTGCTCTTTTTTGTTAATTAAAAAATATTTTATTGGCGTATAATCACTTTACAGTGTTGTGCTAGTTCATTCAACAAAATGAATCAACTGCATGTATACGTATGTCCCCTCCCTCTTGGACCCCCCTCCCACCCCATCCCACCCAGCTAGGCCATCACAGAGCACTGAGCCGAGCTCCCTGTGCTTTATAGCAGGTTCCCACCAGCTGTCTACTTTATACGTGGTAGCGGATACGTGGGCTTCCCAGGTGGCTCAGTGGTAAAGAATCCACCTGCCAATGCAGAAGACACAAGAGACATGGGTTTGATCCCTGGGTTGGGATGATCCCCAGAGAAGGAAATGGCAACCCACTCCAATATTCTTGCCTGGGAAATCCCATGGACAGAGGAGTCTGATGGGCTACAGTCCCCGAGGTCACAGAGTCGGACACGACGGAGCGACTGAGCAAACACACAGTATACATGTGTCAGTCCTAATCCTAAATACACATCTCTCCAAAGAAGACACACAGATAGCCAAAGAGGCACATGAAAAGATGCTCAACATCACTAATTATTAGAGAAATGCAAATCAAAACTGCAATGAGGTATCACCTCACACTGGTCAGAATGGCCATCTTCAAAAAATCAAGCAATACATGGGTGTGGAGAAAAGGGAACCTCTCTTGGGCTGTGGTTGGTGGAAATGGAAATTTGAGTCATGTGCTCTCAAAGTCTGAGAATTGCTGCTCTAATGTTCCTTAGGGGGCTGCACCCACACAGAGCCCGGCAGTCCAACCTGAGAACACACTCGCTCTTCTTTCCCAGACCCGGGCGGGCATTTGGTTCCTCCTGACCCATCCGGCTAGTGCCTGCCTCCCCACCAGGGATGACTAGCTGGCCCAAAATAGGAGCTGCACGTTCCTGTTTCACAAGGTCCTGGGAGACTGGAAGGCAGGTTTCCCAGAGATACTGCCCCCAGTAGGACTAAGCTGCCAGGATTTCGAAGGCACTCAGATAGGTGCCCAGGCCCCAGAGGGATCTGTGAGGCCCTCAGGGAGACATTGTGCTCTGGAGGTCAGTGGATGACAGCAACAGGGTGGGAGGAGGTAGCCTGGCTAACACCCAGGGGCAGGTGGTCGAACAGAGGTGAGGCAGTCGTCTGGTTGCTGGTCTGAGTCTCTGCCAGCTGCTCAGTGACCAAGATGGCTTTATGGTTATAGGCACATGCATTTCAGGCTTCTTCTTTCCACGGATGTTTGTGGCCAGATTATGACAGTCTGTCATACGTTGTTCTTATGTTGAATTTGGGCTAGGGAGCCAGGTTAGAAGAGATTTCAGCCAGCATTAAAACTTTGTTTTCTAACTTTTGAAGTCTCTCAAGTTATTAAGTTCCTAAGACTGTTTGGCTGGTAGGAGACTGGACAGTGGGGCAGGAAGGGGGAAGGTAATGACATAGCCCCTCACCTCTAAGATGCTTCTAGTCTGTTTGGGAGCAAAGAGTCCACTCTTGGGAGACCAACCAGGCCTAAGACCAGCTGCTCTGTCATCCAGGTCAAGTTCATGGTGCCATCGCCTGGGTCACAAGTATGCCTCAAGGACAAGGCCCCCTCCCTCCCAGAGAAGGCGGGCATCTCAAATAAGGAGAAGCATGTCGTGGGTCATCCCAGAACATAGGCTGACAATGAAATAATGCAGGGCTCTGGGTGAGTTTCCTAGGGCAGCATAATTACCGCACACTGGGAGACAGGAAGATGGAAACTGATGGTCCCACAGTCCTGGAGGCTAGAGGTCAAGGTGTCGGAAAGTTTGGTTCTTTCTGTCTGCTCCAGGCCTCTCTCCTTGGCTCGTAGGTGGTGGTCTTCATGTTCGGATGGAGTTCTCCCTGTGTGCAAGCCTGTGCACAAATTTCCCCTTTTAATGAAAACACCAATCATACTGAATTAGGATTCATCCTCATGTTAACCTGATTGCCCCTGTCCGATTCTTTGTGACCCCATGGATGGTTAGCCCTCCAGGCTCCTCTGTCCGTGGAATTCTCTAGGCAAGAATGCTACAGTGGGTAGCCATTCCTTTTCCAAGGGATTTTCCCAACCCAGGAATCGAAACCGGGTCTCCTGCATTATAGGCAGATTCTTTACCATCTGAGCCACCAGGCAAGCCCTGTAGAGACCCTATCTCTGAATAAAATCACATTCTGAGGTACTGGGGGTTAGGAATAACCTGTCGGTTGTCCCCCGCAGGCCTTGGTGACATGGCGGTCTCTAACACCATAGGAAGCAACGTGTTCGACATCCTCGTGGGACTCGGCATACCGTGGGGGCTGCAGACCATGGTTGTTAATTATGGGTCCACGGTAAGTTCGTCTCACTTCCTTAGAGAGATGACACCCGACGCTTGTGCTTTACAGGGAGCGAGTGTGTGTTGGCCCTGCAGCTAAGAGCTGCAGGGGAGGCACTGCCCCCATCTCTGCAGGCTGGCCGCCGCTTTGTGCAGAGGCGTCCAGAGCAGCCTGGGGGTGCCTGCAAGAGGCAGCTCATGTTTGCCTGGAACTCACAGGTGCTTTAGCTGTGAACACCCACCTGTGGCTTCCAGAGGAGGGAAAGGATAAGCCAAGCGCAGTGGGCTCCCAGAACAGATGGGCCCCTGAGCAGCCCAGAGGTTCAGGGCATGTGTGTTTGTTTTTCCAGGTGAAGATCAACAGTCGGGGTCTGGTCTACTCCGTAGCATTGCTGCTGGGCTCCGTCGCTCTCACCGTGAGTTTTTACAATTCCAGCATGGCAGTTTGACACACGCGTGGTTTTCCTCCGATTCTGCACAGTCTCTGAATTCTTCCCCTTGGCCGTGAGGGATTAAGCTGAAAAAACATAAATTCACAGATACCCCAGACACAATTTTTGCCAAGAATGTTGGCATCCACCACTACACTTTTCCCTGAGCTGGTGAGAAGTCCCCAGAGGGAGGGACTTAGATTTCCTGTCTTCTTGCTGCCCCGTCTGTCTCCCCTCAATGATGCAAGTAGGAGACATGTTCCCCCCGCCCCCAGCCCATCTGAGCTGCCATGGGGACGTGATGGTCAGGTCTCCGGGCTGGTACATGGTGACACGGAGGTCTCCTTACTTCACAGGCCCCAAAATGTGGTAAACAATGCCTCAGCTTACTTTAGTCCATCCTTACAAGCACCTGATGGTTTTCTTCTTTGCAGAAGAAATCAAGGCTCGGGAATTAAGTAACTTGTCCCAGGTCACAGGGGTAGGAAATGGCTGTTTCCCATAATTGTTCTTTCCCATAACTGTCCCATTAGTGCTATTGCTTATAAAGGAATCCCTTCTTCATGGACCCCTCATTTCTAAAACCTTTTAATGAGGACTAAGATCCACTCCCTTCGTGAAGTCTACAGGGATAGGAAAAGCTGGGATTTGAACCCCTATTGGTCTGTCTCTAAGGACCCACAGCATTGGAGGTAACTATGATTCAACCCTTGGGGAGCCTTGATTCATGGATAAGAAAGAAAGTAGTTTCAGGATGGAGGGGACATGTGTACACCCATGGCTGATTCATGTCGGTGTATGGCAAAAACCACCACAGTATTGTAAAGTAATTAGCCTCCAGTTAAAATAAATTAATTAATTTTAAAAAAGAAAGATGGTAGTAAAAGGAGGTAGGCAAGCATGAAACGAATGTAGAAAGAGAAAGCATTCCAACCCTGTCTCCCAAACACACACACGCAGTCCAAACTGAAGGTGTCTAGACAGTGGGCCAATGGGAGCCTTGAAGGTTTTGCTAAAGAGGGTTGAGGATGGCAAGTTCTAAAGCAAAGGAAGGAGCCAGTGGCAGACCCCAGTTGTCACTAAAGAAGGCTTGGAAGGCCTATGCATCCCCAGAAAGGGGTGTGCCTGCCCGGGGAGGGCCGGTGCCCTGAGGACAGCTGCTGTGCGTGCCTGGAGCCAGCATCCTCTCATCAGATAAGTCTAAAGCCTACAAGGCTATTCTGATCAAACCAATGATACACCCGGCAGCACCCCTCTGTTCTTGTCCACATTTTGGAGGAAGTGCTGGGGTTCATCGTTAGTGTGTGATTTTCCAGTAAAGGCGCCTTTTGTATTTCTCTGCTCCCCGAGCCCAACACTCTCCCTGTCCCCTTCCAGGTCCTCGGCATCCATTTGAACAAGTGGAAGCTGGACCGGAAGCTGGGGGTGTATGTGCTGGTCCTCTACGCCGTCTTCTTGTGCTTCTCCATAATGATAGAGTTCAACGTCTTTACCTTTGTCAACCTGCCAATGTGCCGAGAAGACGATTAAAACAGCCACTGCCCCCTGCCTGGGAGCTGTTCTGGACACTCCGGCGCTGGCGTCCTTTTTCCCTGCCCCTCCCCGCCACGGATCTCTCCTGCATCGGCCGCCACCGTCTGTTCTTTCATCCATGGGAAGAAAGCGCCATCGTGGTCCTTGTCTGGTCACGGGCCAGGCTGCCAGGCGTCATCCTCCTCCTCGGAGTTCTGCCCCCACAAAAAGGCAAGATTCAGGGGCCGCTGTTGGAGCAGCTTCTCAGAGCTCCGAGCCGCCGGCCATAGGGACGTGGCATGTATCTCCTCTCGGATGCTTGGATCAGGAGGACTTCTGTATGTGGGTTGTCTTTCTGTCGCACGGCAGCCTCGGAAATGAGGCGGTCAGTGAACGCAAGGTCTCCTGGGGCAAGTGCAAAATAGGAGCGTTGTTCTCAAGGGGCCCCTCTGGACCAGAGGGTGTGGGTTCCTTGAGCAGCATGTGTTCCTTAGAGCTTCTTAATCCTGCTGGAAGCACTCAAGGTTTGGAGAGAGCGAGGCTCAACCTGTCGGGAGTTTGGGGCCATGACAACAAACACTCCACCCCTTTTCCTGGACAAATTTGGAAGAATAGAAACAGTTGTTCACAGCGGAAGAGAGAAAACAAGTGCATCCTCTTCTCACTTTCATTGATGCATTCAGAGAATGAGCAATGACACAGTCAAAATAAAATGTCAGCTATAGATCATCATACTTGAAAAATACCATCGCATACAAAGGACCTTGATGGGGACCAAAAAGGTAATACTTATGGGAAACAGATCCTATGTGTATCATGTTGCGTTGACACTAAGACGTTTGGTTTGGAACACAGAGAGAGTAGAAGACTAACATCTAAATGGGTGCTAACTCAGAGACACAGTGGAGATAGTACTTTACAGCCACTCATTCCAGACCTCCTGTGGCATGGGACACGCTGTCAGTTTCGGTTTTGTCATTTCTTTGTTAATGCCCTGCCCTCAACATCACCCTGTTCAAAGACCCAATTGTTTATATGCCCAACAAATTTCATAGCCTGCTGAACTGGAATGCGTGTGCCAGAAGTAACGGTTAATGACTAGAAGAGAGATTTCCTGCAGAACCACCAATTGCTCTCTGGTGAGCTGGAGGCAAGTATGGAAACCGTAACTTGGAAATTTTTAGAGCTAAGGTTCTTGAATCTCATCGTTTGCTATGCATGAAAGGCCAAAGATGGGAGGTTAATTCAAAAATAGATAGAAACATATTAAACAATTCTGACTGCTTCGTAGCTCTCAAATATATATTAAAAAGATTTACGAACACAAACCATTTGTGGTTTCTGAAAAGAAAGCACAATTCATTTTATAGAGAGGTGTCCTTTTTTATTTTTTTAATGTTTCTATTGCAAAGAGTCTATCAGATTTGATGCACTTTTAATACTGGGCTATTTTGCACAGATGACTGTATGGGGAACGCCCCAATGATGGTATGAGGAAAGGAGGGTTTTAATGATTCACTGATAATTAGTCATGGGTGATGAGTGTAGATCCAATAGCTGATTCTTTCCTGAGACACAATGGTTGTAACCCGCAGTGGAATCTGTGGCTGTGCTCTCTGTGGCCTCCTGAATTTCAGAAGGAGGGCATGTTTAAGCTTGTGTTCCTAAAATTTCCTTAGCATGAGCCTCAGACATGACAACTCCATCACCAGGTTTCTATTCTGGATCCTCATCAGTGTTAGTAGCTACACCAAGTCAAGACTTCTTTTGTTTCTCTTCTTAGATACTCAGTGGTCTTCCAGTTGAGGACAAGGGTCATTTTCCTGAGAAATTAGCTAAATGGGCGGCCAGGGAGCCCCAAGCTTCATCAGCATAAACGTTTAGACGCAGAGGGTTTCAGAGTTGTCGGAACCACTCTGTGCCCACAGAGAATAGCCACCTCGTCTCCTTTGTCTTACAGCCTCATCCAGGTTTCAGAGCATATCTGTCTCCGTTTTTGAATCTCAAAACTGCCCTGTGATGTAAGTAGGGATTATTTTCCCCATTTAACAAGAAGTTCAGTCTTGGAGAGGTCAGGTGACTCTAGGTCAATGGCTAGTAAGTTGCAAACAGGAGCCGAGCCCCAGGTCACCACCCGGCTCAGCCAGTCCAGTGTGTGGTCATCCTTGATCATGCAGGCGTGGTTGTGTCCTTTTTTTGTCCTTGAGGTTGGCCCTTATTGTTTGAGTCAAAACTTCATCACATTTCTAACTGACATCTGGATGCTCTGTCTCCCATCCTAATATGTATCCCCATCCTATGTCCCTATTATTTTCTGATAAAGATCAAAAAATATTTTTAGCTAGGCCGCATGGGCCCTGCTGAGAGCCCTGCTGGTGTTCCGTCTTTGAATGCTTGTGTAGCTTTCAGAGAACACACCCTCATCACCCACCTCTTCCTCAGCAGAACCCATCTGAGATGATAACTATGCTGCAGTTCCAGTTTGAGACAAAAACTAATGTTTCTAGTATGTAGAACAGCCCTCCTGGCTAATCCTCTCATGACTTTAATGTGCCAATGTAACTTCCTTAAAGGATCTATGCATTTATTGTATCCAGGAAACTATATACACGGTAGGTGAAGAAGTCTCTTTTGTAACTCAATATTTTTTCCATTTCAAGTTTAAAGAATTACTTGATTAATTAGGCCTTCATTTGAAAAATAATGCTTTCGTCACTGCACAGGGTTACTTCCTTTATTTTATTCCCAAAGCTAATTAGCACAGGGTAATTACTCTGCTATGAAAATAAGCGATCTGAAAAATAAACTTGGCTCTTTGAATTGGGGGCAGAAAAATGAACCCATTGTACTCAGATAGAAAATGTCTATAGAAGCAGGAACAGGAGGTTCCTGGCATCTCTGGTTTGGATTTGTCTTTGCCAGCCGAGCGTAGTCGAGGGGAAGGTGTGCGGTGTCCTGAGAGCCTGGCCCTGGAGGAGGGCTCTGGATCAGCTGCAGTGAGAGACTGATGTTAAAGGCAGATCAGAATGGCCTCATTCCCATCCTTCCTGTAACCCATGGTCTCCCGACCTCTGTGTTCACCTTCCGTGTGCACCGACCTTGTGAGTTTTGCTCTGTTCATTACCTGCTGCTCCTCCCCTCGCCCCACCTATTAGGGCTCGTTCTTGCTTCTCCAGATGGCGCCTCGTTGTAAAGAACCAGCCTGCCAATGCAGAAGACAAGAGACACCAGTTCAATCCCTGGGTCAGGAAGATCCCCTGGAGAAGGAAATGGCAGCCCACTCCAGTATTCTTGCCTGGAGAATTCCCTATGGACAGAGGAGCCTGGCAGGCTACAGTCCATGGGGTTGCAAAGAGTCAGACACAACTGAAGTGACTGAGCACATTACTTTTCCTTGTCAATCTTTTGCTTTTACACACCCAAGCAGCTGAAAAGAATAACCCTTCAGGAGCCAGATGGGCATGCCCATCCCTCCAGGGGGAGAGCCGCCTGCAGACCCCGACCAAAGACCCCCTCCTGGGTTTCCCAGGGTCTGGGTTCTAAGCAAAGAAACTACCCCACCTTTCCTTTTTTAAATTTTTTCTAAAGATTTTTTTGATGTGGACCATTTTTAAAGTCTTTATTTAGTTTGTTACAATATTGCTTCTATTTTATGTTTTGGATTTTTGACCAGGAGGTTATGTTGGCTCTTGGCTCCCCGACCAGGGATTGAACCTGCACCCCCTGCACTGGAAGGGCTTTGAAGTCCTAACCACTGGACCACTGGGGAAGTCCCCCTCTTCCTTTCTGGGGAGGATTTGCATGCCTTGTAGCATCAGTGGGCACTCAGCCCTCAGGAAACACCGGGCTCCACACACAGGCTGGGAATCCAGGAAGAGTGTGGGCCTTCTGGCCTGATGCCCTCCTTTCCTCCTGGCATGTCCCCTCCCTGAGCTCTAGGGCCCCTCCCTGTCCTTAAGGTGGGGGTGGACAGAGGCAAGATGAACTGGAAGAGGGTCCATCCCCCCCCTTCCCCAGGTGTGAAATGCGCTAGCGGAGTCAAGGTCTGGAACAGGACAGAGAAGCAGACACTCTTCGGCTCGGGCTGGCACTGCCCAGTGAGCTCGTGGCCCCCCCATCCGCCCTGACACTGAGTGGGTCCTTAGGGGTTGGGCTTGGCCTGTCTCTCAGCCTCACCTTTCCTTCCCTGGTGGGAAAAGATGGTTATGCAGCATATATGACAGGCTCTCAGCAAATGCTTGTTGCTTGAATAAACAAAGAACTTGCTGGTTAGGGTGAAAATCTTTCAGAAATTTGGGTGTTTTAAGGGCTCCCCTTGTGGCTCAGCTGGTAAAGAATCTGCCTGCAATGCGGGAGACCTGGGTCCCTGGGTTGGGAAGATCCCCTGGAGAAGGGAAAAGCTACCCACTCCAGTATTCTGGCCTGGAAAATTCCATGGACTGTATAGTCCATGGGGTTACAAAGAGTCGGACACGACTGAGCAACTTTCAATTCACTTTCACTGTGTTTTATATGGGCTTCTTAGGTGGCGCTAGTGCTAAAGAACCCGCCTGCCAAATGCAGGAGACGTAAGAGACACGGGTTCGATCCCTGGGTTAGGAAGATCCCCTGGAGCAGGGCATGGCAACCCACTCCAGTATTCTTACCTGGAGAATCCCATGGCGCGCTGCAGTCCATATTTCCGGGTCCCTCTAATGCCCTCTGAACATCATTTCTGTGAGTCTTCCTCCCCTTGGGGCAGTTAGCAGATGCATTCAGGATCCCTGAGTTGGGTCACGTCTCAGCAGCTTCGTCACCACGTGGTGCTCATTCCAGACATTTTTGAAAACACTCTCTGGGCAGCTCTTGTGTGGCAGGAAGAGCGTCATCCCCCATTTATCCCTGGACCCAATGTGCTGCCTCTCGCCCCTGCTCTCTATGTGGATTCACCCCAAGTGTCTGGGCACCCCTCCAGCTATGAGCCTTTCTCTCTGCAGCTGGTCGCAGGAGCCCCTCAAGTGCAAAGATGCTCTCAGGACCTTCTGGAGGCATATAGAAGGGGCCTATCCTGTACTGTGTCAGTCATGTGGGTGGTAGAACAAGAGCACCTTGGCATAGGCCCATCCTCCAAGGCCAAGGACATGGGTGGGAGGCAGATTTTTGTGACCTGACTCTTGTGGAGCCCCTTCGCCTTGCCGCAGAGAACTGTTCTCCCAAGGGCACAGTCCGTTTAGGCTGTTCCATTTGCTTCTTAATAGGGAAAGCCAAATTGGGACACTAGCTTAGTATGCGCTTAATTCCAGACCTCATAGCTGATGGGTCAGTATCCAAAGTCACGTGCTGCCCGACCTCAAGGAAATGGTACCTGCATGAAATCGGGAGAAGAGGTGTTTTCTCCCATCTTGCCACCCAGGAGGAGCTGTTTCTTCCATTACAACAGGGAAGCCAGCTAGGTTGTATTAGAGCTTTGATTATTCTATGAGGTTTTAAAAAAAATTCTAACTTTTCACTTGACCAATAGTTCCCAGGTTCCTTTGGTCTCTGCTAAATCCTCATGCATTGCAGGGGGGCATGCTCGTGTCATCTTTTACCTGCACAAGCTTCCAGGCTTTCCATCACCTCTTATGGTGTTGGCATCCAGTTGTCAAGGTCGTGTGTCCTCCACACAGTTCATAAAAGGGGCTGAGAACTTACTGTCTTCTAATCTAGGAAAACGTCTGCTGCCCGGACACCCTGGTACAGACCCAGGGTCATGGCAGGTGGCTCTGACAGTTAGAAACGCTCCCTGAACCCATGTGAAAGTCAAGCCCTTGCTGGTGTGGTGTTTCCACTGTTAGATTTATGCGTCTGGGATGGGCTGCTGCTTCATTCAAAGCCCTATGACACATGCAGACCTATCCACACCTATTCCCTCCATTGCCAGAATTCAGACAGTTGCTTTTTATGCAGCACGTTGGTTGGGACTTATCCACAGTAGCAGCCAATAAAGCCCTTAATCCTGGAGAAAGTGTGTACCCTCCCCATCCCACCACTGAAAAATGTAGTTTTTTTAACTATTGAAAGTATGCTCAGCTTTTGGTCTCTGGGTGTGTGGCTTGGTCTGGTCAACCTTTGTGCATAAAGCGGCGTCCCAGACAACAGAGCCCCACACCCCCACTCCAGAAAGTCCCAGACACCTGGGAGTATCCTGACAAACGTGAAGTCCCCTTTCAACAGGAGCGAGGCCTTTCTTCCCACCGAAAAGGGCTGGGATGTGAGCCAGACAGCTCTGTTTTTCCAAATCAGATGTTCTGGTGGGTTTTTTCACTGGCCGCCAGGGCATCCCTGCTCTCACCTCCAGAGGTGCCCTTCTGAACCCACGGGACACTTCCTGGCACTTTCTCCACCTGCCTGGACCAAGAATATCTGGAGGCCCAGGGAGAGAACTGTGGCTAATCCTCTGTGGTCAAGTCTAAGGGAGCCTCCTCGGGGGGGCTGCTAGTCTGGGAGGCTGGGTGTCCAGTTCGGAGCACACGCTCCCTGGTAGGGTGCCTGCCCTATGTGGGTGTCTCCTATCCAGCTGCTGCCAGCCCAGAGCAGTTGCTGGGTGTCTGAATACAAAGAGAGCCTTGATTACCTAGAGAGGAAACAGGGATGCCAGCCAGATGGGGCCGGGCTCATGGACAGATGCAGGAGCTGCCAGAGAACGGGCAGGGAAGGCCTGACCCAGCCCAGGGCCCCACAGGGCCACGGGATCTTCCTGGGGCTCAGGTGTTACCTAGCAAATAGCAGGTAGATAGAACCGGAGCTCTCATGCCCAGAAGGAACCCTCCCTTAGAAACAACCAAAACCCAAAACTTCTGAGGCTGTTACATGTCACCTGAGTAAGACATTTCTGGCATGCTGCCATCTTTGTTCATCATCTTTAACGGGCAAAGCAGGAGCCATGAGCTGAAAAGTTGTAAATAATAAATATATTTATCCCACTATTTATTTTTTC
This sequence comes from Dama dama, assembly GCF_033118175.1. Classification (NCBI taxonomy): domain Eukaryota; kingdom Metazoa; phylum Chordata; class Mammalia; order Artiodactyla; family Cervidae; genus Dama; species Dama dama. The sequence continues at coordinate 64,502,582 of NC_083693.1, forward strand.
AATAACTGTGACCTCCTGCACTGTGAATGCTCTGTGATATGAGATTCTTAGTTTAATAAAATTGTCATTAAATTTGAATGAATTGCTACTATTGATTTCTAAACACTGGCATGAGCTTATTCTTATTGTGAAGACAAATCTAGAGTAAATACGAACTAAACCTTTATAAGACATCTAGCAGTCAGTATTGTAATGCACTCTATGAAAATCTGTACACTGTCAATAAAGTAAATGAACACAAGTTGTCTTTCCCTATAGAGAGCTTCCAGTCATGTTTTAATAGACACATACATATTTGTATTTTTGGAAAGAATTCTTTACACTGGAATAAAAGCCATTTATGGAAATCATTTCTATTTGCATATTAAGAAAAATAAACTTTGAAAAGGATGTGGGTTGGTGCTTTTTAATTATGATTGATAATAAAACAAAGCAGGAAACTCATAACTTACCTTGAAAAATGAAAGTGTTAGTCACTCAGTCATGTCAAACTTTTTACAACCCCATGACTATAGCCTACCAGGCTCTTCTGTCCATGGAATTCTCCAGGCAAGAATACTGGAGAGGGTAGCCATTCCTTTCTCCAGGGGATCTTCCCGACTCAGGGATTGACCCTGGGTCTCTGACATTGCAGACAGATTCTTTACCGTCTGAGCCACCCAGGAGGTCCACATAACTTACCTTAGCAAAGCACAAGTAAATCCAGAATGATCCAGCCTTCTCTTGTCTCATCAGTAAGGCCAGCTTTATGGGCAGGGCACCCATGGGGTCAGCCATACAGGGCCTCACACTCAGAAAGCCCCCAGGCTCGGTTGTCACCATCTTGAAATCTTAAATGATTATTTTAAGGGGACCTCACCTTTTCTTTTTTTAAAATTATAGATGTTCAATATATATTATAGATGTACAATATAATTCACAATTTTTAAAGGTTATACTCCATTTATACTTTTAAAATAATGTTTTAATTCCCTGATTGTACAATATGTCCTTGTAGCATGTGTTTTCATTTTGCCCTGAGCCCTAAAAATTATGAATCTGGTCCTGCTCATTAAGAACAAGGTTATGCTATACATAACAGAGAAGAGATTGGTATCCTTAGGCAAAGAACTCTTGCAAGCTAATAAGAAAATGGCAAAAACATTTCAATAGAAAAATGATAAAGAAAAAGCAATTCTCAAAAGAAGCAGCATAAATGGCTAATTAACAGAGGAAATTCAATCTCACTGACCACTGCAGGGAATACATATTAAATACAGTAAAATATGCAGGGACATAGGTCTATAAGGCTTGAAGCAAAGAAGTTGGGAGCCGAGTCTTCAGTGTGCTTCCCTAGTGGCTCAGATGGTAAAGAATCTGCCTGCAATGGGTCTTCAAACCTATGAATGCAAAACTGAATGTGAATGTAAGTATTTTTTAGAACGAGAAAAGGAATCACAACAAAGTACATGTTTTTAAAAGAAAGTCTCACAAATGTAAAAAAGCCAGTAAAAATACAATAGCATTTTTATTAATCATCTAACACTCCTTGATAATATTTTTTCTACATTTTCTGGCTGTGTATTTTTCATCATCTCTTCATTTGACAGTGATTTTGTGTTCCCATTTCCTATGAGGATAGAAATATAATTCAGTATTTATCCTGGCATGGTTGACTGAAAGGTTTATTTCCAGTTGGAATTAATAAAGTGGATAACTTCACACAGATTTACTTGCTAAAAATTTTTAGAAAAGAATGTTATGCCATCAGCTGTTGTGTCATGAGAAATTGCAGTGGAGGGAGAGGTTCTGGTTAATTCCTTCATTTGAAATGTTCCTGAGTCCCAGCTGTCTCAGTGCCACCATAAACTTTAACATGCATGTGAATCACGTGGGTGTCTTGTTAAAAAGCAGATTCTGATTCAGCAGGATCAGATGGGGCCAAAGATGCTATAGTTCCAGCAAGTTCCCAGGTGTTGGCAGTGCTGCTCGTCCATGCAGAATAGTGAGAAGATAGATCAATACCAGGGCTTCCCAGGTAGTGTTAGTGGTAAAGAATCCACCTGCCAATGCAAGAGATGCAGGTATGATCCTTGGGTCGGGAAGATCCCCTGGAGGTGGTAACTCATTCCAGTATTCTTGCCTAGAAAATCCCATGGACAGAGGAGCCTAGAGGGCTACAGTCCACAGGGTCACAGAGAGTCAGACACGACTGAGCACAAACGGATTAGTCCCACTCAGAGTGTGAGCTGGGCATCTGTGTAGCCTCTTAGACTGTTGTCCATCTGCCACAAGACATGTACAGAAAGTGAGAGTATAAACATTTATGGCAATATGATGAGTAATTTGTGTCTGAACATGTTTTTTTCATTGCATTTTTCTAGCAACTTTTGTTGTACTCATGGAAACATCTGTCCACATGAATTAAAAATTTTTAAATGTTTTTAAAAAGTCTTCCCCACAGGTTCTACTTCAGATGAGAAGTTATACTTCAGATGAGTGTTTAGATGGGTTTGACCCTTTTCTGTGTAAAAGTCAATCCACAAGGTATGAAGGCCTTTGACTTGGTAATTCCAGTTCAATCAGTTCTGAGGATCCTGCAGCCTCAAGTTCTTAATTCTCAGTAGCTCATTGTCCCTCAGTCCATCTGGCGCTGCATGGCTTACAAAAACCAGTGGAATACAGGAGAGTAACAGAAAATATCTCCATTTCACAGATGTAGGAAATGAGGTTCAGAGAGCATGTGTGCTGTGTGCAGGGTCTCTCGTCCACTCACCATGAGAGCCAGCCTGAAGAGCCAGGCCTGGGACTGCCCAGACCAGAGAAAGGAGAGAGTGGTTGGTGGAATCTTGGAGCTCATCTCCTAGTTGATTTCACAACTCAGGCTCTATCAGCTTGTTTTTGATGTTTTCTCAAACTTGCCCCAGGCACTTCCAAGTTCACCATGGTGCTGGTGCAGGCAGTCCGATGGTCCCCTGGTGCGAGAAGCAGGCCTTCTCCTGGGCTTTTGTTTTGCCCATTCCCTGGTGACTCAGACGGTAAAGAATCTGCCTACAATGTGGGAGATTCAGATTTGATCCCCGGGTGAGAAAGATCCCCTGGGGAAGGGAACCAACTCCAGCATTCTTGCCTGGAGAATTCCATGGACAGAGGAACCTGGCAGGCTGCAGTCCATGGGGTCATAGAGAGTTAGACACGACTGAACAACTTGCCCTTTTCACTTTGCTAGCTGATGTCCTCCAGCCAGGCAAAGGGCAGGAGTAGATTCTGACCCCTGCCCATCCCCACCAGTGAGCTCTCTACTGAGATTCAGCCTACACCCACTGCCTTTGAGGTCTCCCATCCCACTCTCTGCCCTGAATGCGTCTTCAAGACCATGCTACCCCTAGGCTCTGGTTCCTCTCAGTCACTCTGCAGTTTTTAATACTGCAGATTACGTCCTTTCTAATAAACAGACTCACTCTGGTTCTCCACTTCTTTATATCTCCCTCTCTTCTCCTGGCATCTCCTCCACCTGCTCCTTAAATGAAAGTGTTTACCTGCATTCCACCCTGGAGTGTTTCTTCTACCTGGCGGACCACTGGAGTCATCCTGGGAGCTTTAAAACACAGGACTGTCCAATCAAGCTGGCCTGGGCATTAGGGTTTTAAAAGATCCTGTGCTGTGCTCGCTTCGGCAGCACATATACTAAAATTGGAACGATACAGAGAAGATTAGCATGGCCCCTGCGCAAGGATGACATGCAAACTCGTGAAGCGTTCCATATTTTTGAGGTTTTGGTATTCAAAAGACGATGAAGTTTCTAAATATTATGCAGAGTCATATATAATTATGAATGACTATCAAAATAAAATGAATTCTCTAAAAAAAAAAAAAAAAGATCCTGTGCTGTGCTTAGTCACTCAGTCATGTCCAACTCTGTGACCTCATGGACTGCAGCCCGCCAGGCTGCAGGGGATCTTCCCGACCCAGGGATCAAAATTCAGGTCTCCTGCATTGCATGCAGATTCTTTATCATCTGAGCCACCAGAGAAGCCCCTAATTTGCAGATAAAAATTCCAGGTAATTGTAATGTGCAACCAAGATTCCATTGATCCAACTCAACCTTCTGAGACACAGCAATGATTAACAGCTTCACTGCTGTCCCTCAAGATAGATACTGCCAGCCACAAGTTTCTCTGTCCCTCCAGACCCCCTCACAGACAATTTTCACCCCCTGATGTACTATTTAGCTTCCCAAGTCCCTCACAGTCAGTATGATCAAAAATAATCCAATTTTTAAAAACTTTATTTTTGACTGTGCTAGGTCTTCATGGTTGCACATGGGCTTTCTCTAGTTGCAGTTAGCCAGGGCTACTCTTCGTTGCGGTGCACAGGCTTCTCACTGCAGTGGCTTTTCTAGTTACGGAGCATGGGCTCTAGGCACATGGGCTTCAGTAGTTGCAGCTCTTAGCCTCTAGACCACTGGCTCAGTAGCTGTGGTACACAGGCTTAGTTGCTCTGCAGCATGTGGGATCTTCCCGGACCAGGGATCAAACCCATGTCCCCTGCAATGGCAGGTGGATCCATCACCACTGGACCACTAAGGAAGTCCAAAAATAATCCAGGTTTTTAAAGAGATAAATGTGCATAATTTTTTCATAATACCCCAAAACTTGAAATAGCTCAAATGTCCATCAGCAGGTGGATAGAGTAAAAGAGAATATTTAATAACTTATAGAGATATTGAGGTTATCAATAGGGGGAAATCTTAAATATTGAACTCCAGGTAGTGATATCCTGGCTCAAGTGTTTAGGGGTGAAGGATACTGATGTCTGCAACTTACTAAGATACCTGGGTGGGTCATTGACAGACACGTGATACAGCGAGTTTGGTAGTGTTAGTGGTTGATTGTAGATGGTGGGTGTATGAATGTTCACAGTACAGGGTGTCTTTTTCTATATGTTTAAAATCTTTCATAATAAAAAGTTGGGGAAAATCACCAAACTCTCCTCCCACCCCCAGTCACCTTTTGCTCTTTCCCAGTACCTCACCAGTCACCAGCAAAATGTCAACTCCTCCCACTGCCCCTAGTGCTATCTTCTTGTTTTCTCCCTTGCGGTCATTTTTGCAACCTCTCACTCCCTTTCCGCTCCAGCCTTCAGGGCCCCACTGGCACTGTTTATATGATCCAGGGCAGAGGCTCTGAGCTGGTCTCCCTGCCTCCACCCTCATTCCCTTCCCAGTCTAGCCTCCATTCAGCAACTAGAGGGATCTTCTAATGCAGAAATCTGATTCATCTGTCTTCTAGAACTTAGAAGCATTTTGTTGCTGTTCAGTTGCTAAGTCATGTCCAACTCTTTGTGACCCAATGGACTGCAGCACCCCAGGCTTCCCTGTCTTTCAAAATCTCCCAGAGTCTGCTCAAATTCAAGTCCATTGTATCGAAGATGCCGTCCAACCATCTGGTCTTCTGTCATCCTCTTCTCCTCCTGCCCTCAGTCTTTTCCAGCATCAGGGTCTTTTCCAATGAATCAGATCTTCTCATCAGTTCAGTTCAGTCACTCAGTCGTGTCCGACTCTTTGTGACCCCATGAACTGCAGCCCACCAGGCTTCCCTGTCCATCACCAACTCCTGGAGCTTACTCAAACTCATGTTCATCAAGTCGGTGATACCATCCAACCATCTCATCCTCTGTCATCCCCTTCTCCTCCAGCCTTCAGTCTTTCCCAGCATCAGGGTCTTTTCCAATGAGTCAGTTCTTCGCATCAGGTGGTCAAAGTATTGGAGCTTCAACTTCAGCATCAGTTCTTCCAATGAATATTCAGGGTTGATTTCCTTTAGGATTGATTGGTTTGATCTCCTTTCAGTCCAAGGTACTCTCAAGAGTCTTCTCCAGCTCCATAATTCAAAAGCATCAATTCTTCAGTGCTCAGCCTTCTTTATGGTTCAGCTCTCACATCCGTACATGACTACTGGAAAAACCATGGCTCCCAGTTACCTCAGACCTGCCATAACCTTAATACATTATCTTCCTCTTTTTCCTGCATGACTCTGCCTAGTCTCAGAGACTCGACTATTTCCTCTGCTTGAAATGGTTTCCCCACCCCTTGTCCTGCAGAGGAGGGCCCGCACTTCTTCTTTCAAGGCCTACCTAGGCCTCCAGGCCAGAATGAATCACTTGCTTCTGTTTGTTTTTTTAATTTTTTTTAGAGAGAGCTTGGAAACAGGCTATTTTTTCTTTTGACCTATCCCATGGCATGTGGGATCTTAGTTCCCCCACCAAGGATAGAACGCTCTCCCCTTGCAGTGGAAGCGCAGAGTCTTAACCACTGGACTGCTAGGGAAGTCCTCTGTTTTGTTTTTAATTATCTTTATCTTTTTAATCTGTAAGCGTGCTTCAGTTATTGATACTTTTTGACAATTATGCATTTGGAATTTTCTAGAACAGTCTCATATACTTGCCCACAGCCTCCACCAACTATTGAAGGTCACCAATTTTGGGGTTTCTGTACTACCCATCTTTTAGACCAGCCCTTAAAGCTAGAAAGAGCACAAAGTTTTTGGTCACTCCCTGATTTAGTCCGTAAACATGTATTGAAGGCCTGCTCTGCAGCAAGCCAACTGCTGGTTGGAGAGATGGGAGGCCTACTGCCTGTCACTTCAAGGGACCCCCATGTTCTCGGAGGGAGTGAGCCCAGAAGGCAAGAGCACAGAGAAGCCCAGTCATCCTCGCAGTCAGGGAGATGTTGACTCAAGCTGAGCCTTCAGGGATAAGGACAGTCAGGAATCAGGCTGGGAAATATCATACCCACACATGAGCCACGCAGAAGGGGACACATTCTAATCATAGCAAGCATTTCATGGTTTAAAAAGAATCAATGAATAACCAGGAGAAAATATGACAGAGATGTTCAAATATTTTGTGGATGAAAACAATGCTGTCTGCCATTTCAGTAAACCACGAATGTTGCCCACACCAATCCAGCCAGCCCAGTGCTGCTCCAGAAGGGGAATTCAGGATGGAGAAAAACAGGAATACTGGCCCCAGGTAGTTAAGATGCATATCTAAGGAGTAATTTCAATGAGCCCAGATTCTGGCATCTTCTGATATGTCAGAAAGCATTAAAATCATTAACTTGAGTTTGTGTGTGTGTGAGAGAGAGAGAGAGAGATTAGCTGTAATCATTCGATGTTCAGCTAGATGGGTTTTTGAGTTTGTTTTCAGCAAACACTTCTATACATTCTGATTCCTCTCTTACCACTTTGGAACCATCCTCAGAGCAACCTAAGACTGATTTTCTGGCTACAGTCCTCAGTGCTGCGCTGTGCTTAGTCGCTCAGTCGTGTCGGACTCTTTGCGACCCCGTGGACTGCAGCCCACCAGGCTCCTCTGTCCATGGGATTCTCCAGGCAAGAGTACTGGAGGAGAAGATTCCCTTCTCCAGGGGATCTTTCCGACCCAGGGATCGAACTCGGGTCTCCTGCATTGCAGGCAGATTCTTTACTGTCTGAGCTGCCAGAGAAGCCCCATAGTCCTCAGTAAGTTCCCCAAATAAGATGTAACTCAACTTGTAGGTAGTGTTTATTCTTTCAGTCAACACTATCTCATATCGTACACAAAAATCAACTCAAAGTGGAATGTAAGGCCTGAAACCATAAAACTCCTAGAAGGAAGTAGGCAGTATGCTCTGTGACATTAGTTTTAGCAGAATCATTCTACATATGTCTCTTCAGGCAAGGGAAACAAAAGCAACACTAAAGAAGAAGACTGTGTATGGGTTCGCTCAGTCATGTCCAACCCTTTGCTGCCCCATGAACTGTAGCCTGCTAGGCTCTTCTGTCCATGGAATTTTCCAGGCAAGAATACTGGAGTGGGTTGCCATTTCCTTCTCCAGAGGATCTTCTCAACCCAGGGAACACACCCACATCTCTTGTGTCTCCTGCCTTGGCAGATGGATTCTTTAGCAATATGCCATCTGGGCGCCTCAAGCAAAGAGGACTACATTAAGCTAAAAAGTTTTTGCATACCAAAGGAGACCATCAATAAAATGAAAAGGCAACCTTCCAAATGCGAGAAGACATTTGCAAATCTTGTATCCAATAAGGGATTAATATCCAAAATATATAAAGAATTTAGCAACTCAACAGCAAAAAACCTATATTTTAATAGGACAGAAGACCCAAGTAGACATGTTTCCAAGGAAGACATACAGACAGCCAGCAGGCACATGAAAAAATGTTCAATCACTGTCAGAAATACAATCAAAACCACAATAAGATATCACCTCACACCTATTAGAGTGGCTATTATCAAAAAGGCAAGAAATAACAGGTGTTGGCAAGGATGTGGAGAAAAGGGAACCCTCATACACTATTGGTAAGAATATAAATTGGTGCAGTCACTATGGAAAACAGTATGGTGGCTCCTCAAAAAATTAAGACTAGAACTACCATATTCCAACCCAACTATCCCATTTCTGGGTATTTATTCAAAGAATACAAAGACACTAATTCAAAAAGATGTCTATGGACTTCCCTGGTGGTCCAGTGGTTAATAATAATGCCTGGCAATGCGTGGAACGTTGGTTCGATCCCTGGTCTGGGAAGCTTCCACCTGCTGCTGGGCAACAAAGCCTGTGTACCACAACTACTGAAGTTTATGTGCTCTAGAGCCTGAGGGCTGCCAACTACCGAAGTTTGAGCGCCTACAGCCAGTACTGCACAAGAGAAGCCACCACAATGAGAAGTCCATGCCCCACAGCTAGAGCGGCCCCTGCTTGCCCAAACGAGAGAAAGCCCATGCACGCCAACCAGGACCCAGGGCAGCCAAAAATAATAAATGAATTTTAAAAAGATATATACACCCTTATGTTCATCACAACATTTTTTACAGTAGCCAAGATATGGAAGCAACTGCACATTAAATGAGGAGAGATAAATATATATATAGGAAAGTGAAAGTCGCTCAGTTGTATCCAACTCTTTGTGACCCCATGGACTAAGTCTCCAGGCTAGAATACTGGAGTGGGTAGCCGTTCCCTTCTCCAGGGGATCTTCCCAACCCAGGGATCGAACCCAGGTCTCCCGCATTGAGGCAGATTCTTTACCAGCTGAGCTACAAGGGAAACCCTATATATATATATATATATATATATGTGTATATCAGTTCAGTTCAGTCGCTCAGTCGTGTCCAACTCTTTGCGACCCCATGAATCGCAGTACACCAGGCCTCCCTGTTCATCATATGAATACTATAAATATATAATAAGAATATATATATATAATGAAATACTATATATATATAAATATAATGGAAGACCAAGTATGTATAATGGAAAACTATGTATATAAAACTATATATAATGGAGTACTATGCATACATATAATTTAGGGTATATATATGGAATACTACTCAGGCATTAAAAAAAAGATGGACTCTTGCCATTTGTGACAACATGAATGGACCTTGAGTGTATTATGTTAAGTGAAAGGAGTCAAGCAGAAGAAAGCAAATACCATATGATTTCATTCATATGCCAAATATTTTTTAAAAAGCAAAATAAAGAACAAACAAAGCCAAATAAAACATGTAGATGCATTGCCAAGTTTTAGCAAGAATCCTGCTAAGTCAGTTTATCCAGATCACCCATCCTCCATACTGATAACTCTCGATATCTGATCCAGTTTTTCATCCTCCCCTGACTCCAGGTGATGTTTGACTGCACTGCCTGCCTTCAATAGGAATCTTGTTAGGTCAGCTTAGTCAGAATCCCTCTGACTCTTGATATTTCCTCTTAGCAGTATCCCATCCACTGACTCCCACCCTGCTCCCACTTGCCTTTGTTCTATTTGGATCGGACAGATTCAAGACCCTATGGCGGTGGTCCCTGTGCCCACGGCGACGGCCCTCCTTGAATAAGGCCTCCCTGTTCTTTAATGAGGATCGTGAAGACTGTTTACTTTACCACTGCCACATGCTGCCTTGGGGCCTCTGGGAGGAGGCACAGTGCCTGGTGGCCAGAGCCCGCTATCTGGGCAACAGAGTCCAGGGGTGGGTAGCAAGGCCAGGCACAGAGAGAGGACGCGTCCTAGATTCAGGAGCCAGATTACTTCCTGTGGGGCTCCTGACCCACGAACCACCGCTGACGTGGGCCTCAGGGCCACAGAGCTGGATGGGGTAGGGGCTGAGGGGCCCGCACGGCCAGCGAGGCTCCCAGGGGCTGAGCAGGGTAGAGGTGCTACGAGCAAGCTGGCACCTTCCCCTGTCCTGGGAAACCCCTCAGGCCGGGACCAGGCCAGGGCCAGGCTCAAGGGTGTGTGGCCTGTGCATTCACAGAGCCCACACTTAGAAGATCCTACACTTGGACGGTCTTGTGCTTAATATTCTACTGCCATTGTCTTGAAATCTGTATCACTTTTTGAGCCAAGGGGTCACACATTTTCATTTTGCGCCAAGTCCTGCAAATCGTGTAGCCAGCCCTGCTCGAGGCCCACACCCCTGTGAGTATCACACACTACAATGCCAGTAGCCAAGGCTTCTGCGGACGACACAGAAAGGCAGGGACCCCATGCCTTCCTTTCTGGTCCTCAGCATCACCTTGTCTAAGGAGGCAGCATTAATTAATAGCAGCTGAATTGAACTCAAACTTCCTTAAATACACATCTTGGCACCCCTGTCAGGGGAAGAGCATGGGGTGGAAGGCACTGCAGAGTCCATGGAGCTGGGCATCCATTCTTCAATTATAAAAATCAGTAAGTGGGGAAGGGGTTCCCTGGTGGTCCAGTGGTTAAGAATCTGCCTTACAATGCAGAGGACACCAGTTCAGTCCCTGGTCTGGGAAGATCACACGTGCTGCAGGGCAACAAAACCCATGCACCACCAACTACTGAGCCTGCATGACCCAGAGCTCATGCTCCGCAACAAGAGAGTAGCCCCCACTTGCCGCAACTAGAGAAAGCCCAAGCTCAACAACAAAGACTCAGGGCAGCCAAAAATAAACATAATTTTTTTTTTTTAATCAATAAGGGAAAAAAATAAAAGGGCTTCCCTGGTGGCTCAGAGGGTAAAAAATTTGCCTGCAATGTGGGAGTCCTGGGTTTGATCCCAGGGTTGGGAAGATTCCCCTGGAGGAGGGCATGGCAACCCACTCCAGTATTCTTGCCTGGAGCATCCCCATGGCTAGAGGAGCCTGGTGGGTACGGTCCATGGGGTCACAAAGAGTCAGACACGACCGAAGTGACTAAGCACAGCACTGCACAAGGGAAAAAACAAAAAATAAGTCAGAGAAGGGAAACTGACATTTGTCACAAACCTGCTACTCAACACACAGGGAGCCACCTCCCATACAATCTTCACAAGCAGCTGTGAGGTAGGCGTCCACCCATCCTCCAGAAAAAGAAACTTGGGCCCCAGAGAGGCTAAGAAACTTCTCCAAGGTCACACAGAGGGCAAGAGTGTCACTGAAAGGGAACTGCATTGTGCGGTTTTGAAACGGCCAGAGCACGCATCATCTCAGCACCCACCCCACCGCCCAGCACCTCCTGAAGGCAGGGAGTCCACGGTGGGGAGTGTTCTTAACTTGAGGTCCCAGGAGCCTCCCGCAGGGTGCACACCCCTCTGGGGACTCTCCCCTGGGACGGCAGCAGAGGCCCAGATTAGGACTGTGGTCAAGAAGACCAGTGCTGGGTCAGGCTTCCTCTCACTCTGACCGACTTGTTGCTGACCCATGATTCTAAAGGACCCACCCTGGGTTTTCTCATGAGGAAGATGCCTTGAGGACACCACACTTGATTTTCAGAGGAAGTAAATAGTCCCAAAGGGAGAAGTGAAACAGAAATAAATCATGGCCTCTCTCCCACATCGTGATAGAACATCTTTTTTTGCCGAGCACGCTGTACAGAGGTTTAAGATATGATCCTTGGGGCTTCCCTGGGGGCTCAATGGTAAAGAATCCGCCTACCAATGCAGGAGGGGCTTCCCTGATAGCTCAGTTGGAAAAGAATCTGCCTGAAATGCAGGAGACCCTGGTTCGATTCCTGGGTCAGGAAGATCCCGTGGAGAAGGGATAGGCTACCCACTCCAGTATTCTGGCCTGGAGAATTCCATGGACTGTATAGTCCACGGGGTCGCAAAGAGTCAGACACGACTGAGTGACTTTCACTTTCACCAATGCAGGAGACACTGGTTCTACCCCTGGTCTGAGAAGATCCCATAGGCCTCGGAGCAACTAAGTCAGTGTACCACCACTATTGAGTCTGGGCTCTAGATCCCAGGAGCCAGAACTATGGAAACCCCCACTTCCTAGAGACTGCGCTCTGCAACAAGAGAGGCCACCGCAACGTTCGCACCGCGCCACAGATAGAGTACCCACCACTCGCAGCATCTAGAGAAAAGCCTACACGCAACAAAGACCCAGCACAGCACAAATAAATAAATAATAAAATACATTTTTTAAAAAAGATACACTCCGTGCCCTCAAGGCAAAAAACAAATGAGGAGGATGAGCTATGGTGAGCGTTTCCTGCTCCTCTCAGTGGTGGGCACTTAAGCTTTCTTAGGCAGTAACTCATTTTTCCCTCATTACTATCTTGACAGCTAAGTAAGGTCCTACCTCCAGGCTTCTCTTCATACTGCTTTCACCTCCCCCTAGGATGCCCTTCCCTTATTTCTGCCTGTTGGAACCTTCCTCCAGAAAACCACCAAAGACCAGTGGCTTAAATAGGATAGGATTTTATTTCTGTCTCGTGTAGAAGAAGACAAGGGTGCTCATTCCAACTTGTTGGGGCACTCCATGGTGCCAGGGAGTCAGCTTCTTTATCTGTGGTGGCTCTGTCTTCCTTAGGATATAGATTCTGCCTCACAGCACAAAACAGCTGCTTAACTTCATCTTGACTGTAACCTCATGAGAGATCCCAAGTTAGATCCAAGCAGTTAAGCTGCTTCTGAATTCCTGACCCAAGGAAACTGGGTATGATTCTAAAAAAAAATTTATTGTTGTTTAAAGCTGTTAAATCTGAGGGTAATTTGTTACACATCAATGAATAACTATTATACTGTATATACAGGTTTAGTCTGTTTACTTGACTGTTCTGAGCCCCCAGTCTGGACACCCATGGATGAATCAGACAAAGTTAAAGACTATCACTTGGAACATGAGGAATTACAGGGGAGAGGGTGGAAATCAAGTCCTTTGTGTCCTCACCCTTGGAGCCCTTTCTCCACCTTGACACACAGTAGGGTCACAGGACCTGGCACACAGTAGGAGCTCTGCTTTCCAGAGAAAATCTTCTACCTCCTGGCTTGCCTTCTAGTGAGATGAGCCAGCTGAAGAGATGATGAGCTGTTAGTGCTCAATGGTCTGGCCTCCGGTCAAAAATGTGGATTCGTTTCTCAGAGGTCACCGTTTCAAAGCCTCTTTCCATTCCCTCACTCCCCATGCTGCCAAGAGGAAGGACATGCAAACCAGGCAAGTGAGAGCCTTTCCTGAGCCAGCTGCCTGCAGCTGGAGAGGAGGCTGCATCCTTCAAGGCTCTCCAAGGCCTGCCTCCTCCTTCAGGGCTCCCAGGTCATCCTTCACTCAGACAGAGGGGCAGCAAAGAAAGAAAATGATCTTGAGAAATGATTCCCCACACTGAATCTTTATGAACCATACTGTCAGAGCAACTTGAATTATACATATAACTCGTGGCTTTGTTTTCTTAAATACTACATAGGCAACACTCTACTATACACTCTACTATGAATTCCACAGAGCCTATTGACTCTCACAGAATGCTTTCACCACTTTTCACCACAACTCTTGAATCTGTAACCAACCCTATGGTTGCAACTGATGAATGACAGGAATGTTGTAAATAACACAATTTACACTAATGGATATAACCAAAGCAAAACAGTAAATACATAGTCAGAATTGTACTCATTCATTGATGACGTGAGGACTTCTCTACACAATTAGGCAATAGTTTTTGAAGGCTGGAAGAATGTTTGCTTAATTTCTTTGTGCTTTTCATAGCATAGTGACTAAAGAAAATACATACTTTCAGAAGTAGCTTTTTTGAAGTAAAATTGACATACAAGAATTGTACATGTTAAAGGTGTATATTTGATGTCAATATATGTAAATACCAATGAAGCCATCACTACAATCAAGATAATATAATATAACAATCAGCTACAAGTATCTCCTCACATATGACCTTGTTTTTCTGGTCATCTCTATACAGATGCAGTTGACATTGTTGGCTATCTACCCTACATCCATTCTCTTCTTCCTTCTCATAATTTTGCTAGGGTTTCAACCACCCCCCAGCATGATCTGAAGGAAGGTCATCTCCAAGCCCAGGACCAAGTGTGGATCTTAATCAACCTAAGCCAACTGGTGTGTAACATTCTCCTGGTGACTAGGCTAGACATGTGACCTAAGATGGCCAATCACACTGGAGGACTTCGGTTGCATGCTTCGGAAACAGACTTTTCCCCTCTCTTGCAGGATGGCCTCATAGAGCATGATGTCAATTGCATTTGGAAGCTGTCTTAGAACCGTAGAAGAACCAGCCTGAGGTTGAAGTCAATGCTGAGGAGGCCAGAGCAGAAAGAGGGACCAAACCTAAGTGACTAATGGTAACATTGAGTCTTTTTACTAGGCAGCATCCAAGATGGCTCCAAATAGTCCTTGCTTGGTCTTCATACCTTTGTTTAAGCCTCTCCTGCTGAGTGTAGGCAGGACCTATGACTTGTTTCTAAAAGAATAGGGCAATGATGATGATTAGGTGGTACGAGACTGAGACTTTCGTCTTTCTGGCAGATTTTCTCCATGACCTTCTAAGCGTGCACACTTTGATGAAACAAGTGGCCATGTTAGACATTTCCACATGTCCAGGAATGGACATGAAGATGGCCTCCAGCCAACAGCAGGCAAGGAGCAGAGGCCCCTCAAGGAACTGAGTCCTACCAACAGCCAAGTGAGTTTGGAAGCAGACCCTTCCCAAGCTGAGCCTTCAGCTGAGACCCCAGCCCTGGCTGATACCTTGACAGCAGCCTCATGAGAGACCCTTAAGCAGAGGCAACCATCAAAATTGTGCTAAGAATCCCAAGTCACAGAGATTGTGAGATAATAAATATGTTGTGTTAAGCCACTAAGTTTGAGGTCTTTTTTTTTACATAGCCGTAGATAACAAGGCTGTATATTGTCACCGTGCTTATTTAACTTATATGCAGAATTCAGTTTAGTTCAGTTCAGTCACTCAGTTGTGCCTGACTCTTTGCAACCCCATGGACTGCAGCACGCCAGGCCTCCCTGTCCATCACCAACTCCTGGAGTTTACTCAAACTCATGTCCATTGAGTCGGTGATGCCATCCAACCGTCTCATCCTCTGTTGTCCCCTTCTCCTCCCACCTTTAATCTTTCCCAGCATCAGGGTCCTTTCAAATGAGTCAGTTCTTTGCATCAGGTAGCCAAAGTATTGGAGTTTCAGCTTCAACATCAGTCCTTCCAATGAACACCCAGGTCTAATCTCCTTTAGGATGGACTGGTTGGATCTCCTTGCAGTCCAAAGAACTCTCAAGAGTCTTCTCCAACACCACAGTTCAAAAGTATCAATTCTTCAGTGCTCAGCTTTCTTTATATGCAGAGAACATCATGAGAAATGCTGGACTGGATGAAGCACAAGCTGGAATCAAGATTGCTGGGAGAAACATCAATAATCTCAGATATACAGATGACACCATCCTTATGGCAGAAAGCAAAGAAGAACTAAAGAGCCTCTTGATGAAAGTGAAAGAGGAGAGTAAAAAAGTTGGCTTAAAACTCAACATTCAGAAAACTAAGATCATGGCATCTGGTCCCATTACTTCATGGCAAATAGATGCGGAAACAATGGAAGCAGTGACAGGCTTTATTTTGGGGGGCTCCAAAATCACTGCAGATGGTGACTGCAGCCATGAAATTAAAAGACACTTGCTCCTTGAAAGAAAAGTTATGACCAATCTAGACAGCATATTAAAAAGCAGAGACATTACTTTGCCAACAAAGGTCCCTCTGGTCAAAGCTTTGGTTTTTCCAGTAATCATGTATGAATGTGAGAGTTGGACTATAAAGAAAGCTGAGCAGTGAAGAATTGATACTTTTGAACTGTGGTGTTGGAGAAGACTCTTGAGAGTCCTTTGGACTGCAAGAAGATCCAACCAGTCCATCCTAAAGGAAATCAGTCCTGAATATTCATTGGAAGGACTGATGCTGAAGCTGAAACTCCAATACTTTGGCCACCTGATGCAAAGAACTGACTCATTTGAAAAGACCCTGATCCTGGGAAAGATTGAAGGTAGGAGGAGAAGGGGACTACAGAGCATGAGATGGTTGGATGGCATCACCAACTCAATGGACATGAGTTTGAGTAAGCTCTGGGAGTTCGTGATGGACAGGGAAGCCTGGTGGGCTGCAGTCTATGAGGTCGCAAAGAGTTAGACATGACTGAGCAACTGAACTGAACTGAGATAACAGATGCATTTCCCTAATCTGGGCTGTGAGTTATATGAGACAAGACATTTCCTTCAGTCCTCAAGGTTTCCTGTCACTCAAACCCAAAAGCATCTTCCTATGGCATATCTCATTCCACCAGTTTGAAATCTCCTCAAGGACAGGCCTTCCATGTCCTCCCAGAGCCTCACTGGTGTCATAATTAGTAGACTGTATGAATTAAAGACATTCTTTTTTTTCCCCTAATATTTATTTAGCTGCATAGGGTCTTAGCTGAGGCATGAGGGATCTCTTGTTGCAGCATGAAGATTCTAGTTTCCTGACCAGGGATCGAACCTGGGCCCCCCACATTGGGAATGCAGAGTCTTATCCACTGGACCACCAGGGACATCCCAATTAAGGATGTTCTTGACCCTAATTTTAGCTCATCTTCTGACAGCACAAAGCAGGGACAAATCAAACGATGAAACAGGACTCAGAAATGGAGCAGGCTTTCTCCTTGGTTACAAGTCTTTTTATTTAAACAATAAGAGATTATTAAGTGCCTGCTATTTGCAAATCCCTCCTTTGATTGATGAGGGGATAGAAAAAATTTTTTTAAAGAGGGCATATTCCCTGCTCCTAGGGAGCTGGCATTCTCATGCTAAGGATAACAGAGGGATGAGGAACATCATAGTGTCTAGAACTATGTAACGAGTGTGGGTTAAGAGGGCACTTCAGTAGGGAGCATGCAGGCTTCAGAGAGGAACCTGGAGTCAGATGAACCAATGCAGTGACTGGGCAGGAGAAAGTTTCTCTAAGAAAGATCTTGAAAGCTTTCAGTTTCTGCCACAGTGAAGAGTGGGGCTGGCCAAGGGCAAGTGGGACACCAGACAAGAAGCTTCCCCAATAATCCAGATTGGAGGTTGCTTTAAAAGTTTCTTGGGGTGTGTCCTCACGAGCACCCTTGCTCTCTGAGATTGCCAACCCCTCGCAGCCAAGACGATAATCAGATGATTTCTCCAGAGAACTGGGAATTGGGACTGTGGGATGCTGGTCAGTCTCTATACAGAGGTGACTGAGACTAGGAAACTTGGGGGTTGTGGGGTTGTCTGTCTACAGAGAGGAGGGAAGAAAGACAGGGACCTGCAGCTAGAGGACAATGAGGCAGAATGCCAGAGACTGGGATTAAAGATACCCTGCTTGGTTCTAGGGGACAGAAAAGCGTGTTAGGCGCTCAGTTGTGTCCGACTTTTTGCAACCCCATGGACTGAAGCCCACCAGGTTCCTCTGTCCATGGGATTCTCCAGGCAAGAATACTGGAGTGGACCAGGATCTCCTGCATTGAAGGCATATTCTTTAACAGCTGAGATATCAGGGATGCCCTTATAAAAAAAAAAAAAAAAAGAATACTGGAGTGGGTAGCCATTCCCTTCTCGAAGGGATCTTCCTGACCCAGGGATCGAACCTGGGTCTCTTACATGGCAGGCAGATTCTTTACCATCTGAGCCACCTGGGCCAAACATTATCTATCAGGATCCCATCCCTTCTGGATCCATGGAATCCCTGTACACCTGTGGGTTCCACCAGGCACAGCTTCACACGAGTCAAATTCACCTTCCTGCCACATGGAGTCTCAGAGTGGCTGAAGGTACAGAAGGTCTGGTCAGATCCTAAGCCAGCATCCATAGGATAACTGGGCTTTTAGAAATGCTTCTTTAGTCAGGGTCATGTTCCAGAAATCTGATATAGTCCTATAAAAATCCAGAGTCCCAGTTTTTACTCTTTTTTTAAATTGTAAGGCCCTTTATGCACAGGCCCTCATTCCTGCTGGGCGTCTGTCGGGCAGAACTGAGAAAAGGCTGCCACTTCCTCCAGAGCTGGATTCTCAGGTCACCCCAGGCCCCACCCAGTCGGGGCAGACACTGTGTTCCTGGCTGACCCAAAGTATACTGATGGATTTTGCAATAATAAAGTTTTTCTCCACCACTTTCAACATATTTCACCAAAGTAACAGGGAACAGAGATGTCGGAGCTCTGGTGGGGGAAGGAGGTCAGAAGATGGAAAAGCCTCAGGAAGAGAGCTGTTTTCTGTGTCTATCTTTGCAAAACAAAATTGTCCCAAACATTTTTATTATATTTCATGATTTTCCCAGTCAAGAATTCAGGTAGGACTTGTCCAGTGATTCTCCTGGTCCATGTGACATTGACAGAGGTCACTGCATGATATTTGGCTAGCAGATGGGCTGGTTTGGAGGATCCAAGATGGTTTCACTCATCTGTCTGGTCCCTTGGCTGATTTGCCCAAGATTGCCTGCCAAAGTCCAGTAGGATTTGAGCTCATTTTGTTTGATTCCACAGTTTTGCCCTCCTGTCCTCCCTGACCCCAGTCCTTCCCCACACCCCAGGAGGCTGACCCACAGGGACTCCACACCTATAGGGACTGACCAATAGGCTCCCAAACCCTCTGGCTTCCAGCTGGCTTTGGCGACTGAAGGGCCCACTGCTTGCTGGAGGTTGGAGGGAGGGAAATGATTCAGATTATTTATTTTCCTAGCTGCATCTCTGGACTGAGGGTCCTTGGTCCACTCCCTAGGTGATCACTCTACAGGACAGGACTCTCTGCTTCTGGGTCTGGTAACCACTCCTTCTTGTCTTCAGTCTGAGGAAGATAATAGACCTAAGAGTGATAGCACAGTCCCTTTTACTTCCCACTACACATTTATTAAATCCTCCTCATGCACATGCAACGGTAGCCCACCAGGCACCTTTGTCCAGGGGATTCTCCAGGCAAGAATACTGGAGTGGGTTGCCATGCCCTCCTCCAGGGGATCTTCCCAACCCAGGGATTGAACCCAGGTCTCCCGCATTGCAGGCGGATTCTTTACCGTCTGAGCCACCAGGGAAACCCAAGAATACTGGAGTGGGTAGCCTATCCCTTTTCCAGGGGATCTTCCCAATCCAAGGACTAAACCCGTTTCTTCTGCCTCTCCTGGATTGCAGGCGAATTCTTTACTACTTAAGTCATCAGGGAAGCCCTATTCAATTTATCCTTATCAGAAGTACCTGTGAGAGCTGACTAATTCATTTGTGCTTAGTCATAGCACAAATAATTGTTAATACTTATTGAGTACTTACTACATGCCAGGGTCTGTTCTAAGTCCCTTACGTACATTAGTTCATGCAACAGTCACAGAATCCCTATGAGGTAGGTGTTATTACTATCCCATCTCACAGATGAAGAAATTGAGTCACACAGAGGTGAAGTAGTTTGCCTAAGACTACACAGCCACTGGAGAAGGCAATGGCAACCCACTCCAGTACTCCTGCCTGGAAAATCCCATGGACAGAGAAGCCTGGTAGGCTACAGTCCATGGGGTCTCGAAGAGTCAGACACAACTGAGTGACTTCACTTTCACTTTTCACTTTCATGCATTGGAGAAGGAAACGGCAACTCACTCCAGTATTCTTGCCTGGAGAATCCTGAGGACAGAGGAGCCTAGTGGGCTGCCGTCTATGGGGTTGCACAGAGTCGGACACGACTGACGTGACTTAGCAGCAGCAGCAGCACAGCTGCTAAGTGGCAGAGCTAGGATTTGAACCCTGGCCGCCTGACTCCAACCCCTACTCGTGACTTAACTACTCCATATACTAGGAAAGAGTAGTTACTAACTTTTAACTACTCCATAAACTAGGAAAAGTTCTGTTGAACAAATACCCTCTGTTTCCTCAATATCTGTAATTCAACTCAGAGCAAGATTTTGGCAAGTTTTGAAAAATAAGACTGTGCTGTGAAATGTCTTTCTTTGCTAATCGTCCCCAGAAACTCCAGCAAGGTTTGGAGTTAACCTCCTGAAGGTGACTTTCCCCTGCAAATTCACACATTCCACCTCTGGATCAAGCCTCACCTGAGTGGAGGGAGGGGAAGGTGGAGGAGCTTGTGGAGGTGAGAGCTACCCCAGGAGGACCCAGAGAGGCAAAGCAGCCTTTTCTATCTGGGGGCAATAAGTTGAAGTTTTACCTCTGCTTTCCTACAGCCCTGCCACAACTGGACATCCTCCAGACCCAGCAGGGAGTGGAAGGTGGAAGGTGGGGCTGCAGTCACGGACAGCTTGGAGTCTTTGCCTGATGGTTAACAGAAACCTGACTGAGATTTGGCTTGAGTTTTTAGAAACGGAAAGAAAATATAAAGGACTATATTGGTTCTTATACATGAGATGTCTAATGGTGCTTTAAGCATCTCAGAATCAAGACCTCAAAAGATGTCATTAGGGCATAGTCTCTCTCTGCATTGCTTTCCTTTCTTGACTGTCTTTTGAGCACAATTTTACCACATGGTGGCTCAAGTAATCACTGGGCTGCCCCAAGCTTACGCTCTCCCAGGATAAGGCCAACTTGTGGTTGGGGGAAGACTGCTGGTATTTCCTGATAGCGCCAACATAAAGTCCCAGTGAGGGATCTTATTGGCCCAGCTTAGGTCATGTGCTCATCCATGAGCCAATCACTGGGCCTGGTATGTATAGGGCTCTGATTGGTCAGATTAGATTGGTGTATGTCCTCTACAGTGGGGGTAGAATCTGGTTATCTCTGCATGACCATAACTGAGGAGGGTTGATTCCTTAAACGGAAACCAGGTCCTGGGGTACTGTTAACCAGAAAAGGTGAGGGTAGAGGAAGAAGCTTGTAGGCGTAAACAGCTGGAGATTTTCACTTCCCACAGGAGTCCTCAGATTCATTCCAGGGAGAGAAGTGGGGAGTGTGAGGATTTGAGAGGAAAGGGGGACCCAGGAAGGAATCTAAGGGCTAGCTTGGCAGAGGCCATGACTAAAGGGGGCTGCTCAGATTCCAATCTTGCAACATCCTCCTCCACAGTTACCAGCAACAAGGTCAGTGTGGGGCCTTATCTGGTGTCCACTGGAGGAGTTCTATCTTCACAGAGGAGGTGAGGAGCAGGCCTTGTGGAGGCCTCTGGGGGCCATGGTTAGAGCCCTGGAGATGGTTTCATGGAACCCAGGCTTTGAAGAGCTTGTCCTGAGTTTCTCATACATGGTCCAGGGAGCGGAGTGAGTGCAAGTCGCTGTCATGTTCAACTTTTTGCGACCTCATTGACTGTAGCCCGCCAGGCTCCTCTGTCCATGGGATTTCCCAGGCAAGAATACTGGAGTGGGTTGCCATTTCCTTCTCCTGGGGATCTTTTGGACCCAGGGATCGAACTCGGGTCTCCTGCCTTGGAGGCAGATTCTTTACCATCTGAGTCACCAGGGAAGCCCACCAGGGTGCTGAGGGAAACCTTTATTTGTGGAGGCCACGGAAGAGTGCAGTTACTCGCAATCCAGATCAGCCTAGAAGGACCTGGAAGACTATTCTAGGTGTGAGAGTTGGATGGACCCTGGGGCCCAGGGAGCCCTGGGAGTGGCCTACAGGCTTGTTTTAGCAACAGCAGAGGACTAATAATAATGGCACCCTGGAGTGCCCCCCTCACCCGCTCCCCTTTATACATATCACTTCTACAGATGAGCAAGCAGGGGTAGGGAGGGCAAAGAGGCCTCGCCTCCGAATGCTTTCCCCAGAGCCCTGGGCCTCAGCCCTGTGGCACCTTACCTTGCCGTGTGCCTCCCGCAAGTCACCTCCTTTGTCTCAGTTTCCTTATCTGTGAAATAAAGATGTTAGACCAGAGGGTCTCAACGGGGATGCCTGTGGCCACCAGGGATATTTGACAATGTCTGGAGACGTTCTGGGGTTGTTACAAGGAGAGTGTGATGCTACAAGCAGAGTGGGCAGAGGCCGTCCTACAAGATACAAGACGGCTCCAACAACCAAGCATTATCTGGCCCCAAATATCAATCGTGCGGAGGCTGAGGAACCCTGCATTAGACTGAAGTCGCTCTGCAGGGTTCAGTGCTGACCAGTCACTGTGAGATGTTCTGAGGGCAGCCCAGGCTCAGGAGGCATTTTTGAGTGCCCAGGCGTTTCGAAGAGAGGCCTCCTGGTCCCACTAGAGTAGCTGTAGTTGTATTTGTGTAAACTGACTGGCTTTCTCCCTCTGCTTGGGTCTAGGCTTAGTACCTAGAACAGGTGAATTAGATGCCTGGCTTGACGGAGGAATAGACTGCCTTGTGAGTAGTGAGTTCACCGTCAGTGGAGGCATTCAAGAAAAGGGAGCGTGGCCACCTGTCAGAGACGTGGAGGAGGCGCCCTGCCTCTGGTCTGGAGCTGTCCTATGGCATTTTGAGCCTCCTTCGGGCAGGAGGTAAAGCGCGAGAGTGCTCTGCTTAGAGCTCTCCGCTTCCCCACCTGCCGGTCCGGAGCGGAAACGCCTTGCTTCCCACGGGACTCTCCACCAAGCTGCAAACTTTTCTCCAAGTTTTTCTCCCGGGTCTCCGGGAGCCGCCAGAGCGGCGCAGGCAGCACCCAGCGGCTGGGCGCTCCGACACGCCACCGCCCGCCGCCAGGCCCGGCCCAGCCCAGGGGGCGCGGCTGCGGGGGCTTCCGAGGGCCCCTGGGGGTGGGTGTGGGGGGCTCCGGGCCGCGAGCCGCTGCCGAAAAGCTTTTGACAAAAAAAACCCTTGACCACCAAGGCCAGCCTCTTCCTGAAAGCCCCGCTCGCTCCGATACAGGAAGTGGAGGGAGCGAGGGCCCCAGAGCGCGGCGGCGGCGGCGGCGGCGGCGGCGGCGGTGGCTTCCCTACTCCGCGCGGGGCTGGCGGCGGTGCCCGCCCGGGCCCTTCCCCAGGGCAGCAGCGCCAGGGGCATGCGGGCGCCCGGGTCCTCGCGGCCCGCGCCGCCCGGCGCCTGAGCCCCTGCCTTCACCGTCCCGGAGCTACCGGCGGCATGATCCGACGAGCCGGGGCGCCCGAGCGCGCGGACCCCGTGGGGTAAGTGCGGAGCCGCGGCGCCCCTTTCTCCCTCGGTGTCCCCGGGCCCTTCTCGTTCCGCGTCCCTCCCGCCCCCGAGAGCGCTCGAAACTCCGGAGTAGCCCGGCCGCAGGACTTCGGGGTGCTGGACTGAGACCGAACCCCTGGCCGCGACTCGGGCCGGTCCCCCCGGTACTGCGCGGAAGGGGGCGGCCCTAGTGCCTCTGCAGGACCCAAGACTTGGCGAAACTTTAAAACCCAGATGTCGCTCGCCGGAAAACCGGCCGGCACGTCCGGGGCTAGGTTGGTGGGTATCTGAGGGTCGTCTCTATCTGTCAGAGCCGAAGAGGAGGGGCTTTGTGAACGCGGCCCCCTCCCCGGGTTCTGGTCCCGCCTGAACTTCAGATGCGATCATTCGCGGGCCGGGCCCCTCCAGCCTCCCGCGCCCGCCGCTTCGCCTGTGTCCCGCCCGCGTCCTCGGATGCTGGCCGCGCGTGGGGCCGAGGACCCGGGTCCCCGTAAGTTTGGACACGCCCGCGGCCTAATAGCCCACCCGCCCGCCTAGACCGAGGACCCACCGGGATCCCCTCCCCCACCCCTCTTGCGGATTCCAGGACGGTGACCTTCGGACCGGCCTTTGCGAAGCCTGGGGCTTGGGGAGGGTCCAGGGCGCGCGAAGTGCGCGTGGCCTTAGGGATCCCCTACGGAAGGGAGGAGGCGCTGCTTGGAATGCGTGAAGCCAAACCGGTTTGGGAACCGGCTTTCGGGAGGGGTCTCCAGCGTCTCGTTTCATGTCCCCCACCCCCATCTCGCACCCTCGGACTTCTGGACATTGCTCAGGGCTGCGCTCCGAAGTAGATTCTCTCGAAAGGCCCAGCCCAGCTGGCGCCCAGGGAAAGCTTCAGTGGGTTGAAGAGGTTCCCGTTCAGAGGCGGATTATTGGGCAAACCTCTTAGAACCTTTCTGAGGATTAAGGATGGTGGACGCCCTGGGGGAAGCCAGGCTCGAGCTACTTCTGTGCTGGACACCCAGTTGCTGCCTGGCTTAGCTCTGTGACCTCAGCTCCGCCGGCCTCAGTTGTCCCCAGTGTTAAAACAGAGTGACCGGCTGTTCTCCGGCAGCCCCGAATTGGGGAGCAGTTGGAGGTGACTGGCCCTAGGCTAGTGGGAGGGGTGTCTCAGAGGGACCTGGGAGCACTAGATCCTAATGCCTCCCCTCCTCCCCCTCCCCCATTTCCGTCCCAGCCTGGATCCTTTCCCTTGGAAGTGGAAAGACGAATGTCATCCGCTGGAGGAACTGGAAATTCTGTTGGGGAGGGCGCCCCCACCCCCAGAACCAAATATCTACCGCACCCAATATTGATGGGTGGACCTAGGAGGAGATTCCCAGGGAGGAAGAGGAGGTGAGGGGCCCGGGTCCCGACCTCTGTGACTTCCCATATTTTCCCCAGGTTGACCTCTCTTTAGCCACTTCCTCTTGCCTTTCTCTGTTTATTACTGGGTCAGTTATTAACACTTAACCCCTCTGTGCCTCATTACTTACCTAGAAAATGGCGATAAGTAATAATTACCCTTCAGAGTTGTTTTGAGGATTAAATGAGATAATGCATAAGAAGTTTTGCACCTGTGGCGGAGGGCAGACTTTTAATAGTTATTATTATTACTGCTATTATCATTTGTTGATAATCTGTTTGCCGACTGCTTAACTGGGATGGGACCGGCCTTGGCCTCATTTGTAAAATGGGGGTAATAATAATACCTGCTTCTTAAGAGTGTTATGAGGATTGGATGAGTTACTATTTAAGTAGCTATCCACAGGCAGCCAAGGATTAACACACCAGTACAAGCTTACTTGGAGCTGTGTGGGGCCCATCCATCACAAATATTAATTGAATATTGGTTTGTTGCTAAAAAAAAAAAAAAAAAGTTGCTTTATTTAAGAGGATCTTTGAGGTCGGAAGAGTTCCGAGATAGTATTTCATTTAACCTTGTGCTCAGTACAGGAATCCTATTGACAATATTCTTGAAAGGTACTTGCATACCTCCAGTGATGGGGAACTTAACCACCACTATGGTAGTCTTTCCAATAAATATCAGAGAAAGTCTGCCTTCTTTAACTTGTACCATTATAAACCCTGTTCAGAGGGGCCCAATCCTTCTTCACTCTCAAATACTAGAAGGCAATTCTTAGTCTCACTCCTGCATCCTCTGTCAGCCCCTGAGCTGCATATCTGCCTGTGTTACAGTACCCAAAGATGATGAGGGGCAATAATCTATGACCCCCTCACCCCCAGGCCTCCCCCAGAGCCTGCAGACCACTCAGGGCTGGCTTCCAAGTCTTCAGCTGATCTCAGCTTTCCACCCAGCTCCCAAAGCCCCCTGCTCCTCGCTGGCAGGAGATGGATGTCCAGACAGCTAGGGGAATGCCTCCCACCCCACACCCAGGGGCTCGGAGAGGGTGGCTTGGATGTCAGCCCCCTGGAACAGGAGTATGAGGATCTTGGCAAGCAAGCTCCGTCTGCTGCTTATTGGAAACACCGGCTGGGGAGAAGGAAAATGCAGACAGGCTGCCCAGTACTCTGGATGCAGACACTTCTCTTCCTCTATGCATTCAGTGTTCGTTCCACAAGTAGTATCTGCATTAGATGGAGGGGGGGGCCCAGCCTTAAACCAAGCCCCTGCCGCTTGCAGCAGACCTTCCCAGAAGGAAAGACAGAAAGTCAGGGTTAGGGGTATGGGAGCCCAGGGGGGCTGTTCTGGAGCAGGTGGTTAGGGAAGGCCACTCCAAGAAGACCGTGTTTAGCCGAGATCTGAAGGAAGTGGGGAGAGTGAGTCAAGCCCCTGGGGGGGTGGGGCAGGGGGGTGGTTGGTATGTCTGATACGGGGAGACCAGGGAGGCTGGAGTGGAGTCGGGGAGAAGAGGACAGAAAAAGGCTAGCTGGTGGGGTACAGGCTTTGGAGGGTGCTCTAGGTGAGAGGGGGCCTTGGGTGGGGTTCACAGAGGGGTGGATTTGGTGGATTTGGTGGATTTTGTATTTGGATTGTATTGAGGACAGATTGTGGGGGGAATAGGGGCAAGAAGCAGGGGGAGCCCTGTGGTGGCCGGGAGAGAGGGCTGGAGCCGGGGCAGAGGACAGTGGAGACATGAGAAGCTGGAGGCCCAGGCTTCGCTGGTGGATTGGAGGTGCGGTGAGGCTGCAGAAGCTGTGACTGCCAGGCGACCAGACGCCGAACTGAGTGTCGGGGTCACTGGGGATGTGTGTGCTCAGAGCCCATCCACTTCCCCCTGTTTGATAAATTAAGGGTCTGTTTAAGATTTTGTTTGAAAAAAGAGCCTACTCTTGGAAAAAATGTGGCCATCACAGACCTCATCCAGTCCCTTCTTATGACCAGGAAACGGAGACACAGAAAGAGGAAGTGACTTACCCAAGATCAGGGGAGCTGGGCCCAGAACGCGGGACTCCTGAACCTTGGGCCTGCAAGGGGTTGCCCGGGCAAGGCCCCAGGCTTGAGAGAGCCCTGGCTGTCTCCCTTATACCTGATCCATAGTAGGGGTCCTGCCAAATGCCTCAAGGAGCCCCTCAACCACTTCCAGCGCTAGGATGGGGGCTCTTCCTGGGTGAGGCCCACCCAGAAGAGGATCCAGTGATGAATTCAGGGTCCCAGCTACCTCTCTGCTCACTGACCCCGGTTTCCTTGCCATCAGGGGCTAATGCTCCCAGATGGTCCTGGCTGGCACTCAACTGGGATACCCACCCCCTTCCAGACCCTAAAAGAGACTCTGACCCACAGGAAGCAAATGATACCTCACCAGCTTAAGCAAAAGGTACCTTCCTTCACTTCAGACCCTGAGAAACCCCAGTGCACCCCTGGGAAGTGAAAAGACACCCCTGGGAAGTGAAAAGACACTGCTGGGAAGCACATAGGAGGGCAGGGAGTAGGGGTGCAGGGGCTGCTTAGGATGGGAGAGTCTCAGCACGTTTACCCCTGGCTCCCTGCCCATCATCCCCCCCACTTGACAGGCCTTATCCTGGGCCCGGGTCCCGATTTTGTCATCTCTACTGAGGCAGCAAGTGTTAAAATACAATGAGATCACCTGCATTTTAATCCAAGAGATCAGGAAATCAAGTCAGAAACCAACCAGGAACGGGCTTGATATTTGAAGGGAGCACGCACCCCGGACCCCCAGTCTGCTGTCTCAGGTCTCCCGGGAGCTCCTTTTTACAGACAAGCGTCTGGGCTGGCCTGCGGCGAACTCAGTGGGCCTCCCAGCCATGGGCCAGAGCAGAGGGAAGGGAAGAACAGGTCCCAGACAACCACAAACCCCGTCCTTCAGACCCGCTCACAGATTCCATCTGTCACGGCGAGATTCTGTCCTGAGAGGCGTCCCCTCGGTTGTGTCATCCAGGCAGTGACACATAAGCGGAAGTGGGTGGGCAGCCGGGGAGAGGGTGGGGGGCAGGTTCGGGGGAGAGAAGTGCCCGAGCAAAGGCTTTGAGGTGGGAAGTGTAGAGTGGGCCCGGGAGGGAAGGAATCTGCCCCCCAAGTTATCAGGCAGTGGGGTCGAAGGGAGCAGGGAAGGCCAGCTTTGGCCAGGGAGAGATTGGCAGGAGCATGAAGAGGACTGCTCATGGGGCCCCATTCATTGCCCAGGTTACTCCAGGGGTTCAGGGCACCTGTGTGCCCAGAAAGAGCCCAGTTATGGGGGAGGTGACCCAGAAAAGACCTAGGCCAGCTCTGGATCACACATAGACATGCATCTTCGCCGAAAGAATGGGGTCAGCTGCGTGTACAGGATCTGGGGGGACCCTGGCTGGTCAGGAAGGTTTGTGGTCCTTCCCATGAGAAGCTGGGAAAATGATGTATTGTGGGGGTGTGTGTGTGTGTGTGTGTGTGCCTGTGCATGTGTGTATGCCTATCAGTCAAGGTTGCAAACTATCTTTTCCTGGGCAGCACTGTTCCTTATTCTGAGATTAGGTCTTCTTCCTGTATTAAGCCTCCTTTCTTTTATGAAATGATTGGGCACATTGACAGTAGCTGTTAGTTTTTAATGTCTTTTTGTCAAAATAAGAAGTTGCCGGAGGAAAGTCTAAGAAGCACTGCTCGAGCTGCTTCAGTGGAATTTATCCATTTTGTCTACCCTTCACGTGAGAGAGTCAGCCTGGTGATACGGTCCTTTGCTGATTTTGAAGATGCTTCAGGACTTGTGTGCTAAGAACATCAGTAGGGCTGGAGGATATCCTAGGGTCCCACGCTGTTCTGGGGTTTGGGGTTTTCTCTAGGGAGCAAGTCCCTTACTCTCCCTGGGCCTCAGTTTCTCTACTGAAAAATGAACTCAGTGATCTCTAAGACCCTGCTCCATCTTACTCAGTGATTCCCTGAATTACTGGCCAACAGGCAGCAGAAGCTGGTATCCTGGAGTGATATGGGAGTGCCAGTTGGAGATGAGACAGCTCTCCTTTCCCCCGATATTCCTTCTAGAACCATTTAGAACATACTTTCATGAGAGACAAAGACCCGGAAAGGAGACTTCTGGGTTGTCACCCTGATCAAGTGCCTGGAAGAAAGTGTCTTTTCACTGGTGTGGGGTGATTTTTGAAAAACTCATTTTGAAAAAAAAGAAGTGTACTGGTTTGGGGAGCCCGCTTTGGGGAGAGGCCCCTGGCTTCCTGGTAGCACTGGCCGCCTGGTCGGTGAATTGGGAAGGCTCCTTGGAGGGGCTTCTCTGAGTGTGAGTGGCTATGCATGAGTGGGCCCTGCTCTGGCCCGCTGGTGTGGGAGCCGTGGGGGCGCGGACGAGGGGGCAGGTGGCCTGGTGTCAGGCACGGGGTTCCTGGCTGGGAAGGCTGCTCCTGACAGGGTTTGAGAGGGGCACGGTCTGAGGAAAGGCCCAGGACGGGGGGCTGGACAGGCCCTTCAGCTGAGGGAAGGGGTTCCCTGCTAGGCAGGCCCAGCCTCCCCACAGCACCCCCACTGTTGCCCCGACAGAGCCAGGCCGTCCGTATGCAGGAGGGAGGGGGGCCCGAGGACACAGTGTACCTGCTATACACACACACACACACACACACACACACACACACACACACACACACACACACACACACACACACACACACACACACACACACACACACACACACACACACACACACACACACACACACACACACACACACACACACACACACACACACCCTCCTGCCGGGGTGGCCTTAAAAGAGAAGAAAGGAGGTGGGTAGGTACAGAGGAGGCCTTCCCTTAGCTGGGGTGTCTACAGGGTAGTGGGAGGGCCTTACTGACCCCACACCCGTGTGGCCGTCAGCCTCAGGCCTCGGAGAGAAGGATCTGGAAGCCGCCATCATGACTGCTGCCTCTGTCTCTCCCCACCTGCCCGTGAGGCCCCCGAGCAGCCGCACACGGGTCCCGAGGCTGGAACAGCCCTGGGGGGCAGGCGCTCCGAGAGGGGCGGCAGGGCCCCTTGCCCCCTCTTGCCCGTAGCTCCTGGGGGTGCCCCTAGCTCAGTCTGTATGTGTTTGAAGACCTACCCAGCCTGCTGTGAACTGTCGGTTCCCTTTTAGAAGAAACGGCCTCTGGAGCGGTTGTGGTCAAGGCCTGTTGTTGCCGTCTGTGCATAGCATCAGCGCTCGCTCAGGCCACATCCTATGGGGAAACGGCACCCGCCCGAGGTCAAGGCCTGCTGCCTACCCGACCTGGGACCAGGCAGTGTGAGATTCCTCTAGAACCGGGCTCCACCCGCCAGCCTGGAGCCCTGGGAGGCCCAGGATCCCAGGAGAGGGAGCCTGGAGTGGTGAGGGGCTGCCCTGGAGGGACTCTCCTAGGGAACACTTACCCCCATGAACGTGGCCCCCACTTCATCACTGACTCTGGGATCTTTATCAAAGCCAAGAAATTTTTATTCCCTAGTTAAGAAATGGGACTTCAAATGCCAGACACCATCCCAACTCTGTGACTAACATTCAATACGAGGTGTCAGGGCCTGATGAAAGGGCCTGTTTCCTCAAGGCAGAAAGAGAAGAAAGGGGAATGGAGAGGGACAGCCCAGCAGAAGAAGAGGAGACCCCAGGGGTAGCAGAAATGCATTCCCCTCCTGCACGGATTTTCCCAGGGCTGGGTTCCCTCCCTGGGTTAATAAATGTGCATCTTCACCCACCTCCAGGCACCAAAGAAGTAAAGGACTTTGCGTCTGAAATTCACAATCTGACGATCTCTGGCTAAAGGAGAAAGCTCTCAAGAAGGAATACACTGGGGATCTCTTTCCCCACCCACCGTAGCCCCAGCCCCCTTAATCTCAATCACTGACAGAGATGGATACTGTACATTCCCCTGGGGGTGATGCAGTCCCAGGGCTTCTCAGGTGGCGCTCGTGTTAAAGAACCCCCCAATGCAGGAGACATCAGAGATGTGGGTTTGATCCCTGGGTCAGGAAGAGCCCCTGGAGGAGGGACTGGCAGCCCACTCTAGTATTCTTGCCTGGAGAATCCCCAGGGGCAGAGGAGCCTGGCATCCTGGTGGACTACAGTGCATAGAGTCGCAAAGAGTCAGACCATGACTGATGCGACTTAGCATGCACGCATTGCGGTTCAAAGCAAAGACTTACCTCTCTATCAGTGGCACCTGATGACAGCATTTATGATGCTTGCTTCTTTCTGTTCATGTCATTTTGACAGAGCAACTGTCTAAAGTATATTCAGGGTTTCTTTCCCCAAAGAAACCATTGGGGAAACCAGTGAAATCTCAGCCATTCTCACCTATCCACCCATGCACCCAGCTCTCCGTCTCTCCATCCCTTTTTCCCTCCATCTGTTCCCCCACTACACCCGTCCGTTCAGCAAATATTGGTTGGACATCTAGGAGTTTTCAGTTCATCTCCTAGGGGAAGTGAAATATGCACCTAAGTATAGGGCACTGTGTACAAAGGGGCTGAGGCTCTGTTACACTTGGCTGTGGTGAGCTGGAAGGACGCCCTGGCAGAGATGGTGTCTGGATTAGGTCTTGAAGGATAAGTAGGATTTTTTAAAAATTTGTATTTATTTATGTATTTATTTTCAGCTGTGCTGGGTCTTCATTGCTTTGTGCAGGCTTTCTCCAGCTGTGATGAGCTGGGGCTGCTCTTCGTTTTGGAGCACGGGCTCTAGGGCATGTGAACTCCGTGGCTGCAGCTCCCGGACTCTAGAGCACAGGCTCAGTAGTTGTGTGCATGGGCTTAGCTGCTCCACCGCACGTAGGACCCTCCCGGACCAGGGATCGAACCCGTGTCTCCTGTACTGGCAGGCAGATTTCTTTACCACCAAGCCACCAGGGAAGCCCTGGGTGAGTGGGATTTTAACTGAAATCGGGAAGAAAAGCATGAAGAGGGAAAGTAGAAAGGACAGGCTGTGTGGGGGAACTCTGAAGAGCCTGGTTTGGGGACAGGGAAGAAGGGTTCTTTGTGCCATGGGCCTGGAGAGGGAGTTGGGGCCATGTGGCTACAGGTGAAGGAGCTGAATTTGACCACAGGTCTGCTCTGCCTCTTAGAGCTGGGCAACCCCGGGCAAGTCACTGACCTGTACCTGCCAGGACACCTTCCTCTTCCTCCTCTGCCAAGCAGGGCGATGATCCCTGCCTTGCAGGGTTCTTACATGAGAGGATATTCTTAGTTATTTGGGCTGTGAGACCAGGTAAGGGCTGCTGCCTGTCTGTGTATGGTATGTGTATGTGTGTGTGTGAGCCCGTGTGCACACACATGCTGTTGATTTTCAAAGCAATATTTTATATCTGAAAAAGTTCACACATAGACATAAAAAATAGTAAAATGTAAAGCATCAAGCACGTCATCTTTTTGAGGCTACGCCCAGTCCAAGTACATGTTTGTTTAACTTCCATCTCTGGTACACGGTTTTGAGCTATGTGTATTTGTTAGTTTGTGTTCCTCCTTTTTTACTGAGTGTTATTTCCTATATGTATTTCTGCATGCTGTACTGTGGAGGTATGTTGCCTACCTATCATCTTTGAAGACCTCATCATATTATGATCATATTAATGGTTGGAATTGGCATAGACATATGTCAACTTTTTTTCCAAGTTCCCTCTGTTTTAAATGAAGCTCCTGAAAACTTTTGTGGGTCTAGGGTTTGGGGACCATTTCCTTGTCAACTGCCATCATCTTGGAGTATTTGAGTTCAGGGGTGACGCAGAGTCTGTTGATTGGCCCCCTGAATTTTAGTTGAGTGTAAATTTTAGCTAAACACATCCCAATTTCCTCTCAGCTAGATGTGGCTGTGCGATTGGGTTTGGACAGGAAAATATATGGGGAGTAAAATTTGCTTGGTGATGTCCTTAAAGAGAAGGGTCATGCCTTTCTATTTTCCTCTTTCCTCTTGGCTGGAAAATAGACGTAATGGCTGGACTTGAAGCACCCATTTTGGACTCTGGGGTGAATTTGAGAATGGATGTTATGCAGAGTAGAGCAACAGTATAATATATAAATATAGTAAGGCTCTCAGACATGTTGGTGTATCATCCCAGCCCTGTATTACTTACTCAGATTTATGTATGAGAGAGGAATGCATATCTACCTTACTTAAATCACTATTGTTTAAAATTTTCTATCACAGACAAACTTAATCCTGACACACACACAAATTATTTATCCCTCATCACATAGCACCAGAGTATATACCAGAAACACTAAAGCTGCTTTTTAGGCTACCCGCAAGCCTTTATTTCCTAGTGGAGATGAGAAGGAGGAAAAGGGGGAGAGGGGAGAGATGTTTTGCATCAACTAAGCCGCTTATTTCAAAGACTATGTTGCAAACTTGTTTTTCCCATTGGGTGTTTGTGAGTTTTAGATTTCACCAGAAGCTTCAGACTAGTTATTCTGGTTTAAATTCTGACTCTCCAACTTTGTGCTTTGACAAGGCTAAATGCTGCTGAACAAGGTAGCCATGTCTCTTCCCTCAGCCACAGTTTCCTCATCTATGCTTTACTTTTTTCCAAATATGTTGGCTTTTAAAACATATTTATTTATTGGCTGTGCTGGGTCTTAGTTGCAGCTCACAGATCTTTGGTCTTTGTTGCGACATGCAGGATCTCTAGTTGAGGCATGTGGGGTCCTGTTCCCTGACCAGGGACCAACCCCTGGGGCCCCTGCATTGGGAGCGTGGAGTCTTAGTCACTGGACCACCAGGGAAGCCCATTTCATCTGCGCTTTAGATGGAGAAACTTCCTGTCTGTGCCAACATTCTGAGATTTGGTTCTCTGACCAAACCAGCACGAGAAAGGCTGGGGCCTGCTCCGAACAGTGCTTGCTTGTATCCTTGATGGCTGCCACCATTCATTCATTCTTTCATTGCTTCTTTATTGATCACTTACGGGTGCCAGGCTGGGTTTGTGCTGACCACTGGCCACTAGAGGTCTTGAGTGGTCAGTTTACCACTCTGCTCAGCCTTGGGAAAGGTTTGCCCTGGGGAGGCCTTGAGGGCCTTTGTCTAAAAGGCCACAGGTATCCTGGGATTGAGCAGGGTGGGCTGTCTTGAAAGACTAGGCAATTGCCTTTGAAATAGTTTGAAAGACAGGCTGGGGGCTTCTTTTCATGAGCCAAAGTGGCCCCCATCCTTGGCCCTAGCATTGTCAGGCATCAGAGCTCAGTGTGGGTCTGGTGACCCCATAATCCAGCCCCTGCTCACAGATAAGGCTCAGAGAGGGGATGTGGTTGCCCCAAATTCTCACAGCTGGACCCAGGCTGTTTCCACAGCTCCGTGCAGGTGCCGAGGCTGCTCCTTCACGTGAGGCTCTAGAGGTGGGGGGACAGTCACATCGGCCTTCACTGGCTGCTTCTCCCTCAAGCCTCTGGGTAGTGCTGAGCACTTTCCTGCCTCAGGGACTAAGCATACACACCCCACCTCCAGCCTCCTGCAAAAAGCTTTCCAGGCTGTCTAGCCTCTAAGCCTGTTGCGTACAGTTGTGCAGGCTGTTCACTGCACAAAGGCACCTGCTGAGAGAGGAACAAGGGGCCCCTGAAGTTTCACTCTCTTGCCAAGCCCTGTGTGATGTTAGGTGTGTGTGCGGGGTGGAGGAGGGGTTGTCTGCATCCATGGGAAGCAAGAAGCATCTTTTCCTAATTTACACAGAGGTACCAGGACGCCAGTCAGCGAAGTCCCATCAGCCCTGTCGGAGCCTCACTTCTCAAGCTGTCACGGTGTATTCTTTGTCTGTGGCCCCGCTAAACTGTAAGCTTTCAGGGCAGAGAGAGTGACTCCTCCTGACAGGTGTGGTTGCCAGATCCACACTGTCCTGGGCATAGAGTGCTTGACTCAGAGAACTCTCAAGCTAAGCAAGAGTAGGGGCTGGAGAGGAGCGTCCCACACAAGGCTTTGTTGAATGAATATATGGCAGGTTAATGCCCAGGAGAGAGGTGGGGAGGGATTGACCAGGATAGAGGGCCTCTGGGAGATGGGAAGGGGCCTGCCGGGAGCTTGCAGAGGAGGCTGTGGGCTATGCAAGGCTGAGCAGCAGCGTGAGGTGCGTGACTGGGCAGGCCTTCAAGCTCAGCTCTGGGTGGGAGGCCTTGAGAGTAGAGACTGTGGCAGGAGAAACCTGAGGCACGCCAGGCCTGGCCCTGGCTCCACTCTGCAGGGCCAGGGCCGAGCGGATGCAGTGTGGGTATTTACCAAAGCCCCAGCTCCTCCCCAGCCCTCAGGCCCCCACGCAGCCGAGTCCTGGAGCCCCTCTCTAGCCCGCATGGTGCTGGTCTGCCAGTTACCTGACAGCTCACCCTTGTCCCAGGATCCCCAGTCTTGTGGGGCTGCAGGAGCGGCAGGCAATGCAATGCCTGAACGACGCAGGATGGTCCCCTGGAGTGCTGGGGTCTCCGGCTGGCTCAGGGGTGTCCCGCTCAGACTAGAGCACATCTTGGGGAGCTTTACCGGGGAGGTGAGAGCTGAGCTGAGCTGAGTGACATCTCGGAGTTTCCCGGGTAGCTGTGGGGGGTGGGGGAACCAGCATGGCCCAGTTGCGGGTACCACGGCCCAGTGTGCCTGGTGTTTGCACTGTGCGTGGACCGGAGGTGACCCGTGCAGGAGAGGGGACAAGACACCTGAGGCTCTTAGGCTGGGACCTGAAGACGCTGGAGACTGAGACAGTCTCGCCCCCCATTTTTAAAGTTGGGCTGTGTATTGGTTTCCTAGGGCGGCTGTGATAAAGCAGCACAAGCTGCGTGACTTACAACAATCAGAGTTTGTTCTCGCCATTCTGGAGGCTGGTGTTCTGATCAAGGTGACGGCATTGCCGTGCCCCCTCTGAGACTCTGGGTAGAATCTTCCTGCCTCTTCTTAGCTTCTGGTGGCCCCAGCAGTCTTTGGGGTCCCTTCGCTTGCAGTTGCATCATTCCAGTCTCTGCCTGGTCACTGGGCCATGTCCTCCCTGTGTGTCTTCTTGTCGATCCTCTTCTTCTAAGGACACCAGTCATATCAGCTTAGGGTTCCTCCTGCCCCCATTCTAAAATGACCTCATCTTAACTTACAGTGGGGCTTCCCAGGTGGCACTAGTGGTAAAGAACCTATCTGCCACTGCAGGGCACCACAAGAGAGGCGGGTTTGATCTCTGGGTTAGGAAGATCCCCTGGAGAAGGGCATGGCAACCCCCTCCAGTATTCTTGCCTGGAGAACCCCATGGACAGAGGAGCTTGGCGGGACATAGTCCATGGGGTCACAAAGAGTTGGACACGACTGAAGCGACTTAGCATGCACATCTTAACTTACTACGCTGGCAATGACCCTATTTCCAAATAAGGTCACATTCTGAGGTCCTGAGGTGCTGGGAATTAGGACCTCAACATGTCTTTCTAGGGATACAGTTTGATCCATAACAAGGTAAAATTTTTATGGAGTAAGCTTCACTCTCTTCTGGGAACTTTTCTATACATTCTGGTAAACGTTGACTTTCTGGTAACCACTACCGCAATCAAGATATAGAGCAGTTCCATCATCTTCCAAAATTCCCCTGTGCCCTTTGTAGGCAGCCCCTCCCCTGCCCAAACCCTGGCATCATCACTCATCTCCATCCTTGAGTTTTGGTGTTTCGAGAACTTCATATGAATGCTGCCTTGTGAGTCTGGCTTCTTTCACCTGCCTGAAGGCGTTGGAGACCCGTCTGTGTTGTGTTTCAGTATTATGTTCTTTTTATTACTGACCATATTTCATTGTATGATGTATTACAGTTTGTTTATCCATTTGCCCACTGTGCCACATTTGGGTTGTTTCCAGTCTGGGGCAATTGCGAATAAAGCTGCTGCAAACATTTGTCTATAAGGTACAGGTTTTGCACAGGAATCACATGAATTGCTTGCATCAGGCTGCTGTGTGAAGAAGGGCCTGGGGTTTGGGGGAGTAGCGCATGGGGCAGAAGCTACTATAGGGGTCGGGGTAAGCCGAGATGGAGGCCTGGCCCAGGATCTTGGCAGTGGGGATGGAGAGATAGGGCGCCCCCAGAGTGTACCTAGGAAGGAGCCTGGTGGTTGGTTGGGTATGCATCATGGAGGCAAGGAGGCCACCTTTATTACCTCCTGCCAGCCCGCCCTCCACCTGCCCAGGAGAAGGTGCTGTTGTGGCCCAGCGTAGCTGTCTGGATATGAGAACATTGAGAGGCGAACAGTACAGCATATCGGTTAGACGTGCAGGCCATGGAGCAAACTGTCAAGGTTCCAATTCTATACTCTGCCTCAGTTTCCTCATCTGTAAAATGGGGTACTAATAGTTCCATACTCTTAGATCTGCTATGGTGTTACATGAGTTAATGCGTGTAAGGAGCTTGGACAGAGTTTGACACGTAGTAGGTATTCAAGAAATGTGAGCCACGTCCCGTGGTCTCTGGAAAGGCCTCGGTGCCTACCTTCTTGTCCACTCCACTCGTCCCCGGGTCTGCTCGGACTTGCTGTGAGACCTTTAGCTGGCTCCCTGCCCTCTCTGACCATTGCTTCCTGCATTCATGTGACGTGGAAGCCAGAGCCCCCACTGTGTGCCGGGCTCTGGGCGAAGCAGCACGCGACCCAGCAGCCCCCCACAGTAGGCACTTCATGAAGACATGGCCGTGGGTCCTGCTCACGATCCTGTTGGGGCAGGCTGGTGAGAGGCTCTCAGGACACAGGTTTGGGGACTGCCAGAGGCTCCCCTGCAGCTGCCACAAATACCGTCCTCCCCTTTGCCCCCAAATCTGTCCTCTGCCCCTGACAGGAACTGCCCATGGTGGCAGCTGGAAGCCTCAACAGCTACAGGGTGGGTGCCAGGTGGGGGCCTGGCCTGGGCTCCAGGGCGAGAGGTGTGCTGGGTCCCAGTTCGGACGACACAGCAGCTTGCTCCCAGGCTTTGACAGATGCTGTGTTGTGAGCAGGGTTCATGTCCAGGTGAGCCACAGTTGGGGCCAGCCTAACGAAGGGACGTTTGCAGCCGATCCCCATTACTCACAGATTCTGCATTTGCAAATTGGCCTGCTTGCTGAGGTTTATTCATAACCCCCAAATCGTAGTGCTTTGGAGGTCATTTGCAGCCCTGCACAGTGATGAAAAATCTGAACCATCTGAGAACAAGGTGCCTTCTTGTTTCCGTCCTTGTCGTGGTCTGTTATGTTTTTCAAGTTCTCCTGCTTTGGGTTGATGATTTCACTGTTTAAAATGTCCCCAAGTACAGTGCTTCTCTGCTGTCTAGGGTTCCTGAGGGTGAGAAGGCTGAGACGGGCCCCGTGGAGAAAATATGGGTGTTAGAAGAGCTTCGCTCAGGCATGAGTTACTCTGTTGGCCGTGAGTTCAATGTTAATGAATCAATGATACGTATTAAATAAGGTATCTTTAAATAGAAACACACATAAAACAAGATGTGTCTTGATCAGTGGGTGGAAATGTTGTGACCAGCAGTTCATGGGAACCTACCCCTGTGTTTTCCCCAAAAGCAGTGGTTTTGTTTCCACTAACTCAGTGTCCGTGGCAAAGTTTGTGGAATGTACCAACCACAGATGCTGAGAGTGGACTGTATGCATCAAGTAGGTAAGTCAGTCTCAGCCTCTCCACTGTGCTGTCTGAATGTCTCTATCAGCAGTTCATTCCTCCGGATTAAGAAGTGCCCGACTCATGCATGGTCTATCTTTAAAATGCATGAGTCCTTGGGGGTAGGTGCCATCCCTCTGTCCCTGGGCCTTGGTCCTCTCTCCCTCCAGTGAAATTCAAGGCTTGGAAAGGACAGTTTTCAAAGAGGGGAGCAGTCAGTGCTAATATGTCACATTCTGTGATTCTCACAGAAGCGTCCTTTTAAGGAGCAGAGTTTTGATCAGGGCATAAAAATCAGGGACCTGTGGTATTTATAGATGACACTAATAGTCACAGCAGTTATGTCAGGCCCCTTGGCTTGTTTGTTCTAGATTTTTTTGGCCACACCACGGGGCATGTGGGATCTTAGTTCCCTGACCAGGGATCAAATCTGCACCTCCTGCAGTGGAAGCATGGAGCCCTAACCATTGGACTTCCAGGAAATTCCCCAGGCCCCTTTGCTAAGAGTTGTTTCTCAGTTAATCGTCACAGCCCCGTGAGACTGGGGTTGCAGTGCCCAATTTACAGGCAGGGAAACTGAGGCACAGCAAGTGATTCAGTGGAAGCCCTCAGCGCTCCGTGGCAGACTCGGAGCCTGAATCCAGGTTTATCCAAGTCCAGAGCCACAGCCTTCGCTCGTGAATTCTCTGCGTCCCTGTGTTGCCTTCCAAGATTCCAGGACCTGCTGCCTGCCTTAGATCCAGGTGTGCCTGGTTGTAGAGGGAGGGATGCTGCTGGACCCTCCTGGGGCCTGCTGAGCCCCATGGAGGGGATGACCGCCTAGCCCCTGCCCAAGTTAGCCATATATGATGGACCACGCGAAGAACCTCAGAGGTGCAGAAATGGGGGCCTGGCCCCACCTTCCAATCTCTCCCTTGTCATCCACTGACAAAGTCACATCCTGTAACCCCCGCCCTCAGAGTCACTGTTGTTCCATCACTCAGTTGTGTCCGACTCTTTGCAACCCCTTGGACTGCAGCACGCCAGGCTTCCCTGTCCTTCACCATCTTCTGGAGTTTGCTCAGACTCATGTCCATTGAATCGGTGATGCCATCCAACCATCTCATCCTCTGCTGCCCTCTTCTCCTGGAGTTGCTGGGAGACACTTTAACCTGGGAGGGGTGGAGTGTGTTTCCTCTCTCCCCACCCCAGTGCCTCCCGAAGGCTCCCAAAGGTAATGAGCCAGGGACCTCGGCCTCCTTGGCTCTTGAAAACTCACTGCGGCTGACTTCCCTTATGCTCGGGTGTCAGGGACCGTGCACCCTGTAAAGTCTGACAGGGGAGGGGCAAGCCCTAAAAGGACGCGGCCCTGGAGGTGGGATTTCGGGGGCAGGGGGTGGGATGCCCATCTTGTTTTGGGAGGTGGGCCTGGGCCCAGGAGACGTGCTGCCAGACAGCGTCGGGACTGCCGAGCTCGGGCGTGCATAGGACCCTGCAGAGGAAATGCGGTCACAACAGCTGTGAGGTGGGTCGCAGGCTGACTCAGTGTTGCCAGGGGCTGGAGGAACGTGACGCCGCAGCAGCTTCCTGCAAGGTGCAGATGTCCAGAGCCTGCCGCCTCTGGGTGCAGGCTGAGCCCTGGCCAGGGATCGGGTCAGCATTCGGCCCTGAACCCTGGACAGGCCCTGGGCGTGACCCCACTTCTGATTTAGAAATGGGGGTTCATTTTGTCAAAGCACACCCCTCTGACTGCGTGCTCATGTCTCATCCTTCCTTCAAGCCTCTGAAAGAGGGAGGGGTGAGTATCCTTTCGCTTATCTCACTAGTGAGAGAACCGAGGCCCAGAGAGGGAGGGAGGCTTGCCCGAGGACACACAGCCAGCCTGTAGCTGAGGCTGGAACAGAGCCCGGCTGCCTTTCTGGGGCAGAGCATTTCGCGCCGCTCAGAGCTGTCCAGCATCAGTCGTGTCCGCAGTGACCACAGACAGAGCTACCGTGA
Source organism: Dama dama (assembly GCF_033118175.1). NCBI lineage: Eukaryota > Metazoa > Chordata > Mammalia > Artiodactyla > Cervidae > Dama > Dama dama. The sequence continues at coordinate 64,542,866 of NC_083693.1, forward strand.
AGCTCCAGATGCAGTCGGCATTTTGTCCTCACCACGGCCTTTTGGGGTCTGTTCTCAGTCTCATTTTACAGACTTTGAAAGGCCGGTCTCAGAGGGGAATTCAGTCAGGCCCCAGACACGAAGGGTGAGGGAAAGAGAAACTTAAGCAGAGGTCCAGCGGGAAGGCCTGGGTGAGGACGTGGAGAGCCCGCTTCTCCCCTTCTGGGCTGAGACCTGTCCACTGTGGGGCCCCTGCTCCCTCCTCCTGCCTCCCCCTCCTAAACCCCGGGTCAGGCCTAGGAGGGGAGGGTTGTGATCACCTTTCCATTTCCCCCAGATGATGGGGGAACCGCTGAGTAAGCAGCAGCAGGGCCAGAGGCCAAGGTCACGGTGGGACTTGTGGGCTGCCACGTGGCGGGGGCGATTCCGGAGGGAGGGAGGCCGGCAGGGGCCAAGGACGGGCCTTCCCAGAGCTGACGGGCCTCCTGTTGTCCAAACCTGGTCCACATGGGGAGGGGAAGACAGCAGAAGGGAGGTGGGTGAGGACCTCGGGAGCTCTGTAGGGACGAGCCTGGGGAGGCCTGGGCTGGGATCCATGTGCAAAAGGACCTTGACCTACAGCCAGCCATGGGGGCATGGGCAACTCCTGAGAGAATGGGGCCTTAAACACTGGAACAGATGACCGAAGACATGGTCTTCCTGAAGAACTTTCCAAATTGGCTAATGGTCATAACATTGACATGTGTTGCGTTGTCTTTTTTTTTTTTTAATCTTCTTTCTTTCTAATTAAAAACAAATCCCACACATAGTATATGAATTCACACACACTGGAAAGATTTAAACAGTAGAAAAGTCTAGGCCCACATTGTCCAGTACATTAGCCACCAGCCTCATGTATCTGTTTTACAAATTAAATTAATTAAAGTGAAGTAACAGTTGCACTGGCCATAGAGCAAATGCTCCAAAGCCATGGGCAGCTGATGGCAACTGCACTGAACGGTGCAGACATGGGACGTTTCCATCACTGCATTCAGTTCTTTCAGGCAGCACTGGCTGGACCATGAACAGGGGAAATCCTGCCAGCTGAAAAATAAGTTCTGGAATCAATTTGGTTCCTTTGGACCTGTTTTATGTATTTAACTATGTCTGGGTATCCACCTTTCCCAGACGCAAGTCTGTCTGGCCTGCCTGGATCCTTGGCCCTATAAGTATGACTGTAGCCTTCCAGGCTCCTGTATCCATGGAGTTCTCCAGGCAAGAATAGTGGAGTGGGTTGCTGTTTCCTGCTCCAAGGGATCTTCCTCGCCCAGGGATCAAACCCAGGTCTCCTGCATTGCAGGCGGATTCTTTACCATTCGAGCTACCTGTTGAACTCAAGAGAATGATATTTTGCATATTTTTCCAAAAGAGGAAACTGAGACTCAGAGAGGTAAGGGACAGATTGGAACACGTTGGTTTTCTAGGCACAGAGGCCCTTTTCTTCCCTCGGTGGGTCCGGGGTAGCTGAGGGGCAACCAGGCCAGGTCTCTGATGATCTTTTCAAATCCCTGCCCATTTCACTCAGTTGTATGTGAAGGAGAGACCCCGCTGGGCACATCGATCTTCCAGGAAGTCTTTCCCCTGGCCATCTTTTCTTCCATTTTAATTGTTTCCTCTGAAATGTTGGTCCATTGTTTTCTGATTTTCATAGTAATACACACTCAGTGTAAAAATTGGGAATGTGCAAAAAGAGTGTCAAGAAGGAAACAGAAATCAGTCAATCCCAGGATTAAGAACCACTCATGGACCAGTTTATATTCCCAGAGGCAGAGCAGGAGCATTCCTCCACGTCCCCGGTCCTTGATCATGTAGGTCTGCCTCATGACAGCTGTTCTCACAGGCTCCTGAGGTTTTAATTCCAGATTCTCTGATTCCTCTGCTCTTGAGAAGCTTTTCAGATGCTCACTGGCCATTTGGATGGCCTCTGTGTTAAGTGCCAGCTCAAGCCTCTTGCCCATTTTTTTATTTGTCTTGTTTTTTCCTTATCAATGTGTAGAAGTTCTATGTATAATCTAGTTCTGAGCACTTGGTGTTACAAGTATCTTCTCCCACACAGGGCATAAATTTCACTCTCTTAATGGTGTCTTGATAAACAGAAAGTCTTCATTTTTATTTTATTTTTTTTTAAAGTCTTCATTTTAATGCAGTCAAATTTAAATTTTTATTTAAGGTTGAGCGGTGTGTGTGAGTGTGTGTTTGTGTGTGCTCTGTTTAAGAAGTCTCTCTTCCATCAGATTATGAAAGTATTCTTTATTTTCTTCTAGGGGCTTTTTTTGGTTTGTTTTGCTTTTTACATTTAATCAGAACAGAGTCTTCTGGAACGGATTTTTGTATAAGCTGTGAAGAATGGATCATGTTTATTTTTTTCCCATGCAGATAGCTGCTTGTCTCAGCACATTTTGTTGCGAAGTTTGTCCTTTCCTCGGTGTTCTACTGTGACCATATGTACCTCAAGTGACTGTGTTGGGGATCTGTTTCTGGACTTGTCTAGTCCACTGACCTATGTGCCTGTCCCTGCCCCAGTACCATACCTTCTTCATCACTGTAGCTCTATCATAAGTCTTGATTTCCAGCAGCCCAAATTCTACCCCCTTCTTCAAGTGTGTCTTGGATGTTCTTGGCACTTTTCACAGAACACTTTCAGGGTTCTAATTGGAATTGCAGCGATTCGTTCAATCAGTTTGCATAGGATTCATACCTTGAGAGTGTTAAGTCTTCAGCTCTGTTGATGAGATCTGCCCTCCATCTCCTCCTTGTATTGTATGTTTATAACGTTTAATAATCTTACATTGTGAATAGGAGTCTAGAGGGATTTCGCAGAGTGGTTAAGAATACAGACTCTGAGATGGCCAGAGTTCCAATCTCAGCGCTGCCACTTTCCGTAGCTTCAGTGAGTTGCTTAACTTCTCTATGTCTCAGTTTCCCCCTCTGTAAAATGGGAGCAATACCCAGAGTTATCTTGTAGGGTTGTTTGAAAAAGTCAACTTAGTTAATATATGCGAAGCAGTTAGAGCAATGCCTGGCACAGAAATCTCTGGAAACATTATTATTATTATTATTTTTTAAATTGTATTTACTTAGAAGCATTCAGAATGTCAACAAAACAGCTGCAACTTTTTTTCTTTTTCTTTTGCAATTACAGAGTGGTATTCAGTTAACAGAACAACAATTATTCCTATAAGCTGCATCAGAGACAACTGAAGATGAAAAAACTACCATCCCCAAATATAACTAATTTGTGCTGTGCACCAACAAGAACCTGCTTTAAATTTCCATGCCAATTTACAACCCCCATACTGTACCAGGCAAGGTTAGTGGCTATTGAAAATACCACCAGGACAGGGCTATCTAAAGACACATTCGGTAGTATGTTAACTATACAAAAAAAGACACTGTACAGTTTAAAAACAAATCTTACACAGCCTTACATTTCAATTTTTTTTCTTTAAAAGGAGTGAGTTGTGTACAGGGGGGTTAAATGCTTTATAGACAAGAAAAAAAAAAAACTGCGCTAGAACCAACTTATTCATCATCATCATCTTCTTCCTCCTCCTCATCCTCTTCATCTTCTTCCTCCTCCTCATCCTCTTCATCTTCCTCCTCTTCCTTCTTTTTCTTGCTTTTTTCGGCCTTAACAACTCCCTTTTTTGCTGCATCAGGCTTCCCTTTAGCTTGGTATGCAGCAATATCCTTTTCATACTTTTCCTTCAGCTTAGCAGCCTTCTTCTCATAAGGCTGCTTGTCATCCGCAGCAGTGTTATTCCACATCTCTCCCAGTTTCTTTGCAACATCACCAATGGACAGGCCAGGATGTTCGCCTTTGATTTTTGGACGATACTCAGAACAAAACAAGAAAAAGGCCGAAGGAGGCCTCTTGGGTGCATTGGGATCCTTGAACTTCTTTTTTGTTTCCCCTTTAGGAGGGATATAAGTTTTCATTTCTCTTTCATAACGGGCCTTGTCCGCCTTTGCCATGTCTTCAAATTTTCCTTTCTCTTTAGCAGACATGGTCTTCCACCTCTCTGAGCACTTCTTAGAAAACTCTGAGAAGTTGACTGAAGCATCCGGGTGCTTCTTCTTGTGCTCCTCCCGGCAAGTTTGCACAAAGAATGCATATGATGACGTTTTGCCTCTCAGCTTCTTAGGATCTCCTTTGCCCATGTTTAATTATTTATCCTCCGCGAGGCACAGAGTCGCCCAGTGCCCGTCCGGCTCTCACTTGCCCCGGCGCTGTCTCTATGGAGCTCAATGTACTGCAATCTGGAAACATTATTAATTTATGTTTGAGTAGGTAAAACATTTGCAGGATTCAAAATAAAAATACATTTTTAAAAAGTCATGATTTTTTTAAGTGGTTTAGGATTTAACTGGTTTAAGATTGAAAGGATATCTTTATAGAGGTTAATGCCACAGGCTGCATCAAGGCTCTTTCTGCACTATTTCAGTATTTTCATGTTTCTTGATTGAAAAAAAAAAATTCAGTGAAATAGACTTCCCACCTTTTCCCCCATGTGCCTGTTCCCACCCCTGCCCCACCAGTTATTAGTTTCTGGTGTGTTCCTTCAGAGTGACTTTTTGCAAATACAAATAAGCTTTTTTTTTTTTTTCCAACAAGAGAGCACAGTCTAGACACTCTTCTGTACTTTGCTTTTATCACTTAACCACATATCCTGAAAACCTTTCCATGCCAGTATGCAGAGAGCTTCCTTTTTCTTTTTCTTTTTTTTTTAAGTTGCATAGTATTTACAGAGGCCTTGTGTTCATTGATTTGTTGCTGTTGCTTAGTCACTAGGTCCTGTGTCCAACTCTTGAGACCCCATGGACTGTAGGCCACCAGCTCCTCTGTCCATCGGATTTTCCAGGCAAGAATACTGGAGTGGGTTGCCATTTCCTTCTCCAGGGGATCTTCCTGACCCAGGGATTGAACCCGCATCTCCTGCATTGGCAGGCAGATTCTTTACCACTGAGCCACCCCAAGAAGGCACAGTTCTCTAGATCTGCATGTACGGAACTCAGCTCAGTTTCACATCTGAAACCCCGTTAATTAGAACTTTTTTTTTTCAAAGTTCCAAACTGCTTTGATCATTTTTCAGATGGGTGATATAGTCCCATGGTTGAAATCCAAAAGCTGCAAAAAGATGTACGGTAGGTGAAGTGCCTGCCCCTTGAGAGACAGCATCAGAGCATCTTTTGAAAAAACTAATTTTATTTATTTATTTTTGATTGTGCTGGGTCTTTGTTGATGCATGGCTTTTCTCTAGTTGTGGCAAGTGGGGGCTGCTCTCTAGCTGCAGCGTGCAGGTTTCTCATTGCAGTGGCTTCTCCTGTTTCGGAGCACGAGCTCTAGGTATTCGGTCTTCAGTAGTTGTGGCTCCCAGGCTCCAGAGCACAGGCTCAGTAGTGGTGGTGCACAGGCTCCGAGACCTGTGAGATCTTCCTGGACCAGGGATGGAGCCCATCTCTTGCATTGGCAGGTGGACTCTTTACCACTGAGCCACGAGGAAAGTCTGGCATCAGAGCACCTTAACGTGCCCGTATCACAGAGGTACACGGGGCCTGTCCATTGCCCTTGGTGACCTGGGTTCTTGTACCCACTGCTTCCAGCTTCAATCTCAGCCAGGAAGTTGGTACCCCAAATTCTGTCTTCTCCAGTAACCACTTCCATGTTCAGTGAAATTTCCCAGGGATTTTTAAGGGGGCGGGGGAAGGGAGGGACTGTCAGTGCGCTTTCCCTGTGTGTGGCTGTTATTGTAAGTCTTATTGTGATAAGTCTTCTAGACTTCTATGGTGTTGGTCCATAGTAGATGCTCAGTAAATTACTGAATGAATGAATGTATGATAATAACCTCAATGAATGTTTGCTGTATGCCAGGCACTATTCTCAACACTGTCCTCAACAATTCCGTAAGTAATGCTTATGTTTCCCATTTTTTTAATTTTTATTTTTTTTATGGTTCCCATTTTAATTGTGAGGAAATTGAGACAGAATTGTTTGGTCATGTGCCGAGGCCACCATGCTGGGATTCCAACCCAGGCTGTCTGGTTCCCAAACCCATGCTTAAACTGCTAGTGGACATACCCCTCAAGGCCTAATCGCACATAGCACTGGGGTCAGAATGGGTACCATCACCTATAAGCCGGGTTCTGACGGCAGTGGGCAGTCCTAGCCTAGGCTGGGATGGGGGGAGGGGAGGTCAGCAGGATGAGCAGGCTGAGTCATGTCAGGCTGGGTTCAAGGAAAGGGGCCGGGACCCGTGAGCCAAAGGTTACAGAGAGAGGATGGAGGAGCTCTCCCCCAGCTCTGGGAAGGCTGTGGGCATCAGGCAGGCAGCCCGGGAGGCAGGGCTGGGAGCCAGGTGGTGCCTGATACATACCGGGCGGCAGAGGCCTGCAGCGCACAGGTGTGGAAAGTTTGAAGGCCGTGGACCCGCTCGACCCCTTGATGTGGGCTGTGACGTGCGAGCTGAGACAGCCAGACCTGTTCTCAGCACTTCCGGGGCCCGGAAGACTTGCTTGAGCTGACTTCCCCTCGGCGAGGCTGTGGGCAGGGGCCCTCCAAGTCCGGTCCCAGCTTCCCGGGGGGCGCCCACTGAGGGTCGGGGGCTTAAGCTCTCTGACAACCCCACGCCCCACCTCATCTCAGAAGGCCTTTTGGTCCCGGTGAGGAGACACCTAGGGAGCTGTCTCACAACAGGATCCCAGGCACCATTCTTGGAGCCTCAGTGACTGTGGGAATCCACCGGGGCCTCATGCAGTTATCTGGCCCATGGAACCAGGCTGGAAGCATTGGTTGAGCATTTGCAGATTATATACATGTGAGCGATGCTGATTCTGCGACTGGCTGCCTCTCTTTCTTCTCCATGTGACTCCAAAGGCTGGGCCAGAGGTGGAGCCAGGCGGCAGCTGTGGCTCAGCTTCCACAGGTCCAGGAAAAAGCATTTGGTGGAGTGGAAGCCACGGAGAAGCTGGCCTGGCTGCCTACCTTCTCTCAGACTGTCTGCTGGGCCGGAGCCAGCCTGGCTTGGCAGAGAGACTTCAGATGGTATGAGCTAGGGGTCGGGTGAGTCGCAGAATCACGGAATGCATAGTGCTGGAAGGAACCGCAGACTTTGGTCTCGTCCACACTCAGACAGTGCATAGCCCAGTACCCAGCCCATGGCTGACAACACTAGGCGATCCCAGCAGACTTTGTCTGCCGAGACTTTAGCATAACAGTCTGGGCAGCTGCTGCCCATCAACTGGAGTTCACAGGGAAATTCAACCTACTTGCCATTCCAAATCTACAGCAGTCTTCTCATTTTACTGAAGAAGCCGCTGAGCCTGGAGACGGGAAGTGAGTGGCCAAAGGTCTCGGGGTGAACAACACAACCAGACCATCATCTCTTGAGTCTGAGCTGTGTCATTTCCTTTGAGTTGTACCCATTATCCTGATGAAAACAGTATCTGCATGAAATTACTCATCTCCTAAGCTCTTTATTTCCCTTTATCTCCACATTGTGATCCCAAGCTCAGAATTCAAAAAATTTGCCCATAGTTCCCCAAGAATGTTGTATACGTAGCTTCAGAAAAGCTGAGCTGTCTTAGGTCATGTTAACAGGAGTAGACTGTCTAGATTGAGAGAGGTGATGGTCACGCTCCTTTATGAGCTGCTCAGGACACACCTGGGAAGTTATTTCCTAGCTTGAGACTCTACATTTCAGAGGTAGAAAGACAGAAGGATACGCAGCACGCTCAGGGGGATAAAAACAGTACAATGAAGGGGTTCAAAACCACTCCATAATTTGTGGTCAATTGATTTTCAACATGGTTGCAAAGAAAATTCGATGGGGAAAGAATAGTCTTTACAATAGATGCTGCTGGGACAACAGGATATCCAAATGCAAAAGGAGGAGGTTGGACCCTGTCTCACATCATATTCAAAAATTAATTCAAAATGAAACAAATACCTAAGTGTAAAAGGTCTCAGAAGAAGACAGGGGTAAATCTTCATGATCTTGAATTAGGTGTTGGTTTCTTAGCTATGACACCAAAAGTACAAGCAACCAAATAGAAAATAGGTAAATTGGATCTCACCAAAATTAAAAACTTTCGTGTTTCAAAGGACACCTTCATCTTTTCATCAGGAAAGTTAAAAAAGACAACCCACAGAATGGGAGAAAATATTTGCAAATCGAACACCTTATAAGGCACTTAAATATAGGATATATAAAGAACTTACAACTCAATAATAAAAAGATAATCTAATTCTAGAACAGGCAAAGAATCTGAAAAAAACATTTTTCTAGAGAATATCTACAAATCATCAATAATTAAGATTCTCAGCATAGTTTTACATCAGAGAAATGTAAATCAAAATCACAATGAGACATTCATTCTGAACTTTTGTGACGATCGTCTCATGATCTAAGTTAGCCAGATCATTATCCTGTATACCTTACACTTATACAATGATGTATGTCAGTTATACTGCAGTAAAACTGGAAGAAAGAAACACAATGAAATACAACTTTAAACCCACTAGGATGGCTATAACAAAAAAGATAGCTAATAATGGGACTTCCCTAGTGGTCCAGTGCCTGACTCTGCGCTTCCAATTCAGGGGCCCTGGGTTCAATCACTGGTCAGGAAACCAGATCCCGTATGCCACAACTAAGAGTTCTCACACTGCACTAAAGATCCTACATGCCTCAACGAAGAGCGAAGATTCCACATGCCACAATGAAGATCCAATGCAGCCAAATAAATAAATAATAAATATTTCAAAATGATAATAACAAGTGTTGATAAGAATGTGGAGAAATTGGGACCCCACCCCCCCCCCCCCACATTGTCAGTGGATTGTAAATTCTTTAGCCATTTTGGAAAAACAGTCTGGCAGTTCTTCACATGCTAAATACAGAGTTACCATGAAAGTCGAGTGACTCTTTGTGGCCCCATGGACTATATAGTCCATGGAATTCTCCAGGCCAGAATACTGGAGTGGGTAGCTGTTCCTTTCTCCAGGGATCTTCCCAACCCAGGGATCAAACCCAGGTCTCCCACATTGCAGGCGGATCCTTTACCAACTGAGCCACCAGGGAAGCCCAAGCCAACAGCACCCAGTATTCCCAGGAGTTCTCCCATCCAAGTACTAACCAGACCTGACCCTGCTTAGCTTCCGAGATCAAATGAGATCCAGCGCATTCAGGGTGGTATGGCCGTAGACAGAGTTACCATATGACCCAGCAATTCGAATCTTAGGTATATACCCAAGAGAATTGAAAACAATGTCTATACAAAAACTCATATGTGAATATCAGCAGCGTTATTCATAATGGCCAAAAAGTGGAAGAACCCAAATATCCGTCAATTAATAGGGCAAGTACAATGTGCTATGTCCATACAGTGCAATACTATTTGGCACTAAAAAGAAATGAAGCACTGGAGTTTCCCTGGTAGCTCAGTGGTAAAGAATCCACCTGCCAATCCAAGAGACGTGGGTTTGATCCTTGGGCCGAGAAGATCCCACATGCCATGGAGCAACTAAGCCTGTGTGCCGCAATTACTGAGCCTGTGCTCTAGAGCCCAGGAGCTGCAACTACGGAGCCCACGTGCCCTAGAACCCATGCTCCACAACAGAAGAAGCCCTCACACCACAACAAGAGAGTAGCCCCCACTAGCTGCAACAAGGGTCCACACAGCAGTGACGACTCAGTGTAGCCAAAAATAAATATTTTTTTAAAAAGAAAGAAATGAAGCGCTGATGCATTATGTAAGTTGTGACAGTGTGAAAGTGAAAGTGCTAGTGACTCTTTGCTACCCCATGGACTGTAGCCCACCAGGCTCTTCTGTCCATGGAATTCTCCAGGCAAGAATACTGGAGTGGGTTGCCATGACTTTCTCCAGGGCATCTTCCCCATCAGGGATCGAACCTGGGTTTCTGGCATTGCAGGCAGATTCTTTACTGTCTGAGCCACTAGGGGAGCCTGGGTGAACTTTAAAAACATTATGTCAAGTGAAAGAAACTAAATATAAAAGACCACACACTGTATGATTCCGTATGGGAAATATCAGAAGGCAAGCCTATAAAGACAGAAAATGGTTTAGTGGTTGACACTGGCTGGGGCATTAGGAGGAAATGGGGAATGACAGTTAATGAGGACGGATTCCTTTTTGGGATGGTGAAAATGTCCTAAAATGAATTGCATGATTGCATGCAATTGCAATTGCATGATTCTGTGATTGTATTAAAAACTATTTCAGTGTACACCTTAAAATATTACTAGAAAACAAAACACTTCATATGCAAATTCACGGAGACAGTGTGTGTAAACCAATGTGTGGCTCAGTGTCAGACACAGGGGAAAAGCTGGTAAATGTTACCTGTGGATACCATAAGGAGAGGGGGTGCTGATCAACCTGTAGAAGAGCTGACCCTAGAGAATCAGGGGAGGAGTTGTGCTGGCCTTCTCTGCATAGTTGAAGGGCTGCATGGGGATGAGGCGTGTTGTCCCTGTGGCCTTATAAGGGGTAGAAAAAGAAGAGGAAGGATTCAGAGGAACAGATTTCATCCCAACAGAAATTGAGGACTGCTTCTCAGAATGACTTGCCCAGTGAAGTAGTGAGCTCCCTGTCATTAGAGGTCTTCAAACAGATACAGCTACATATTGGGATGGTACAGAGGACTCCAGTGTGAGGGGAACCTCTGAGATAGAGGACAGCTGATAGGCTTACAAAGTCTTGTTCAATATTCAGAAATTTTAAGCTAGTTGTTAAATTATCAATAACTTCTTATTAGCAGTGGTGGGAATACTTACAGCCATGGCAATCCTCATTTACTACACACCAGGACTTTTTTTTTTTGTCACGGACAGGTGCTTAGCAGCACATCACTGATCCAAGCCAACTGCTCCAACAGGTCTTTTGGAGTGCTTGTTACTCCGCAGAACGTGGGTCCACTCCCCCACGTGCAGCAAGGCCAATCTACTGACCCCAGGTTTTAGTGAAGGAAAGTCCAACATTTACTTCAGGTGGCAAGCAAACTGCATGAGCAGCTAATGCTCAAAAGGACGACCCAAAGTTCCCAGTGGCTTTCAGGGAGAGGTTTTTAAGGCAATATTTGTGTTGAGAACAGCAGCTCAGGGACTTTCTTCTGATTGGCTGGTGGTGAGGCAACAGGGTGATGTTTTGGGAATGAATCTCCGTCATCAACCTGGTTCCTGCCAGTCTGGAGTCTCCGTGCTTATGATCAGCATGTAGTGACCATCCTTTACCTGGGTGGCTGATCTTAGTTTCCGCAGAACAACTCAAAGATATGCATCAGATTGTTCTGTGTATCCCTTAAGGAGGGACTAGGACACTTTTTTTTTTTATCACTGAACTGTTAAGTTGTCATTGCGTTTCTTGATTGACTGCTTTCCCTTTGTTTCTGCATTCCCTCACTTCCCTAAGTCCTGACTGCTTAAGTCTGCTCTTTGAAACTCAGGGAAGGCTAGGAGATCAAAGCCTTTTTCTACAAACAAGAAACTGGGGACAACGAGGGGCTTTTGTACCCAGGAAGGCCCCAAAGTGTCCTTCTCAGTTTCACTTCCCCCTTTTCTCAATCCTGAGGGGAACAGGGGCGGACAAGAAAAGGGGAACAGGGGCGGACAAGAAAAGGAATAAAGTTTTGGATAGAGAGGTTAATCATAAACTCATCAGGGAAGCTCAGTTCCCAGGGGCCTTCGTTTCATGCTCATCCGTCCACAAACTTCCCAGATTCTCCTCCTTCACCAGCGGGTTCGCCTTCCCTGCCCCAGGATTTGATGAGCCTTGGCTTCTTCCATGAACTGTCTTCAGCTCTTCATCTCATCTAGGAGTTACCACTTAAGTGTCCCCTGTGGCTGGGTTCTTCCATACCCTGTCCCATGACCTTTGAGGCAAGTGGTGTAGATGAAAGAATTAATCAATAATTGATTTCGGGGCTTCCCTGGTGGCTCAGCAGTAGAGAATCCGCCTGCCAGTGCAGGGGGCTCGGGTTCAATCCCTGGTCCACATGCTGCAGGACAACTAAGCCCGTGGACCACAACTCCTGAGCCCACATGCCTAGAGACTGTGCTCTGCAATGAGAGAAACCTCTGCAGTGAGAAGCCTGAACACTGCAACAAAGAGTAGAGCCAGTGCAGCCAGAAATAAATACATCTTTTAAAAAAATAGTTGATCTAGAAAGAAATGAAAATTTTTATTTGAGCTAACCTGAGCATTGTAATCCAGGAGACCATCTTTCAGAAAGCTCTGAGAATTGTTCCACCCTTTTAGAGGTCAGAGCCCAGCTATGTAAGTTTTTGAGACGAAGGGCCATACCTAAGTTATTGACAGGTTACACAGTCCAGATCTACACTACAAAGTGTGTAGTGGGTCATGGGTCATCGTGGCCCCTTACAAGATGAAAGAAGGAATGTTATCACCTAGGGAGGTCTGCTTAATGCGGTTGCACAACACACCCTAAAGGGGAGGAAGGAGGCACAAACTGGCAAGGAAAGATTTTATGTTTAAATTTTCTCATCTCAGGCTTCCCTGGTGTCTCACTGGTAAAGAATCTGCCTGCCAATGCTGGGGACACGGCTTTGATCCCTGGTCTGGGAAGATCCCACATGCCTCAGAGCAACTAAGCCCATTTGCCACAACTGCTGAGCTAACGTGCCACAACTCCAGAGCATAATGAGAAACCCCTGCATCCCAACTATTAATAGAGAGTAGCCCCCACTCACCGCAACTAGAGAAAACTCCGTGCAGCAACGAAGACCCAACACAGCCAAAAATAAATAGATCGGGTTATTTTCAATTTTCTCATCTTGCCCTAAAAGATGAATTTTAATTTCATCAGTGGCCTAGTCTCCCTGTTTACAGTGGGGGACACTGAGCCCTGGGTGGGTGTTTGTTCATAGCACCGGGGCCTCGGAAGGAGCTCTCCTAGCTCCAGATACCTGCCGCCCGTCTTGCATGTTCCTGTTGGCATCTTCACCTGTAGTCAGAACTCCAAGCTGTCACTCTCTCTGGCATCAGCTGCTGCTCCTTGGCCCAAGGCTTGTGGCCGCCACAGTGCGGAGACACAGCCCCAGTGACCTTCTCTGGCTTCTGCTCTGCTGACGTAGCTGTGAGAAGATTTTCCTTAAAGTCCCCCAGGGCCTGATTCTTTGGATGGACTCATCTCGATTACCTTTCAACACAGGCCCTCAGGCTCCAGAACTTTCTGAAAAATGCCAAGAAAAACAAACAATGGGAGTCATCCCAGAGGAACTGGCCTGGCAGAAGGGACAGGCCTTAGGTGTTTTTGTTGCAGAGAAGAACCAGTTCTGACTCCATGTTGGAACTGTTTCTTTGACTTGCTTTTCATTGCTGTTGTTATGTGCATGCTCAGTCACTTGAGTCGTGTCCGACTTTTTATGACCCCATAGACTGTAGCCCACCAGGCTCCTCTGTCCATGGGATTCTCCAGGCAGGAATACTGGAGTGGGTTGCCACGCCCTCCTTGAGGGAATCTTCCCAACCCAGGGATCAAACCCGAGTCTCTTACGTCTTCTGCATTGGCACACGGGGTCTTTACCCCAGCACCACCATTATAACTATACATAATGGCCTGCCTCAGAGGACCCTGCCCCTCTGCCTGACTGTTGGACTGTATGTGTGTAAGTCACTCAGTTGTGTCTGACTCTTTGTGACTCCATGGACTGTAGCCTGCCAGGCTCCTCTGCCCGTGGAATTTTCCAGGCAAGAATACTGGAGTGGGCTGCCATTCCCTTCTCCAGGGGATCTTCCTGACTCAGGGATGGAACCCCAGTCTCCTGCATTGCAGGTGGATTCTTTACTATCTGAGTCACCAAGCAATTGTGGGAATAATTGTTAGCCTTTGTTCAGCTATTAGGAAGATAATCTCACCCTACCCATCTGTGAATGGCTGTAGGAAAGATTAACACACCCCTTCCACAGGCTAGCCATTCCCTGAGATGATTTGTAAGACTGATGGCCCTTTGTATTATTACTTCACTTCCTCATTGCTTCTCCCTCTCTATTCTGCCTTTTGACTTACTTCCTCACCAGTTCTCTCTGGTTCTGTAAAAGAAGCTGGCATCTAGACCCTGACAAATGGTTATTTTAAGACGTTAGTCTGCCATCTTCTTGGTCAGCCGGCTTTCTGATTAAAGGCATATTCCTTGTCTCAACACCTCGATTCATCGGCCTGTTGTGCAGCCAGCAGAGTGAGTTTGGACTCAGTAACATCCTAAGACCCCCACTCTACAATGCCTGGGCTTGTGGCATGTTCTGGAGGACCTTGGGAGAAAGTGCATGTTTCTGACATTTTAAAAATAAATAAATCATTACAGAACTGGCCAAAGCCTCCTTCACACAGTTCCCAGATCCCATTTTCTTCCAGCTCCTCAGAGGTCACCATTGTCCTGGATTTGGTGTGCCTGTGTATTTACAAAAAACATAGAACTGTTGTGTACACTTTTACACTTTATATAAGTATTTTCATTCCTTCTGTAATTTGCTTATTTCATTCAACATTGCGATTTTGGTTTGTTTGATTTTAAAACTTCTTAACTTTTTCTTTTAAAATAACTTCAGACTCCCAGAAAAGTTACTGGAGTAGTACAGTGAATTCCTGTATTACAGTCTTCAGTCAGATTTATCAGTTATGAACATTTTATCAAAACTGTTGGTTTTCTCTTCTTCGCTTTTTCTGAACGGTGTGAGAGTAAGTTACAGGCATTGTGCTTCTTTACTTGCATATATGTCTGTGAATGTTTCCCAAACATGGCCATTCTCTTACATAACCTCAGCACAAGTATCAATATCAGGAAATTAACATCAATGCAACTGACATTGAGATTTCACCCAATAGCAATTGGTTCCTAAATTTTAGCAGCTGTGTGATAGTCCAGGGTGGAAGAATCACAACTTATTTATCATTTTCTCATGGATGGACATTGGTTGGTCCCATTTCCTCTCACTCTAAGTGCTTCCTTTATCAATTGCCTCCTTATCCCTGTGTGTGTCCTGGGAGTGGGGCTGCTGGGGCCTGGCTACAGCACCCCTCTTTTGGATTTTGACAGTCTTTCAGAGCAGGCGCAGCTGTTTTTGTTCTCGTGGGGTGCTTCTCCTCCTTGGTGTGCTGGTGGCATTCGGGGGGCTGAGCACTGGGTTCTCACCTATCCCAGGTCATTTCTCATGTTGGTGTGTGTAGGAGAAACAGGGCAGGACCACATGTGTGGTTAGGCCAGTGAGAATAATGACGTATTCGAGGTGTTCTTGTGTGTCTGATGCTGCTTCATGCACATTACATGTGGCAGGGATTACCAGCTCCACTGCACAGATGAGAAGACTGAGGCCCACAGAGGTTAAAAACCTCACCCTGGGTCACATGGCCAGATGTGGCAGGGCTGGGCCCAAGACTGCGTGAGTCCTAGTTTTTCATCTTTGGGCTACGTGGGATGTGAAGTGACCACCAAGTCTCTAATTGTAGGGAGAAGGTGGCTGGGGACAGCCATGAGTGACTGCCCCCCACTCCCGCCCCGGAGTATCAAGGGTCAGCTGGTTCTCCAGAATCAGACATGAGGAAAACACCCCTGGAGCCTCTGGACAGTTTTGCCCCAGCTCGAGAAATAGCTGCCACTTCAAAAGGAGGGAGGCTTTGGGCTTCTGGAAGCTCAGCTTGCGCATGGGAGCCCCACCGGGCAATTCAGTTATGGCTCTTAGAGGTTTACTGTCAATCACTCCCAAGATAATAGCACACAGTGTGCGCATCTCATCTCCTCTACTCCCGAGGGAAACCCTCTCTGCCTGTTATACTTACTCCCCATTTCACGGAAGAGGAGACTGGGGGTGAGTGTGGTTAGACAGGCAAATATCCTCTGAGTGAGTCAGTGCGGAACTGGCTTTGCAGTGTGTGAAATGACCACCAAGCCGGCCCAGGAGACCCCAAAGCCACCAGCTCTCCACACGTTTATGTGACAAACCAGTGTATTTCCACACAGTGATTTAAGATGATTTTAATCATATAAGTAATGCATCATTGGCATAAAAATTTGAAACAACCCCCCTGCATGCACTTCTCAGAAATAACAGTTCTTAATGATATCATTGGTCCCATCACTTCATGGGAAATAGATGGGGAAACAGTGGAAACAGTGTCAGACTTTATTTTTCTGGGCTTCAAAATCACTGCAGATGGTGATTGCAGCCATGAAATTAAAAGACGCTTACTCCTTGGAAGGAAAGTTATGACCAACCTAGATAGCATATTAAAAAGCAGAGACATTACTTTGCCGACAAAGGTCCATCTAGTCAAGGCTATGGTTTTTCCAGTGGTCATGTATGGATGTGAGAGTTGGACTGTGAAGAAAGCTGAGTGCTGAAAAATTGATGCTTTTGAACTGTGGTGTTGGAGAAGACTCTTGAGAGTCCCTTGGACTGCAAGGAGATCCAACCAGTCCATCCTAAAGGAGATCAGTCCTGGGTGTTCATTGGAAGGACTGGTGCTGAGCTGAAACTCCAATACTTTGGCCACCTCATGCGAAGAGTTGACTCATTGGAAAAGACCCTGATGCTGGGAGGGGTTGGGGGCAGAGGAGAAGGGGACAACAGAGGATGAGATGGCTGGATGGCATCACTGACTCGATGGACATGAGTTTGAGTGGACTCTGGGAGTTGGAGTTGGTGATGGACAGGGAGGCCTGGTGTGCTGCGATTCATGGGGTCGCAAAGAGTCGGACACGACTGAGTGACTGAACTGAACTGAATGATGTCATACAGAGCTTTCAGGACATTATTTCTGTGTATGTTTATATTTCTCTGTCTCTGTGTTTATATAAATTGCAAATGGGTCAACAAACTTTAATGAGCACTTTCTTTGCCAAGTACTATAAGGATACATATGCATGGGAAATTTTTAAAGTTTCTTCAAGAACCAGAATAGTGTAGAGGTTATTAGCCCAGACTCTGGATCCAGATTATCCAGATTTGAAGCCCAGCTCTGCCACTTAGAGGCTGTGTGAACTTGGGCTTCCCTGATAGCTTAGCGGGCAAAGAATCCACCTGCAATGCAGGAGCCTCAGGAGCCCCAGGAACTGAGGGTTTGATACCTGGGTGGGGAAGATCCCCTGGAGAGGAAATGGCAACCCACTCCAGTATTCTTGCCTGAAAAATCCCCATGGACAGAGGAGTCTGGTGGGCTATAGTCCAAAGTGTTGCAAAGAGTCAGACATGACTGAGCGCACACGCACGGCCTTGGATGAGCTGTTCAATCTTTCTGTGCTTCAGTGTCCTCATCTTTACATGGACTATCAGGTAGATATGTTAGTTTCCAAGAGCTGCAGCGGCAAGTCATCACGAACCTTGCAGCTATTAACAATAGAAATGTATTTTGTCATGGTTCTGGAGACCAGAAGTTCAAGACCAAGGGGTCAGCAGGGTTGGTTCTGTCTGGCAGCTCTGAGAGAAAAATAGGAGCCATGCCTCTCTCCGGCCTCTGGTGGTGGCCATCAGTCCTCTACTTTCTTCCCTGCCTTCATGTGATTTTCTTGTATCTCTGTGTCTGTTTTGGGGGCTGCTGCATGCAGGATCTTAGTTCCCTATACTGAGAACCCCTGCCTCCTGCAGTGGAAGCTCAGAGCCCTAACCACTGAAGCCAGAGAATTCCTCTATGTCTTTCTATGAGAACACCTCTCACTGAATTTAGGGTCCACCCTAAATCCAGAGAGCTTCTCTGGTTGCTCAGACAGTAAAGAATCTGCCTGCAATGCAGGACAGCTGGGTTTGATCCCTGGGTTGGGAAGATCCCCTGGAGAAGGGAACAGCAACCCACTCCAATATTCTTGCCTAAAGAATCCTGTGGACAGAGGAGCCTGGCAGGGTACAGTCTATGAGGTCACAAGGAGTCAAACACAACTGAGCAACTAACACGAAATCCAGAATGATGTCATCCTTAATTACATCTACAAAGATCCTTTTTCCAAGTGAGGTCATATTCACGGGGGCTGGGTGCTAGAATTTGGATTTGTCTCTCTGGGGGACACGATGCTAGCCACTCCAGTAGGTGTGAGGATGACTGTGTGCCCTGGGCTATTGGGGATGAACAGGCACGTTGCTGCCCTGACTGGCATTTCCAGGGCCCCGCCCCTCCCACCCTGGCCCCTCCATGTCGTCTGTGTACTGACCCCCTTGTACAGAGTGATCGGGCCATCCCGTGACACTGACTGCTGGGACCAGGTCTCTTTCTCTCAATAGACCCACTTGGTCCTGGAGCGGGGGCCCGATCAGGACTGCGGGTGAGACGGAGCTGGCCTTTTCCCAGTCCTCCCCTTCCATCCCACACTCCCCTTCCACCCCCGAGTTCCGGCCAAGTCTGCACAAGGGGGCCTTAGTTCTCCTTCCAGTGATGTGTCATTGGAACTTTCTGAGCTGCTTCCCCCGGGCCCACACAGGCAGCCTGAGGCCAGCGCCCTCGTGAGCTGGGAACTAAGGGGCCTTCTCCCAGACTGACAGCATCCAGCCAGCGCCCCACACCCTTAGCTGACTCCACACCCAGGTGGCCCCTCGGGTGGCCTCTCCACCCCAGAGCAGGGCTTTCCTCTCTCCTTACCAAGGTTTAATAGGCCCATGACTTGATGCAGGCAGCATGCCAGGGTGGACACACCATGCCAAGTCCCTCCTTCCTCTGGGAGCTGGTAAGAAGGTCCCCAAATAAGCCAGGATGCTGAGCCCAGGCCTGGTCCCTGTGGCCCAGGGCGAGGGACTTCCTGGTGTCTGGCCACCCTGCACCTGGGTGGGGCAGCCTGGGTGTCCTCGGACAGCCCACCCCTTGAATTGAAAGGCTGTTAGGACTGCTAATTAGAGCTGATCTCTCTATTACCCCCATGCAAGCAGAAGGGAAACAAGTCATGGAATGATTTCTGTGTCCAGTGGAATTGCCCTGAAGTTTCTGGGCTCATTATTTTGTGCTAACAATGCCATTCATTACTCGGGGTTCCTGTGGCTGCCTTCGCAGGACCCTCAGCTGGAGCTTGGCTAGTGAGGAGGAGGGTGTGGGTGCTGGAGTGGTTGACTGTGCCAGCAGATGACGTATCGGCTGTTGCGTGGGCTCAGTGATGGTCCCTCAAAGTTCGAGCTGGTGTGGCCAAGCTGTTTAATGACGGTGATCGTGGCAGTGCAACAGCCCGCGTGGTGCCGGCTCAGGGCGTTCGCACCTCTGCCGGCCTGCTTGAGCCCGACAGTCCCGCCTGGAGCTCCAGCGTCAGCTCCAGCATTTAATGGTCACACGTGGGCATCCAGAAAGCTCAAGTGACCTGAGGCTCAAGGTCATCAGGGACTTGGGTTAGGGGGGCATCTTCCTGGCCCCATTACCCTTCCTTGGCCTGGTCAGCGCAGGTGTCCCTGCCACTCTGTCCCTCCAGGGCTCTGCTGCTCCTGTGACCTGGTGCAAGGCTCAAACCTCCCGCAGACTCAGCTGCTCGTTCGCTAACTTACAGTCCTTGCTGCAGCCTTTGAAACTTACTTCCACTCCAGCCTCTGATCCTGCCAAGCCACCACTTTACAGGGCCCCGAGCAAACCCTTGTTACTTCCACCCTCGCCCACCCAGAGGGGAAGAACCCTGAACAACTTGGACAATTCCTGGAAAGCAGCATCTTAAGAGCCTTTGGCCTCTTGAGTGGTTTAGTCTGAGTGGCCACATGTAGCCCCTTCAGTGCTCATCTCTGGAAGGTTTCTGCAGTAACCCCAGGTCTTATTTGTCTTTCCACCGGCACTAGCTGAGCTCAAGTTATAAAAGGGATCCTCCAAGTTATTTGTTTCTGTGCCCCAAAATTGGCTTTTTTGTTCATGTCAAGCCATGGTTCCCCGGCACTTGAACTTGAGCTGGGCTCAGATGTTGACTTGGGTACAAGATGAGTGCAACACACAAAGGTGTACCCCAGTCTAAACGTGCTGAGTCCTAAATCAAGGCTGCAATTTGGGAGAACTCTAGGGAGAGGCAGAAAATAAGAATTCCAATTAGCGAGTTGAAAAGAGAAACAGTAGCTAGCATTTCCTGAATTGTGTGCACTCTGCCAAGTTCTTGACAGATGTCCCATCAAATTTTCACAATTATCCTATGTGGTAAGGAGTATTATTATTTTTATACAGTGAATAAATGGAAGTCCAGAGAAGTAAAGGATCTGGCCAGAGATCACACAGCCTGGATCCAAGCCTAGGGCTTGTAGTGCATCCAGCAGCCTTCTTCTGAATGAGCCCTGAAGGATGGGAAAACTTTATCCCCAACAGTTTGTTATAAAAAAAAAATACTAGACATACAGACGAGTCAAAATAATTTTGGAGTAAGCACATACCCTTGATGTTTTTCTTTATCTGCTTTCTAAAGATACTTATTCCTGTTTCTCCGTGAGTCCACCTTATTTTTTCTGCTGCATTTTAAAGAAAGTTCTGGACACCCCAGAATATTTAGCACATGTATCATTAACTAGAGTTCAGTATTTCTTTATGGTTCTTTTTTATTATTTTGGTGTAAAATTTACATATGATAAAATGTAAATATACCTAGCTAAGTGTACCAGCTGAACTTCGTATAAATGGATACATATCATTTGTATTTTTTGGCATCTGGCTCCTTTCTCTCGCAGTGCTTTTGAGGTTTATACATGGGATGGTGTGTATCAGTGGTTCCAGTTTGTTGTTGAATATTTTTCCGCTATGTGAGGTACCACTGTCTGTTCATTCTCTGATTGATGGATGCCTGGACCAGTTTGGGGCTATTATGAGTAAATCTGATATGAACACTCAAGGAGAGGTCTTTTCATGGGCATACTTTTGCCTTTATTTTGGGTACATAACTATGAGTGGAATGGCTCAGCCATGGGGCAGGTGTATATGAAAGTTGACTTGAAAAGACTGCCTTTTTTCGAAGTGGTCATACCAATCTACACCAATAAAGCGTGAGCGTTCTGTTTACTTCCCGTCCTTGCCAACATGTGATGTTATCAGTCTTTTTAATTTTAGCCATCCTAGTGGTTGTGTCGTGGTATCTTATTGTGGTTTTAATTTGCATTTCCTTAATGACTAATGATGTCGAGCACTTTTTACCTGCTTCCTGGCCATGTCTTCTTCTTTGAAGCATCCTCAAAGCCCCTTTAAAAAATTAATTTGTGTGATCTCTATTAGATACATGCTTTGCAAATATTTGCTCCCAGCCTGTAGTTTGAGTGATCAGTTTTATGTTTTGTTTTTGTTTTTTTTGAGTCTTCATTTTCTTCATGAGGTGTTTTCATGGGCACAAGTTTCAGTGTTTATATGACTAACTTATCCACCTTTTCCTTTATGGTTCTTGCTTTCTGTGTCTCGTCTAATAAATGTTTGCCTACCTGTTGAGAGGAGGTCACAGAGAATCTGAAGGTACTGCAGGTGGACAGAATAGCTGGAGCCAGAGTGTCAAGTGGGGATGTGCAGGTTTTGCAGGGGTGGTGGACAGCAGCCTCCTTCTGTGGGTGGGGGCTCCAAATGGGAATGCCTTCAGTATCAGGGACTGGATTGGACTCTTCCGGCAGTGGGGGCCTTTGAGGGTTTTAGAGCAGGGCAGGGACATGACCACAAAAGGAGAGATGACACAGTCCCTTTGGTGCTAGAGCCTGGGGCAGAGTTTCTACTTGCTCACCCTGAAAGCAGCAGCCTGTACCTCAAGGAGCAGGTGGGACTGCTGGGGGCTGGGGATAGGGGATTGGGTTCATCTCTGTGGGCCCAGAGGCCAGTCAGTCCCCACCACATCTTAACCAGTCCATTTCTTCTTGCCAAGAAAGCCCAGGGGCTGGTGAGAGCAAGTTGCTAGCTGGAAGCCCAGGGAAGGTGCTTACATATGTTGATTTAGAGCCAACCCTCCCAGTAGATCCAGAATCCTTAGAGGGACCCTCCCCCCCAACCCTGGTCCCTGACCTCACCTTCTCCCACCCTCACCCTTCTACCTCCTGCCACCCCCAGGCTTCCTGGTGGTTCCTTCTGGACCAGGCAGCTCAAGCCTGGTGCTCGAGGCCTTTGCTGCCCCTGAGTCTGGAATCTTTTCCCCAGCTGTCTGCATCCAGATGTTACTCAGTCTTTTCAATGAGGTCTCCCCTGACCCCAGCCCTTTGCTTGCCGGGCTGGTGCTCAGCACCATCTAACACCCCAGGGTACCCCTTCACCGTGTCTGTGGCCTGACTCCTCTCCCAAAGGTGAGGGGTTTTTCTCCTTTTTAAGCTGTTTTGTTCTCTGCTCTAACCCCATGCCTGGAACAATATCTGGTGCTTTCAGGCCCTCAGACAATATTCATAGTATAAATGAATTCAGGGTGAACTTTCTCATTTTTTTCAAAGCTTGTTTAATCTTGGTTCCACAAGAGAAAGTGGAGACCCTTGTCCCAAAAGTCCAGGTCCTACCTAGGCCACCTGGCAAACAGAGGAGTCTTCCAGGCTACTTCTCCTCATTGTACAGATGCAGATACTAAGGCCCTAAGAGGGAATGGATGTGCTCACAGACTTCACTAAGCAACCTAAGCCTAGTTAGTGGCAGAGAGGAAATGGGAGCCAATTGCTCTCTCTCCAGTGGCTGTTAGAGTCCTAATTGGCCTCTGAGGGGAAGCCTGGGGCCAAGCAAGAAGATTTTAGGATGACTATAAAGCCTTTTGGTGCCAGAAGATATTTTTGTGCTTCTAAGGAAGGCTAGAAGAACCTAGAAGACCAAGAGTGTGTATTTCTGGGTGATTCTGGCCTCCGCTGTCTTTACTGCGTTCCCAGAGGAGATGTGGGCCATACTTCAGGGCCTGGGAAGAGGTCATGTTTGTATGAGCTGGGCTGCCCTGCCCTCAAACTCGAAATGAGACCCAATTCCACAGCCTATAGATGCCCCCCAGCTGCCCCTCCCAGCCTCATGACGCCTGCAGCTGCCTGGACACTCCTGTTGGCCTGGTGACCTGGCACACTCTTGTGTGGACCCAGAGGAGAAATTCATAAGAACCCCCGACACACGCAACTTCCAGGGAGGGAGGGCTTCTAGAAGGATTTAGGAGTGAGGAGCCTCAGAAGAGGGAATTTTTAGCACACTAATGTTGCTGGATCTCTCACTGTATATATCTTTCTAGTCTGGTCTCTGCAAAACCCAACACAGCTGGACCTGTTTAACCCCACCTTCCCAGCCTCCCCACCACCCAGAGAACTGCCAGGACCCCCGCCCTCCCCTCTAGGGAATGCTGTTCCCTCATCAGGACTCCTGGGTCCCCCATGTCCTCTGACCTCAGCAAATGGTTCCACTTTTCTGTGCCTCTAGCAGGGCTCATTCTGGCTTCATCCTGCCCCACCCTCAGGCAGCTCCTTAATAGCAAATGCCAACCTGATCTCTGGTGCAGCATCTCAGGGATACAGGATGAAGGAGGGGCACCAGCTGCATCTTCCTGGTTTTATAACTGCCCCTTTCTATCTGATGAAGGTTTTCACCCATGGGAAGTCCCTGGTGGTCTGGTGGTTAGGATCCGTGCTTCTGCTGAAGGAAGCACAGGTTTGATCCCTGGTCAGGGCGCAGCTAGAAAACAAACAAAACCCACAACCACAGTGAAAAAGGTCTTCACCCCTGCAGATACCCGGAGAGATTTTGTTTCTCCGGTAGCAGGCAAACAGACCACGCAGCCCCCACCCCACCCCCGACTCAGAATTTGAGGCACCAAGATGTTATTTCTCAGGCCCGTGATACTCCTCCTTTGCCGGGGACCCTGAACTGTTACATCCTCATCCTGGGGATTGACTGGGAGAGACACAAGGAAACCTGGAAATGTCTGTATCAGCGCATCTAACCGAAATACAATGCAAGCCCCTTGTGTAGTTTTACGTTTTCTGGTAGTTACACTAAAAAAGGAAAAATAAATAGGGTGAAATTAATTTTAATAATGTTCTATCTCAGTATGTCCAAAAAGGTCAGTTCAATACACAATCAGTGTAAAATATTATTAATGAACTATTTTCTGGTCTTTTTCTTTTCATAGCATGTCTTTGAAATCCTGTGTGTATTTTACACTTACAGTGGGTCTCAGTTCAGACAACTCACTCTTAAGAGTTTACATGACCAGTGGCTATCATATTGGACAGCACAACTCTCTGTCTTGATCTGGGTGATGGTTACGTGGGTGCAGACATATGTAAAAGTTTGTCTAACTGTATATTAAAGACTAGTGCATTTTACTGTGTGTAAATTACACTTCAGTTAAGAAGTTGTGTTTTTTTTTTTTTAATTCTCTTCAGGTCTCTGCTCAAATACCATTGTTTTCCTGAACCCCTCCCCTTCCCCCGGGGTTGGAATTAGCTCCTTCCATTGCACTCTCCTCCTGCTATATTTATTCTGACCTTACAGCTGGTTGTTTCTGTGTATGTCTTACTCATTTTAAGTGCCTTAAGGTGAAGATCAAGCCTTAAGGCTTGTCCATTTTTTAATTCCCCAAAAGGCCCTGGCTATGCAGATGCTGAATAAGCAAGCATGATTTATTCAGTCCAATAAGAATTGAATCCCCATTTGTTGTCAAGTCCTCTCTGGACCTGCGTCAGGATGCGCTGATCATTCTATTCTGTTCTCAGTCCTATTCCAGATGTTGGCAAAGGAGAGAGACAGGAAAAGGAGGAGGAAGATGGCACGGGGCCCGGCTTGCCAGGCACTCCCAAGAACTGCATCCCTCGCAGGGACATCAGCGTCCTGGAGAAGCTCGTCAAGACCTGCCCGGTGTGGTTGCAGCTGGGTCTGGGCCG
The DNA here is from genome assembly GCF_033118175.1 of Dama dama. NCBI lineage: Eukaryota > Metazoa > Chordata > Mammalia > Artiodactyla > Cervidae > Dama > Dama dama. The sequence goes on from NC_083693.1 coordinate 64,567,649, forward strand.
GGCGGAGGCGGCCAGGATCCTACATCGGGAGGCGGCCGGGGTGAGTGGGGTGGTCTCTGCACCTCGTGGCCGATGGGCGGGTACAGCTGTAAGGAGCTGCTTGGGCTCCCACGGAAAAGGAGCTGCCCTCTAGACAGCCGCCCGTTTGCTCCCTTCTCAGGTTTGTCAGCGTTCCCACCAGAACTCAGGACTGAGGGACTGTTGGGCCGTCTGGTTTCTGCCTTGGAGAGCAGGTGTCCCGCTGCGGAGCCTCGGGCAGCATGGCTAGCGGGGTGTGTCTGGGTACTTGGGAGTCCCAAGCAGGACTGGCACTTCGAGAACTCAGCCAGGCATCCAGGGACTAGAGAATATCAGAGTCCAAGGGACCCGAGAAATCACTTTACATCCTCCTTATTTTACATGAGAGGACGAGGGGCTGTGTGATAGAATCGAAAGGTTTCTCTTACTTGAGTTTTTTTTTTTTTTTTTGGTTTTGAGTCAGGCTCCGTGAGTTGGGAAATGGCTTAAATTTTCTGAACCTCACTTTTCTCTTTGAAATGGGGCCATTAATAGTATTTTCCTCCCCATGGTACAAACATTACAGAGGAAGATAGATAGGTACATAATAAAATATGAGTCAGAGCTCATCAAATCCCACTCACCTTCCACCACCCCCATACATGCTACTTCCTTTAAATTTTTTTAATTTGTTTAATTTAAAAAGTGATACATATATGTATTTATTGTAAAAAAAAAATATCAAGCTGGACAGAAATGATAAAGTAAGAAGTAAAGTGTCTGATAAAGGTCTTTGCCACCTACTCTTTTTCCACTTATCTACTACCCAGAAGTCTTTTTTTGTTCGGGGCTTTTTAAAATTAAGGTGAAATTCACATAACATAAAATTAGCTATTTTCAAGTGAGCAACTTAGTATGTTCACAGGGTTGTGCAAGCATCACTTCTATCTAGTTCCAAAATATTTCATCGCCCCAAGATAAAGCCCCATATCCATTAAGCAGTTACTCCCTGTCCCTTCTTCCCCTGGCCCCCGACAGCCACTGGTCTGCATCCAAGTCATTTTTGCTGAACATGTATGTCCTGTTCATCTTGCGTTCAGACCCCCACATCTGTAATAGCTAGCATTCTCCAGAGGGTGAAAGTGTTAGTTGTTCAGTCATGTCCAGCTCTTTGCGACACCATGGACTATAACCCACCAGGCTCCTCTGTCCATGGGATTATCCAGGCAAGAATACTGGAGTGGGTTGCCATGCCCTTCTCCAGGAGATCGTCCCAACCCAGGGATTGAACTCAGATCTCCTGCATTGCAGGCAGATTCTTTACCATCTGAGCCTCCAAGAAAGCCATTCACCAAGCACTTGCTATATTCTGGGCACAGTCCAAGTTCTTCAGTGCAGTTTATCCTCACAGCAGCCCTCTGAGATAGATATTACTGTTATGCCCATTTTACAGATAAAGTAACTGAGACAGCATGCAGCTGAGTGTCCCACAGGCTCACACAGTTAGCCAGGGCCCGAGCTGGCATTTGAACCCAGGTGGCTGGGGAGTGCCCATGTACAGGTTTTATTTGACACGGATAGAATCATATCTTTTAGCCACTTGTGTTGCTCTCACTGTCAAGTGTGGTATGTATCGCTAAGCTCTGGGGAATAGTCCAAGCTTCTAAACACAGGAGACTCAGGTGGATAGTGGACTCATTTACCATGGACTGGATAAAATCCATCAAGTTGGCAATTGTACCTGAACTTTGGAATTACTGGAACTTATGGAGAAGATGGTGGCAGAGGATAAGATGGTTAGATGGCATCACCGACTCAATGGACGTGAAATTGAGCAAAGTCCAGGAGATAGTGAAGGACAGGGGAGCCTGGCATGCTGCAGTCCATGAGTCACAAAGAGTTGGACACGACTTAATGACGGAACAACAACAGCAGCAACGACATGGGGCCTCTAGCAAAGTCCCACAGAGGCCCCTGCCATAGTGAGTGGGGACCAGAGACACCTGAAGACCAAGCAGAATCCCGAGGGAGCAAAGGGAGGCCACTCCCAGCTATGAGGTAGGTGCCCTGTGGACCTTCCCAGCCCCACCTGATCACCAAGTCAGCCTGGGAGAGAGTTAGAGGGGTCAGGCAGGGAGACTGTAGTCCTCAGGAAACTAGATCTGTTATTTCGTTCCTCCCCCACCTAAAAGGCTTTCCGTTTTGAACTGACTGAAGGCTTCAGAGCAGATGATGAAACTGCACAGAAAATAAAATTGGAGACTCACACCAGCAGGTGTTCTGGTCAGCGTTCCCAGGCTGCAGGCCTGGTTGGTTGTCCACTCCCCTGTTAGGATCTGAGGGGAGGCTGCAGCTGAAAAACAGGCCCACGTGCAAGGTTGCGATGCTGAGGGTGACCGTTTTCTGGACCTTTCTGGGTCATCAGGAGAGGTGTGTCCAGGCCTGTGTGTAGATGGAGGTGGAATAGTGAGGACCTGTCCCAAGGCAAACTGCATTGGGTGTAAGTCATGTCCACTTCATCAAATGGTTCAGTCCTCAAAAAGTTTGGGATAAGCCTTACTCAAAACAATAGTAGTGGTCTATGTGGAGCATGCTTATTAATGTCAGTATACCAAGTACAGTATAGTATGATTGTCATCTCATTGAATCCTCGCATAAATCCTGTGAGGTGGACTCTGCCATGATCCTCATTTTACACATAATGAAACTGAGGCTGGAGGGAGAGCACCCTTGTTTGTGCTTCCCAAACGCAAAAACTCAAAGGCTTCCCAAGCTGAGGATTTGATTGCAAGTGGTTTATTTGGGAGGTGACCCTAGTGACCACAAGTGGGGGAAATAAGACAAGAAAGTGGAGACAGCTAATAAAATCAACCCTAACCCTAATAAAGGGCTTCCCTTGTGGCTCAGCTGGTAAAGAATCCACCTGCAATGTGGGAGACCTGGGTTTGATCCCTGGGTTGGGAAGATCCCCTGGAGAAGGGAAAGGCTACCCACTCCAGTATTCTGGCCTGGAGAATTCCATGGACTGTATAGTCCATGGAGTTGCAAAGAGTTGGACATAACTGAGCAACTTTCACTTTCACGTTCATGCAGGTTACCCCGGGGGCACATGGAGCTGACTTCTCCTGGGGAACTTTGGGAGTCAGGGTAGAACACACATCTCAAGGTCATTCTACCCAGAGGGCTGAGGGAGCTGGTGTTATTGACCAACTCCTGAGAGCCGCTGGTTCCGGGCAGTGGGGGATGACGGTTCATGTTCTAGCACCTCCCTTCTGCTGTCAGTATGAGAAGCTCTGACTCTGGCCAGAAATAGCTGATGGGCAAAGAGATGCCAAGCTGGCTGCTGGAAGCAGGCCTGGGGTCCACTAAAAAGAGTGGGCGGGACCCAGCAGCATCTGCCACTGGGAGTGAAGTCACCTGTCCAAGGTCACACGGGTAGTGAGTTACAGGGCTGAGATTTGACCCCAGTCCTAGCTAAGCCAGAGCACACCCCTCACAAGGGTGAAAGTTAGTAGCAGGAAAGAAAAAGAAGTGACTTTCTGAGGTCAACCAATACCAGATGGGTGTGAGTATGAGACATGTACAAAGATGGGTAAACTATGGTCTTAAACACGTATGAAGATGGGTAAACTATTATCTTACCACTGTTTTCTCAGAGTGTCTGGGAGGGTGGGTCCTATGCATAGATATGAATGAGATGGCACGGGGAGGAGATGTCTAAGTGCTATGTGAAAGGCAGGACAGCGAGGGATCTGGAAGAGGGAGGGAACGTGTCCAGGTGGGCTGATCCAGGCAAACTTCCTGGAGGAGGCAGATGCTGAGTCCTGTGTCCAGAGCCTTGAATCTGATCCCAGGAGTGAGACCACAGGCTACTGTTAAGACCACAGGTTGGGAGCTGGAGGAGGTCAGCTGGGCCCTTCCCACTGCTGCCCCCTTACTGCCCCCTCCATGGCCACAGGGATTGGGGCAGCCCCGAGGACCATAGAACTGGAGGAGACACCTTCTGTTCACTTCTCTGCCCTCACCTCTACTCCTCCCCATGAGCTTCTGTATTTTCAAGCAGAAAGCAAAGCCCTAAGGCTTGTGCTCTGATACAAACTTGTCTCGCTTTTACCCAAAGTTGTTCTTTGCGTGATCTTATTTGATTCTCACAGTGACTTCTTTCTGGTTGGTGTTATTGGCATTTCCATTTCCAGGTAAGAAAATGGAGGCACAGAGAAGTTAAGTCACTTGCCTGAGGTCACACCGCTAGAAAGTGCAGAGTCTGCACGGTGTGATCTGCAGGGATGCTGGGAAGGCCCTTTGCTGTATATTATCACTCTCAGGGAACTGTCTGAATTTCCATCAGTGCAATGGCTTCATAGTTTTTAAAGATACAGACACTGAATAGCCCCCAGGCTGTGAGAGTTCAGAGGGTCCTCAGAGATCACAGGGCCCCACGCCCTCATGATGCTGATGAGGGACAGTGCTTCATCGTGTCTGGGGCCAGTGGTCAGGAGACTGGAGATCCCGCCCCTTTGTCTCAGCTATCTGTATGACCTTGACCACATTCCCCCACCCCCACCCCTGCCCAGTCCCTCCCCATCTCCTGCAGCCTGCTTCTCTGATAAGGTGCTGGGAACATATTGGCCTATTTTTGATTTGCATGGACCCAGAGCAAGGCAGTCAAAAGCCACCTTTATTCATTCTACACCCAAAGGGTGGGGTGTTTTTTCTTTTAGTTTTATTTCAGAAGTCTTCCGTTTACAAAGAAGTTACCAAGATAGTTCAGAGAGTTTCCTTATGTACTTCTCACGCAGTTTCTCCCACTGTTAAGGTCTAACAATAGTCTGGTACATTTGTCACAGTTACTGAACCAATATTGCTACGTTTTTACCTAATGTCATTTTGTGTTTCGGGATCCCCTCCAGGGCACCACATCACATATACTCACAAGTCTCCTTAGGCTCCTCTTGGCTCAGACTTTCTTTGTTTTTGACGATCTTGACAGCTTTGAGGAGTACTGGTCATGCGTTTTGTAGAATGTCCCCTGATTTGTCAGATGGTTAGACAGGGGTACAGGTTTGAGGGAGGAAGATCCCAGAGCCAAAGTGCCATTCTCATCCCACTGTGACTAAGGTAAGTATTATCAACATGACATCACTGTGGTTGTTGACCTTGATCACCTGTCAGGGTCCACTGTAAAGTTACTCCTTCCCCTCCTGCTTCCATATCATCCTCTTTGGAAGGAAGAGTGGGGACTTGTGCTCCTCCTCCCTGAGGGTAGAGCATCTGTGTAAATTATTTGAAATTCTTCTGCACAAAGGATCTGTCTCTTCTCCATTTATTTAGTTATTCAATCACTTACTTTATCAGTATTGACTCACAGATATTTATTTTATGCTTTGAGTTATAATTCAGTGTTGTCATTGTTGTTTAGTTGCTAAGTCATGTCCATCTCTTTTGCAACCCCATGGACTGTAGCCCACCAGGCTCCTCTGTCCATGGGATTTCCAAGCAGGAATACTGGAGTGGGTTGCTATTTCCTTCACCAGGGCTCCAGCAGATCTTCCCAACCCAGATCAAACCTGCATCTCCTGCATTGGCAGGTGGATTCTTTACCACTGAGCCACAGGGAGGCCCAATATAGCCCAATACTACTATAATTATTTTGTTGCTCAAATTGTTTCAACTTGGGCCACCGGGAGCTCTTTCTATTTGTTTCTGTGTCCCTTTGATGAACTCCCATCATTCTGTGTGTGTTTTACTTATTTGTTTGTTTGGAGTACTTCCTCACTTTCTTACACTAAAAGATGCTCTAAACTGTCTTATATATTTCTTGCCCTAGTCCTAGGCTCAGCCATTTCTCACTGGGAAATAATATTAGAAACTAAGATCTGGCACTCAGTGTTGCTACTGGGGTGTCATTGCTTTTAGACCTCAAGGTGGTCTTTTAATGAATGAAACCTCTTGTAAGATTGCTTTTTGTAGTGAGGGGTTAGCAAGAGCTGCAGTAACCTGAGTTGTGATATGGACCAACCACATTCAAGGCATCTTCCTCTACTGTGAGCCCAAGGATGCCAATTCCATTCAGTATTAGTTTGGCAAAAGCATCAGTGAAGCTGCTTTTCTTGCCTTCAGGGTGCTAGGACCAGGGTAGAAATCACAGCCAGCAGGTCTGCTGTGTTGCCAAGCGCTATCTCTCATCTTTCCAACAGCCCTGCAGAACAAGGGGCGGGCTCTTTATTTTATTTACTTATTTTTAATTTTTATATTTTGGTCACACTGTGTGGCTTGCAGGATCTTAGTTCCCTAACCAGGGATCAAACCCGGGCCCCTGCAGTGAAAGCACCAAGTCCTAACCACTGGACCACCAGGGAATTCCCGGGGGCTCTCTATTTTATAAGTGAGGAAACTCACTTCTGACGGTAAGGAACCTACCCTGAGTAATATGGCTACTAAGTGATAGAGTGTGATTTGCACTAACTGCCTTCAAAGACTTAAAAAACAAACAAAAAAAAATACACAAAAAAACCCCATGATGTCTCAGCCTTATCCCCCAAAATGCATATTTCTTTGGTTTAGAGTGGGGCTCAGCCATCAGCAAGGTTTTCAAGCTCCCTCAGTGATTCTGATGTGCAGCCAGGATTGAGAAACCCCACTCCTTGCCAGACTACAATCTCATTGTACGTCACAAAGATGGGCTGCATATCCAAACTGGGCTTCAGCCACCAGACCCCCGACCTCCACGGGCACCGATGCCCCTGCACGTGTGAACTCCATAAAGAACTAGCCACTTCTGTTCCAGCCCTAAAAAGCATGATTGGAAAATTTCCCCAAGCAACTGGAAAATAGTCCTAAAATAACAAAAGTGGAAAAGCAGACAGCTCTGGATTGACCAGGCCAAAAAGGGATAGTAAAAACAAAACCATTTATACTGTATTTAGCTTTGAGTTTTTATGTATTTATTTGGAGAGAAGGACGGGCACGCAGTAGCTGCATTCTCTCCCTAAGCATATTCTGTCCCAGCTGTTACTGAAATCAGCTGGTCTTCCCAAAATTCATCATGCTGTCTGAAGGTGGACAGGGAGGGGCTCGCATGCCAGCCAGGGGCTCAGCCCTCCTGGACTGCAGTGATTTACCTATAAAACTAACCCTGAGGTTTGGGAAAGATCCCAGGCCACTGATGCTGGGAGAGAATCTTCTAGATGGAGAGTCCTGGACCCTTTTGTCCCTCTCCCGGACTAGACTGGAAAAGCCAGCTCAGAGAGGGGAAGTGACTTGCCGAAGGGCACAGCAAGCCAGGGTCAGTACTAGGAGGGACACCGTGTCTGGCCTCACGGCCCAGGGCTCTGGCCATGACCTCGCTGTGGCTTCAGGAGGTGGGGATGGGCGAATCCTAGCTCTTCAAAGAAAACTGGATCCTCAGAGCATGGGGTGGGCATGTCACCCATTGGTTTATACAGTTGGGGGAAGAGGATTCTTCTGCTTTTTGCAAGTTCCTAATCTAGTGTATTGGGGGAGCTGACAAAAGGGGAATAAATAAAGAGGGAACAGAAGGAGTGGGCTGACTCAAATGTCGGCTCAACAAGGCACCAGATGACACTTCTACCCATAGAGGAGAGAGGTTGAGTGAGGACGCTGGGGCACAGCAAGCTTTGGCCCCGCTTAATCAGGGAAGGCTTTCGGGAGCACTCGCTCAGGGAGGGTCCCAGTGTGGGCATGAGTGTGACCTGCTCCGTCCTAATGACCCCGGGCAGCCCACATACAGGGATCTTGGCAGTGGACAGAGAAGGCTCCGGGGCCTGGACCTGTCACCTCGTGTTCCCTCTCTGCTCACCTTGAGCTCATCCTTTCACTCGGGGCTGAGACATGAAGTCTGGAGCTGCTAGTGAGGATGGCTTTGCATGTCCAAGGTGCCTGGTGCTCAGTATGTTACCTTTCTGACTATAGAACCATCTAAGAATGAGAAGATGGGAATGCCACCTCCACACCGCAGGGGACTCTGAGGCAGGTAGAGACACCATACATTGTGTGCATGCTAAGTCGCTTCAGTTGTGTCCAACTCTTTATGACCCTATGGATTGTAGCCCACCAGGCTCCTCTGTCTATGGGATTCTCCAGGCAAGATTACTGGAATGCATTGCCATGCTGTCCTCCAAGAGATCTTCTCAACCCAAGGATCAAATGCAAGTCTTATGTCTCCTGTGTTGGCAGGCAGGTTCTTTACCACTAGTGCCATCTGGAAAGCCCCATACCATATATTGGGTGCTTATTATATAGCAGGCACTCTACTGAAGTCACCTGGGCACTTTCAATATCCTTTGAGGCACTGGGTCAGCTGGGAATGCTTTCAGTTCAAGTAATACCTAGCCTATGGTAGCTTCAACCATAAGGTGACTATTGCTTACCTAATGAGAAATCTGGAGGTTTGGCGTCTAGGGCTAGTTTAGTGGTTAAGTGATGACAGTGAGAGACTTTATTTTTTTTGGGCTACAAAATCACTGCAGATGGTGACTGCAGCCATGAAATTAAAAGATGCTTACTCCTTGGAAGAAAAGCTATAACCAACCTAGACATCATATTAAAAAAGCAGAGACATTACTTTGCCAACAAAGGTTCATCTAGTCAAAGCTATGGTTTTTCCAATAGTCATGTATGGATGTAAGAGTTGGACTATAAAGCAAGCTGAGTGCTGAAAAATCAATGCTTTTGAACTGTGGTGATGGAAAAGACTCTTGAGAGTCCCTTGAACTGCAAAGAGATCAAACCAGTCCATCCTAAAGGAGATCAGTCTTGAATACTCGTTGGAAGGACTGATGCTAAAGCTGAAGCTCCAATACTTTGGCCAGCTGATGTGAAGAACTGACTCATGGGTGAAGACATTGATGCTGGGAAAGATTGAAGGTAGGAGGAGAAGGGGATGACAGAGGATGAGATGGTTGGATGGCATCACCTACATGATGGCATGAGTCTGAGCAAGCTCTGGGAGTTGGTGATGGACAGGGAAGCCTGGTGTGCTGCAGTCCATGGGGTCACAAAGAGTCAGACATGACTGAGCAACTGAACTGGCTAATGTCTTCAAGACCCAAGTTCTTTCCACATTTCTGTTCCCTCATTTTCAAGGCTGGCTTTTAAGGCTCTCGGGTTTGTCACTTCATGGTTACAAAATAGTGGCTGCAGCTCCAGCCATCTCATCCATTCAAAAGAAGGAGGTCATGGGCAAAAGGCTTTCTTCTCTTAGGATCAGTCTTTTTGTCAGGGAACAGATGTTTTTGCAGATACCTTACTGACCACTCCTGACTGTGAGGATAGCTGGGGAAGGGAGTGAGTGGCAGAGGTCAGTTAGCAAGGAGAGGGAGGGGACTGGTTCTCAGGGAGCTAACTCATAGTGACCATCACAGACAGGAACTATCATGATCCCATTTTGCAGAGCAAGGAGCAGCCCCAGAGCAGTCACACAGCTCAGAGTGGCCAACTAAGAACCGAACTCTACAGAGTCTGGCTCCAGAGCCCATTGACTGAAGTCTTACACAGAAGGGCCCCAAGGCCCACCACTCTGAACCTTCCCCTTTCTCTCTCTCTCTTTGCCAGTCCTCTCCTGCACAGTTTTCTCATCTGTACAAGGGGTAAAATATTCTAAACCCCAGGGAAGGAGTTCCTGCAAGGTATTTAAAACCTCCAGCCAGGTGTCTGACATGCTCAGAAACATGCTCAGCTGACACTTGGTGGGTTGACTGGGTTGGAGGACATGTAGGAGATTACAACCCCAGCCTGAAGGTCATAGGCTTTGCATTCTTGTCCTGGCTCTGCCAACAACAAATAATGTGACCTCAGGATGTCTTTTTGCATCTCTGGGTCTTGGTTTCTTTAGCTGTAGAGTGAGGAGCTGGATACATCTGTAGCTTTTAAATTTCCCCACTGAGATCTGGGGGCCCCTCAGCAGCACCTAATAGAAGGAAAGTGGGAGATACCCAAAGGATGAGACCCTATCTCCTCATACCCCACAGCTATACCATTATCTACTGTGGTATATGAACCACTCCAAGGTCCAGTGGCTTGAAACAGTCACCATTTGATTTTCTCAGGATTCTGTAGATCAGCAGTTTGGGCTGGGTTCTGCTGAGTGGTTCTTCTGCTGGTCTCTCCTGGGATCAACCACACAGCTGTAATCATCTGGCAGCTTGACTAGGTTTGGATGTCCTGAGATGGCCTTGACTACCTGTCTGGCAGGCTGTGCCCACTGTGGGCTGGGCCTCATGACTCCAGCAGAGCTGCTCAGCCTTCTGCATGTGACAGTTATGGTTCAAAAGGGTGAACATGGAAGCTGACATGCCTCCTAAGGCCTAGACTTAGAACTCAACACTACCACTCTGCTGCATTCTTTTGGTCAAAAGCAAGTCCCAGGCCAGCCTTCCAGGTTCAGGGAAATAGATTCTACCTCTTGAAGGAAGGAGCTGCAAAGAATTTCTGGCCATTTTTAATCTGCTGCATAGATAATCTTTGATTCTGTCTTCCTAGCTCTTTGTTTGGAAAAAAAGATATGTAGTAATAATTTTATTAATAAGTATCATTTATTTGTCAAATGAGATTGAAAGTGAAAGTGTTAGTCATTCAATGTGTCCAACTCTTTGTGACCCTGTGGACTATAACCTGCTAGGCTCCTCTGTCCCTGGAATTCTCCAGGCAAGAATACTGGAGTAGGTTGCCATTTCCTTCTCCAGGGGAAGGTACGGTTGCTACTATTTGCAAATAAAAATCTTAGCATGTGGTTTAGTGTTCAGTAAGTGGTAGCAGTCTATAATAATAGTGATAAATATCTTTAAGTGCATACTCTGTGCCAAGCATTCATACATGTGGTCAACAATTCTCATGGAAACCCTGAGAGATGGATATTATTATACTCAGGCTCAGATGAGGAAATTGAGGCCAAAGAAGTAAAAGTAACTTGCCTACGGACACACAGCTGATAAAGATCAGAGCTGGGATTCAAGTCCTCCTGGGGCTCAAAAAGTGGGCTGCCAGGAGATGGGCAGGTAGAAAGAGAAATAAGATGGGCTTGGGAAGTTTGCATATGGACCCCCCGAGGGTGCTGGAGTGGGAGCTCTGGGTGGCACACCCAGCCCATTAGCCTTCTGGGTGCTCACCTGCAACAACCACTGTGGGCAGCATCTCTGTAGAGGATAAGCAGTGGACACCCAGAGAGGATGAGGGGCAAGGGGAACATGGGCAATTTACTCAGATGCTCTTCTCCTGGTACCAGCTTTGGCTGAACTGCTGGGTTTAAGCACAGGAGTTGCACCCTAATCTAGAACACTCTGCATATGTTCTTGCAGTGAGTCGTACAATGACACTGTTTTTGAGGTGCTATCTTTGAATACTTCCTAGAAGGGACCCTGTGACTAGCTGAGCAGCTAAACCTCCCCAAAGAGGAATGCAGAACAGACCACCTTATTCCAATGGATAATGACCAGTGCAGAGCACTGACTGGGGTTCTGCCTATAGCAGGCCCCTGTGAGTGCCCTCTCCCTCACTGCCGTCTGGGCAGGGAGGGTCAGAGGACTCCTTGAGCCTCCCTCCCTTCTCTCCCCCTAACATATTCACCTCCCCAAACCCCTCACCCAGTGCATTATCTTAGTTTTTCAGATAAGAGCCCCAGGACTTGGCCATGGCAAAAGGAAGTGCTATAGAAGGCTCTGTGGTCACGCCCAAAAGGGTGGGTGTTGGGCACTCAGAATTGGGAACCTGAGCCCAGCCTGGGGTACTTTCCACCCCAGTCTGCACCCCTGCCCTGCATAGACTAGTTAACACAGACTCGATGGCAAGAGATAAGTGAGATGTTCTCGGTGACGCCCAGGTCTGCATCTAGCTTCTGCATTTCCTGTTTGCATGTTCTTGGGTTTCTTTAACCTCTCTGTGCCCTGAGTCTTCACCCATCAGAAGGAATGGTAATAGTGCCTACCTCACCCAGCCGTGAGGGAGCTGGATGATGCAAGATGTAAGTAAGGTGCTTGGTCCAGAGCACAGACGTCAGCTGCCGTTTACATTTCTGCTCCTTACTTGCAGCTGAACCCCTTCTCAAGGAAATCCGTTCTGAGTCTTTTTCACAAGAAACACATGTGGTAGGCTGAGCCCCAGTTCTAGATGGAGCCCGAGACTGGGAGGTTGAGGAATGTAAACCAGCCATGGTCAAGGATGGCAGAAGCAGATGGAAAATAAATTCTTAGTGAGTATGGGTAGAAACCCTTTTATCCCACTGGGTGGCTTCCTACATAACATCTCAGTTACCCCTTCCAACACAGAAGGGCAGGGCTTTGGTTTCATTTCTTGTTTCTGCTAGGTGGTCGTGGGTGTTATTCCAATTTACAGATAGAAACACTGAGGCTCAGAGAAGCTACAGAATGACCCAAGGCCACAGAGCTCATAGCAGGCTGCACAGGGCCCTCTGGGAGCTCAGGAAGAAATGCAGATGGTGACAGATCTTGACTGTCAAATGCGGATTTGACTCTTCCTGCAGCTGGAGGAGTTTCTGTCGGAGGGCTCTTATCTCCCTTCTTTCTCTCTGTGGAACAGGAGGGTGGAGAACAGGGTCAATGTCTCAGCAGAGTAAGGAAATCTAGAAATGGTTACATGCTGGGTGTGAAAGAGCCAGTTAGGTTGCAGGGTGGCATTGCAGGAGGCCCCAGTTGACGCTGCCAATGGTGATTTGTCATTGCAGTCACCCTAGGGTGGGGTCGGTGGGGGTCAAATAGTCCAGGAAGAAGGAAGCCATCAGTAAAGTAAGATATCTACGTTGGAGACTTCCCTGACAGTCCAGTGGTTAAGATTTTGCCTTCCAATGCAGGGAGTTATGGGCTCAATCCCTGGTTGGGGAGCTGAGATCCCATATGCCTCGTGGCCAAACTAATCATAAAACAAACAATACTGTAACAAATTCAATAAGGACTTTAAAAATAACCCACATCAAAAAAATAAAAAATAAAAGATATGTTGTACGTGTGGCCCTGGCCCTCCATCCATCTGTATCTCTCTTGCTCCAATAAAAAATAATCCATCCTTCTGATAGGTATCCTTATTATCTTGTTTTGTTCTCATGTATTTTCTTTTGTGGAAAAAAACAAAACAAAAACTGATTGGTGGCATTTTCCCCAATGGGTCATGTTTGAAATCACTTCCTTCCCTCCTGGGCCAGATGGCAAGGGGCAGCTCTGCCATGCACATATGCTTCTGAACAATGACCTGGGCTTTTGTCTTCTCCCACCCCCATCCCAACACACATATGTACGCCACCCTTGTAAAGAGAGTTCTTGTCCTCCAGAGACAGAATTTATGCTAGTTTGGTTTTAGTTCCGGAGGGCGCCAGCCTCAGCTCCTGCCTGGGCTCAGGGTCGAGGATCCAGCTTTGCTGTCTGCCTTCCCGGGGCACCCCTGGCACCTGCTGGGCTCCCTCCGCATGCCCTGCCCCTCACAGCTCCAGGAGGGGAGCCCTGAGTTCAGCCCAGAGTCCCCTCGTTCCTCACTTACCCCCCCACACACAGACATTCATTTACACATTCATGCACTGTGCACACTCACACACATTCACTCTCCTCTTGAACAGTTAGTTCTCTGATATCAACTGTCCTACAGTTGTAGGATATCCTACAATTCAATTCTGACACTACCCAAAGTGAACACAGATCCCATAAGATAAAGGGAAGGTTCCTCCAAAGACCACTCTTCCTGCAGATGCCAGACACAAGTGGGGTCCCCAGGATCCCCACACTTCTGACTTGACTACAAACATGACCTCCTCTTTAGATCTGATAATTTGCTAGAAAGATCCAGAGGACTCACTGAAAGCATTATGCTTATGTGGACAGTTTGATTATAAAACTCAAGAGCAGCTGAGCGAGAGACACACAGGGCTGAGGTCTGGGTGGGGAGCGCCCCACGGAGCCCCTATACCCTCGCCCCATGGAATCTGGGCACAGAACCCTCCCCACATTATCAGTGTGTTGCCAACGAGGAGATTAAATCATTGCCCCGGGCTTGACCTCTCTGCAGTCCCTCTTCCCTCCCCAGAGGTAGAAGTGGGTCTGTGGGTTCCAGTCCTCTAATTATGTGACCGTCTCTCTGGAGCAGCCCCTTCTTTAAGGTCCTATCTGAGCCACCTGTTAACATAAACTCACATGTGGTCCAAAGGGGCTCTTTATGAACTGTGAAAGCACCCATCACACAGGAAATTCCAAGGGCTTCGGAAGCTCTGTGCCAGGAACCGGGGACAAAGACCAGATGTATTTTTTTATAGCACCCACAGGGTTATTCTCACACACACACACACACACACACATACTCATTCTCTCTCTCTCTCACACACACATACACACTCATTCTCTCTCTCTATCACACACACACACACACACATACTCGCTCACTCCCACATTCCCTCACACATGCTGATTCCCATGGGCCTGATAGGTATGAGGTACCTGGATCTTGATGAAAGTGAAAGAGGCGAGTGAAAAAGCTGGCTTAAAGCTCAACATTCAAAAAACGAAGATCTTGGCATCTGGTCCCATTACTTCATGGCAAATAGATGGGGAAACAATGGAAACGGTGACAGACTTTATTTTCTTGGGCTCCAAAATCACTGCAGATGGTGACTGCAGCCATGAAATTAAAAGATGCTTGTTCCTTGGAAGAAAAGCTATGACCGATCTAGACAGCATATTAAAAAACAGAGACATTACCTTGCTGACAAAGATCCATCTAGTCAAAGCTATGGTTTTTCCAGTAGTCATGTATGGATGTGAGAGTTGGAACATAAAGAAGGCTGAGCACTAAAGAATTGATGCTTTTGAACTGTGGTGTTGGGAGAAGACTCTTGAGAATCCCTTGGACTATAAGGAGATCAAACCAGTCAATCCTAAAGGAAATCCGTCCTGAATATTCATTGGAAGGATTGATGCTGAAGCTGAAACTCCTATACTTTGGCCACCTGATGTGAAGAACTGACTCCTTGGAAAAGACCCTGATGCTGGGAAAGATTGAAGGCAGGAAGAGAAGGGGATGACAGAGAATGAGATGGTTGGATGTCATCACCAACTGGATGGACATGAGTTTGAGCAAGCTCTAGGGGTTGGTGATGGACAGGGAAGCCTGGCGTACTGCAGTCCATGGGGTTGCAAAGAATCAGACACAACTGAGCGACTGGACTGAACTAATGCTTACCTGTATCTCTGAAGAGAAGCCAAAGTGACCTCTTTTCTTTGAAAGGTGCATTTGTAGGGGCAGTTCAGGTCCAGGTGAATGTATCAGCTCAGAGATGTTGCTGCTCATAGCAGTCAAGGTTGTGCCAGGAGTGCAGAGAGGCACCTAGAGGTGAGCCCGCCTCCTGCTAGGTCCCCGAGGAGGTGCCTTCTAGGTGGGGTGCCGGCACCCCCACCCACGGCCCATTTCTGCCCCAGAAGCCTCTCTATTGCCTTCCTCCACTCACTGGGTTCGCAGATTGTCTCCAGCCCTGTGCGAGGAGAGGCTGGTAACCTCATTTCTGACCTCAGTTCAAGGACTAATGGATGCCTTGTATCTCTGCTCCCAGAGGCACTCTCCCAGAGAGCAGACGCTTAAACCAGGAGACCACCCCCTGTGGGCCGGGTACGGGGCTCAGGATCTCGCGCTAAAGGGCCTGAGCTCAGATCCCAGGCCCAGCCCTAAAGAGCCTGGCGGGCTATGGTCCACTAGAAGAAAGTGTTAGTTGCTCAGTCATGTCTGACTCTTTGCGACCCCATGGACTGTAGCCCACTAGGCTGCTCTGTCCATGGAATTCCCCAGGCAAGAATACTGGAGTGAGTTGTCATTTCCTCCTCCAGGGGATCTTCCCAACCCAGGGATTGAACCTGGGTCTCCTGAATTGCAGATAGATTCTTTATCATCAGAGCCACCAGGGAAGCCGCAAGGGGCTATGGTCCATAGGGTTACAAAGAATCGGACGTGAATGAAGCAACTTAGCATGCATCTACAATTTAATGACATTGAATTAGCAATTCTAATACTATAGCATTATCATCATAAATTTGTCGTTGTTGTTCAGTCTAAGTCAAGTCCGACTCTTTGCAACCCAATGGACTGCAGCACGCCAGGCTTCCCTGTCCTTCACTGTCTTCCAGAGTTCAGTCACTTTCATGTCTGTTGAGTCAGTGATGCCATCTAACCATCTCTTCTGCCTCCCTCTTCTCCTTTTACCTTCAGTCTTTCCCAGCATCAGGGTCTTTTCCAGTGAGTCAGTTCTTCGCATCAACTGGCCAAAGTATTGGAGCTTCAGCTTCAACATCAGTCGAGTAGTAATCAGTTGGAATGACAGAGAATTTGGAGCATTGCCCAAGAGGTGGTGGGACAGTGCCTTGGAGGGAGAAGGGAAGAAGCACCATCTCCATGTTGCTCCAGAGCCTCTTATGCTTGGGGCCATGTGCTCTGGAGGTCCCAGTGGCCCTGCTCCCCAAATTTTTCTCAGCATCTTTGACCAGGCTCCTGGTCTTCAAAACTCTAGCCTGGGCTCTTGGGAGGGGCCTAGACCCCTTGTTGGGGATTAGGGGGAAGGAGGGGGGGACACAGTGACCAAGTCCTTTCTCAGGAAAGGAAGGACCGACCCTACCCTGGCGAGAAGACCACTCCTCTCCCTCTTCCCCAGGTGGACGCCATGCCCTGGGAGGCTGGGGAGATTCCAGAAGGTGTCTGTTATCACCTGGAATGAGGGATGAGCCTGAGTGGGGCCAATGGAGACTAAAAAGAACATTTTTAAAATGACAGAGTCTGTGAAAGGAAGCAGGGGCTCCCTCCCCATGATGGCCTTCTGGGGTTGGAGGGCACAGTCCCAGGGAGGCTGTGGCTATGACAAGGGAAAACTTCAGAGTCTCAGTCCCTTTAGCTGAGCACAGTGGTCATCTGGAGCAGGAGAAGTAAAGGTGAAGCATCTATAAACTTGCTGGCTCTGGTTTAGACTTCAGGCTCTGGTTTAGACTTCAGGTAATGCTTGGTTACTACAGCACAGATAGGTCCTCAGGGCTCAGAAGCATCATTTTCGACTAGAGTAAATCCACAGGAGAAGAAAGGACAAGTTCCCCCCAGGCGGGATGTGGGGAACAGAGAACGGCTGCAGGGCCTGGGGTCCAGAGCGTGGATACCAGTGACCTGGGCTGAATCCCAGCTCTACCCCATCAGCTGTGAGGCTTTGGCCAAGAACAGCCTTCAGGGTGTGTCCTGGGGCCCAAGCCCATACAGGTATTTCCTCAGTCAGTCTTCACATCAGCCTGAAGAGCCAGGTCCTATTAGAGTCAGGGAGCATCTCAGTTCCTTCATCTGTGAAGCAGGGATAACAGCAAAACTCAACGTCACAGGGTTATTGGTAGGATTAAGCAAGTAAACATATGCAAAGCATTCCTAACAGTTGCTGTCACAGCACCAGCTGTATATTAGTTATTTGCTATTTTTGTTTCCATGGGGAAAAAAATAGTGTGACTTGACTAATATCTATGATTATTTCCAGCCTCCCCCAGAGCATATGTGGTAGGGTGTGAGTTGAAATTCAGCCGTTACGTCTGTGCTTTTCTAAAAGTAGTCCCCAGACCTCTACCTGTACCAGATTCAGCTGATTCCAGACCCACCCCCGCCCCCAACAAACCAGCATCTCAGAGGGTGGGGACACAGGAATCTGCCTTGATTTAGCTGACCTTCACTTCCAAACACAGATGAGAAACTGAGGCTCAAGGATCCACGGCACATGGGCCAGGTGACACACGGCTCTTGGGACAGAACCCCTACTTGTCCTTGGGAATGCTTAACTCCACCCCCACCCCGCCTCTTGGTTTCTGGAACCTTCCAGATGACTCCCATCTCACAGTTGTCCTTCCAACCTCCTGCCACATCTTTGACTCACGGAGCGCCCTCTTTCTCCATTGCAGACGTTCCTGGTCCGCCGAGACAGCAGCTTGAAGCACCTGGTGCTCTGTGTCCACTTCCCTTCCCTGAAAGAGAGCTCATCCGAGGTGCTCGAATACACCATTAAAGAAGAAAAATCGAGTGAGTACCATCTTCCCGTTCTGCCTCCAACCATACAGCAGCAGCAGATGCTACACCCTGTAACCACAGACACTCCTCTCAGGCCAGAAAGCTCTAAAATTAGAAGAAGGGGGGCAGCTTTCATCTGCTGAAGTTGTTTGGCCCAGTGTGTTCTGAACTCAGGTTTATCACTCAAAGTCAATGTATTTCCGCTCACCCATGTCACAGTTCGATGGCTTTGCTTCCTCAAGGCCCCTGTGAAGTTTCCTTTTGTTTAGGTCATGCTGAAGAAAGGGAAGGAAAAGAGGGGAAATGTCTGGGGCCCTGGATCCTAGTGACAGATCAGCACACAGTGATCTTGGACAAGTCACTGAACCTCTCTGAGACTCAATTTTCATATCTTTCAAACAGACAGAACAGTCTCTTCCTGTGTGTATCACACAGCCTTTGTGAGGGTCAAATGGGCAAGCACTTTCAAAGACAAAAATCCTGTGGGTGCCCAGGGGTGCCAGGGGGCAGGCTTGGGTCTCTGTGGAAAAATATTTGGGGACCCCAATAAAGGGTTGGTTTGTGTGCAACTGAAATGTTTGGGCTTCCCCCTCCTCTCATGTGCCAAGTATTAAGATCCAAAAAGCTTAATAGAAGAAATCTGTAGACTATTCTGAGCACCAGCTCAGGTCCTCTTATAAATGGATCCAAGAGTGTGGGAAGCTTTTTATTCTTGGTTAGCAGCAGAGTAACAACAGTTGAAAAAAGATAAAATATTTAAGTGTTTAGGATAGAAATACATAAGGTAATCAAATGTTTGCATAACTGAATGTTACATGTTGTTTTTGTTTAGTTGCTAAGTCGTGTCTGACTCTTCTGCAACCCCATGGACTGTAGCCCGCCAGGCTCCTCTGTCCATGGGATTTCCCAGGCAGGAATACTGGAGTGGGTGGCCATTTCCTTCTCCACGGGATCTTCTCAACCCAAGGATCGAACCCACATCTCTTATGTCTCTTGCATGGACAGGCGAGTTCTTTAGCATTGAGCCACCTGGGAAGCCCAAATATTATGTACATACAGTAAATATTTTTACAAATATTTATTCAATATTTTAGGGTGCTTGTTTCTTAAGAGACACTTGTGCCCAACACTGGGAAGATGCAAAGATTTTGAAAAAGACAGAGTTCTGGCCTCAAGGCTCTCCCAGTCCAGCTGGAGGATGGGGGACATGGTGGGTGCAGAGACAGACCTCTGCACTTGCTTTGCAGCGTGACAGTTGTAACTGCACTGGGAATCCAGCTCAGGGGCGCAGAGGCTGCAGACCATTGTGGGAAGGACTCTGGGAGGATGTGAACGAGAAGGGAATACAGGCAGGATCCAGAAGAGTGAGGATGTTAATTGAATTATATGCTAATTTTCCAGCTCAGAGAGGGGCGGAGGAGAAAGCAAAAGCAGGGGCAGATTCCTCTTCTTGCCAAACACTGAATGGGTGAAACATCATCTGCTCATTTGTGTATTTAACAATTGGTTATTAAGTGCCTCTGCATGGTGTCGGGAGCTGCTGTAGCACTGGGACACAGCAGGGAGCAAAACACAGGCCCTGCTCTGAGAGAGGAGACAATAAATGAGTGAGTGATGTAAGGTGATCATCCGATGGAGAGTCATGCTATGGAGAACATGTAAGCGGGAAGATTAGCCAGCTGCTGCAATAACAACAAAAGTTGGAACAGCTTGAGTTCGATCCCTGGGTCGGGGAGATCTCTTCGAGAAGGAAATGGCAACCCACTCCAGTATTCTTGCTTGGAGAATTCCATGGACAGAGGAGCTTGGTGGGCTACAGTCCCCAGAGTTGCAAAGAGTCAGACACCACTGGGTAACCGACACTTTCACTTTCAAACTCAAAAGGGGCTAGTTCTTTATCATGTGCAAGATTCCTGGTTAGTGGAGAAAGCTCATTCAGGGACCCCATCTTGAGCATGCAGCCTCCAATTTCCTGAGGTTGCCCGTGCATGCATGCTAAGTCACTTCAGTCTTATCTGACTCTTTGCAACCCTATGAACTGTAGCCTGCCAGGCTCCTCTGTCCATGGACTTCTCCAGGCAGGAATCCTGGAGTGGGTTGCCATGCCCTTCTCCAGGGGATCTCCCCGACCCTGGGATCAAACCCTTGGCTCTTATGTTTCCTGCATTGGCAGGCAGGTTCTTTTACCACGAGTGCCACCTGAGAAGGCCTCCTGTGGTTGACTCCATGCCAACCACATGGCAAGGGGAAAGGGGAGTCTTGTGGATGGGTCTTACCTCAGTGCCTGTAAGTCAATGTGACACTTGTGCTCACGTTCCATTGGTTAGAACTTCCTCACATGGCCATGCCCAACTGCAGGGGGCACTGGGATATGTAGTCCAGACATATGTGTCTGGGAAGGCACAAAGAGCCAGGATCTTGGTGAACTGCTCGGAGTCTGCTCCCTGGGTAAAGGGTAAGGAGTGTGTGGGGTTGTTAATTTATAGAGCAACCCTTAATGACTCCTGTCCTACAGCATCCAGCAGGAAAGAAAATGTAGGGATCTCAGAGAGGAAGGAGAGTGTTACAGTTTCCCCAGACCAAACATATGGTGACTACAGAAGGAGTGAGGTTGTTTGGGGCACCTGGTGGCTACACAGACCCTGGGTGCACTTTTGATCTTGGAAAAAGACAGCCATCAGCCTTCCTGCTTATGGACTCATTTCGTCCTGCTTCTTATGGAGAGTAAGTAACCAGGCTTTTGGGGACTTGGCTGCCCAGAGTACCTACAATTGTAGGAATCAAGTATCTACCATCCTTTAGAAACCCAGGAGTCAGTTGTGCTCTTGAATTTCAACACCAACATTGGGAAAGTAGCTGAAAGTGGGGGTGTTGTGCTGAGCCAGTTACATGTCAGCCCATGTGCAGGAAGTGGAAGGAGGGAGCATGGTTTTAAGGGCAGGCTGATCAGGGAGCCTTCGTGGAGGAAAAGGGGGTTGGGCTGGATGGATGGAATGTCTAGAAGCTCTGCCTTCCGAAATCCTTGGCCCCGGAGCTTCTTTTCCCACCTCCCTGCCCCATCTCCAGGGTAATCACTTCTCAGTCTTCCCACCCCAGTGATAGTCTGGCTGCCCCAGGCTTTCGGAGCTTGGTTGGGAAGCACGCACAAGGTCTAATCCATGGAACCAGATGTCACATCTGGTTGTGTGTCTCATTCTTGAGTAGGAGCCCAAGGAATACGCCAAGGCATTCGGGATGAAGGAAGCTTCCTTCTCTGATTTCATGTCTTCCTCCCGGGGCCACGTGGTAGAATCCCATTTTCCATTTTTAAACCTTTAAAAATGTATGCTCAGCTTAGCTGAAAAAAGAGCATCAAAACCCAAACCAAACATCCTTCGTGAAACATAACTCTTCTAAATCACTCTTCGTATCCATTCCCCAGATGTCGTCTATAGGTTTGTATGTGTTTCATTTTGCTCTTTTTTTTTTTATTTGACTCCTCTGCTTCCCAAGCCTCAGCCCTGAGATCTGCCCTGAGAGAAACCAGACAACAGCAAGAAATCAGCAGGTGGTGTGTTTCTTTGCCATGTTGCTTCAGCGTTCCACCTTTGTGCTGTCTCCTGTGTGGTACCTGCTCCTTAAGATGATGGTCAAGCACAGACCAGGGAAGCCACACAGCCTATGTTGGAATCAGAGCTCTGCCTTTAACCACCTGTGTGACCTTGGGCCCCTTGCCTAACCTCTCCAGGCCTCTAAGATGGGGATGATAATGGTGCCGCCCCCATAGCGGGCTGGAAGGAGGAGTTAGTATATCTGAAGTGCTTAGGGTAGGGCTTCCCTTGTGGCTCAGTTGGTAAAGAATCCGCCTGCAATGCAGGAGACCTGGGTTTGATCCCTGGGTTGGGAAGATCCCCTGGAGAAGGGAAAGGCTACCCACTCCAGTATTCTGGCCCGGAGACTATACGGTCCACGGGGTCACAAAGATTCGGACACAACTGAAGTGCTTAGGGTAGTACCCAGAGCACCCCAGAGGGTAATAACTGTGTTTGCTATTATCACTGTGTTGTTATTGCTGTTATTATTAAGGCTCCTTCAGGATTCAGGCAAAAGGAGGGGTGGATTAAGCCTACACACTGGGTTCCAAGGTTCTGGGTATCTTCCCTCCCAGTTTGTGGGGCCTGGCCGTGGTCCTTTGTGGGAGGAAGGAGCCACCAACCTCTTGCATCCTCCTGTGGCCATGGTGGCTGCGGTGGGGGGTGGCCTGAGGAGGAAGTGGGCAAGGGAAAGGCCCAGAGCTGGACCTGGGACCTTTTGTTGGGATTCCCCACACAGAGCTGAGGCTAAGGAAGGAGACAAGGGGATCCCCCAGAAAGTGGCCTCATCTGTGGCTTTCCTCTGTCGGCCTTGAATGGGAGAGACCTTTGCAGACCCCCTCTGTGCTTCTGTGCGCTTGGGTCATCCTCTAGTTCCTTGTTAAGAGTTTTTTGGCAATATCCTGAACCAGTCCGCTCAGGCTGGTTACGCTGTGGTGACAAACGGCCCTGCACTGCAGTGGCTTGTATACCCACAGGACTGCGCACACAGTAAGGCGAGTATGTTGCTCACTCACATCACATGTCAGCCGAGACTCTTTACAAAAACATTTCACTCTGCAATCTGGGCTGAAAAAGCAGCACCCATGTGGGAACAGAGAGGAGGAAGAGAGATGGCAGATTTATTCAGAGGTGGCAGAAGTCACTTCCCATCACATCTCACTGGCCAAAAGAGGTCGAATGGCCAGACCAGACTCAGTGGGATGGGAAGTATGATTCTCCCGCCAGTGTGTGACTAGCACGGAGGGGTAGCGACTATTTTGAACAACTGTTGTCACCTATTGCATTCCTGATTCCCCTCTGTGCTGCTCCAAGGTGACAAGTGCATCACCACTTAGCTTCATCAGGGACACTCAGAGGCCAGACGTGTATGTGTGGCGGATAGCGGCTGAGAACTGGCAGAAAAGACATTGGCTCAGGGGATATAGTAGGTGAAGGGGCAGGACACAGGATGGATGGAGTTCTGACCAGCCTTCAGGTGCAGCCTTGCCCCTTTATGGCTGAAATTAACTAGCTGGCTGGGGGACATGAGCTATCTTTTTCATTAATCTGCACCCTTGAGGATGGCAGCAATGACACCTTCATGTGATGGCATTTTCTTCTGGCTGATATATAACAGAAAGTCAGGTGGCCCTGTCTGCAGAAGAGGAATCCTGAGACAGCAGCGGATGGTGTGGTCTGGCCCCTACAGGAAGTGACTGCCCAGTACTCAGTCTGAGCCACTTGGCCTAGTTTTGGGGCAGCCCCACTTCCCTTCTTGCCTATCCCCTATTCCACACTGACCTCTGGCATTAGAAAGGCTGGCCTGTTGAACTCAGTTTGGATTTCTTCTTGTTCTGTGCAGATCTCCCTCCCTTGGGCCTGTGATTTGGGGCCAAGTAGTTGAATGCGATAAATACACTTGCACTTGGGAACAGAGCCCACCTCTGCAGTGAATGTTGTGCTAATTGGTGCTGATGATTACCACCACTGGACTGGGGGACCTTTCAAACCAAGGAGGGGAGAAATTCTAGATGAGTCCTCCCCAGCAGTAGAGATCTGTATGTATGGGAGGGCAGAGTGTCACACAAATTGCCTTTGAGGTCCACACTGGAGATTTGCTTTGATGCTCTTGGGTTTGACCCTTTCACCAACTGACCCATTATCCTCAAATGAGATTTCACCTGTATTTGGACCAAAATATATAAAGTCCATAAAAAGGTGAGGAATGATTATGTTAAAGTCAGGTTTGGTGTGAAGAAGGCAAGCTCTTAATATTTTATCAGGCAGGAGGCATTGTATCATGGTTAGTCTTGTCCTGTTATCAAGGCAAACCTGTTTTGAGATCATGAGCTTTGGAAAGACTGACAGTTCTAGGTTTTTATTCCATCCCTGGCATCTTCTGACATTAGACAATTATCTTAATATCTCTTTGCTTCAATTTTCTCATCTGCAAAATGGGAACATCTGCAGCATGGCTGTTGGAGGATTGATGAGTGATCACAGGAGGGATGCGAGGCAGTGCTGCCTGGCACACAGGAAGTACTCAGCCTTGGACCTGTGCTATTGTGATCTACAATCAGAAATATACACGGTCTTCATTCCCATTCCTGGCACAGAGCTCCCTCGGAATTTTCTAAGTAAAAAGAGCTGTAACTGTGTCTTGAGACACGTAACAAACCCTTTCAACCACACCTGAGTTTATGTCAATGTGGTGACTTTGGGAAAGTACCTAAGGATTGGGGTTGGTTGCCAGGAAACCAATCATTCGATTGGAATGTTGGAAATTTCAGTTCCACTCCCAGCCTCTGGGAAAGGGAGAGGAGCTGGAGGTTGAGTATCACTGATGGCCAATGATTTGATCAGTCATGTCTGTGAAATGGAGCCTTCATAAAAACCCAAAGGGACCGGGTTCAGAGAGCTTCCTGGTTTGTGAACACAGTGGAGATTGGGGAGAGCAGAGAAGCTCTGATCCCTTCCTGCATACGTTGTCCTGTGTGTCTCTTCCATTTGGTTGTTCCTGAGTTTTATCTTTTAATACAAACTAGTGATGTTGTGAGTAAATGGGTTTCCTGAATTCTGCAACACACTAGCAGATTAATTGAACCCAAGTCATCAGAACCTCTGGTCCCATAGGTGATTGGTCACAAGCACAGGTGACGACCTAGACTTGTGATTAGTGTCTGAAGTGGGGGTGGGGGTGGTGGGGGAAGTTTTGTGGGATCTGACGCTCTCTAGGTGTATCGTGTCAGCATTGAGTTAGACTGGAGACTTCCCTGGAGGTCCAGTGATTAAGACTCTGCACTTCCAATGCAGGAGGGTGTGAGTTCGAATCCTGGTCAGGGAAACTAAGATTTCACATGCTGCATGGCTCAGCCAAAAAAAAGAATATGTTTTTACATTTTTAGAAATAAAGAATTGAGTTACATTGTAGGACACCCAGTGGGTGCTGGAGAATAGCTTGGTGGTTTGGAAAGCACAGGCACTGGGATTGGTGTCAGAACAGAGGTAACTATAATATCCTAGTGTTGTCTCCTGGACAAAATGCAGTCATGTATGGGGGAAAGCTGTCACAGTGTCTGAGTGTAGTAAGCACTCAATACATTCTAGCAGTTATAATTAGCTGTGGGGTTGAGTAACATGCAGCTCAGACCTCAAAACCATCACTTCCTGCAGCGCCCTGCTCCTGTAGGACTCCTCTAAGAAGTTAATTCATTCTTCTTATCTCATATTGGTTATTACCCATGCAGGTTTTGGCAAAAAAAACGTAACCGCAGTTTGTATTTTTCTATTTTCAGTAATTCCCTTTTCAGCTTCCAGAATTGAGGTTGGCCCAGGAAAAAACGCATCATCAGATAATTTAACTCCAAGAACCTTACTGTAAATCTTTGGTGACTTTGGCTCTTTCTTTCTTTCATCGATTTTTGAATCATAGTGGTGCATATTTTTTAGCCTTCTTTTTTCACGTAAACATTTTATTACGCGCTTTCTCTGTGTTATTAAACATTTCAAAGACTTTGCATCCAATGAACTGTGTGCTGAATGACAGTTAGCAAGGCCCTGTAAGACACGGCGTGTGACATTGGCCGACGCTGAGCAGACCGACGTGCACTTAACCAGAAATGGAAGTCAGACGGTCATAAGAGCTAGAATGTCAGTGTGCACTTTGAGGGCACCAGGAGTTTGTCTGGCTCTGTGGAAATGGAACACCAGGGGAGGTTTTGACAGAGAGAGGAGAAAGATCCAGGACACGTGGCCTCGGAGGCAAGAGAAGAGGGAAGTGGGTTGTGGGGGGAGGGGAAGTGTCACACCGTCACCAGGCCCCAGCGAGTGGCCTCAGCCTGTGTGTACCGTGACTGCCACCTTCAGGGGCTTTGCAGCTTCAGAAGATGTGTCTGGGGGAAGACAGTCCAACTCAGCGGCTTCAGAGAGCCGGGGGTCTCTGCATAGCTACTGCCCCTCTTTTAGGGGTGACTCCAGAGGGATCGGGCCCCAGTGCCTCCTGGGCTTCCTGTCACAGGAAAACTCTGGGTTTGGATTATCAATGTTTGTGTCTGGGGCTCCTACCTTCCTTTCCAGCTGTTTCTGCCTCCCTCTGCCACCTTCCATGAAAAACTGCTCTCTGGAAAGTCTCTAGCCAGTAAACAGATTCATACTAACATGTGAAAGACTAACACCACCATAAAGTAGTGCTCCCAGCCAGAAGGGCGTGCATCTCAGTAGGAATAACGTTATTGTACTGATATTACAGGGGTGGAGCGCCAGGCAAAGAGCGGGAGTTGGTTTGTCCTGGCCGTCCTGAAATAGCAGAGGAGGGGGGCACCTGCATCTGACCTCCAGCAATCTCCCCACGCCCACCACCCGCCCAGGCCGGCAGACTTCCTGATGAGACTACTTAGGCAGACAGTGAAGTTCTTATGTGTCTGTTGCCTGATGGAGGCAGTTTCTCCCAGGCTATCTCCACGACGAGGCCGGTGGGAGACAACTAATGCTTGCATCCCCATCTGACGCCACCCTCCTCTGCACTCAGCATGTCACCCCGCCTCTGTGCTGTGCTCGGGGGGCTCGAAGCCCTCTCCTCTCAGCCAATCAGCTGTACTCATCTCCAGAAGGGTAGAGCTTCTGTCTGATACATCTGTGGTCCCCATAGCCTAGCAAAGGGTAGGACCACTGCTCAACCGTTAGTCATACCCCACACTTGTGCAGAGAGTCTCTAGGACCCAGAGAGTGTGCTTTGGAACCCGATGGATCCAAACTCAAATGCCACCCCTTTGCATTCATCAGCTGTGAGGTCTTGGCCATGCTACTCCAGCATCCACCTCAATAAGCCTCGGTTTTCTCGACCGTGAAATGACCTCATAATCAGATGACTAACTGAAACTACATAGAGTCGGTACTCATGAAAAGTTAATTGCCTCTTCCCCTTCTCTGCTCACCTTCACCCTTGACAGAGAGGTCTTGGAGTCAGAAAACCTGGATTTGCATTCAGTTCTCCTGCTTAATTGGCTCTGGGAACTCAAGCAAGGTGTAACTCCTGGGCCTCGCTTTCATCAACCATAAACAGGGTTAAAGATGCCCCCAAGGAAATTGCTGTGGGGAGTAAACAAGAAAACATTCGGACATACCTGAAACCTGACAGAGATTCTAGAGCAAGCTGCATGCATCCATCCATCCATCCATTCATTCCCATGTATACATAACTAGCATCTATTGAGCCCTGGGCTCAGAGGAGACCAAATTCTACTCTCAGAAGGATCACTTGGGTAGCTGAGTGGGTTAGAAGAAACAAGACAAAGTGCTTTTTACAAGTGGCTTTGCAGTTCTCACGGTGTCCCTGCATGGAGCTTTGCTCTGGAAGGAGTGCCCCCAATATTCAGGACTTCTTAGGGATTGTTCCAGGGGAACTCGGATTTGAGGGGTTTTTTCCAAAAGGGAAAGCTGATTGTTACCTCTGGACACTTTAAAAAAATTTTATTTGCTGTGCTGGACCTTAGTTGCAGTCCGCGGGGTCTCAGTTGTGGCTTGTGGGCTCCAGATTCCTGACCAGGGATCAGAATCTGGCCCCCTGCATTGGAAGCGCGGAGTCTTAGCTACTGGACCATCAGGGAAGTCCACCTCTGAGTACTTCTGAAGTGCCTCACAGATTTGCCTGGCTCTGGAAGCTTCCAGGCAGCTTTCCAACCAGAAAGAGGAACAGCATCAGTGTGAGTTTATGCAAAACCATGGCGGGTATCAGTGAATGGGGTCCTAATCTGGCCCCACCAGTAACCTGCTGTGTTACCTTAAGCATGTCACTCAATGTCTCTGGCCACCTGACCTCACCAGGCAAGAAATAGATATAAAATGCCTTAGAAAGATGAAGCCCCATACAGAGAGAAGGTGCTATTCTTGGTTTGCCTGGCCCCAGACATCCCAAGCACTAGGATATGAAGCCTCACCACAGGTGAGGAAAATACATGTTGTTCAGTGTCCCAGGCAACCCAGCTGGCCACTTGGGAAGCCACAATATTATACCTGTCCCATCAACTTCTCCTTTCTGCCCAAACTATTTAAGGAAGCAGTCAGAGATGAAGCCTTCTGGAAAGTTCTGTAGAAATGGACTGGTGACTTCCATGATTTTTTTTGTGTGTGTGTCCATCTCCCTGGATATCAAGTATCTGCCTGTGATGCAGGAGACACAGGATATGCAGGTTCAGTCCTTGGGTCAGGAAGATGCCCTGGAGAAGGAAATGGCAACCCACTCCAGTATTCTTGCCTGGACGGAAGTCTGCGGGTCTACAGACCATGGGGTTGCAAAGAATCAGACACGACTGAGCAGTTAAACCACCACCATTTCCCTAGCTCTGTTAAGAATCAGTGAATAGTTTGCATTGTTTTATTGGCAGTCCTGAGTATGTTACATACATTCTTTGTTATGCTTTTTGCTGTCTCGGCCTTGGTTTACACAGTGGAAACTTTCAGGGAACTTGCCACAGTGGAACTTCCCCTCTTGAGATGTTTCTTTAATGTAGTCATTCTTTGCAGTTCAAGACTGCCCTGGGCAGCCCCTAGGTGAGACTCAGTTCGCAATACTAGACCCTACCCTTGAAATCTTATATAGCCTTTGGCCCCAGCTACTGGGGAAACTCCCCATGTACCACACTGTGTACCAGACTCCCTGTGTACCAGGCATGAGGTGGTCTTCATGGAAGTCGTTCCTCTTGTCTTCACCACAGCCCTACGAAGCAGGTGCTAGACCCCCATTTTGCAGCGGAGGGAATTGTGCCCAAAGATGAAACTGGGACTGAAGCCAGGCTCTCAACTCCACGTTCAAAGCACCTTCATCTGAGCCAGGTTGTTTCTTGTCTTGCCTCCCGTGGTCCTCATGTGCATGGGTCTCCCAAGTTAGGGGGTGGTGGGGGGCACAGAGAGTGGGGGGTCGAGCAGACCGTCAAGGAATATACATGAGAACTTTGAAATTACCCTCCAAGTATGTGAAAGTTGTTCAGTCATGTCCAAGTCTTTGCGACCCCCATGGACTATACAGTCCATGGAATTCTCCAGGCCAGAATATTGGAGTGGGTAGCCTTTCCCTTCTCCAGGGGATGTTCCCAACCCAGGGATCAAACCTAGGTGTCCTGCATTGCAGGCAGATCCTTTACCAGCTGAGCCACAAGGGAAGCCCAAGAATACTGGAATGGGTAGCCTATCCCTTCTCCAGCGGATCTTCCCGACCCAGGAATCGAACCAGGGTCTCCTGCATTGCAGGCAGATTCTTTACCAACTGAGACTGAGCTATCAGAGAAGCCCACCCTCAGAGCATGAGGCCTGAGCTAAGAGTATAGCCAGGTGCTAGTGCTTTATTTTCATTGCACAGAGCCAGAGCTGGAAAGAAAGGAGCAGACAGGGGCTGGGTGGCTTCAATAAGGACAGCTATGGAGAGGAGCTAGTGGGATCACCTGAGTTCATGGCCTCTTAATGGTTCTCCCTCTTGATGACTGTCTGCAGGTGGGCTTGTCTCTGAGCCTCGATTTTGGTGGGGTCCTAGAGCCAGGTCTTTCCAGCCCACGAGAGTTCACAGTGCACATCTCCTCCCAACTCAGTGCTTGAAATCAATGCAGTGGGAGCATTTACATCATGGAAATTGGAAGATGTCATAAAACTGGGGCTTTCTTTCCCTGGAAAGCTGGTTGTTAAACATTACCAGCACACCACCATTCAGTTTCCTTGTCTATGAAATGGGGACGGTGCTGCCAACCTCATGGAACCATTGGGAGGGGATGTATGTGTGAGCATTTTGCAGACTAAAGCATGATGTGTTTTGTGTGTGTGTGTGTGTGTGTGTGTGTGTGTAGATATGCTGCGTATATTTATATGTAGTTTGTTATAATTCTCACATGATAATCTGTATCTTTAAAAGGGGTTGGGGGCTCTTTCTTTGCAGAAACAGGAAATGGAATCAGGGAGTGGAACAGCAGGTGTGGCAGAGATTCCCAGAGAAATTGGGTGGATTGTTTGAGATCGTGAAGTCCTTTCTGGTGGAAGCCTGAGGGCTGGGACCAAAGCCCTGTGAGTCATTGAGAAGATGTGATGGAGCATGTTCTGCGGTTTTCTCTGTGGCAGTGGCTGTAGTAGAAAGAACCGACACTCGGGCAGACTCCCATGTGAAGTCTGCTTTGTCACTTACTAGCTGGTTGAACCTGGGCAAGCTCCCTTTTTGAACTTGGTTTCCTCATCTGTGACTTACATGTTTGGGGAAACCCATGGAGGGGAGTCCGTGGGTTTTGGCATCTGTGGACTGTGTGCTGAGTTTGTGTTGGTTCTGTTCTCTCCTGGGCTCCCTCAGAACTCTGTTTTCAGCATCTTGGGATTCCAAGTGAACCCCTGGTTTGCAGAGTATAGGTCAGGGGTTGGTCTCAGAAGCTCCCTCTATGCAGCCCAACCTAGAATCTCTCTGCCTCC
This sequence comes from Dama dama, assembly GCF_033118175.1. Taxonomy (NCBI): domain Eukaryota; kingdom Metazoa; phylum Chordata; class Mammalia; order Artiodactyla; family Cervidae; genus Dama; species Dama dama. The sequence continues at coordinate 64,598,161 of NC_083693.1, forward strand.
TCCTCTACTGTGTTATGACATGGAATATTTCCTGAGAACTTGGTTAGGAACAGTGAGAGAATGCTAAGGAACTAGGACATTGAGAGCAATCATTATTCCCTAAGCATTTTATATGTTTTAATTCATTTAATCTGCACATTAGCTCTAGAATATAAACACTATCACGTGGCAGGTTGAAGGTGGCTGTGCTTTTTTTGACACTCTTCCCATCAAGAAGTGGAAGCTAGGTCCTTGGCTAAGAGGAGACTCTGCCTTGGGCCCGCCAGTGTAATAAACTGCACTCCACTATCTGCATTGTCCTTCTGAGTGAGTTTGTTTCCTGGAAAGCATGGCTATAACAATGGTATATTTCAGTTCAGTTCAGTTCAGTTCAGTCGCTCAGCCTTGTCTGACTCTTTGCGACCCCATGGACTGCAGCATGCCAGGCCTCCCTGTCCATCACCAACTCCCAGAGTTTGCTCAAACTCATCCATTGAGTCGGTAATGCCATCCAACCATCCCATCCTCTGTCATCCCCTTCTTCTCCTGCCTTCACTCTTTCCCAGCATCAGGGTCTTTTCAAATGATATTGGTAGTCAGCTATTCTCACTCTGATGGCTTCAAGGAACATAATGATAGTGGGGGGAGGGGGAGAAATGTTCTTTTTTCTTCCAGGATAATATGGAAAACTCATGTTTTCTCAACTATACAATCCAAAAATAATTGCTGCTTAAGTTACTAAGTATTTATTTGCATCACTTCATTAATTAGCAATTTGCATTGTACCAAGTGGTTTTAGCTCCTTTAATAGATTCCAAGCAGGCCATTAGGCTATTCAGTTCTGGTTAGTTTTATACTTATTCGTGTGAAGAAAATGCAATAGAAAGATTTCCTGAAGAAGTCTTGTTTGGAATTCAGTGTTTAAACAATAAAAAGAAAAAAAAGTGATCAACATTGCTAACTGTGAGAGATGTAGGAGTGGTTTACCCTGAAGACCTAGATCCTTAATAGGTCAGTTCCTGTCACTATTGTCTCACAAAATTGTTTTCAAACAGAGCAGAGGCAAAGCTGAGAGGTCTGCTTATTACCATAGTTAAAAACCCCCGAACCCCCCAATGATAAAAAAAAAAAAAAAAAAGAAGTGGAAGCTATGCCCTCTCCCCATGAATCTGAGTCAACTCAGACTGCTTTGGGCAATAGAATAAGGCCAAAGTGATACTATGCCAGTTCCGTGTGTAGCACTTTCGAGAACTGGCAGCTTCTGCCTGGAGTCTGGGAGCCCTGAGTTGCCATGTAAGAAGTCTGATGACCCTGAGGCCACTGTCCTGGAGAAGCCTGGAGATTATATGGACATAGAGAGAGGCCCAAGGGGGCCTGGCTGAGTCTAGCCTTCCAGTTGTGCCTGCCAAGGCCGAGGCATGAGTAAAGGCTTCTTAGCCCTTCTGGACCAGACTGATCCCCAGCTAGTATCACCAAGTAACCTAGTCAGTGCTAGAAGGAGCAGAAAAATCTTCCAGCAGAGCCCTGCCCAAATTCCCAAGCAACAAAATCATGAGCTACAATAAGATGGTGGTTGCTTTATGCCACTAAATTTTGTAAGTAGTTTGTCACACAGCAATAGATACAGAACAAGTATGATCCCTGTTTCATAGATGAAGATACTGAGGCATAAGGAGGCTAAGTATCTTGCTCAAGACCACACACTAGTAAGTGGTGAGGTCAGGACTTAAATCCAGGCAGCCTGGCTCCCCAGCACATTCTTGACACACTGCTGTGCTGCTCTTGAGTTGAAAATAGGGCTCTGCTCTCAGGGAAACTTCTATCTACTTCGGGGTGCAGGGATCACATACACTATATGATTAAAGAATCACCTGAGACATTCAATTATTCATTTACTCAAGGACATTACTTAAGGACATTAGGCCCTAGGGATACAGAGATGATGATATTAAGAAAATGTTAGGATTTTACTGTACTCAGAGGAAGGACCCCCGACACTGGAAGGTGAGTGAGACCCCACAGCTCACCTCTGGGGAGTGAAAACATGTGAGTTGTGTCTTGAAGGATGACTAGAAGTGTCCTGTTTGAATGAGGGAGGAAGATCACACGACGTGGTAGGACAGGACATGCAAGGACATGGAGTTACAGGATATTGGGATGTGTCCAAGGGATGTGGTGTCTGCTGGAACATAGGGTGTGGGGAGGGAGGGACAGGCAGAGATGAGACCATTGACCAGAGCGGATCACAGAGGGGCATGTACCCATGTCCTGCAGCCCAACCTTTATCCGAAAGGCCACGGGGAACCCCGGCAGAAGGGCATTCGGGGTGGGTGCTGGGTGGGGTGAGGCATGATCTGATGCACCTATTAAACAGAAGTCCCTTACCACTGGGGGCAGTGTGGAGGCGGCAACACAGGGAGACCCCAGGGGATAAACACTGGAGGGAGCTCAGCTAGGAGGCAGCATGTGGGGCCTGGACCTGACAGTGATGGTCAGTGTGGGGAGGAGGGGACACGGCCCAGAGATAGCCAGGAGGAAGAACTGGCTGAGGAAGGAAGAGGAGTCTGTGGCTCCTGGGGCCCCTGGTGTTGGGGACTGTGGCAGTGTCAGCCCAGGTCCAGGGGAAGACTGGCATCACGGGGAGCCACCACGCCAGGGGGAAAGAAGCCCACCACCGTCCCCCCGGCGCCTGGAGCAGTGCCTGACACATAGCAGGTGCTCGGAAGGTATTGATGATGCAAGGAAGGTATTTCATTGATGAATGAAAATGAATGAAGCCTTGGGTCCAGGCCTCTGGAGGGAGGGTGGAGCCCGAGGTAAAGCTCTGAGAGTCTCTGAGGGGTGAGATGCTAAGCCCACATCATCTCTCTATGGTGGTCACCTCCTGTGGGGTCCAGAGGCCCGTTTCCACCTCTGGGCCTAGAGATCAATCCACTCTTCTTACTGGGCAGTAAAAAATGCCACGTGGTAGCCAAAGGGGCCCTTCAATTAGATGACAGCCCAGAGGAAGCCAAGGCTCTGTGAGTCTGCTTGCCTGAGGACATTGAACCCTGACCCTGACCCCCGGCAGGTCACGGGAATGTCCCTGAGCCCACAGAGATGCTCCTCTGGCAGCAGCGCTGGTGTCCCTTCCCTGCTCAGGGGAGCACTCAGCCCTAGGCCTGCGGAGGATTTGGGAAATGGGGGCGGTTCTATAAATACCATTCCCTTTCTTCCACTCCGGCGTTCAGAACCAGCAAGGGAATAAAAGATCATAACCTCAGCTTTCCTACTATGGACTGATTGGAAGGATGCAGTTTGACCTACAGCCGAAATCAAGTGCCCTAGCATCACACCTCTCATTGAATTTGTTCCTTGGAACCGAAGACCTCCTCCTGGCAAGGGCCAAGCCTGCTCCAGGACGCTCACACCAGGGCCGGCGAGAAGAAGGCTGTGTCCTGAGCCCAGATGGCTGAGTGTTTACCAGCAGGTGTTTCAGTAGCATCTCCAAGCAAGAGAAATGTCAGTTGACTCAAGACTGGTCCCTTGTGTATTTTTATAATTTATTTTCGGTTGTACTGGGTCTTCATTGCTACATGGACTTTTTCTCTAGTTGCAGTGAGCAGAGACTACTCTCTCGTTGTGGTGCATGGGCTTCTCATTGCAATGGCTTCTCTTGCTGCGTCCCCCAGACTCTACAGCACAGGCCCAGTAGTTGTGGCACCCAGCATGTGGGATCTTCCCAGATCAGGGATTGAACCTGTGTCTCCTGCATTGGCAGGCAGATTCTTTACCACTGAGCCACCAGGGAAGCCCTGATCCCTTGTTCTTGATTCCATACTCTGTGACTCAGCTGGTACAGAGGACGGGAATATGATTCCTGTGAGGCTGAGGTCCTGGGTTCTGAGTCTTGGTGGACCCTCCAGTCTTGCATTCACTTTGGTTCCAGCACTGATGTCAGGCATCCTCTGCGTGCAGGCAACTCTAGGTGTGGCACCCACAGGGCTCCTGGCTCTTGCCGGTTGTCCCGGGAAGACAAGCAGGTTCACCCTCTGGTGCTGGTTTTCTGAAACTCAGTACTCTTGATGTTTGGAGCTGGATCATTCTTTGCTCAGGTGGAGGGGCTGTCCTGTGCACTAAATTAGTAGGTTTAGCAACATCCTTGGAAAATCCCATGAACAGAGGAGCCTGGTGGGCTACAATCCATGGGGTTGGCAAGAGTCAGACATGACTTAGCAACTGAGCAAGCACGGGCCTCTGCCCACTAGAGGTCAGTGATATCCCTCACCTCACCCCGCCTTGGATTCCCCCCAACAACCTGAGATGTGTCCACGCCCTGCCACACGTGTCCTGGGTGACAGATTTGCTCCTGGCCAAGCACACTGCTTAAGGCTGTGCCATCTAGTTCAGCAACCTCGAGCTGCATAAGGCTACTGAACACTACAGATGTGGAGTCTGAATAGAGATGCTGCTGCTGCTGCTAAGTCGCTTCAGTCATGTCTGACTCTGTGCGACCCCATAGACGGCAGCCCACCAGGCTCCCTCGTCCATGGGATTTTCCAGGCAAGAGTACCGGAGTGGATTGCCATTGCCTTCTCCAATGCATGAAAGTGAAAAGTGAAAGTGAAGTCACTCAGTCATATCCGACTCTTCCTGACCCCATGGACTGCAGCCCACCAGGCTCCTCTGTCCATGGGATTTTCCAGGCAAGAGTACTGGAGTTGCTTGCCATTGCCTTCTCTGGAATAAAGATGAGCTGTAAGTATAAAATACACACCAGATTTTGAACACTGCATATGAATAAAAGGACTGTGATGCATCTCAGTAATTTTTTTATATTTATAGCTTGTTGAAATGATGTTGTTTTGAATATGTTGGGTTAAATAGGCCATTACTGAAATTAATTTCACTTGTTTCTGTTTACTATTACTAACATGAGTATGGGAAAAATTTAAATTGCACACATGACTTGAATTATATTTCTATGGGACAGCAGGGTCTCAAGAGCCAGTGGCCCAGTGTGCAGGTTGGGAGCCTGGGCTGAGTCAGTCTTGCTTCTGGTCACGTCCTGGTACCACTTCCCAGCTCTGTGACCTTTGGTGAACCACTTAACCTCTCTGAGTGTCACAGTTCTAATAAGTGGCAGCCACTTTCTCCTAGACCACAGATAAGAGTTCTGAAACTCTGAGGTGGGATGAACTTTATAAGCCTCTGAAGCTGAAGGTGGGTTGTTTTCTGGGCACAGTGGTTTCTTGCTGGATCTTCCTGTGGCCCTTGGGGCTGTCCTACCACCAGGGTGGTGCCCAGGGCACCTCCTTTTCCTCCTATTTTTTCTGTTCCCAGAGACAGCAGCATCTTTTCATAATGGGTGCAAAGACGCCTCCCCGCCCCTATAGTCTGAGCAAAGGAGCAGGCGGATTGCTTTCCCAGCCTTGCAGCTCCTTCCCCATAGATAACTCAAGCCCCAGGATGGTCAGCCTCTGCTCAGCATCTCCCCCCACCCCTCCCCATTCCTTCTCCCCCAACGCCTCCCTGTGGCTTTACTCTTTATTTAGTCTTCCCTGACACTTGACGGTTCGCACATCTGTCCACCGTCTCCCCTTCTGTTTTGGCGTCTGAACCTATAAATAGTTCCCCGGCAAAGTCCCATCTGCACTGTGACAGCTCCTTCTGTGTTCCTTTTCCCACACTTAAATCCTCATCGACGCGGTTGTTAAAAACGGAAGTGCACTGTCCAAGAAAAAAGCAGTTTTTATTACAGCTTGGACGGTGTGGTGGCAGTGGATGCAGAGTTGGCTGCCAACGTGGATTCAGAGGAAATGCTTTTAATAACGGCAGGACCCGTCAAGCATGTGGTGTGATCCAGGCAAAGCCCTGGACCTGGGGAAGAAGGAAGGCCCGTCCCCTGCTTTCCAGGAGCTCTGGGCCAGCGTCAGACCCGTGAACACATCGTGGTGTGGGGAAATCACGCTCTCAAGTGGAGTGTGTGTCCAGTGCTGGGCCAGAGGGAGAGGAACTCGTCCTGCCCAGGAAGCCATCTCCTAGGGGAACCCGGGGCCTGCCGAGTAACAGGTGGGGATGTGTGGTCCATGGGAAGGTGTCCCTGCTAGCTGACAGGTGAAGTAGGCACACTGAGTGTAGGTATGAAGCCCTGGGATGCCCCACCACCCCGCCCCGTCACTTCTGCTGAGCAAAAAGTGTCTCCTACGCCAGGCTCCCCAGGCTGGTGACACCTGGCCATGACTGGGGCTATGCCCTCAGTCTGGCTACTTAAACTCTCTGAGCCTTGGCTTAATTTGCTCATAATATGAAAATAGTGGAGTTGTCATGATAGTTAGAAATACAGAGGCTAGCACATAATAGGCATGTGGTAAATGGTAGATGATGATGTTGTTAAAACTTTGAAAATGATAACCCTGTATTACTAAATCAGGAAGCTCAAATCTGGACAAAATCCACACTGTGAAGTTGGGAGAAGGAGGCAGAATAGCAGTAGTCCAGGCTTAGAATCTAGAGTCCAGAGAGTGCCCGGATCAAACTCTAGAAAACACCCAGGCTAACCCTCTTTCATTAGATGATGATGCGCCTTCTCTGGACTTCTGTTTCCCTCTCTGTGCAATGAGGGAGGTTGGACAAGAGCTGTCTCTAAGAGTCCTTCTGTTCTGGCCTTCAGTGGTTCCCCATCCATTGAGAGGCAAACTTACAGGTACTTGGATCTCGTCTGAGCAAACTAGGGGTATGGTAGAGAACTCAGTGAGAAGGCATTGCTGCCTTTTTCATCCTAAAATTCTTAAGATGAAATCAAGAGGAGATGGCTCCTTATGCCAAGAACAACCAGCAAAGATGGCTGTGACTCATACCCAGGGCTGTCGTGGACAGTTGCCCAGCTTGTGCACTGCCCAAAAGTGCCTGGTAGGATTAAATCCAGCTGGTGTTCTGCTTGTCAGGTGGTGCAGTTTTGTGCAGGGCTGCAGCCACCTGAAGAAAGAGGCCCTTCTTTGCTCCCTAGTCAAACCCTGTAATGGGGCACTGGGAGCATGTGGAAATGGCCCCTGCTTGGACCCCTGACCATGGCTGCCGGGTCCTCCCCTGTCCCTTTCCTACTGGCCTCTAGTCAAAGGTGCGTTGGGCAAAGGCTTGCTGTGCCCCACATCTAGTCTTGCCCTGGGGGCCCATATTTGATGGGGGAGACTGGGGGCTCAGGAATGATGATCTTACACTGAGAGGCTTCAGGGTTGCTTGGGACTTTACAGAGGGCAGGCCGGTGAATAGATGAGTGAAAGGACTCCAGGGCCAGCCAGTGAGCCAGGATGCCCACCCTGGACCATCAGTAACAGCCAGGGAGACAGAAAGGGAACTATTTTTGGCACATTTGCTGATCAGCATCCTCTCCCAGGTCCCTGAGCCTTAACTTGCCCCCCCACCTACTCCTCCCTAGACCTTCCAGACCTCTGTGTCGCCTTTGGGGGAGAGGCTGCTAGTCTTCACTCAAGGTCTGTCTGCAGAGTACCACCACTCAGCCTCTCCACAGCAGGTGCAGGGCCTGGGAGGGCTTTGGTTACTCAAATCCTCCCTTGGCTGTTAGAGAAAGCAAGTTTCAGAGACTCGAAGGCTTTGTCTCCAGGCCCGTGGCGGGTAGAGCCAGGAGCCCAGGCCTGGTCAGTACCGTAGGGGTTTGGGCTTTGCCTGCAGTGGGAACAGGCATTTACCCCCTTCTGTGCTCCCGTCCTTGTACGGTCGGGCAGCCAGTCTGCTCTGAGACCACAGGCTGCCCAGCACGGGACTGTCTGTTCTCGCTTCTCCTGACAGCTCTGCCCTCTGCTGGAGCCAGAGCTTCTGGCAGCCCTAGTCCAGCAGCCCCTTCCTTCTGGAGGGGACAGAGCCAATTCTCTCACTTCACGGGTGACCCAGATGCACTGTGGCAGCATCTGGAAGCAAGTGGTGCTGAAGGCGGGCCTGGAACCACTAGGTCCTCTGAACGCCAGAGAAATTGCCACTCTCCCCAGTTCCACGCCTGGAAACAGGGCAAGGAGTTCTCAGATAACACAGAAAAGTGGGCCTGATGATAGTATGAAATAGTGTTTTTCCTCCTCTGTCACGTACTGTCTAGGTCATGGTTCCCATGGCAACCATGGTGTTGCTGGACAGCAGAGGTCCCTCCAGCCAGAAGGCAACTGTGTGAACTTCCAGCTGAGGATGGAGCTGACGGGGGTGGGAGGGACACCTGAAAGAATGGGCGTGGTCACCGCAGGTGACCCCACACCCCCCACCTCACCCCCACCCTCACCCCCACACACCCCCCACCCCCCCACCACTCCCCAGCCTCTGGTGATGTTGGCTTTTTATTCTCAGGCTCTGCACTCCTGACCGTTCCTATCAGGGACCCAGCTTGGCAGGATCCCTTTCAGGAAGCAGGTTCAGAATCTATTAGAATCTGTCTGGCAACCCATTCAGGGTGTTATGTTTCAGGGAAGGTAGGCTCTGCAGTGTCACAGAAGTCTTTGGGGTGGGGCCACTTCCTGGGCCCACCCAGATTCCCCCAGCCACTTGTGATGCCCTTTTCTGAGAGGTCCGAGACCCCCACCTCTCCTGCCAGGAGCGATCCTTCCTTCATCCCTCTGGGGACACTCTTATGAGGCAGTTCTCATCCATCCGAGACCCCCACCTCTCCTGCCAGGAGCAATCCTTCCTTCATCCCTCTGGGGACACTCTTATGAGGCAGTTCTCATCCATCCAGGGCCCCATTCTGTAAACGTACACGCTGAGACCTTGATACCTGCTGGGCTTTTTCTTAGATAAAAATCAATGAACATCCCTCCCACCCTTACCCAACCACATTTTCAATCCTCAAAAAAGAATGAGCTGGTTGTATTGAATCTCTCCCCGCAGGAGGGAGTTTCAGATAAGTCCTGTGGCCAAAACTGTTGGCAAATTCCCCATCACTCTGCTCACTGCCAGGCTTCCTCTCAATTTCTAAATCTGTTTCCCCTGATTTCTACAGAGCTCGACCATGATAAATATTTGTCAGTGGTTGAATATATAATGTCCTAGCTGAAGAGTAGCTCTGACCCAGTCGTTCCAATGAGGGTCATACCTGGAAATTAATGAACAATTCCCGTTGTCAAAAGGAATGTGTTTGAACAGAGATCTCTTAGGTTGACAGGGCTGTCTGCCAACAGGGAAGACAGTTTATATTTCCTGAGCAATCTGTACATTTCACAATGTTAAACTGTGGCAAGGTGTATATTCATTCTTTTTGTGATGATCTATTCCTCAGCAGAGCCCAGAGCTTAAGTGAACAGATGCTCACCTTCACTTGCCAGGAAAGACAAATCAGACCCTAAAGAAGGCACCTGCCAAGAGCCGTCTCTTTTTAAAAAGAACGTGCTGGAGAAGGGGTTCTCACTGGTCAGGTTCACTCACCTCAGTCACTGGGAGTGTGTGGTAGAATTAAGCCGGGTGTGGCTGAAGTTTACCTCTGGACCAGCTATGAAGAAAATGTCTGCCCAGGAACTTAAGAGTAAGGTGGCACAGGGGACTTTGGTCTAGAGAAGAACAATAGCTGGTTAAAGACCCCCTCATACCTTAGTTATCACAATTTGTTGTGGTTGTGGTTTAATTGCTAACTTGTGTCTGATTCTTTGTGACTTTATGGACTATAGCCTATCAGGCTCCTCTGTTCATGGGATTTCCCTGGCAAGAATACTGAAGCGAGTTGCCACTTCTCCAGGGAATCTTTCTAACCCAGGGATTTGAACCCACATCTCCTGCATTGGCAGGTGGATTCTTTACCACCAAGCCACCAGGGAAGCCCCTAATTATAATGGTAGATACTACCAAATGCAAAGACGAGTTGAGAGTTCATTAAAGCAGGTTGGACATATAACTATTGAATTATTTATGTGACACCATATAAATGCTTACTATTTCACAAATTTGGACAGTATTCTTTTTTTTTTTTTTCCACTCTTCAAATAAATATTTGAAAGACCCTGTTCAAGGATGAAAAGACAAGTTACAACTGGGAGAAAATATTTGCAAATCACACATCTGACAAATGCTTTGTATCTAGATCAGATAAAGAACTCTCAAAACTCAATAATAAAAAACAAGTAACCCAAATGAAAATGAGCAAAGGATCTGAATAGACATTTTTCCAAAGTATATATGCAAATAGCCAATAAATCCATGAAAATATGCTTGACGTCATTAATCCTTGCAGAAATGCAAATCAAAACCACAGTGAGGGATACATGGGATATATGGCTGAGTCCCCTTCTCTGTTCATCTGAAACTACCCCATTGTTAATCAGCTATATACCCCAATGCAAAATAAGTTAAAAACACAGTGAGATACCATTTCACACCTGCTAAGATGATTCTAATCAGTAACAGACAAAGTACTAGCAAAGGTGTGGAGAAACATTTTTTTTTATTTTATTTGTGTGTTTATTTTTGTCTGCACTGAGTCTTCATTACTGCTCACAGGCCTTCTATGGTTGCAACAAGTGGGGGCTACTCTCTAGTTGTGCTGCATGGGCTTCTCATTGCAATGGCTTCTCTTGTGGAGCACAGACTCCAGGGCACATGGGCTTTAGTAGTTGTGGCTCGGGGGCTCCATAGTTGTGGCACACAGGCTTAGTTGCCCTGAGGCATGTGGAATCTTCCTGGACCACGGATAGAACCTATGTCCCCTGCATTGGCGGGTGGATTCTTAACCACTGGACCACCAGGGAATGAACGCCTGTGGAGAAACTTAAACATTTTGTGAGTGGAAATGTTAAATGGTGCAGTTGCTTTGAAAAACACGCCACCAGTTTCTTAAATATGCAGAGTTACCATGCGTGCTGTGTGTGTGCTCAGTCAGTCAGGTGTGTCTGGCTCTTTACAAACACATGGACTGTAGCCTGCCAGGCTTCTCTGTCCATGGACTTTTCTAGGCAAGAATACTGGAGTGGGTTGCCATTTCCTCCTCCAGGGGATCTTCCCGACTCAGGGATGGAACCCACGTCTCCTGCGGCTCCGGCATTGCAGGCAGATTCTTTACCACTGAGCCATTGGGGAAGCCCGTAGAGTTAACTGTAGGATCTAGCAATTCCACTTCTAGGCATACGCTCAAGATATGCAAACATATGTCCACATGAAAATTTGTACACAGATGTCAAGAGCAGTATTATTTGTAATAACCAAGGAGTGGAAACAACCCAAATATCTATCAGTGATGAATGGATAAACAGAATGTGGTACATCCATCTAACAGAATACCATTCAGACATAAAGAAGAGTGAATGCCACCTTTAGCACAGGGAGTGCTCCTCAATACTCTGTAGTGACCTCTGTGGGAAAGAATCCAAAAGAGAGTGGGCTTAGGTATTTACAGACAGCAGAAACTAACACAACATTGTAAATCAGCTACAGGTGCTCAATCGCTCAGTCATGTCCCAACTCTTTGTGGCCCCATGAACTGTAGCCCGTCAGGTTTTTCTGCCCATGGAATTTTCCAGGCAAGAATACTGGAGTGGGTTGCCATTTCCTACTCCAGGGGATCTTCCCCAACCAGGGATTGAACCCCAATCTCTTGCATCTCCTGTGTTGGCATGTGGATTCTTTACCACTAGCGCCACCTGAGAACCAGCTATACTCCAGAAAAGTGAAAGTGAAGTCGCTCAGTCGCGTCTGACTCTTGGCGACCCCGTGGACTCTAGCCTACCAGGCTCCTCCATCCATGGGATTTTCCAGGCAAGAATACTGGACTGGATTGCCATTTCCTTCTCCAGGGGATCTTCCCGCCCCAGGGATCGAACCTGGGTCTCCCGCATTGCAGGCAGACACTTTAACCTCTGAGCTACCAGGGAAGCCCATACTCCAGTAAAAGTTAACTTTAAAAAAAAAAAAAAAAAGAGTAGTAAAGTGCTATCGCTGACTCCTGCTACAACATGGACATGGACAAACATTGAAATCATGATGCTAAATGAAAGAAGCCAGACCCACAGGACCACATATTGTATGATTCCGTTTATACAAAGTCCAAAATAGGCAAATCCATAGGAACAGGAAGTAGATTAGTGGTTTCCAGAAGCTAGGAGGAGGGAGGAATGGAAAGTGACTGCTGATGGGTATTGCATTTCCTTGGGGGGATAATGAAAATGTTCTAAAATTGATTGTGGTAATGTTTGCACAACTCTGTGAATCTACTGAGACCATCGTGCACCTTAAATTGCTGAGTTGTGTGGTGTGTGAATGATATCTTAATAAAATGGTTTTTTAAAAATCCAACATTTGAAAAACTGTCCAATTAGAAAACAGGAAAAGACATGAATAGACACTTGAGCAAAGAGGATGTACACATGAAAGGTTATTCAGCATCTTTTTGAAATGCAAATTAAAGCCACAATGAAATAACACTCTATACATAGTGGAATGGCCAAAATAAAAAATAGTGACCACACCCAGCTGACAAGGATGGGGGAAGAAACTGCACAGCTGCTACATAGCTGGTAGGAATGTAAAATGGTACAGCCACTCTGGAGAGCAGTTCGGCCCTTCCTTTGAAAAACAAAGGATGGACTTAACCTTGTGACCCAGCAAATGCACTTTGGGGCATATATCCCAGAGAAAGGAAAGTATATTTTCACGCAGAAACATGTACCTAAAAGTTCCACAGCAGCTTTGTGCATAATCACTAAAAACCAGAAATTCCCAGATGTCCTTCAATGGGTGAATGACCAAGGAACACCCAGACCATAGGTTACTACTCAGCACTAAAAAAGAACGGCGTATTGATTCACTCAATAACTTGGATGACCCTTGAGGAAATGAACCAGAATGGGAAAAGCCAGTCGCAAAGAATATGTCCTGTATGACTCCATTTATATGACATTCAATCATGTAATCACAGATTGAAAACAGATTAGTGGTTGCCAAGTGTTGGGGTGGATGTGATATGAAACACCTTGATTGAGGTGGTGATTACAGGCAGCTGGGATTTACACATGGGATAAAATTGCATAGTTCTCTACAAACACACACTTATATGCACGAGAGCTAGTATAAACCTGGTAAGATCTGAATGCGCTCTGTGGATTGCACGAAGGATGGCTTCCTGGTTCAGATATTGTCCTCTAATTATGCGCCCTGATATTGCCATTGAGGGAAACTGGATGAAAAGTGAAGAGGGCCTCTCTGTTCATCTCTGCAACTTCCTGTGGACCTGTATTTCCAAAGAAAACAATTGCTAGAGAAATAGTTACATAAATATTGGAGAGCCAGCAATGTGCTCAGCACCATGCTTGATGCTGAGGGCACCATGGAGAACGAAAGATACCTACACCATTCCTGCCTTGGCAGTTCATTCGTATTACTGAGTGATAAAATGGAATTTCCTAAAAAATGAATCTTCCAACAGCTTTTGGTTCTTTGCGGATTACTCATTTTGGTGTTGAGATTTTAAAGGCCAGAAGCCAGGCTGGTGTGCATGGACCCAGAATCTCCACCTTGTCTTGACTCAGCCTTGATGGTGAGTCATGAGGTGAAAGGTTTCTTTTTCTCTAGGCAGGGGCAAGTCCCATTGTTGTCACCTGGGGATATAGCAGATGGGACTAGCTGGTGCTGTTTTTTCTCCTCACTGTTTGAAAGAGAGATGGTTTAGACGGGGGTCTGGTGTGTTCCCACTGCTCTTTCCACTGAGGAGGCTGGAGGCTGTACACAGTGGAGGAGTCACCACTGCTTAGGTTTTCAGAGGGGAGCAGAGGGAGCCAGCATCCTTGTTGGTTGACCCGGGGTGGGTGACCTGGGGAGCTTGTCAGCCCTCACAGGGCTTGGAGGGGAACCAAAGTAGCATGAGCCAAGAGGACTCTAGAGACCAGTCAGCCCCTGAGAAACATTTACAGAGAAATTTAGAACATTCGAGAAAAATTTAGAGAATCTTCATAGTTTCTCTGCTTACAAACGTCAGATATGCTCATTATAAAAGTGCCAGAAAAACATAATACAGGAAGTGAAACTCAGTCCACTGTGTGTGTGTGCATTTTCTTTTTTTTCTTAATCATGACTTTATTGAGATGTATTTACTTCATGTATTCAGCATCATACAATTCACCCATTTAAAGTGTACACTTTATTGGCTTTATATTCAGTTGTCCAGCCCTTACCAGGATCAATTTGAGAACATTTTCAACACATCAAAAAAGAAGCCTCGTGTTGTACAGTGTGAATGTACTTAAGCCACTGAATTGTGTTCTTAAAAATTATTAAAATGCTGAATTGTATGTTTTTTATAGTGTGTGTGTGCACAGTCACTCAGCCGTGTCCAACTCTGTGATCCTGTGGACTGCAGCCCGCCAAGTTCCTCTGTCCTTGGAATTTTCCAGGCAGGAATACTGGAGTGGGTTGCCATTTCCTTCTCCAGGGGATCTTCCCAACCCAGAGATCAAACCTGCATCTCTTATGTCTCCTGTGTTGGCAGGCAGATTCTTTGCCACTGCTCCATCTGGGAAGCCATATCATGATAGAATACCCTTTTTGCCAAGCATGCTATACAGAGAAGTTTAAGATACAGTCCTTGCCTTCAAGGCAAAAGACAAATGAGGAGGATTAGCAAGGAAGGGCGAAGCTGGAGCCTCCTTGCCTGGGGAGAGAGCAGTAGCAAAGGCCCGGAGGCCAGCAATCACAAGTCGAGGTGTGGCAGGGTTGGTTCTTCCTGGAGACCAGGGAGAATCTGTTCAGACCTCTCTCCTGGCTTCTGGTGACAGCCGGCAACCCTTGGCTTGTGGCTGCATCCCTCCAATCTCTGCCTCCATTTACACATGGCTTCTCTTCTCTGTGTCTGTGACCCAGCTCTTTACATGTTTTCTTACAAGGACACCCATCATTGGATTTAGGGCCCACCCCAATCCAGTCTGACCTCATGTGAACTTTATTCCGTCCGCCAAGACCCTGTTTCCAAATAAAGTCGCACTCAGAGGTACCAGGGGTTAGGATCACAATGTGTCTTTCTGGGAGACACAGTTCAACCCACAATAGACAGGTGCTTTATTAACTCTGTTATGCAGCTGAAGGGGATTCCAGGTGATGCTAGTGGTAAAGAACATGCCTGTCAATGAAGGAGACATAAGAGGCGCAGGTTTGATCCCTGAGTTCAAGTGATCCCCTGGAGAAGGAACTGGCAACCCACTCGAGTATTTTTGCCTGGGAAATCCCGTGGACAGAGGAGCCTGGAGGGCTGCAGTCCATGAGGTCACAAAGAGTCAGACACGAATGAAGTGACTGAGCATGCAGACACGCATACAGCTGAAGAAACTGAGGCTCAGGGGGGGGTAAGCAATCGTGATGGAGATACGTTTACACTCAGGCCATTTGGTCGGGGCACTGCACACACACTCCGGCCAGTGCAGGACACAGGGCTGTCCTGGAACTTGAGCGCCACCCCCACCCTCTGGAACAAAGGCTTGTCTAACTCTCAATGGTTTGCATTCACCTCTGCTCCAGAACAGCGTGAGGCTGCCTGTCGGGGCTTCCTCACGTGCCAGGTGTCCCTTTGGACCCCTGGAGGGAGGGCATGAGCCACGTGGTGGGAGGCCTGAGACTCCTGCCAAGGCACCACGTCCCCCCTCACCCCTCCGAGGCCTCTGCTCCTCTGGGGTAGACTTTTATATTTTGAACTGTTTATTTCTTTATTTTTATTCGTTTTTGGGTGCGATGAGTCTTCATTGCCACACATGGGCTTTCTCTAGTTGTGGTGAGTGGGGGCTACTCTCTAGTTGTGGGGCACAGGCTTCTCGTTGCGTAGCTTTTCTTGTTGCAGAGCTTTGGCCCTAGAGCATGTGGGCTTCGGTAGTTGTGGTGCATGGACTTAGCTGCTCCACAGGATGTTCCTGGACCAGAGATTCAACCCATATCCCCTGCACTGGCAGGTGGATTCTTAACCACTAGACGAGCAGGGAAGCCTCAGTCAGACTTTTAGCAGACATTTATTATCTCCCAAACTGCATGTCGGCTTCCTTGGTGGCTCAGACGGTAAAGCGTCTGCCTGCAGTGCGGGAGACCTGGGTTCAATCCCTGCGTCGGGAAGATTCCCTGGAGAAGGAAATGGCAACCCACTCCAGTACCTTTGGCTGGAAAATCCCATGGATGGAGGAGCCTGGTAGGCTACAGTCCATGGGGTTGCAAAGAGTCGGACACGACCAAGCAACTTCGCTCACTTTTTAAACTGCCACACAATGTGCTAGGCCCCGAGGAGGGCTCAAGGGTGGGCAAAGCCCTGGCCCTGGCAGGCAGGAGCTCCCCCGGGTGTGGCCTTGCTGCGCTGTTCCCACGAGCAGGATGGGGAAGTATGAACCGGGGGCTGGGGGTGGGGCAGAAGAGGCCTGGTTAACAAAGAAACAAACATGACCTTGATCCTCGCTTGTGCGAGGATCCTCCTGTTTTCACAGGAGGAGGATCCTCCTGTTTTCACAGTAGGAGGAGGATCCTCCTGTTCACAGGATCCTCCTGTTCACAGGAGGAGGATCCTCCTGTTTTCACAGTAAAAAGGGGACTGGGCCACTATATCTAGAACTGTGTATGGCCCCAGCCACAAAAATGGATGAGCCCTGGTCCTTGCTCCTGAGGAGGGGACTAGAGTGGGGGTAAACTAAGTCTAAAGGAACTGAGGCCTTTCCAGAAAGTGCCAGGGGCACAGGAGAGGAAGGGACTGCCTGTCTTAAAAGTTTCATCTGTGTCTGCAAAGGTCAGACCGTGTCTCCGTGGTGAAGGAAAACTGCTCATTGTTGAGCAGGCCCGGTACAAAGAGGCTAGGCTTTTTGCATGCATCACCACTAATCCCTCTTGAAGGATCCATGAGAAAGTTCTTGACTCCAGTTTACAGATGGAGCATCCTCTCTACCTCTCCCAGCTACCAGAGATCTTTTGACCCCAGCCTATAAATGGCAACCCACTCTGCTACTCTTGCCTGGAAAATTCCACAGACAGAGGAGCCTGGTGGGCTACAGTCCAAGGGGTCGCAAAGAGTCCAACACTGAGCGACTTCACTTTCACTTTCCCTTGGCCTGTTGGTGCTGCTAAGGTCGGTGATGCACTTATGTGCCACCAGGTGGCATTGTGGACCGAGTCATGTCCATTAACTCACAGAGGGTGGTAATTCTATGCACTGATGTTTCTCAGACTTGTTTTTTATGGACGTCTTCTCAGTACCTCCAAGAACTGTAACCTACTCAATGTTTTGATTTAAACTCCCTTGTAAAATTTTTATATATATCCTAATGAGAAACTGTAATCTCTTTGCCATAAATAAATGATGAATGTAATTCCCTGGTGGCTCAAACAGTGAAGAACCTGCCTGCAGTGCAAACCCAGGGAGATCTGGGTTCGATCCCTGAGTCACGAAGATCACATGGAGGAGGGCATGGCAACCCACTCTAGTATTCTTGCCTGGAGAATCCCCAGGGACAGAGGAGCCTGGCGGGCCACAGTCCATGGGGTTGCAAAGAGTCGGGCAGGACTGAGTGACTAAGCACAATCTTTTAGAAAAATCATGTTAACTGTTTAGAACACTGCAGTAGCATATAGAAAGAAGGAAAGTATTAAAACTATTAGAACAAAACATGTTAGTTTGCGTATCCCTATACCCATCTCGTAGATCACCAGTGCAGCGGAATGCTGACCTAGGCTTTGGAAGCAGGCTGCGGTCACCTAGATGCATGAGTGCTTAGGGTTGGAAGGGCTCTTCCCTTTGCAGGTAGAGGAACAGGGGCATTGAGAGGGGAAGGGACACACCCAGAGTCACACTGTCCACCCCAGGGTTGGAGCCAGGCCTGGGACCCAGCTCCGGCCTTATACCTCCACCCCACGGATGCTCAGAAGAACCTCAGGAAGTTGGAAATGAAGTGTGAGGCACACATGTTTCTTGGCCCTCTGAGGCCCGAGAAAGTTCACTGTGGGTTCCACATGCAGAGAGCATCACTTGTCGGGAGCATGGAGCCCTGGGATGAGAGTCAGGTGGCGTGGGGGCGGGCAGCTGCCAAGACCCCTGGTGAGCAACGCAGCGTCTCTGGGCCCCTGACCCTGGTGCTCTGCTGCAGGGCATGATGTGGTACCACGCTCTCCTCTGGGCAGTCCACGCCGGCTTTGGGCCCTGACTGCCACATCCTGGCACCCTGCCCCTCCAGGGAGCCACATCCACCCAGGATGGGCTCTCTCTCCCTTGATCCCTCTTCCTTGTCAGAGCTGGAAAATATGGGCATCACCCTCCCTCTTGAGTTACTTGTGCAGCCAAATCAAGTGAGGTTCTGACAGGCCCAGGGGTTCTAACAGGCCACACTGGACCAAGGAATCTCCTGGAAGCTAAAAGCAGAACAGGAACAAGCCATCCTCTGCTGGCCCCCACAGTCCTCAGAATTGTCAAGTGGAGATGACCTTGAGTGTTTAATTCGGGACATTTTCAAGTTCTGCTTTTACAATCTAGAGTCTTCGGTGTTATTTCGCTCAAAATGGTGCATGTGTTATTAGTTAACGCCAGTTGCTGTAATAAAGAGGCCCCTGAAATCTTGGGCTTCCCTGGTGGATCAGGTGGTAAGGAATCCGCCTGCAGTGTGGGAGACCTGGGTCCTATCCCTGGGTTGGAAAGATCCCCTGGAGAAGGGAAAGGCTACCCACTCTAGTTTCTGGCCTGGAGAACTCCATGGACTGTACAGTCCATGGGGTCACAAAGAGTCGGACACAACTGAGCGACTTTCACAAAAATCTCAGGATTAGCACCACAGAAGTTCACTTCTCTCCTCCTCTCCCTACGGTCCAATGGGCTGCTGATGTGTTTGTGACTGCAGCAGGCCGGGCCCTGCAGCAGGTGCCAGAACCCACAAATGAACACAGGGCAGACCCGCACTGACACTCATCCAAGCCTCTGTCCTCTCTCCCCAGTACTGTACCTGGAAGGCTCCGTTCTTGTGTTTGAGGACATCTTCAGACTGATCGCATTCTACTGTGTCAGTAGGTGAGTATTCCTGGCCCCACAGGAGGGCATCTCACTGGCAACAGATGTTCATGCATCCTGGGTGGGGGTGGGGGAGTCACAGGGGAGCCCCCGAGGGAAGGGTGCAGCCCACAGTATGCAGAGAGAGGGGGCAGTCCCCTGGCTTCACCCTGGTACCCATGAAAGGGAGGGGGGTGCCTGCTCTCCTGCTTTCTTTCTTTAAAGGTCCCTCCCTCACCTCCACCTGCCCCCTTGGCTCACTGCCCATTACCTTCCTGTCTTCTGGCTTTCGGGACAGCTTGGGGCCGGTCCTGTGAGGAACCTGACCCGCCCCCCTTGGAAGAGTTCTAGAAGGAACTTCCTGTAGGGGCAACAGGAAGGGCTGATCCTCTTCGTGGGAGACAGCGTGTGATTTTTGAAGCAGCTGCTGGGTGGAGTGGGTGTCTGTAACCACCCTCAGAGCTGCTCTGTTCATTCAGAACTGGTTGCAGGTCAACAGGAATTTAAAAACACATTTTGGTGCCAAGAAGCCAACGGCTTAAGCTACAGGGATTTGACCAGGGCTGGGCAGGATGTCTTTGGGCCCAGGGCCCCAGGCTCACCTCTCTCTGCTTCAAAGAGACCATTCATGCTGCCTTCACTCAACCCAGGACAGCCCTCCCACCTACCAGGACCCTGCTGGGCCCAGTGGACACAATCCTGATGCTGATAATAAGGTGCTAACAGCTCCTGCCTGTAGGGGGCTCTCCAGGTACACAATGAGGTGCTAGGGTTTCATATCCATTATTTTCTTAAATCTTGCTGAAAGTTCCGCCCCGTGAACTGCTCTTTTAGTCTCCCACCTCCCCGGGGTTTTTTGGCTGCTCTATGCAGGGCATGGGATCTTTGATCCCCAACCTGGGATCCAACCTGTGCCCCCTGCCGTGGAAGTGTGGAGTCTTAACCACTGGGGTGCTCTTGTTAGTCCCACGTTACAGATGAGGAAGCTGAGACTAGAGAAGTGAGTTGTTCAGGGTCATGCACCTGGTAAATGGCAGGGTGGAGGTTCAAAGCAGAGTGCCAAGGTCCGTGGTGTTTGTACAGCCGTCCCACTGTGTTCATTCTACAGTGATTCTGATGACCTAGCATATCCTTCTAGGCCCACAAAGCATCAGGGCTCCCTGGCCCTTTGTACATTGTGACAGGTCAGGTTCTCAGAGTCAGGCCCTTTCCTGTTCTGAGAAGTTCTACCTTAGTGTAAGATGATAGCCTAGAGTTTGGCCCAAGATAGATGCTTCCAGTGAGTGAATGAATGAATGGTGACATAATTGCAGAGCTCAGAATTTGAGCTAATCTTTCTCTCTCAACTTTCTCCTCTGTAAAATGAGAACGCCACCCATGCTGTAGATGCTGGAGAAAGAAATAAGATAAAGGGACAGCACACTGCCCGACACCCAGGAGGTGCTCTGGTTCTAATTCCACGGGTTGGGCCACGGGAGGGTGTGCTCGGGTGGTGACGTCATCTGTGTGAAGCGAGACCCAGAGCCGTGATCACCAAACACTGCTGTCTCCTCCCACCCGCTCCTCCTCTGGCTGCTGTTTCTCCACGTTCCAGAAAAGCAGGTGCTTGTTCACCTGCCCTCAGACACTCAGGGGACCCACTGGGAGGTCACAAGGCTCAGAGCCTGGAGCTCCTGTGTTTGAGGGGAGGGGGCATCAGCTCCAAGGCCACCTCTCGGGACTGAAATGCCGCCAAGGAAGGGCCCTTGACTGGCAGTGGAGAGCCCGTTCCCGGCTGTGTGACCTTGGGCAAGTCCCCCGACTTCTGCCGGCCCCAGTCACCTCACCTGTCAAGGGGAGCCAAGATGGAACCCCAGAGCGCTAGAGCTGTGTTCCTTTGTGCGATCTGAACGAGCAGCCATCTTCAGAACCAAGTGGCCCGGAGGTCATGGGCAGTGAACCAGAGATGCACATTTTAGGTGCCTTTGTCGCCGGAAAGGCCTTGCACAGAGGGGCGTTTTGAGATCTGCTAAACACCCAGGTGATACAGGCCAGTCCTGGCTTGGGCCCTCGGGGCCCCTGTGGCCTCGGCGCCTGTCCACTGAGCACAGTCCCTGCAAGAGCATGGACCAGCCCTCATTCGGTCACACGGGATCATGAGGGCCGGTCCTTCTCCAGCGCTCTCAGGAGCACGTGCTCCTCTGCCCTTGGGGTGGGAGGGCGTAGATTCGGCTTCACGGTGCCCACCCCAGACCTCACTGGAACCCTGATGCTCTGGGCTGGATGGTGGATGGTGTGAGAGTTCTAGAGAGTCTGAGTCCCATAGTCACCCAGGGAGCTGGTTAACACTTCCAGGGCCCACTCTAGGGATTCTGAGTAGCAGGCCTAGAGTGGGGCACAGGAATCTGCATTTATAACAACACACACAATCTGTATTTATAACACACACACACACAATCTGCATTTATAACAACACACACAATCTGTATTTATAACACACACACACAATCTGTATTTATAACACACACATACAATCCGTATTTATAACACACACACAGTTCGCATTTATAACACACACACACAATCTGTATTTATAACACACATATACAGTCCGCATTTATAACACACACACAGTCCACATTTATAACACACACACAATCTGCATTTATAACACACACACACACTGCATTTATAACACACACACACTGCATTTATAACACACACACTCTGCATTGATAACACACACACACTCTGCATTTATAACACACACACATACAATCTGCATTTATAACACACACACATACAATCTGCATTTATAACAAGCCTGTCTGCAAACCAAGGTTTGGGAACTGCTCCTAAGAAAAGGATACTAACAGCTTAGCCGAGGGCCTCCCGGGGGCATACTTGGAAAGGAGAATCCATGTGCAGGGGGCACTCGAGGGCCTCCCCCGAAGGAGGAAGCAGCAGGGGAGTGGGGTGCAGGATGGGGACAGGAGAGAAGCCCCGCCAGGGTCCAGTGCCAGGGTGCCTGGCCTCAGTAGATCCCTCTCTCCGGCAGCTTCAGAGCACAGAGCAGACCTTGGGGTCCACTGTAAGCCATGGGGCTGACTTCTGTGCCCCCAAGCCATAGACACTCAGGCACGTGTGGCTCTCTGTAGGGCCACTGGGGCAGGCGCTGAGGCTCCAGTATGCCAGGACAAGCCTCTGGGGGTCATGGGTGCCGGCCCTCAGGAGCAAACTCCGCAGAGGCTGGACGATGGGTACAGAGCTGGTAAAAAACACTGAAGTGTCTGGAGGGGCAGCAGCAGTGACTGCTCCAGTCAGCTCCGTGGACCAGGCGTTTGCTGAGTCGGGCTCACACTGTGTGCTGCCCACAGAGCTCTTTCTAACCTGAATGGTGCTGCAGGGTGGGGCAGGGGGTGTTATCACTGCAGACCCACTTCATGAGGCTCGTGACCCCTGTCCCATGCTGTGCCGAGGATCAGACCTTTGCAAGGAGCTTAGCAGAGCCCCTGGTCTGGAATGAATCCTCCAGGAGGCATCAAGCCTGTTCTTCTTGCTGGTGTAAATGAAGATGCTGCAGCTGGAGTTGACCTGCCTCAGGTCACCCAGCTCGGTTCTGAGCCAGGTCTGAACCCCAGGTTGTCTGATTCCCGAGCCCAGCTGCCTCTGCCCGGCATACAGGGCCAGGCCCATGGTCCAGAGGACGCAGGTCTGCTTTCCCTCCAGCAGCAGCTTCTCTCCTTCCATGTGTGGGGAGTCTAGGCCCTCTTGGTGGGAAGGGTGACACTGGCGGCCAGGCAAGAAGGGCAGGAAGAGAGTTCAGGTAGAGGACACAGCATGGTCAGAGGCCTGGTAGCTGGTCAGCTGCAGGTTGCTTGGCAGCGGCCTCCTGGGGAGAGCTGGACACGTGGGTGGGAGTTAAGGTGCCTGGAAGGCCTGGAACGCCGAGCCCAGGAGCTGCATGCAGGGCTTCCTTCCTTGGTGCTGGGTGTTGCTACAGCTCACAGATGGATTGCGTTTGAGCAGAACCACGTGGCTGCAGAGGCTGGGGCTGTTGAAGCAAGAGGAGTGTAGACACCAGCTGGGCTCTGCAGCCACCCAGGCCCCAGGCAGGGGATGGGGAACCAGGCGGGCTGGGGGCGGTCATTGCAGGGAGGAGTGGGGAGGCAGGGGGAGCCTAGGGAACCGTCGGGGCTCTTATCGTGGGCACAGGAGTATGAGCAGGCGTGATGGTTCCCGCTAGGTGCCCCCCTGCTGTGCTGTGTGGTTTCCATAGTAACCCCATAAGCGAGCATCACGTCCCCTGTCCAGCCAGGAGATGGAATGACACCCACCAGGAATGACAGAGCTAGATTTTACCAGGCTCCTCCATCCCAGAACTCATGCTGGTTTTTTCTTTCTCCCTCTCACTTAAATTCTTTTAATGGAAGGGAATTCATGCTTCTCCCTCGACTTTCCTTTTGAAAGTGGTTGACTTTCAAAACCACAGAAGTTACCCGGGATGTGTGAGGAGATGGAGCCATGAGGCATGGAGGGGGTGCAGACATGGTCTCATAGCCTTCCATTCTGGAAGCGCTCCCCAAATTGCCCCAAAATTTATAGGACCTGGACAGGATGGGGGTGAGTGCCAAACCCTATGGGAAAGAGAAAGCTAGCCTGTGTGAGCTAATACGATATTAATAATATACATGGTGACTGGTACTTTTAATCCATGGCCCACAACCCACTAGGAGGTAACAGTAGAAGAAGAAAATGTATTTGGCCTTAGTCTAGGTTCTGGACACAGAACCCTTAAATTCTTGGAATTTCCTGAGTTGACAGGGGCATCTCTTATTATTCATAATGAGCCCCTTTCCGTCACACCTGCATTTATGCAAACCCATAAACAGGAGAGGCTCCTAGACAGCCTCAGGATGGGGCTGGTCACCAGGAAGACCAGTGATCAAGGCAAGGAACTTCCAGCCCCACCCACCCACCTCCTAGCTGATGGACACTTTGAGGCGCTGGGAGGTGCCGCGTCCAGAGAGGCGTGGAGGGGAGCCCCTTGCCCTGACCTTGCCTGTGTGCCTCTTCCATCTGGCTGTTCCCGGGCTGCATCCTTTACAATGAGTCAGGAAATGTAAGTGTTGTCCTGAGTCCTGTGAGCTGTTCCCAGCAAACTATCAAGCCTGAGGAAGGGGTCATGAGAACCCCTGACTTACAGCCTGTCGCTTAGAAGTACAGGTGACCTGGGACTGGGATCTGAAATGGTGGGACTTAGTCCTTAGCCTATATTAAGGACTAATAGTTAATTAGTGCCAACTCCAGGCAGTTAGTGTTAGAATTAACTTGTAGGACATCCCTTTGTTGTCCGGAGAATTGGAGGATTGTTTTAGAAAACATCCCAGAGGGGATCATAAAGGCCCTCTCTGACCTGTTTCCCCATCTGTACAATAAAGGTGGGGGGCTGTATAGGCCTCTTCAGGGGGGTCTCTGGAGCGATCCCTGAATGGGCTGCCATTCAGACCAAAGGCAGCAGATTGAGCTGGCGGACTGTGTTGTCGGGAGTTCCTGTGTGCAAGCTCGCCGGAGGATGTGCATGAGTGGTTTCGGGGGGAAGCGGGAGGTAGGGTCTGGCTGTACGTCTGCTGCACACCTTAGTGTGGAATGGCAAGGCTCGGAGGGCCGGAGGGGGTGGGTCCCTTGCCTTCCCCAGAATAGCTCCTTTAGAGGAAGCTGCATGGGCTTCCCTTCCATGCACCACCCCTCACCATGCCCAAGGAGGGTCTCAGCATCTCTGAGTCCAGTGGAGACACAGGACCGGAATCTGACCGGTTGCTCCCTCAGCCTCCTGACTCCACCCTTCGGCCCCAGGGAAGTTTCCAGTCTGTGTGGTGATTCCAGCAGCCAGCAGGGTTGCCGGGTTCCTCCTCTCCGGGCTGTGGATTGGGAGGTGGCAGGGCTGAGATTGGACACACGGAGCCCTCCCCAGACTTGACCTCTGACCCCTCGTGTCTCCGCAGAGATTTATTGCCCTTCACGCTGAGGCTGCCCCGGGCCATCCTCGAGGCCAGCAGCTCCACAGACCTCGAGATCATCTCCAACCTAGGCCTGGGTAAGTCCCCTCCGGGGTCAGAGCAGGAGACCGGGCTGTTAGGACCAGGGTTCCCGGGAGGCCTCTCAGGCTGAGCCCAAGCTGGATCCTGAGTCCCAGCTCCCACGGGACCACCCGCTCCCCTGCCCCAGGTGCCAAGCCCCCCCAGCAGGGAGATGCTCCCTCTTTTCAGAGTGGCCTGTCAGGGGGTCTCACGCACAGCCTTGCTGGGTCTGAGGGAGCAGTGGCTGGTCAGGGCCCACACAGGCTGACCTGGCGTCAGAGCGTGGCCTGCGAGAAGCCAAACCAAACACCAGGGTCCATCTCAGCATGACCGTGATCATTAACTGAAGTGTGCCCCCCCACCCCTTGGCCTGCTCCCTACCCAACCACATGCTCAGCACACCCACCCTGCCTCTTACCCTTCTGACATTTTGAGGGATTTGGGGGTGGGGGGAGTAAAAGACAAGAGTGTTTCTGATCCCAGCCCTTCTACGTAATAGTGAGAAAAGCTCACACTTCTTGGGCCCTTTCCACGGCTTCACTGAGCCAGCACCCACCTCTGACATGGCCTCACCATGGTGGCCCTTCTCTGGAAGCCCATGCTTCCCAAATCTGGGGCCACCAGGAAGCCAGGCCGGCCACCCCTGCAGGCCCCCATCCTAGGCAGAGGCCAGGTCACATTATGAACAAAGCAGTTAATGGGCCCTTATCAAGACTAAGCCACACAGGGAATATAGTCAATATTTTATAACAACTTTAATGGAGTATTATTGTCTATAAAATTTTGAATCACGATATTGTGCACCTGAAACTAATATAATATTGTAAATCAACTAAAAAAAGAAAAGTTAGACGTCCCTGCTGTTCCGGTGGTTGAGAATCCACCCGCCAATGCAGAAGACACGGGTTCAATCCCTGGTCTGGGAAGATGCCACGAGCTGGGAGGCAGCTAAGTCTATGAAACCACAACTACTGAGCCCATACTCCACAAGAGAAGCCACTGCAATGAGAAGCCCGCACACTGAAACTAGAGAAAACCCACACATAGCAACAAAGACCCAGCACCGCCAAAAATAAATTAATTAAAATTTTTTTTTAAGTCTAAACCATACCCAGGAACCTGCACTACACATGGCTGAGCCCACTGGTACGTTTTTACCGCTGCTGGTCAGATGGAAGAAAGGTCGGTGCAGCAGGCAGGACCAAGGCATAGATGAAGCCAGAGGCAGACCTGGGATCGGAGGAGACTCCCCTTGGTTCTCAGGCCAGTCACTGTCCACCACCTGGGGGGCCTCTGGACAACAGAGAAAGAGCTGCCACAAGGCAGCTCACGGTCAAAGGCCAGGAAGTAGGAGGAGTCCAGGCCCTCGGATTTCATGAGCGATAACCGTGCTCTAACCTCTTCACCTGCATTGACTCATCAGATCCCCAGACAGCCCAGTACGGCAGGTTGTAATATTGTGATGTCCGCTTTATGGCAGAGAAAACAGCCACGAGGAGCTGAGTGACACGTTGTGTCACAGGGTCCACGGAGGGCTGGGCTGTTAGGCTCCAGCCCCCACCCACTAGCTCCTGCTGCCCCGTCACTCTGTATCCAGGCTCTCCTGGGCCTGGTTGACCCAGTTTGTAAACTTCGGGGCTGGTTTGCAGTTGATGTTGGGAATAAACAGTAAGCTTGGGCCCCAGATGTTACAGTTGCTGGGCTCTTACTCTTCCAGAAGCTTGGGTGTGGGACAGGTGTGTGTGTGTGTATATGCTCAGTTGTGTCTATTTGTAACTCCGCGGCCTGTAGCCCTCCAGGCTCCTCTGTCCATGGGATTTCCCGGGCAAGAATACTGAAGTGGGTTGCCGTTTTCTTCTCCAGGGGATCTGCCCAGCCCAGGGATCGAACCCACATCTCCTGCATTGGCAGGTAGACGCTTTACTCCTGAGCCATCTGGGATGGGTGAGCGTCTGGAAACTCATACAGTCCCAGCGACACCCCTCCCGAGGGCTGAAATGGCAGAGGTGACACTCTCATTGCACTCTCTGGGTGCTGTCTTGTGTAATCCTTGCATTCCCATTTTAAAGATAGAAAATCAAGTCTTAGCACGGCCAGGGAACGTGTCCAGGATGCTCCAGGCGGCTAGGAGCATAGCTGGGAAGCGCACCGAGAGCTTTCTGACTCCCAGCACAGCGGCACTGCTGCCCCTTGGCCGTACCTTACAAACGTCTCAGTTGTTTGTGCAACGAGCAGTTGCTGGCTGACTTTGAGTTCAAGTTCAAGGGCAAGTGAGATGCATGCACTCCCTCTGGGAGGCTCACCACCTAAAGGAGGGTCGGTTTGCAGCCTCACTGCAGGTGGGTTGAGGCAGGTACCCCTGGGTTTCACTGTCCCAGGGACCCCCAGGTTTCTCTCACCTGGGGATGGGGTGTCCCTGAACCCTAGGAACAACTATGCTCCTCTAGGGAGAACCATATTCCTTTCTGGAATCGACAAGCCCTTCTATCCGGGCAAGCTTGACCTCTTGGGCAGGTTGAGGACATGAGAGGGGAGGGGCCCTCTGAGAAGCAGGTGGCAGTTCAGGTTGTGTGTCAGCGTCCGCTTCCTTGAGAAGTGGATTTAAATGAAACCCGAGGACACTGCAGCTTAGGAACCAGAGAGTTCTGATCAGGCCTGATGTCCCCAAGGGCTGAAGCATGGAAGTGAGGCTCACCAGGAGAAGTTTTTCCTGGAGCTGAGGAAGGGTTAATTTTTCTGTTCATCCCCAGAAAGGATAGAGACCCAGAGCTGAAAGGGCACGTCCCATCAGAGACCAGAAGCCTTGGCTCTGAGATGTGTGGACCGCCCCGGCCTTCACCTGCAGTAGCAATGACAAATAAGCAAAGATAAGGGCCGGACGCCCCAGGCACAGTGCCCAGCGTTTCACACATTCTAAGGAAGGCACTCTGTGGCAAAGAAGTGAAACCAACTCAAAATAGCTTAGATAAAAGGGGATTTAGTGAAAGGAGGCCAGGGAATATCCGTGATAGGAGCAGAGGGTCCGCCCAGCTTTGCAGGCAGCAGATGCTCTTCTCTGCACACAGCTCAGCCTCCTTAACCCCTGGTTCCCGCTCCCAACTCCTCCATCCTTGGGGCTCTGATGCCCATCCCCGCATACCGATCTGCTGACCTTGTCGCTGGAATAAGTTTATGAGGCATTTGTGTTTTCTGTCACTAGTGTCAGCAATGTTTCTTATTCTGGCACTCTACTCACTTTTTACAAAATGAATAGAGTGTCATAAATATCCAGATCATTGCACAAGCCTGCTGTTCAGACAGAGATGATGGTGCTGAAATGGGGTTATTGACCCACAAGCTCAGCACCATGTGATTGCCCAGAACATTTGCTCCTGAGCTGATGTAAGAAAGTCTGAACTTGGCCTTGGAAAAGCCAGCCTTTGAAAGGGTTCTGTAGGTAGAAGCTTGAGACCACAGAATTAACACAGGGAGCAGTTGACTAAACTGCATGCAGTTAATTCTTCTCAGTGCAAAAGGAATCTAGAGAAAGCAAGTTAGACTTGCAGAGGTTCTCAGACATGTTTGCAGTGTGTATATGTTTAATATTTCTAAAATATGTTTAAAAAGAGAATATGTGCTATAACTCTTTGAAGTTGGCCTGTAACTTGCTTTTGCCTTTACGCTATACAATGAGAACTTTCCTAGTTGTCAAACATTCATTGGAAAGTCTATTTTGAATGACTGTCTTCACAGCCCACCTTTGGGATGTCACAGAAACATTCACCCACTGATCTCATCAGACTTTCTAGCAGTTTCCATGGCATCTGGAACACTTGGCTGCCTTTACTCATGCCCTCTTTGTTCCGCTGGTAGCCTGGGGTTCCTCAATTGTGAAACCTCTGTTGCGTTTGTCCTCAAGGTCTACAACCCAGCACCTGGCCTGGCCAAGGTCCTCTGAGGACTGTAGGCATGGACAGCTGGCAGGGGGCATCTCCAGGTGAGATACAGGAGGCCACAGGGCCGGCAGAACGTCACACAGTCTGAGGGTGGCACACAGGCAGAGAGGGCACAGGCCCTTAGGGGAACTGCGGCCGCTGAGCGGAGGTTGGCCCGGTGCCGCTAGGCGCAGACGCCCACAGCCGCACCAACCACTATGATTGCATGACAGCGTTCCACTTCTCCCCTGGCCTTGGCATTCTGCAGAAAAAGTTACCTACTTCCTTTTTTCAAAAAAAAAAAAAGCATGAAGACCTGAGTTCCCTAATAGGCCCCCAGACCCCAGGGCGCCGCTCCTTGGGTCCCAGCTTCCCCCACCTTTCAGAGTGGCCTTGACTTTGAGGCCTCTGCCCTGCGGGGTATAACCACCAGGCCTATCTTAGGGGCAGGGGAGCAGTTCCTAGTCACCCAGCCTCTGGACCTATTTCCCTGAACCCTGCTGTCTCTTCCACTCTTGTAAGAATGCAGATCTGAGTGGTGGAAAATGTGTTCTTTTTTTCTATGTGATGCCCCCCACCCCTGCTGTCCTGAGGTGAGCAGTCTGACGTAGTCCATCACTTACAGAGCTCTTTGCCCTCCTTTTTGCCTTTCACCTCTCATGTTCTCACTTCTTTACTTCTTGTCTTTAGACACCCTCCCAGGCCCAGGATGAAACCAGAGGACAGGCCTAGGGTTGGTCTGTCTCATCAGTGTGCACCAGGGCTGGGGAGCCAGGGGAGTGTAGATATGGCCTGAAAGTATCAGGAAAAGCTCCACCAAACTGGTGACATTTGACCTGGGTCTTGAAGGTTGAGTAGGAATTTGCCAGGTGGAGAGGGTGGGAAAAACATTCCAAGCAGAGGGAACATTAGCCAAGACCCAAAGGTGGGGCGGTCCATGGCCTGTTCAGGAAGGAGTGAGCAGCAGGGAGGCTGGGGAGGAGACTCAGTAGGTGATGCTGGAAAGGTGTAGAGGGTCAGATCCCACAGGGGATAAATGCCAGGCTAAAAGTTCAAAAGTGATTCTGAACAAATAGCAATCAAGGGTCTACGATATGCCCAGCATAGAGCCACCAGGAGCAGAATGGATTGGAGGCAGAGTGGGGACACGGAGGCAGGCTATGGCCGTGATCTGGGTGAGCAGTAATGGGAGTGTCCAGGCACAGGCGGGCAGTTCTGTTGACTGCCTGCCCCGTGACTTGCACTTTCTCCCAAAGGAAGGGTCTTTCGGGAACTTGGAGGCGAGCCTTGGGAGCCTCAGCTCACCTATGGGGCTGCTGCCCAGTCCCTTCATCAGTCTGGCTGCCTGCTTGCTCCTTGCTAGGAAACAAAGTACCCAGGAGAATGGACAGGTCATGGAGGGGTCAGTAGCTGCCCAAGAAAGCAAAGCCCAAGGCACAGGCGGCCTTGAGAAACAGCCCTCCCCCGCCTCCCCCAGAGATGGTGGAAGAGCCTGAAGACACACCCTCCCATGCAGGGCCCCCCACGTCCTCAGGGAGTGACTGGCAGGGGTGCACATTGGAAAGTCACATGAAAGTTTGTCATCTTTGATACAGTGGAGACAGCTGGCCGCAGCACTTCCAGACCTGGGGTCTCTGCCCACGAAGGGGCTGTACCATGAGCCCCGCTCTGCTCTTCTGCAATGGCCCCACCCCAGAGGGATGCACACGGCACTGTCTCAGCTTCTCAGCAGCCCTGCTGTCCTGGAATTACACACTGCTCACCTTGATC
Organism: Dama dama; assembly: GCF_033118175.1. NCBI lineage: Eukaryota > Metazoa > Chordata > Mammalia > Artiodactyla > Cervidae > Dama > Dama dama. The sequence continues at coordinate 64,628,829 of NC_083693.1, forward strand.
GGGTTTCTGACCTCCTTGGCCAGCAAGCTGGTGAACACCCACACCCCTGAGCGTGCCCATCCCTTGGGATGAACACACACGCACCCACGGCTGCCCTCGGCCATCTTGCAATGTCTCCTTTATTCCAGTGTCAAGAACCTGTTGTGTTTGTACCCTGACCCCACCCCTCACTCAGGCCAGGAGAGCAACAGGGATGGGAAGTGTCGCAAGTTCCTATGAAGGGCGGCCACGCATGTAACACATCGGCCAGCACCCGGCCTTCAGAACTAGTGCGACCTAGTTCAAACCCCAGCTCCTTCATTCCCCAACCTGGTGACCTTTCGTCTCTCTGGGTCTCTTATCTTCATTTGTCGCATGGGGACAACCTGAGGACTTACACCCGAGGCCTGTGGTCAGAAACCCTGAGACAGTCCCTGTAGAGCAAGCAGCCCACACACCCAGGACCCAGCACATGTTTGTTCCTGGTACTGTCTTTGATGCTATTTTTGGTAATTTACTTACTGATGACTCCTTCCCGGAGGTAAACAGCCTTGGGTGAGAGACTGGAGACCTGGCCTCATTAACAAGGAAATGGCACTATCAATCTCTAAAATTAACAGCTTGGACAAGACGTGGGTTCCCTATTCCTCTCCAGTTAGAAGGGACTGCTTGAATGAGTTCGCAGTGACCTGCCAGCCCTCTGACCTTGTTCTCAAAATGTGCTCCTGGGGCCCTTCTTGGAGCATCCTGAGCTTTCACCTGGTTCTCCAGAGGGCTTGATACCGAAAGGTCGGGACCTCCTGTGATCTCGTCAACCCCCGACTTGGAAATCCCGTACCCCTTACCCAGAACAAGCCTGGCTCTGACCATCAGTACCTGGAGAGGGAAAGGCCTGCTCTGGTGGCCTCAGCCATGGGCTAAGTCAGGAGAAAGGCGTGTGCTGGGCCTCAGCAGTGTGGGAGCTCAAGCTTTCCGAGCTGAGGGCAAGAGGGCATTTTCCTGCTTTAGCCCTGAGATCGACCAGAGGCGGAATCATTTTGCAGCGGGCAGGCGATCCCCCTCTTGGAGGGTCAGGTCTGAGCTCACTGGCCACCATCCATAGTTCATTCTTCCTGCTGTGACAACTGCAGTGGCCAAGAACAGGCCCAGAGTCCCTTCTCTGTCGGGACCCCATTCTAGATTGAGGCCTAGAAAGGTCTGGAGACTTGCCTCAGAGCCCCCGACTGGTCAGCAACGGGAGCTCTGGGCTTCGTCCACTCCATGCCCACACGAGCCGGCACCCCAGATCATGGGTGCCCCTCTGGCGGCTCTCACATGCCAGGGGACAGGACCCAGGCGCGGAGCCTGTCACCGGCGCGGTCCTGGCCCCACCCCGGCACCGCAGGGGAGGACAGCGTGGGGCTTCCCCCTCCCAAGGCAGGAAGTGGTGGGAGAGGTTTAAAACAGTCCAGGAGGGGAAAACAACCTTTGAGCTGGTGAAGCAAACACCTCGCCACCGGGCCCTCCCTCGGCCCTGCCCCCACGCAGCCCGCAAACACCACCCGGTCCGGTCCACGCAGGGGCCCGGCTTCAGGGACTGACCGCCTCTCCCTCTCTCCTCTCGGACAGGCTTCTGGGACTCCTCGCTGAACCCCCGGCGAGGAGGTGGGAGTCCAGCAGAAGCCCCAAGAGACCCAGCCCCCGGAGCGCCCCCTGCCTCCAGCCTCAAGTCCACCGCCCATCCCGAAAACTGCTCGTGTGAAATCGAGCTGTCCATAGGAAACGGCCGCCTGTGGTTTGTGAATCCGATTTTCATCGAGGACTGTGGCCGTGCCCCGCCGGCCGACCAGCCCCCCGCTGGAAGCTGCCCCTCGCGCCCGGTGCCCCCCACCTCTGACGCTACCTCACCCACCTCCCGGTGGGCCCCCCGCCGTCCGGCGCCCCCTCCCCCGCCACTCCCCCTGCACCCTCCGGGCTTCAGCCGGCCTCCTCCCGCTGCTCCTCCCGCCCCGGCCAGTCCTTTGCCCAGTTCTCCCCCGGCGGCGGCTCTCCAGCCTCCAGAGGCTCTTCCGCCCTCACCCCCAGCATCCGCCCCCCACTTGGCACCCCATGCCCCAGGCCCCCCAGAGCTTCCAAGCCAGCCACCCATGACAGCCTGTGAGAGGCTCCCACGCCCCCTCGCAGGCCTGGACCCTCTCAGGGAGGAAGAGATGAAGCCGGGGGCAGCCGCCAGCCCCTTGCAAGCCCCCGCCCCCCCAGTGCCCACGAAGAAGAGCCTCCCCACGGTTCCCCCCAGGCGCCGCATCTCCGAGAAGGTCTCCCTGGAGGACCAGAGCGCAGGGAAGCCGGACAGGGGGGCAGCCGCAGAGGGGGGCCCGGGGGGTCCTTCCAGGGCATCACCACTCCGCCTTCCTCCCCAGCGGACCTCAGACAGCCCCGGGGACAGGCCTCCGAGAACCACAGAGCCAGGCCAGGAAACATCAGCCCAAGCCAGTAACCCAGGCAGCGCGCCAGAGCCTCTGAGGAAGATCCGACAAGCCCCAGTCCCGCCTCCCAGGAAGAAACGGGTCTCCCGGCAGCTGGCCTCGGTCCTCCCAACTCCCCTGGAGACCGCTGAGCTCTCCGCAGCAGGGGAGGCCGCGGAGAAGCCCACGCCTGGTCCCCCCGGAGAGATCCAAGGTCCTGCCTCCCCCGCTGGGGGTAATCAGAGCCCGCGTGCCCGGGCAGGGGCCCGACCCCAGAGCGCTCCAGAGTTCAAGGGCTCCCTGGCCTCCCTCTCGGACAGCTTGGGTGTGCCCGCCTCGGCTGCTGACCAGGACTCGTACTCGACCAGCAGCACGGAGGAGGAGCTGGAGCAGTTCAGCAGCCCCGGCATGAAGAAGAAGCCGTCCATGATCCTGGGCAAGGCACGTCACCGCCTGAGCTTCGCAAGCTTCAGCAGTGTCTTCAATGCCTTCCTGTCCAACAACCGCAAGCTGTACAAGAAGGTGGTGGAGCTGGCCCAGGACAAGGGCTCCTACTTCGGCAGCCTGGTTCAGGACTACAAAGTGTACAGCCTGGAGATGATGTCCCACCAGACCTCCAGCACCGAGATGCTGCAGGAGATCCGCACCATGATGACCCAGCTCAAGAGCTACCTGCTGCAGAGCACCGAGCTGAAGGCCTTGGTGGACCCCACCCTGCACTCCGAGGAGGAGCTAGGTCGGTCCGCGTCCAGGGCAGGGGCCGGGAGCGGGCGGGAGCCAGGGACGACCCCAGACAGGCTGCCCTTTCCTTGAATAACCCCTCTGCTGTTCTGCCTCTTCCTTCGGAATTCAGCCCATGGGCCCAGTTAGACGGCAGAACCTCAACCACCTGAGAGTGGGCCGGCCCCCTCCTTTAGGATGCTCCTGGTTTCATTAGGGAGACAAATCGCTAGGAGCGATTAGCGGCATAAGCAGCAGTAATATGTGTGGCTACTGAGGGCCAGAGGCAGTCTCTGCAGGAGACCTGGTGGCTTCAGAGATGAGGACACCTGAGAGGGCATGGACCCTCTTGTTTTATAGATTAAGGGGAAGGCCCTGGAAAGGGAAAGCACTTGGCTGAGGTCACACAGGAGCCAGGAGCAGTGGGGAAGCTGACCACAGGTCCCTGCCTCTGAGTCACCACACCTCCAGCTGCAGAGGCTCTGAGGACTTGGAAGGACAGACAGGAGAGGGGTGAGGGAGGCTAGGGGAGTCGTGTGTTCTCCTGTGGGAGAGGCTGGAGAAGCAAAGGGGAAGAGGGAGGCTGTAGGATGAGGACCGAGACAGCCAGGACCCGCCCCAGGCCCAGACGTGGGCCAGCTTTAGGCGTGCATGGCAGGGTTACCTGGCCTCTGCTGAAACTCAGCTGTGGGGACATGGGCTCCTCCCTCACTCCCAGAGATAAGGCAGCCCAGGTGTCTCTCTACAGGGATAGGACTTGGGACCTCTGCTACCAGGGCCAATAGCCGAGACCCTCCCCTCCACCCACCCCAGGAATTGAGTAGAGCCAAAAAGACTTCCCAAGAATATTTCACTACTGTCAATCAAAGCTGAGCATTGCCTTGGTATCAAGTTGACCTGGGTTCAAATCCTTGCTCAGCCCCCAACTAACTGTGACCTGCATCAGCAGAGCCTAAGTTGATCCATCTGTTGAGTGAAAATTATGACATGTATGTTGCAGAGTGCTGTGAGATCAGAGATGACTAATTCTCACTCTGCTAGCTGATCAGGATGCCTCTTAGATAAGATAGCATTTGAACAGAGAAGGAATAAGCCATGCAAATAGCTATGTGTGTTCCTCCAGGCAAAGGGAATAGCAGGTGCAAAGGCCCTGAGGTAGGAGCAAACCTGGCAGGTTGGCAGAATAGCAGGAGGGCCAGGCTGGCTGGAGCAGCATGAACACGGGGAGCAGACAAGGTCATGAGTGAGTGGGGTCACAGGGTCAGATCACAGAGGGGCTTGTGGGCCATGGGAAAGGCTTTGGCTTCTTTTGTGCATGAAAGAAAGAAAGAAAGAAAGTGAAGTCGTGTCCAACTCTTTGCAGCCCATGGACTGTAGCCTACCAGGCTCCTCCGTCCATGGGTTTCTCCAGACAAGAATACTAGAGTGGGTTGCCATTTCCTTCTCCAGGGGATCTTCCCAACCCAGGGATCGAACCCGGGTTTCCCGCATTGCAGGCAGATGCTTTAACCTCTGAGCCACCAGGGAGTGGGGCACAGGAATATCATGATCAAACACAGCAGAGCACGATTATGCTGGTTGCTATGTTGCTGCTGCTGCTGCTGCTAAGTCGCGTCAGTCGTGTCCGACTCTGTGCGACCCCATAGACGGCAGCCTTCCAGGCTCCGCCATCCCTGGGATTTTCCAGGCAAGAACACTGGAGTGGGTTGCCATTGCCTTCTCCGTTGCTATGTCGAGTAAAGGACTAAAAGAAGCCAGGGCAGGAGGCTATTGACATGTCAGGTAAGAGATGATGACGGCCCAGGTCCAGGTGGTAGCCACGCAAATGATGAGGAATCAGGTTTTGGCTATACTGTATTTTTAAGACTAGAGGCAAATGGATCTGGTAATTGAAAAATACATATTAAGAATAACTCTACTGGGACTTCTTTGGCAGTCCAGGGGTTAAGACTCCACACTTCCACTGCAAGGGGCACAGGTTTGATTTGTGGTTGGAAAATAAAGATCCCAACTTTGTGGTACAACCAAATAATAATAATAATTGTGTGTATATATATATATATATAATATATTTAATTTTAAAAAAAGAGTAACTCTTTTTTTAAATGTTAAACATTTACTACATTTGACATTTTTTATTTTTTTTATTTATTTTTTTTTACATTTGATATTTTTTAAATGTCAAACATTTACTGGGCCCTTAGGCCCTCCAGGTACAGTTGCACAGGTTGTAGACTGCACAACTCCCATGTGAATAGGACCCTTTCAGATTATATACTAATAGGCAGCCCTTTCAGAGTTAAATCTGTGCCAGGCCCTGTGAAAAGCATTAGGATACCACGTATGGGTCCCAGAGGGCTCCTATGCCCTTAGCATTGTGCCTTTCTGTACTATACAGTCTCACCTGGCAGAACTGTGAGCCAAACCTGCCAGGGCGGTGAGTATGCCCTTCCAGGGACCAGGGATGGGGAAGCCACGCTGTTGGGCAACAAGACCTGGGGGCGGGATCCCTGCCGCTGGTTTCCTCATCCCACCCTCTGGCTCTCACCCACCTATAGAAGCCATTGTGGAGTCTGCCTTGTACAAGTGTGTCCTGAAGCCCCTGAAGGAAGCCATCTACTCATGCCTGCATGAGATCCACAGCAAGGACGGCTCGCTGCAGCAGCTCAAGGATAACCAGCTGGTTATCCTGGCCACCACTACCACTGACCTGGGCGTGACCACCAGCGTGCCGGAGGTGCCCGTCATGGAGAAGATCCTACAGAAGTTCTCCAGCATGCACAAGGCCTACTCGCCCGAGAAGAAGATCTCCATCCTGCTCAAGACCTGTAAGCTCATCTACGACTCCATGGCCCTCGGCAACCCAGGTAGGTGGGCAGCCGGGAGGGGCCCCGGGCTGCATGTTCTCTCTGGGTCCCTGGACCAGCAATGCTGTGTGAGGCTGTGACCCCTTCCCCTCAAGAACTCCAGAGCCATTGAGAGGCATGGGAGAAGCCTTCCCAGATTCAGAGATCTGTTAGGGTGGGAGTAGGCATGGCAGGCGTGGAACTTCTTGGCACCTCTTGTGCTCCCTGGGGTCTGGGAGGAGGACCGTGATTGGCAGCCACACTGGAAGCAGGCAAGGAAGCCAGCCCACACTGTGCCTCCGTATGGATTAGGGAAAGGCACTACCTTTGTTTCCTAGGGCTGCCGTGACACAGTTCCACACACTAGTAACTTAAACAACAGAAGTGTGTTGGCCCACAGTTCTGGCGACTGGCATTTTGAGATCAAGGTATCAGCAGGGCCCTACTCCCTCTAAAGGCTGTGGGAAGGACATGTTCCAAGCCTCTCCTCTAGCTTCTGGGAGTTCTTGGCTTGTGGCAGCATCACTCCAGCCTTTGCATGGTATGCTGTCTGTGTGTGTGTCTGTGTCCAAATTTCCCCTTTTTATAAAGATGTCAGTCATGCTGGATTAGGGGCCCACCCTCCTCCAGGATGACCTCATCTTAACTAATTAGATCTGCAAAGACCTAATATCCAAATAAGGTCCCCTACACTGAGGCCTAGGTCTGCAACATACGGATTTTGAAAGAATACAGTTCAGCTCTTAATGGCCACAGAAATCAGTTACAGAAGTCAGCTGGGCATTTACGCTGATCTGGTCAGGTGCACTTGAGCTTGGTTGGGCTGGCTTGAGGGTCCGTGTGAGGGGTCACTTGAAGGCTGGGTGGGCTAAGATGGTCCTGCTTATAGGTTGGGTGGTTGATTGGTTGTTGACCGGTCTGGAAAGGGGGTGACTGGGCCACGTGTTTCTAATTCTGCAGCAGGTTAGCCCAAGCTTGTGCCCACGGTGGTAGCTGGGATCCAAGTGGGCAAGTGCAGCCTGCAAAGTCTCTCGGCCTGGACTTGAACAAGCACAGTGCCACGGTGAACCATTTCACTGACTCACTGAGTCACAAGACTAGCCCAGATTTAAAGGGTGAGGAACTAGACTTCGCTTCATGCTGAGAAGACCTGCAAAGGAACAAAGCAAGGGGTCCATATGTAGAGAAGGGAATCACTGGGATCACTTTTAATCAATTTACCACAGCACTGCTCCAGGAAGACAAGGACAGGCATCACTGCACCGTGGTGCATACCTTAGTGAACAGAATGTTGGCTGCATTTCATCCCCTGATTACCCCTTCAGCTGGATGTCCTTGTACAGTATGCAACTTGTGTAACTGTACATGACAGCCATGGAAAGGGAGAATGGAAGGATTGTTACCTCTATAGCCATACAGATGGGTTCAAATTCCTGATCTGTCACTTACTACCCGTGTGACCTTGAATGATTTACTTAACTCCTTTATAGGACCCAGTTCCCTCTTCTCTGGAAGCTGTTTTACAAAGAGGTGAAACTCAGACCCTGACATTTCAGAAGCCACACTTGGTCACTTGTAAATATTAGAAATAATAGCATGTGTAAAATGTCAGCCTGCCACACATGATGCCTAGCGGTCTTGCCCAATGATGGCTGTTTGAAGGGAGGGGTTATGCATCTGTCTTGGAGAAGGGCAGGCCAGTTTGGCCACAGACCAAATGAAAGTGTGTGTGTGAGATTGGGGTATGGTGCAAGGTTATGTCAGTGCTCTGAGCCTCAGCTTCCCCCGTGTTAAATGGGCCCAACTACACCCACCTTATGGGGGTGTTGTGGGAGTTAGATGAGCCTGCAGTTTGCATGCAGCCCAGTGGCTGGCACTTGCCAAGGACAATTCCCTATCTCCCCACCTCCACTCCCCCACCCTCCGCCCCATCTGAGCTTCTCGTTTGGGCAGCCATTCTCCCTGCCGTGCGGGGGCTTGGGGCAAAGTCAGGGCCAAGGGCTCTAGAGACCCTGGGATGTTATCAAGGAGGCAGCTTTGGGCCTGTAAAGGGCAGCTGCATCCTCAGCAAGTCCCCCATTGACTCAGAAACCTTTAGCTTGAACACCCAGTGTCTTGGCAGTGACTTCAAACACCATGAGTTTTGCTGAGAGTGAATTTACTTACTGAAAACTTAGCAGCGAGCAGGGAATGGGGGAGGGAAAAGCTAAATGTGAGGAAGAAGAAGAAGGTCCTTGTCCTTGGCCCTTGCTGGCAGGGGTGGAGCTGGGGTTGCAGGGAGACAGGAATATCCCTGCTGATTGAGAAGCCAGCTCCAGGCAGAAATTCAGGGCGGGTTCATGGCTCCGTGTGAAGATTTCCCACCAGAAACAGCTCCACCGGGAGCAGATGGCTTTCTGTTCAGGTAGCCATTGCTGCCTGAGCACTGGCCATTGAACCAGTGGACTTCCTGTCTCCCCTGTGCCCGGAGCAGGCCTGGGCTGCCCCACTCGGGGCCTCAGCCTCTTCACCTGGGAGGATGCAGGTGAAGAGAAGAGCAGGGATGTGGGGGTTCATTCAAGGACACGCATTTGAACCCAGCTTCGGTGCTGTAGCCTTGGACTTGAATCTCATGGAGCGTCTGCTTGTGTATAAAATGTAGATGATACACCAGCCTCTCAGGTTGCCATGCAGGGCATTGGGAGAGGACCTGGAAAACAAATACCTGTATGGCTCGGGCCCCAAGGAGGTACTAATCTTCCAGAGCCTCCATTTTCTCACTTACAAGGGGGCTGGGAACACCTCTCTTGGGACTGTTTTGAGGCTCAGATGCGACCCGATGTGTGCATGAGCGTCCAGTGGATGAGAGGTTGCAGGAATGACTACCTTCTCACCATGTTCCCCCAAAACATGGAGGCTGAGCCCACTCAGTGGTTTCCAAAGTGGGCATCCCAGGGCCCACCAAAGGGACATGAGGCTGGGCTTGCCCCGGGCAGCCCTGCTGGTCCCTGTTTTATACACAGGATTCCATCTGGGATTCTGTTTGAAATAACCCGTTCTGCTGCTAAACTTTTTAGTTTTTTTTTTTTTTTAAATCTTTCATTTGGAAATAATTCCAGACTTCAAAAACTTCAAGAGCAGGAATAGGACATTAAAATAGAAACATCTACATGCCCTTTGTGGACTGCTAATATCTTAAACATTGTTTGCTTTATCATTTTTACCCTCTGTGCATATGTAATTTTTTCCTGAATCATATGAGGGCAGGTGTACATACAGCTTGGCCCTTTACCCCAAGTACTTCTAAAAATAGGGGTATTCCCTCACATAACCACATTAAACTCGTCCGCTTCGTAATTTTACATCAATACGGTGTTTTTCTCCACAGCACCTTCTGTACTCCAAGCAGTCAGTGATCTGACAGGGCTTTCTTTAGCACTTCCTCCTCCAGCTCAGGATCCAGTGGGAGGGCAGGGATCACATTTCACTGGCTCCTTTTATCTGGAACTTCACAGCCTTTCTTTGTCTTCTATGACATTGACGTTTTTAAGGAATACAGCTTTTTCCTCCCCACCCCCCACCTCATTGTTTCTTTGTCATGAAAGTTCTGCATTTTGTGTTTGTCAGATGTTTCCTCTTGATGAGACATTTTCAGCCAGATCTCTTAAATTCTCTTCTGACTTGGACCTTCAATGATCTTAGGACCAGGCCCTCTACCTCGGGCCTTCTGGTCAAATCCACCCCAGCTCCCCACTCCCTACCCCACTCTGACTCCCCTGATCCCCATCCCCATTCAGCCTGGAGGCTTCCAGCACCTTGCTACTCAGAGTGTGGTCCACAGACCCACAGTGCCCCATGGAAGCCCTGGGAGGCATCAGCGACCCCGTGGAGGGCACAAGTCTAGCTTGAGTGCTACTGGCCTTCACCACTGACCTGCTCTTAGCAGAAAAAAGCCCTTCTCCCCACCAGCCCACATCCCCTACCCCACACCCTGCCCCAGCCCCTCAAGTCCAGGGAGGAAGCTCCACCCACCTGTTTTTCCCATTACACAATGCTGGCAGTAGTAACTGGTACCCGCCAGGCATGGCTGCTGGCAATGTGCTAGGACAGGGGGAAAAGATGGAACTTGGAGACTTGAGATCCTGGGATCATGGGCCAGGCCTTCTTTTCCAGAATGTAGTTGCTGTTAATGCCTGTGATATGGATGGGCCTGGATTCCAGGCTGGGATTTCCTCACTCCAGAGCCTGTGCCTCCAGCACTGTACTGGGCAGCCATCGTGGGAACAGATCCCAGAACTCATAAATCCCGATCAAGTACTTCTTCCAGTGAAGCTGGTTTAGGGCCCGTGTCAGGCAGAGTGGAGAGTTCATGGAGATAAATGGCTTTGGATCGACCTGGCCCTCCTTTCTGCAGCCAGGAGCAGACTGCACGAGGCCTGGTGAGAGCAGTTAGAAATTCTAGAATCATCCCTCCCATTACTTTGATAAACAAGCAGTCGCCACCTCTTCGGTATCTAAGATCAGACATTCAAGACTGACCTTGCTGTTGGGGAGAAATAGCTTCAAGTCCGAGAACTCCTCCACAAGAGGAGGGGGAAGGAAAAGAGGAATACAGTGTATGCAAATATGGGGACTATTTTTAAAAGAATACAAGGAACCTTCTCCTAATATAGGTAAAGAGCAGGCAGCATCCCAGAGGGCAGTGAAGGCCAAGCCGCTGCTTTTTCCTCCTCCTGCAATAGTCTGTGTAGCTGGTTTAGGGAGACCCCGGGCGTGTGGAACAACAGGCCTGTGACATCTACCGAGGGTAGAAAAGACAGAGAGGAAAGGGCAGGCTGTGGGTTTTTAAAAATCTATGTTAAAAAATTCTAAACTGATTTCTGATGACAAACGTCACTAATGTTTATTGTAGAAAAAGATGATTAGTATTGTGGTAGATTTCTATCTGGTCTCTTTGAAATAGTTATAGACAGGTAGGTAAATAGATAATTAGTTAAGGAAATACTTTCTGCTGTAACAAATAAACGCTGCAATCTCTAACTCAATACAAATTTATTTCTCACACATGTAGTTCCAGTTGGATAGAGGAGCGGGGCATGGGCTTCATGCCACATAGTCGTTCAGGGATCCAGGCTGGGGGAGGCTTTCTAAGTCCCCTAGGCATTGACATGCAGGTAACAGAAGAGAGACACGTAGGCAGACAGAGAACCTATGTGCCTGGCCTGGAAGCAAAGAACAACCTTGTTTTTATGCCCCACACCAGAAATGGGGCTCAGGACCTCTAAGATGTCACATTCTGAGGACCCCGTGCTAAGTCTGTTCAGTTGTGTCTGACTCTCTGCGACCCTGTGGACCATAGCCAGCCAGGCTCCCCTGTCCATGGGATTCTCCAGGCAAGAATACTGGAATGGGTTGCCATGCCCTCCTCCAGGGGATCTTCCCGACCCAGGAATCGAACCCATGTCTCTTATGGTCTCCTGCATTGGCAGGCGAGTTCTTTATCACTAGTGCCACTGAGGATTAGAAGCCACATTACCCTCCTGTCTTGTATAATAACCATGTCTAACATTTCTCACTGTCCAGTAACCCAGCAGGTACCATGTTAATCACTTTCTGTCTTATTTGGGCTTCCCAGGTGGCCCAGTGGTAAAGAATCCACCTCCCAATGCAGGAGATGTGGGTTCAATCCTTGGGTAGGGAAGATCCCCTAGAGAAGGAAATGGCAACCCACTCCACTATTCTTGGCTGGGAAATCCCATGGACAGAGGAGCCTGGAGGGCTACAGTCCATGGGGTTTTAGACAGTTGGACAGGACTGAGTGACTAAACGGCAGCAATAACAACATTCTGTCTTATTCCTGAAACATCACAACCACCCACATGAGGCACGGATGCTGTTGTTATCCCCATTTTATAGTCAGGGAAGTTGAGGCGTGGCAAGGTTGAACTTGAGCTCACTTGAGGGTCACAAGTGAGCGAGTGAGTGCTGACCCTGGGACTTGGATCCAGGTCCTGTGCTAAACTGCCGTGTTCCCCTGCCTCTCCAGGGCACCCTCAGGTCAGAGATGACCTCAGATAGGCCACAACCAATTACAGTAGCCTCATAACGTTTTCCAGCCAGGCTGGGACTTTCAGCTTCGGGTCTCTACACCCACAGCCTGTGTGGTCGACTGCCTTGTGGGCTGAGCTCCCTAAAGAGGAACTCAGGAGGCCAGAGCAATTTCCTCAAGGATGTGGTGTTGCTCAAAGCAGAACTGAGACGTAAGCAGCGTCTGCAGAAAGCACAAACAGCCTAGCAGGGTCGCTTTGGGAAGCTCAGCGGGAGAGAGGCTGGCTTCTCGTCTCACGTCAGCCACAGGCCATAGGGTACCTCCCTGCCTGGGGCTCTAGCTCTGCCATCTGTGCAGCTGGGAGTTCAGACTGGACTGGTGGTTTTCAGACTGGTCCCAGAACTCTCGAAGTGCTGGGGACATCTTGCAGGGGAGAGGAAAGGAAGTAGGAGGCCAGCACTGCTGTCTGTCTCTGATCAACCAGAGAAGCCAAGTTCTGTATAAAACACCCCTTAACCAAAGGCTTCCACAGCAAAAGTTAGTTTAAAACCTCCTGTTCTAGATGCTCTCTACTTCCTGCCATCCTGTGTTTTTATCAGATAAATTCATTCATTCAACAGTTCAACAGACACTTACTGGCAATATGAATGTTAACAGGAAAACCCAGCGCCTGTTTTTAGGATGGTCACAACTCAAGTGGAAGACACGGAGCATTCAACAAGTGACAACCGTGCAGTGAGATAAATGATGTTCATTCAGTGAATGTTTTTATTAAATATCCACTGCTGTTGAGGGGGCTTCCCAGATGGCGCAGTGGTAAAGAATCCACCTACCAATTCAGGAGACGCAAGAGACCCGGGTCCGATCTCTGGGTCGGGAAGGTCCCCTGGAGTAGGAAGTGGCAACCCACTCCAGTATTATTGCCTGGGAAACTAACATGGACAGAGGAGGCTGGCGGGCTACAGTCCATGGGGTTGCAGAGAGTCAGACACGACTGAGTGCACACACACACACACTATTGAGGTGCTGGATATACATAGTGAGCACAGTATGTCCCTGCCCTCATAAAGCTTCCATTCTAGTGGGAAGAAACAGATGATAAGCAAGGAACCAGCACTTCCTGTTTCCTTGGAAGTAGACCATCAGTGCTGAAACAGGCTATTCGAATGAATAAAACTGGCTCAGGGGTCTGGGGAGTGTGAAGGAGTTCGCCCTTCTGGGTTGGGACATCAGGGGAGGCCTCTCTGAGTTTGCACGTCTTTGTTTTCCCATATTCTGCAACGACAGGGCCAGCAAACCCGTTATAAGGGCACTGAACCTAATGGGAGGGGAGTGAGGGTCTTGGGTTAAAGCCTCCTGGAGGAAGGAAGTGGCTTCAAGTGGGAATGGTGCTGGCGGGTCAGGGCCAAAGCAGGTCACAGTCTTGAGCGGCCCCAGGATTGTTGCATAGTCACCCGCTTTCCGTAAGAGCCCAGTCAGCACACTTCGAGGGGCAGTTATGACAAGGTGATGTATTCTTTCCTCTTGATCGGGGTCTGCAGGCCAACTCTGGCCCACCACCTGGTTTTATAAATAAATTTGTGTTGAAGCAGCCACGTCCATTCAGTTACATAGCATCTCTGGCTGCTTTTTATACAATGGCTGAGTTGAATAGTCGGGACAGAGAGCACATGGTTATCGTTGTTCAGTTGCTCAGTTGTGTCCGACTCTTGGCAACCCCATGGACTGCAGCACGCCAGGCTTCCTTGTCCTTCACTATCTCCTGGTGAAGAATATCTCCTTTGCTCAAATTCATGCCCACTGTGTCAGTGTTGCTATCTAACCATCTCATCCTCTGCCACCATGTGGCCCACAGAACTAGAATATCTACTATCCAGCCCTATACAGGGCTTCCCAGGCGGCACTAGTGGTAAAGAACCTGCCCACCAATGCAGGTGATATAAGGGACTCAGGTTTAATCCCTGGATGGGGAGCATCCCCTGGAGAAAGAAATAGCAACCTGCTCCAGTATTTTTTTTTTTTTTAATTAGTTGGAGGCTAATTACTTCATAACATTTCAGTGGGTTTTGTCATACATTGATATGAATCAGCCATAGATTTACACGTATTCCCCATCCCGATCCCCCCTCCCACCTCCCTCTCCACCTGATTCCTCTGGGTCTTCCCAGTGCACCAGGCCCGAGCACTTGTCTCATGCATCCCACCTGGGCTGGTGATCTGTTTCACCATAGATAGTATACATGCTGTTCTTTTGAAATATCCCACCCTCACATTCTCCCACAGAGTTCAAAAGTCTGTTCTGTATTTCTGTGTCTCTTTCTGTTTTGCATATAGGGTTATCGTTACCATCTTTCTAAATTCCATATATATGTGTTAGTATGCTGTAATGTTCTTTATCTTTCTGGCTTACTTCACTCTGTATAAGGGGCTCCAGTTTCATCCATCTCATTAGGACTGGTTCAAATGAATTCTTTTTAATGGCTGAGTAATATTCCATGGTGTATATGTACCACAGCTTCCTTATCCATTCATCTGCTGATGGGCATCTAGGTTGCTTCCATGTCCTGGCTATTATAAACAGTGCTGCGATGAACATTGGGGTGCACGTGTCTCTTTCAGATCTGGTTTCCTCAGTGTGTATGCCCAGAAGTGGGATTGCTGGGTCATATGGCAGTTCTATTTCCAGTTTTTTAAGAAATCTCCACACTGTTTTCCATAGCGGCTGTACTAGTTTGCATTCCCACCAACAGTGTAAGAGGGTTCCCTTTTCTCCACACCCTCTCCAGCATTTATTGCTTGTAGACTTTTGGATAACAGCCATCCTGACTGGCGTGTAATGGTACCTCATTGTGGTTTTGATTTGCATTTCTCTAATAATGAGTGATGTTGAGCATCTTTTCATGTGTTTGTTAGCCATCTGTATGTCTTCTTTGGAGAAATGTCTGTTTAGTTCTTTGGCCCATTTTTTGATTGGGTCATTTATTTTTCTGGAATTGCCGCTCCAGTATTCTTGCCTGGAGAATCCCATGGGCAGAGGAGCCTGGCGGGCTACAGTCCAGAGGGTCACAAAGAGTTGGACGTGACTGAAGCGACTTAGCATGCACAGCCCTTTACAGAAAAAAAATTTGCCAACCTCTCTTTTAGAAAATGCTTCCTAGAAGACAGAACTTTGTTTTTAATCCAGCCACTCATTCGCTGTCACCAGGGCTCTGAGTCACAGACTACGTTTTGTTATTACTAATATCTCTGGTTTGCAGATAAGAAAAGTGAGGCTCAGAGGGCGTGACCCCAGAAAGCACAGCTGGTTCAGTGGCTGAGACAGGGGCCTTCTAGTCCTCGTGGTTTGTGTGACCCAGGCGTGCAGCTTCAGCGTGTTTTTGTCAGAACTCTTCTCTAAAACCTCCCAGCTGATGAAAACATGCATAAGACCCCCAGCCAGCTCTTCAAAATGTAATCAGCTCCCTGCAACATCTACAGATGGAAAACAGATGTGACTTTGGCAAAAAAGAAAGCCAGAATCAGCAGGAAATGCAGGCTGCAGCCCAGCGGGCCTCTCAGAGGCACAGCTTGATGGACTGATCTGTGATCCACCCAAGACAGATGTTCTCATCACAGACCAGTTGTTTTACAACTGTGCCCCCAGCATCTCAGTCCTATCACTTGAGGCCCCGCTGTGTGCAGGGCTGAGCCCCGAGCCCTACGCCTTGGGCTCCAGGCTTTTAAGAAGGAGAATGCAGCACTAACTAGCTCCAGGATATTGGCTGGAAGCCAGTGCCTTTAAATGATGCTTAAAAGTTGTGTTTGTCCACAAGGAGCTCTCAGGTCAGGGAGCCTGTGTGGTTATTTCTCACCACATCAGAGAAGAGAGACCCAGATTCTACTAACCAACCATGGGACTTGGAGCAAATTTCTATATCCCTGAGCCTCAGTTTCCTCATGGTGAGATTGGACGTGATGAATCCAAAGCCACTGGTGTGCTAAGTCAGTGATGGTACGAACCATCTCACTGAAGCTAGTCATCTGCCTCTCTTCCCTGCTCCACGTTTATGTTGGTAGCTTGAAGTTGGCCATGGGGGAAATATTTATGCCATGAAAATTGACAAATCCTGCAAAGCAGAGCTTTTTTCCTTCGGAGAGCCCGTTGTTGAGCATTCCCAGCACACCACTGTCTAAGGCCCATAATGGATCCTAGTAACCTCCACCATGACCCCAACTGTGGGAGGACATGTGGGGCCAGCTCATTGTTGGTGTCCTAGACCCCAAGCCCTGTGCTGGAGGCTGGAAATGCTGTGATGGGGCAGAGGCTCAGAGAGGTTAAGTGATTTTCCTAAGCTCACACAGCCTCCATCCCTGCCTTCAGGGAGCTCACAGCTCACAAGAAGGGCAGGCTCTGAAACAGTCAAAGGCCTGGACACTAGAGCAGGAACCATCTATTGAGGATGTGGGAAGACAAGGAGAAGTTAGTAAGGAAAAGGAAGGAAGGGAGGGCGGCTCAGGCAGAGGGAACCGTGTGTGAAGGCGCAGAATAGTGAAAGCGCCCGTGGCGTTCAGCTGCGATTCAGCACAGTAGGATGTTCTTCAGAGTGTGGCAGTGGGTGGCAGAATGCCATCCTGAGTTGGAAGTTGTCCTTCTGAGTTCCCCCTGGGGTGGGAAGGACTCCTGGAGCCTGTGCAGAGGCCCGTCTGAGTCAGCGCCAGGCTCGGGCTCTGAGGTCCTGGTGGGAGCTCAGCATTCATTCATTCACACTTAGCCAGCACCATCTCCTCCACACACCCTGCCTCCCGTTCTCTGTGCATTGCGGAGACAGAGGGGAAGTTGCTCATGGGTAGGTGGAGGGACAAAGAGATATGAGGTCTAAAGAGACCCCTGCATGGGGCTGCTGAACACAAAACCGTGGGAACCAAGGAGATGGGCCCCAGAGCCCTTCCTGAGGGGCAGCCGAGATTCTCAAGAAGAGCGTGGGGACAAGGAGAAAAGGGCAAAGCCTGAGGCCGCAGTCTGGAGGGTCCCTTCCCCTTCTCTCTTAAGTCCTCAGACCTCGGGCCAGAGCTGGACAGTCCTTCTGGCTGAATGTCGCTGTCCCCTCAAGCAGGTTTTCTCACCTTGGCGCTGTAGACCTTTGGGGACTGAGTAATTCCTTCCTATGAGGGCTGTAGGTTTTTAGCAGCATCCCAGGAGGCCAGTACTGTATGCCAGTAGCAAAAACAACGCCAGACATTGCCAAGTGGCCCCAAAGGGCAGAATCTCCCTGGTTGAGAACCACTGCTCAACGAAATAAACTTTCCTGATTATTGTGTTTGGCGAGTTATCATTGGGTTGGCCAATAAGTTCGTTCAGGTGTTTCCACACCGTCTTGTGGCCAACCCAATAATACAGTACCAAGAAAAAAAAATGATATTCTTGGAGGCAGAGTAAAATTTCAATCAGCATGAGTTATAGGTGAATTCCAAAGGGCACCAGACTGTTTCACATCCGTGTTGCCAGACACACCTTGTTCCCTAATTCATAAATCAAACAAGAAAAGAATCTCCCATGTTCCAAGAATTCTAAGTTATCAACGTGAAAAACAAACTCCTGGCACAAAGTATTATGTCCCCTGGAAATCTTCAGTTGTCTCAGGCTCAGAAAGGTTATGAAAGACTTTGTCCGAAACTGACTGATCCTGCGCACAGAGACACAGGAAACTTGAAAGAAGTGACCAGAGAGCCTCCGAACACAGACCTGGAAAAAGAGGAACAGTGTTCTTCCTTAGTGGGCATCTCCGTGGAGGCAGTGTCGGAGCATCCCGCTGTAATTCATTTCACAGAATTCTCACCAAAACCTCATAGGGCATCATGCTATCTGTGTCCGTTCACACTTGACCAGAAATGCAGGCTCAGAGAGGTAGAGCAGTTAGCTCAAGGTCACACAGCTGGTAAGGAGTGAGATTCATGCCCTGGGTCTGACTCTTATTTTTCAACGCTGGGTGTTACCAGCTCCACCAACCAATTCATTTTACGGGTGGAAAAACTGAGGCCACCTCAGAAAGCAGAAGAGAGATGTCAGTAATAGCTCACTTTTCCACTGCACCCTGTGGGCACTGAAGCACTTTTGTATTCTCTTTCTCATTTCGGTCTCTCAAAAACCATGACAGGCTCTCAGGGCATCTTTGAGGCCCACCTCCACCTGGCTGCTTCCCCAAGGCATGTCAGGAGCTCTGAGCCCAGGAACACTTTCCACAAAGAGTGTGTGTGTGTGTGTGTGTGTGTGTGTGTGTCTATGTGAGTAGCTCCAAGAAAGCACCTTTCAAGGCCACCACACCCTGACCGCTCAGTCGTGTCCGACTCTTTGCGACCCCATGGACTATAGCCCTCCGGACTCCTCTGTCCATGGGATTTCCCAGGCAACAATACTGAGTGGGTTGCCATTCCCTTCTCCAGGGGATCTTCCTGACCCAGGGATCAAACCTGGGTCTCCTGCATTGCAGGCAGATTCTTTACCATCTAAGCCACCAGGGAAGCCCCCCAACCCCGCCCCACCCACACAAAGCAGTAGCGATGGATTATTCCTTTCAGAGGTATTTATGTTTTAGAAGAAACCCTCAGGAAAGGGCACTGCTTAACCCAAAAGACGGGCTTCCCACTGAGGTGGCTAAGCAGTAAAAGAATCCACCTGCCAATGCAGGAACTGCCAGAGAGACTCAGGTTCGATCCCTGAGTCAGGATGATTCCTTGGAGGAGGAAATGGCAACCCATTCCAGATATTCTTGCCTGGAAAATCCCTGGGACAGAAGAGCCTGGCAGGCTACAGTCCATGAAAGAGTCGGACATGACTGACCCCACAGCCCAAAGAATGCAGTTTGGAGGGGGAGCTTCAGGCCTTGTGGCATCTGGTCGAGGGAGGGCTTCGCTTTTGCAGGTGGGCAGGGAGACGTGGTCACAGAGACAGGGAGCCTTCCCAGAAGACATCCATCTGAGACAGACAGCTGCTCCTGGGTGGGTCCTTGAAATGTGACCTGATCTTGACTGAAGAGGGTGGAGGGGAAGAGCTGGGAAAAGGGAAGGGGCTGGTCTTGCCCACCCAGCAGAGGGCACCTTTCTCGGTTCCTTCTTCCAAAACCCAGGCTGTGTCTCAGGCCTTCTGATGAGGCTGATCTTAGGCTCGCCCCATGTCCTGAGAGTCAGGAGAAAACAGGAAGCTTCCTCTTCTGGGGTGACCACCGCCCACCCACCCAGCAAACCACTGATCCTTGCCCTGGGCAGGGAGCAGCTCCCAAGGAGAGCCTGGCACTCACCACCTTCCACCTCCTTCCTCTCCCAGGGAAGCCCTACGGGGCAGACGACTTCCTGCCGGTGCTCATGTATGTCCTGGCCCGCAGCAACCTCACAGAGATGCTTCTCAACGTGGAATACATGATGGAGCTCATGGATCCCGCCCTGCAGCTGGGGGAGGGTGAGTGACTGTGCCAGACCCATCTCCGGACTCCCGGGGCCCATCACCCACCCCTGACCCAGCCTCACCAGGGGCTCGCTGGGCAGCTCAACCCAAACTTCCTGGATACCAGATTCCTGGGGCACGACACGGTACCTAACACAGTCCCTATCCCGGGGGAGCTCACAGACTAGCAGGGGAGCTGGGCCAGTAAAGAGACCTCGTCACCAAGGCTTGTCAAGGGAGGCCCTGAGGGCACCAGAGCACAGTACTAAGTCTGTGCAATCAGAGAAGGCTTCCTGGAGGAGGTGATGTCTGAGCTGAGCACTGAAGGATAAACAGCGACCAGTCAGATAAAGAAGGACAAAAGGCTGTCTTCGCAGAGGGAACAACCATTGCTGGCAGTATAAACGATAAGGGAAAGATGGTCAAGTTCTTAGACAGGGCTGGCCCTGGGGACTCTCAGGCTGCCACTCATCCAGTGCTGATAGGAAGAGAGCAATGCTGTGGACAAGAGGCCATGCACTCTCCTGGATGAGGAGGGTGGGAGTGTAATTCGTCACACCCTCACTTTCCCTTCCCTTTCCTCCTTCCCATCACTTCCTTCCACCCACTTAGCCTCGGCCACCCCTCCACCAAGAATCCCTGAGGGCAGCCAGCCCAGATAGCAGCTCTGAGGGAGCCCTGAGCCGCCCTCTGAGACATCACCCCCAAAGGATGGAGAGAGACTCTCAGGCCCCCGGTGGCCCCTTTGGGCTTTGTGGTTCTTGAGATAAGCTGGCCCTCTTTGCATCTGTTTGCCTTTTTAGCCCGTGTTGGTCTCTGGGGTGACAGTATGACGTGTCTAGTCCTGTGAGTTTTTGGCAGCTCAGGGGAGCATGTAAAGCCACAGAGGACTGGCCCAGCCCTGTGGACTGTTGTGGGGGTCTTAGAGACAGTGTCAGGGAAAGCCCTTTGCGGAGTGGAAGGATGGAGCGAGGCTGTGGGGCTCTGCACTGGGTCTGAGCCCTGGCCGGCCAGTTCCAGGGCAGTGGTCAGCCATGCCCTGGCCACAGTGACTCCTGCTCCATCCATAGCCTCAATCTTTGCTGCCAAGTAGGGCTATACTCCAGGCATGGTGGCATAGAGCGGGGACAGGCCAGGGACATCCTTGGCCCAACTACCCTCTACTTATGGACATGAACCGCCCCCCACTCAATCCTGCCATAACTTCCTGAGATCCTTCTTCTTCCTGAAACCCACAGAGGGGGTTCAGGTGGGAAAGCTGGAATCCTGTGGGCAGGAGAGCTAGTCTGTTTTAGGGCTTCAGTAAGCACTGTTTTTTTAACTGCAGTATAGTTGATTTACAATGTTGTGTTAGTTTCAGGTATTCAGCAAAGTCGTTCAGTTTTATGTATTTTTTTTTTCAGATTATTTTCCAGTATAGGCTATTACAGGATATTGACTAAAGTTCCCTGTGATATACAGTAAATCCTTGTTGCCTACCTATTTTATGTACATGGCGATATGAAGTATTTTTGAGACAAGCCAAATACAAATAAATACATAAAGATCTTAAACTTGGGTCACTGTTTCTGACCCAAAACACTGCCTGGATACCCTGCCCACTACCCCTTTACAGACTTAAGAGTCAGGGCCCCCTGCCCCACCTCTGGCACCATGGGGAAATTTCTAAGGAATTCTGTGGGGTGTTTGCTGGAAGGAAAAATGGCAGGAGGTGGACTGGGTGGCATGCATGCCCTCTTGCTCCTCTCTCTGTTCCTACTCCCAGAGCCAGAGTGGGAGGTCACAGTACCCAGGACAGCCCAGCCTCACAGGCGTTGGACTCTGGCAGGACAATTTGGGGGTCTCCAGAATGGGTAAAGTCTGCCAATCAACAGACTTCCATCTAGACGTATCTGGGCTCAAGAGCAGGCGACAGAGCCCTGGGGGGCCAGGGGGTGGGGTTGTTCTTGGGTCTCCCCCGCTTTACTCTCCTGTCTTCACCGGGTGGTGGCCCAAAGGGTGCTCCACATCACCGAAGGCTTGGAAGTACAGTAGAAAGAGGGGCTTGCCTGGGAATTTCCTAGTGGTCCAGTGGTTAAGACAACACGCTCTCACTGCCGAGGGCCTGGGTTCAGTCCCTGCTGGCAGGTCCCCACCCCTGGTGCTCTGCAGAGTCAGACATGCCCGAACTAGGGGCAGGCTCCAGGAAGTCCCTACTCTTGAGAACTTCAATTACTCCATATGGCTCAGGGGTAAAGAATCTACCTGTAATGCAGGAGACATAGGAGACCTGGATTGGATCCCTAGGTTGGGAAGATCCCCTGGAGGAGGGCATGGCAACCCACTCCAGTACTCTTGCCTGGAAAATCCAATGGACAGCGGAGCCTGGCGGGCTACAGTCCAAAGGGTTGCAAAGAGTTGGACACGACTGAGGGACTAAGCGCGCGCGCACACACACACACACACACACACACACGAGGAAAACTAACGCAGAGTATAGAAAATAGAGCAGTTTGGAGGCTGGATTTTGGTCCCAGTTCTGCCTCTGACTGGCTGGAGACCTCAGGCAAGCTACTTAACTTCTGTGGCTTGGGAAAGGGAAGACGTGGGAATACATTTGGGTTTTCAGACCATCTGGGCACTCCAGCCTTCTGAAGAAGCAGCTGGAGGCAGGAGGAGAGTTGCAACAGGCTTCCACCTTCCTGTGTTTCACAGGCTGGACAGATCTGAACTCGCCTGAAGCCTTATAAGACCTCCATGTTCTTCCAACTGGTTTCACATGCTGTAATTTGACAAAAACCAGGGAGAGAGTCCCAGTTTCTTGTAGCAGGGTTTTAGAGAGTGAGAGATCAGGGACTTCCTGCACCAAGCAGAGAGTACTTGGACACTGGGCCGATGGGACCCTGGCGCCTTTCTCCCCTCCCACCTTCTGCAGCGTCCATCACTCTGGGCAGTTACAGGACTGATGGGAGACCCAGGCAGCTGCTGGGCACCTGGCTGGAGCCAGCTCAAAATACAAACTCTCCCAGAAGCACCCTCATAGATTCCTTTACCCACATCCCCTCTGCACACTGGCTGACAGCTGGCCATGCTGAGCTAATAATATCTTAAGAGAGGCAATGAGCTTTTTCCATCAGGAGCACACTCTCCCCAAAGAGAACTGCCCAGCTTCAAAACTCACGTGCAGAGTCACCTGCCACCTAGTGGTCATGATGGGAACTGCAGAGGACCCCAAGTCCAAGATTAGTGGTCCAGGAGAGCCAGGAGGCTGTGGAAAAAGCAGGTCGTGAGCAAGCAGGTGTGTGCTGGCAGGGCTAGACTTCCTCCCTTTGCCCAAAAAGGTGGGGAACCTCTGGAGCACCTCCCTTGGGTCACCTAACCACCATGCGTTACTGAGCACTGCACGTTACATGTGTTCATCTCTTTTCACTACATTTGATGGGATCTGTGGATGAGGAAATGGAAGGGCAGAGGACACTAATTCACCTGAAACACAGGGCTGCCTGCTGAAGGCTGAGACCTGGACCCTGCTCTGTGACTCCAAATCTGAACATTCGCGGTCAGCGCACTGCAGTCAGTACCCCCCCTACCAGCCAGGGGGACGTGATCACCATGGGAAACACGACCATGGGGGATGCCAGCTAGAGGACAGGGACTCTCGGCCAGCAAGGGCTGGAGGCAGCAGGGCTTCGTGGAACACACAGGCTTTGAGCTGGGCTGGAATAGGAGAGCCATGGGAGGTCTGCCGGCCCTTCTCTGATAAGGGGCACTAAGCCAAGCTCCGTGTTGGCCTTGATATTGTTTTTGTTGCTGTTTAGTCGCTAAGTTGTGTTCGACTCTTTACGACCCCATGGACTGTAGCCCTCCAGGCTCCTCTGTCCATGGGATTTCCCAGGCAAGAATACTAGAAGGGGTTGCCATTTCTTCTCCACGGACTCTTCCCCACCCAGGGATCGAACCCACATCTCCTGCATTGGCAGGCAGATTCTTTACTGCTGAGCCACCATGGAAGCCCTGGCCTTGACATCCCTATTTCAAAAACTGTCTCCTTCCTGCACTGCCATGAAAGGACGAGTAATCCTGTGGCCACAAACCCCTTTATCTCATCCCCTACTCACCCCAGGCAGGCTGTGAACTTTTCCCATATTGGCTGTGGAATTTGTAGCAATATGTAGGCAGCTTCATCCAGTGTAGCAGTTAGGAATGCTATGGGCTACAAATAACTCACTACATAACTAATAATGGTTTAAATCAGAGTAAGGGACTGGTTTGTCTCTTGGATCAAGAAGTCCTGGGTTGTTGTTGTTTTTTTTTTTTCCATTTTGTAACTGCCTTATTGAAAAGCAAGAGCCCTTCCATTCCGGGCCTCCTCATATTGTAGGTGTTTCCTGCCAAATTGGGGAGATTATTTGTATTTTAATTTTGTAATCTGTGACTCTGTACAGATTGTTGAAGGTTTCTCAATTCTGTGGGGTCTCCTTAGAATTATGTGACTTTGCATGTTGCAATGTCTCATCACATAGATGAGACAGCCCAAATTTCACAGCTCTTAATAAATTATCTGAATGAGAAAAAGAAGTCTTGGGGTAAGCAACTGATAATGATGGCGGTTTTTATCCCTGCCATCAAGAAATTGTAGACCCAGCTCTTTCCATTGTTCTTTAGGATGTGAACCTTTGTCTTTGTGCCTATCACCTCTGATCACAAAACAGCTGCTGTGCCTCCAGGCTCACCTCTGTGTTCCAAACAGGAGGAAGGGAGGCAAACCAAAACCTGACAAGATATATCAACTAAGTTTGTCCCTTACTAAAGGCTTTCCTGGAAGCCCCACCCAGGGACTTCCACTTATATCTATGTAGCAGCCAGAATGGGGTCTCCTGACCTGTACCTCAAACTCAAAGAGATTCTGGGAAGTGAGCATTTTCAGTTGTGTTACTTACCCCACACAAGTAGAGTTCAATTAATTAGGAAGAAAAAGATGGGATATGGGGGGCTCACTGGCAGATGACCCTCATGGCAAAAATCACTGCTCTGCTCTGTGATGACCTACAGGGGTAGGATTAGGCAGAGGGTGGAAGAGAGGCTCAAGAGGGAGGGGAAATATGTATAAATATATAGTTGACACACTTTGTTCTACAGCAGAAATTAACACAACATTGTAAAGCAATTATACTCCAATTTAAAAATTAATTTTAAAAAATTTTAACTAAGAATAAATAAAACATTGCCCTGGTACCCAAAGCACTGAGGAGCGGCCTGGTGAGTGGGAGGGAAGCCCGGGAAGCTCAGCAAGACCTTGGCCAAGTCACCCCACCCCCTCTAGAGTGAGGGGCGCTACAAGGCCAGTGCTCCTCACGCATTTTAACCAAAGCCTCCAACAAGCCAAGGAGGGTAAATTTATAAGTATGTGTGCAAATTATTATCTTTAATCATAAAACTTCATGCAGATTTTTCAGTCTGAAGGTGGCACTGCTAGTAAAGAAACTGCCTGCCAATGCAGGAGACATAAGAGACACAGGTTCAATCCTTGGGTCTGGAAGAAGAGGAGGGAATGGCCACCTACTCCAGCATTCTTGTCTGGAGAATTCTATGGGCAGAGGAGCCTGGCGGGCTACAGTCCATAGGGTCGCAAAATGTCGGACACAACTAAAGCAACTTAGCACACATGCACGACATATTTCAAAAATTAAATTACCTTAGGAAACATTAGGTATTAGGAATATGTATGAATTAAGATAAAAAGAAATGGAGAAACAAAGGATGCAAATTTTTTACTTTCTTGAAATTATTAAAAGTGTGTAATCATATGAACATGATTAACATTTCTCCACATATTTTTAAGTTTTTTATTTTTTAAATAAAATGTATATGACACCTAGAGAGAGGTCTCCTGCCCGCCCATGTCTTGAAGGCACTGCTTTCCCCACCCTAAAGACATCCATGGCCGTCAGTTTCTTGTGTATCTTTACATTTTAAAACTAAAAACTCACTTTAACGCATCAGTTTAAAAATAAGCAAGAGTTGCGTCCCAAAGGGGAGCCAGCGACAAGCTTTGAGCAGAGCCTTACGGCTCAGTGCTTTTGATTCTGCGGTGGACACGGGTCTGAATCTCAGCAAGTGACCAACCTCCAGGCAGCACGTGCCTCGGGCCGGCGGCGGTGGGTGGGGCTTGGAGAGGTGGGCGGGGCGGGCCGAGGCTGGACCGGCTCCCGGCCTTTGCGGGTGGGTGGAGGCGGTGGTCCGGGCTCAGCCTCCACACCCGTGCCTCCTGCAGGTTCCTACTATCTGACCACCACCTACGGGGCCCTGGAGCACATCAAGAACTACGACAAGATCACGGTGACCCGGCAGCTGAGCGTGGAGGTGCAGGACTCGATCCACCGCTGGGAGCGCCGGCGCACGCTCAACAAGGCTCGGGCCTCCCGCTCCTCCGTGCAGGTGGGGCCTGGGACCGAGAGGGTGGGAGGGGGCCGGGGACCGAGAGGGTGGGAGGGGGCCGGGGAACCTTACTCCCGGACCGTCCCTACTGCCTGCCAGTTCTGGAGCCTGCCTCCGCCGACTGGCTGCTCTGGCCGGCCTGCCCAGCCCCCAGGGAGCTGGAAGGCGTCCACGTGGGGAGCAGTGGCCCTGAGCTCCCGGGCCTGCCAGTGTGTGCCGGGTTAGGGGCTGGGGATGACAAGTTGAGGGCTGGAGACTAGAGAAGTATCAGCGAGCATCGGCGTTTCAGTTGGGCACACAAGACAAGTCTAGGAAGAAGGAGATCTTCACTCACCGTTCCTCAGCGTCTGTGATGTCTGAGCAGGCTGCTAGGGCTGGAGATGGGAACAGTGGTTTGTCCCAGTTAAAAAGCCCAGGAGCTGATCTACAGTCTTGCCACTGGGTGCCCAGACAAATGCAGCAGCTGCCAAGGGTCCCCCTGCCCCTAGCCTGCCCCTCTCCAACCCACCCACCCATCCTTCCCCACTTCTGTCTGTACAGACTCAGGGTTCAAAAGCCACTGGTGGGCAGACTCCTGCCCCGACCCATCCCATTATCCCACACCCCCGAGGCTGCATCAGATCAATTCATTTCAGCTCAGTCGCTCAGTTGTGTCTGACCGTTTGCAACCCCATGGACTGCAGCATGCCAGGCTTCCCTGTCTCTCACCAACTCCTGGAGCCTCCTCAAACTCATGCATCAGAACAGCTATGAACACGCTGAGCTCAACTCCCTAGGGCTTAGCTTCTCTGCCCATGCTGGTCCATTTCCCCTTCCTCACTGGCTACCACTGCCCATCCTCAGTTTCTCCAACAACCCCTCCTCTGAGAAGCCTTCCCTGACACCCCCCATCTGCCCCCCATTCCCTATGGCATGGGTTAGAAGTGCTTCCTGCTGCTGCTACTTCTATTGCAGCACATATACCCTGTACTGTAACCATCTATGTATAAAGCTGTAACCCTGAGAGAGCAGACCCTATTGCTGACATGTCTCAGGGGGTCCAAGCCCAGGGCCTGGGACAGAGTGGGACTGGGGAGTATGCACAGTGGCAGGAGTTAGGACAGTGAACCAAGCTGCAGTCCAGAGCTGTGAATAGGTCTACAGACTCACTTCCCTGGCACCCAGAGCACACTGGACCTGAAGCCCATGCCTGGCTGCTTTCCAAATGGCCTTTCTGTAACTGGGAGAGTCCAGGCCTGGGTGGCAAGAGGCTCACGGTATGGACCCAGCTCTGTACTAGCTTGCTGTGTGACCCCAAGCCGTGTCTAACTCTCTCTGGGACGCGGATTTCCTGTCAGCACAGGGGGACTCTGGACCATTTGAGCTCTGCCTCCCCAGTACATGTTCTAACATCAGCCAAGCTGATGTCCCTCCTCCTCTAATCAGTGGTGTCTTGATAATGTTTAGTAACTGGTTCTCTGGGGAGAAAGAAAAAAAAAAAGGGCTCTGATCTTTGCTTCTGTCAATTTCCATGGTATTACTATAAATACTGCCACCATGGCTGATTTCAGGCTACTAACTTGGCATCACAGAACTTGGAGTTGGGAAGAGATGCACATAGTTGGCTTTCTCAAGCTGGTATGAGCCAGCATAAGTTGGCGATTACAGCTGCAGCACACCAGCATTCCCTCCTGCCTTCTGGGGCAGCTGCCCCTCCACCAACTCTTGGAATATGAGCGCTCTTGGTCCAAGGGTGACCCTCCCATTTCTTCCTTCTTGCTTCTGCCTCGTGGATTCCCAATGCTGAGCGTCAGTGCATCCCACTAAGGAGGCAGAGCTCAGGAAGAGGCTTGGGATGAGACTTATCAGCACTGTTTCTGGGGTCTGAGGAGGGCACCACTGCCTGCCCCCTTCCCAGTGCCTCCTCTGCACCACACACCCTTACCCGTGGAGCCAAAGCCCACAGCCTGAGAATCATCGGATGTCAAGGGCCCTGGGGAGGCCTGATGGTGGCTGAGGACAGCACAGGAGCCACTGAGACCCAGGGAAGCGGGCTGGGCCTTCCCCTCCCAGGAAGAAAAAAGAAGTGATCCCAGGGACTCTTGACCCAGAGCCTGGCACTGCTCTGTAGTCATTAATTATCTCCTTTCTGAACTGGGCGGCGTCATCAGGAGCGCGCTGTGCTCTCACCGTCCTTCCACCAGGGGGCAGCCCTGCACACACACTTCCTGCCCGCCCTCTGGGCCCTTGGGGGAAAAGGGGGTCTTCCAGGCTCTGAGCTAGTTTTCTGTGCTCCACCCCCAGGCACAGAGTAAGGACTACTGCTTTTATCTCCAGTTTACAGTTTTGGAAATGGAAACTCAGAGAGGTCAAGGGCACACAGTAAGTGGGAGCAGATTCAAAGCCAGGCAGGGACTCCTTCCACGGTCTCTGGTGGACCCAGGTGTGAGTGTGCTGTGTTGTGCAAGCACTCCCGATCTCTTTCCCCCAAGTCTTCTCCCCCGCCCTTCCCTGCCAGCCTGCTCCTGGGAACACCACCCCTCCCCATCCCCAGGCCCCTCCAGCCCTAGGGCCTGAACTGTTCAGCCTGCCTTAGCTGCTTCAGCTGAGCCATGGAATGCTGGGGGCGGGTCTGAATCTTTGATTTTATTTATGCTGCCCCGTGTGCCCAGCAGAGTGCCTGGCATGCAGGGGGACTCCGGGAAGAAGAGAAAGTGAAAAATAAGATTTTTTTCAATGACGGCAAGCCCACGGACTGGCCACCAGGGGGCGCGCTCACTCCTTGTCCAGACTCCAGGCCAAGCGACTGACCCAGTGAGAGCTGAGGCTCAGAGAGGGAGGGTCTTTGCCTGAGGTCACACAGCAGGGTCAGCCGCAGGTGCCCCGACGGCCAGCCTCACGACGCCTCCTGCCATCCATCCGCTGTCTATGGAGAGGAATCGGGGGGGCCC
The DNA here is from genome assembly GCF_033118175.1 of Dama dama. Classification (NCBI taxonomy): domain Eukaryota; kingdom Metazoa; phylum Chordata; class Mammalia; order Artiodactyla; family Cervidae; genus Dama; species Dama dama. Next base: position 64,657,610 of record NC_083693.1, read on the forward strand.
AAAGAGGACAAGGCCACGCAGCTTCTGTCCAAGCTCCCAGCATCAGGGCGAGGGTGAGACAGGCCGTGGGCTTGGCCCCGCCGGTAACCGTGACGCGGTAGGACTTCATCTCCGTCTCGCCCCGCAGGACTTCATCTGCGTGTCGTACCTGGAGCCGGAGCAGCAGTCGCGGACGCTGGCGTCGCGGGCGGACACGCTGGCCGAGGCGCTGTGCGCCCAGTGCGCGGAGAAGTTCGAGGTGGTGCAGCCCCAGGACTACCGGCTCTTCGTGCTGGTGGACGGCCGCTGCTTCCAGCTGGCCGACGAGGCGCTGCCGCACCGCATCAAGGGCTACCTGCTGCGGAGCGAGCCCAAGCGCGACTTCCACTTCGTGTACCGGCCCCTGGACGGCGGCGGGGGCAGCGGGGGCCCGCCCTGCCTCGTGGTGCGGGAGCCCAACTTCCTGTGAGCCCGGGGCCGCGGCCCCTCCGACGGCAGTGTCCACCCAGGCGGGGACGCCGGCCGACCGGCCTGCACCCTCGACCCCCCAGACTCACACGCCCCCACTCACACATGCACACGCACAGACACGCGCGCGCGCGCGCGCACACATCCACACTTCCAACAGGGATGCCCACACGTTGCCCCGTGCTTGCAGCCTACTGAGCGCGCCTGGGCCACCGTGGCAGGACCATTGTGTAAACAACGTGATCCGTGGCCCCGGCGTGCTCCCAATAGGAGGGCGGGAGCCGGGAGAGGCCACGTCCTTCATTAGGCAGAAAGGGAAACGGAAACTCAGAGAGAAAGGACCCTCCAGCCCCCTGCAGCACCCAGAGCCCAAGCTCGGCCCCTGTTCACACACAGCCCCTCAGGCCAGTCCGTCTGTCCCGCGCCCCCCGCCCTTACCCCATGCCCACGCGATCCCCAGCCTTTCCCCGGGAGGGCTCAGGTTTCCCCAGGACCGTCCTCAGGAGGAGTGGCCTGGCCACAGCGGCCCCGCCCCCATGGAGCTGGATTGGTTTGGACCGGCCCAGCATCTCAGGAGCATCTCAGGGTGCCTAAGGAGACAGGCCCCTCACCCCTGCGTCAGAGCCAGCCCTCAGCCATCCGCACTCTGCGTGCTACCCGTAGCTCCCCAGCCCTTCCGGAAGCAGCCAGACGTACAGTGGGACCTCCGAGCGAGGCCAGCTTCACAGCTACGTGGACGAGCCCATCCTTGGCCACAGAGGACATTATTCAGGGCCCTCTCCTTGGTGGGCACCCCAGGACTGTGGCGTTTGTGGCAAGAGACACTGTGTGGGGAGTGTTTTAATAAAAGCCCTTTTGAAAATGGCATCTTCTTTTCTCAAAGGGATAGATCTGCTCAGGCAGCCAGGCCCCCCATTTAACAGCCTAATCCCCCTCCAAGGTGGGGTTCAGAAAAGCACCTCCTTTCCACTGAGCGCACTATTTTTTTTGACAGAATCTATAGGTTTCTCAGTTGGCACTAGTGGTAAAAAAAAATGCCTACCTGCCAGTGCAGGAGACAAACAAGAGTTCAACCCCTGGACTGAACTGGAGGAGGGCGTGGCAACCCACTCCAGTATCCTTGCCTGGAGAATCCGCATGGACAGAGGAGCCTGGCGGGCTACGGTCCATAGGGTCACAACGTGTTGGACACGACTTAAGCGACCTAGCACACACGCATAGCACACTCTCAGCTTTCAGGGCCCTGGGCTCTGTCTGCCCCTCAGCCTGGTCATTTCCTTTCTTCCTCACACCCACACTTCCGTCATTCCTGCCTCTGCTGCCTATCCCAGGAATACCATTCCATACCATCTTTGCCTGGTCAAACTCCTATTTATCCTTCAAAGCCCATCTCCTCCAGAAAGCCTTCTCTGACTTTCTAGGGTGCCGGCCAGATAGTCCTTGTCCATGTCCTCCAGCCCTATGGGCTCATCTCTGTCACAAGAGATAGCTCATTGAATTGCATCTGTCTGTTGATACTTCTTTCTCCACCAGATTTGGACCCTTCATGTCTGGGTCCGTCCTCAGCATTGATTAAAAATATATGTTTGCTGAGTGCCTGTTCAATCTCAGCACCCTTCTAGGCCCTGGGAGTCAGTAGAGAACAAAACAACGGGCAGCCCTAGCGTTCAGGGCAGCGAGCCGTGCCCACGGGCAGGGCAGCTGGACTTCCCTGAATTATATTCCTGGGAGGCAACCTGCTCATTCAGCTGATCAACAAACATTTCTCTCACTGTGGCTCCAGGCCAGCCCTATGTCAGATGCCGGGATTGCTCCAGGATGCAGCCAGCCAGCCCTGGTCTTTCCAGGCTGGGGATCTTTGTAACAGACATGAGGAAACAGGCAAATACCCAGAAGCTGAGGGTGGCCAGCCATGATCCCAGGTTGCCCTTCCCTCCGCCACCCCCAGGAGCGGACCTTGTCCCCTTCCTGATCTTCCGATACCCCCTGCAGCCCGAAGCTGAGCTGGCTGTGCTGCCTCGGGTCCCCAGCCATAAGGCAGGGTGCCCACTGCCTCCCATTAGGCCTGAGACTGGTGGGGATGGGTCAGACAGAGGTCCATTTACCCAAGCACCCTCCTGCCAAGTGGGGCCCAAACTTGGGGTGGGGTTGGAATTCAGACGGTGGATTGGGCATCAGTCCAACCCTGGCGGCGGGCAGGGGGGTTCTTCCGTCCTGCTCCCAGGGAGCGGGCAGAGCCAGTCAGTGACCTGGACCAGGGCACCACTGTAAGAACCCCACGTGTGCATGTGCACGTGTGTGCTCGTGTGTGGGGCCCTCCCATCAGGAGAGGCCAGAGAACAGGACAGGTGGGGCTACCTGGATCCTGTGGTCTGGAGGCCTCTGTCCCCAGTGGGGTGTGCGGGCCTCATCCAGGGTCGAGAAACAGGGCCTTGCAAGAGCTGAGTCCTCATGGGTGGCTCGCGCTGGTCCATGACTCCTCTTGTGGGAGGTATTTTTGGATGAGGATGTGAAGGCTCAAAGAAACAGGGAGAATTAGTCTGCTCTGGTGACCTGAACAAAATACCACACATGGGCCAGCTTCAACAGCAGACATTTATTTTCTCCCCGTTCTGGAGCCTGAAGTTCCAAATCAGGGCTGGTTTCTCCTTGGCTTGCAGACAGCTGCGTGCCCACACAGCCTTCTTTCTGGGCCTGAGCACCCCTAATCTCTTCCTATAAGAACACAGGTCCTATTGGAGCAGGGCGCAGCTGTGTGACCTCACGTTACCTTTAGTAACCCTTTAAGGCCCTGTCTCCAAACGCAGGCACATTCTGGGATGCTAGGGCTTAGGGCTTCAACGCATGAACTTGGAGGGGACACAATTCAGCCCATAACAATGGGGTGACTTGCCCAAGGTCACACAGCTGGTTAGAGGCCAGAATGAGGTTTGAACTCAGAGCTGACCTACCCCCAAATTCAGGGCTCTCTTTACCCCACACGGCACCCCCAAGTGACCTGTTCGTAGAAAACCAGTCAGATGAGCCTCACCGACCAGATCCATTCCTGGGCTTGCCTGAGGCCATGGTGAGCATCACAGGGCCGACTTGACCCAGAGGTCCAAGATGCAAGTGAAGCGACCTGGCTTCTCCACGGGCCCCGAGCAAGGAATCAGCATGTCCGAGGGTGACGGGGTCACAGGCCGTGACGTAGAACCGGGACTGGGCCTGTCTCAACCCTCGCGTTTGTCCCCTGTGCTCTCGGCCGACTGACTCCCTCCCTCTGCTTTTTTTTTTTAGTTCTACCACTTTATTGCTACCAACCCATTTCCCTCCACCCTCGTGCACACATGCTCAGTCACGTAATCCCATGGACTTCAGCCCGCCAGACTCCTCTGTCCATGGACTTTTCCAGGCAAGAATACTGGAGTGGGTTGCCATTTCCTTCTCCCCTCCCTCTGCTTTTACTGGCCTCTCCCCATCACCCACCAGTCTGAGGCTGGGCTAGGGCCAGCGGTGCTAAGAGAAGCTACGAGAACATCTGCAGAGACCAGGACATGGCCAGGCCCTACAGCTCCTCCGTCCCCAGGTCCTAGCAGTGACAGCTGGGTGCCAAGCCCTGCCGGTCATGAGCAGTCCCAAACCCGCCCTGCAGACACCCGGCCCATCATGGCCTCACAAGACCTTAACGTGTTGTATCTCATTCTCCCTAGTTAGGAGCAGGCTTCCGCTGCAGAACAAGGGACCAGACTGCAAAGGAAGTGGGCAGAGAGGAGCGGGGGGCCGTGGGTGAGAGGAGGGGCAGAAAGAGGTGGAGAGGGTCTTGTGGGTGCAGAGGAGACGTGCCCCCCCTTCCCCCCACAGGCCATTTCGCCGGTTTGCAGATGTGGGCACTCTGCAAGCACTCAGCTGGCCTAAATCCAAGAACCAGCCACCCACTGTTCTGCAGGCTCATCTGGCCTGGAAAGCAGGAAATAGCTGGACAGGAACCAGGCCCTCCCTTTGCAGGAAGGTCATATGGAGCCTGGTTCTGGGGAAGAAAGCTCTGACTCACAGTGGCCATGGCTTTGCCTCACCCCCAGTTGTCACGCTATTTGCTGGAAGACAGCGGTTTCCTAGGAATGCCCTTCCAAGAATCATCTCTTTGCAGCTGACACAGCCCTAGGCCAAAAGGGAACTCAGATCCGGCTTCAAAGTCGGAAAATCTGTTCAGCTGGAAGGTGGGAGGAACCTCCGCTGGTTGTCAGGAGACCTGAGTCCCAGGCCAGCTCTGAGCCCTCAGCAAGCTGCTTCACACCTTTGGGCCTCAGTATCCCCATTCTTAAAATAAGAATGATTCTTTCCCCATCTCCCAGGCTTGTCTCAGGGATCACACCAGCTCTCAGGTGGGGGCAGGCAGGCAAAGCCTCAGATCTTTTGATAAAAGGAAACAAATTCAGAGTTAGACATAAGGGCAGGGAAGTTGTTGATAGCCAAGGCTCCATGGCTGAGGGGACCTGGGAGATGAACCCCAGGCTGGGCTCCAGTTGTCACCTCGCACAGGACCGTGTCCACTGGAGAAAGGGACACCTTTTCCACATTGTCATATGGTCTACAGCAGGGGTCCTCAACCTCCGGGCTGTGGACCGGTACCTGCTGTCAGATTAATGGTGGCATTAGGTTTAAAATAAAGCGCACAATAAATGTAGTGCACTTGAATCATCCCCAAACCATCCCAACCATCCTCCCCATCCCCACTCCATGGAAAAATTGTCTCCCATGAAACTGGTTCCTGGTACCAAAAAGGCTGGGGAACCGCTGGTCTACAGGGAGTCCAGGTGAACTCACTCCTGGGGGCAGCTGTGCATATTTTTGGTTTAATGAGAGCAGTCAGCACAGGATGTGCCTGGGCGAGTGGAGGGCATGTAACCCACCTGGAGGAAGCAGATGGCTTCCTGCCAGTGAGGATGGCTGAGGTGGGTCTTGAAGAATGAAGAGCTGGCCTGGAGCAGAAGGGAATCGAAGAACCCCTGAAGATTGCAGGAACTCTCCACGGTGCTCTTGTGTGTCTGGTGAAGACTCATTGACAGCTTCTATTCCAGACTATCTTCTTAACAGTGTTTGACTAGGGACTCCCCGGTGGTCGAGTGACTAAGCCTCTGAGCAACCAATGCAGGGGTTCGAGCCCTGGTCAGGGAACTGGATTGCACATGCTGCAAGTGAAGATCTTGCATGGCACAATAAAGATCAACCATCTGGCCTGCTGCAACTAAACAGTGCAACAACAACAACAAAATAGTATTTTTTAAAAAGAGTATTTGACTAGCCTTGGAAGATATAGTTGCTTTCTCCTGGGAAGAGGGCAATTTTTTTTCCCTGACCAAAATAATTAACTAATGTCTCTCACTTTGAAAGAACATATCTCCTCTGACAGGGCCAAAGTGGGACAGGTCTGCTCACAGCCTTATTCCTAAGCCGGACGTTTCTCAGCCTGATCCAGATGCACTGTGTGGACAGCATCTATCAGGGCCCACCTCCGCATGCCCCTCAGGGCACTCGGAAGGCCAGGGGAGGCAGCAAATATGAAGCACATGCACCTGGGTGCTGAGGGTGATGAAGTCCCTTGTGATGGTCCCAGGAGTTTCACATCTCCTGCCAGCACGTATGACATTGTGGCAGGTGACCTTGTTATCATGTAGGTGGGGTAAAATCTCTGACTCTTGACAGTTTTTGATAAGGAAGATGGAAGAAAGTGAAAAATCACAGAAAATGAAATAGGAGTGTGCTGTATGCAGGGTCACCGGTTATTTCCAGATCGGGTGTACATAAAGCCTGAAGCAAAGAGCAGTGGGAGGTGAGGCCAAAGGGGTGGCCGGTCAGGTCCTTGAATGGCCCTGGTTGGCAGCACAGCAAGTCTGGAAATTCTGCACCCACATAGAACAGAACTGGAGGGCCCGGGCTGGAGGCAGCAGCAGTGAGCACTCCTAGCATTTAGACTGTTGTCTTAAAAGACAATGTCTCATGAAGACGCCAGAGTTTCCTGGAGAAATAGCTGATTCCAACTTTGGGACAGGAAATGTAGAATGAAACATTCTGATACACTAGATAGGAAGGAAGCGGTGGAAGTTTCTTAGCGTCATGTCAAAAGGGCTTGGGTTGTCAGTCACGAACTCATGACTGCATTCTCCTCTGCCTATCCCCCTGAAACCACTAATCTACTTTGATGTTGTTCAATTGCTCAGTCATGTCTGACTCTTTATGACCCCATGAACTGCAGCACGCCAGGCTGCTCTGTCCTTCATTATCTCCTGGAGTTTGCTCAAAGTCATGTCCATTGAGTTGATGATGCTGTCTAACCATCTCATCCTCTGCCACCTGATTTGCTTTTTGCCTTCAATCTTTCCCAGCATCATGGTCTTTTCCGATGAGTCGGCTCTTCACATCAGGTGGCCAGTGTATTGGAGCTTCAACTTCAGCATCAGTTCTTCCAGTGAATATTTAGGGTTGATTTCCTTTAGGATTGACCTCTGAAAGGGCTTGGGAGTCCACCCTGGGAGTCCACCAGGACTTCCCTGGTGGCTCAGCTGGTAAAGACTCCGCCTGCAACGCGGGAGACCTGGGTTCAATCCCTGGGTTGGGAAGATCCCCTGGAGAAGGGAAAGGCTACCCACTCCAGTATTCTGGCCTGGAGAATTCCATAGACCATATAGTCCATGGGGTTGCAAAGAGCTGGACACAACTGAGCGACTTTCATTCATTCAGCCAAAAATGGACAACTTGAGCTTCCGTAGAGAAGTGAATAGAAATATGTAAATCCTCTGGATCCGGCTGCTAATTTGTAAGAGACCTGGGCATCATAAAGACATGCTGAGCAGCAGCTTATGTATGCAATCAGTGAAGTCCAGACTTAGAAACTCCACTGATCTCCAGCCTAGACTCTTCAACGGAAATTGGAAAGGGAGAAAAAAAAAAAAGATGAGAGAATCTATAGAATAAAAACTATAAAAGTGTCCAGGGGTGCACACTTGTACTAAAACCACAGAACACAAGGAGAGTGGCAACTTTGGGAGGGAGGAGTGATGACTGGGATGGAGCACAAGAAGGGCTTCCAGGGCGGCCAGTGTGATGGTTAATTTTATGTGTCAGTTTGACGGGGCCATGGTGCCCACATATTTAGTCAAACATTCTTCTGGATGCTGTAGTGAAGGATTTTTTTTGGATGATGTCAACATTTAAATGAGTAGACTTCGAGCAAAGCAGATGACCTTCTGTAATATGGGTGGTGGTGGTGATTTAGTCGCTAAGTCGTGTCCTACGCTTATGACCCCATGGACCGTAGCCCGCCAGGCTCCTCTGCCCATGGAATTCTCCAGGCAAGAATACTGGAATGGGTTGCCATTTCCTTCTCCACGGGATCTTCCCAACCCAGGAATCCAACCTGGGTCTCCTGTATTGCAGGCATATTCTTTACCAACTGTGGTATGAGGGAAGTCCATAGTAACGTGGGTGGGTCCTGTCCAAACAGGTGACGGTCTTAGGAGTGCAAAGACTGACCTTCCCTGAGCAAGAAGGGATCCTGCCAGCAGGGGGCCTTTGGCCTGGACTGCAGTTCCTCCTCTGGGTCTCCAGCTTACAATTTTCTATTTACTAAGCCTCCACAGTCATTGATTCCTTCAGGTAATGTCTCTATATGTGTATAGAATGTCTCTGTATGTATACACATCCATTGCTTCTATTTCTCAGGAGAATCTTGATTCATGCATCTGGTAAAGTTCTGTTTCTTGACTTGGATGGTAATTACAAGGGTATTTCATCTTATCATTCATTAAGCATTGTACTTGTTTTCTGGATCTGCTTTTACAGTGAAAAAGTTAAGTATCCTTTGTATACAGCTATGTAAATATGTAGAAAGTGGATTCTAATGATGAATACAAACTGTTATTTGGGATTTGGCGGGGGGAAAGGGAGTGGCCATGTTTTGCTTTTAAAGTTTCTGTACCTCTTATGATAGAACATGTTTTGGATATAACTAGGGAAGCAAAATGCTGGTCCTAGTTGTGACACACATAAAAAGGTCACCTTTATCAGAAATCGAATAGAAAATGGCTTAACCTGAGGGATGGAGAGTTCCTTCCGCTGGGGACCTAAGAAGCACAGGAGGAGAAAAAAAAAGTCAAGGCAGTGTGACTTAGGAAACTGTCATTTATTTGAGAAAATGAACAAGCCTCTTTTAACCTCTAGAGCCATGAACATTCAAGTTTCTGCACTTGTTAAATAGTTAAATATATTTTTGTTCTACAGGGAGGACAAAGAAAAAGAGGGAAGCAGGGTTACAAGCGTAGGTAACAGTTCTAGAAAAGAGAACAGAGTTTTCCCTACCTGAATCTTGTGTTTTAAGAGACTCCTTTTAAAAATTCTACTTTTTGAACATCAGTCAGCCCTTAGGGCTGCCCATTCTTGAGCTTTAGTGATAAACATTTAAACACCATATGCTTCTTGTACTTGTTAAAACACTAAAGCTCCCCTAGATTCGCAGGACAGTAAAAGTTCTTTATCCTGGTCACACTGTATTAACTGATCGACTGTATTAAGACAGCCTCAGAGAAAGGATAACCTGATTAAAAACAGGCCCATTAGAAACAGAAGTATCACCCTGGAATTAACCCTGTTTGACACTATCTCTACTTTCAATCTCTACCTCCAAAGTTTAAAGGCATCTATCACTGCTAAAGAAGACACTACACAAACATAGGTGGTCACAAGTGTCCTGATTCAGTGTTCCTTTTTTCTTTGTTTTCTATTTAAAACAGCCATCTAGCTAATATGGCTTAGTTTTAAAAACAACGTTACTGAAACATAATTAGCAAACCATATCATTCCATTTGATGTGTACAGGTCACTGGGTCTTAGCACATTCAGAGTTGTATAACCAACTATCACGATCAGCTTCCAAACATTTTTCTTCACCCCCAAAATAATCCACATCCCCATTAGCATTGATTATTTCCACATTTCCTCTCCCCAGTTCCCAGCATCATGCATCCACTTTCCGTTTCAGTAGACTTGTTTATTTTGGACCTTAGATACAAATGGAATCATGTAATACAGGGGTCTTAGGTAACTGGCTGCTTTCCCTAAGCTAAATGCTGGAGCTGTATCAGAGCTTCAGCCTTTTTTGTTGCCGCTTAATATTCTACTGCCTGGGGAAGAGTTAGTGTTCCTTTTAAATGTCTTTCACAAAGCTACGGTGGGTATCACCCCTTGTGGGACACCAGGCCAAGAGAAACAAGGGTAACGCAGGCACCCTCTGCCCTCAAAGATAACCTCCCAGACCCCATGTGCGGTGTATGGCAGACCCCAACACGTGCTGGAAAGGATCCAAGGGAAATGCAATACCAACAGACAGAGGAGAGCAGGAAGTTGAGGAAGACAGGGCACTTTCAGATACACCTTGAGGATGGGCCAGGCGGGGGGGGGCAGGCACTCCAGGGCACAGGCACAGCAAGGAACAAAGGCACAAGAGGCTGAAAAGTACAGCAAGTGGGGGGACGGGGGTGCTGGCAGGAAGAGCCAACCAGTGCGGTGGGGAAGGGGATAGGAGACAGATGGATGGGGGAGGGCTCCACTAGGAGGGGCCCGGAACATAAACTAAGACGTCGGGGACCTGAAATTCATACTCAGATTCAGTGATAAATCTTTATTTTTTAGACTTGTCCATTACTGCCAAATAAAATATAAAAGCAATCCAAAATTACGCTATTTTCGAAAAATAGTTTTCCATTTGGGGTTTGTGTCCCTCTTCCAGAAAATCATGTGAAGACTTAAGAGGTTCTGACGTCAGATTCCGCAGAACAAAGACTCTTTCATTGGCTACAGAAGTCCCAGTGAACTTCTCACTCCTTAAGCGTCATGGGCAAAACACCCTCTTAAAAAGCAAATACACCCTTCTCAACACAGAGCTTGAGCTTCCCAAGTCTCTGGACTTTTCAGAGGATCACACAGGACCTGTAGGTGCTGGGGGAAGTAGGTAAAGGTGGGCAAGCCATCCTGGGAGAGGCCTGGAGCGGGCTCCGGTGGCCTGACCGCATCCCTGGGAGGACCTACAGCCACTGGGGCTAGGGGAGGGGGGCCTCGCTCAGGCTCCAGCTCTCCAGTCTCTGATCAGCACACATTCTAAGGGACGGTGATCACATTCGGTAAAGCTTCAAGGAGGCAGTGTTTCAGCAGTAACCAAGGCACACCTTGTTCATGGACAGTTTTATTCTGTAAGAAACCGGAAAAAGGAGGTGGTGAGCTGGAAGTCGTTCAACTCGGAAGAAATGAAGACCCACCAGAGAGAACCCACCAGGGAACAGAGAGTTGTGTATGACAGACCCACCCAGTCCAGCACCCCTGGGGATGCATCTGTCTTGAATTCCTCCACAGTGAGAGGTAGAAGCCAGCAGAAGCAAACTACCCACATGTAGAAGAGGATAGCAAAGCTGCATACACCCTTCTACTTTCAGAAGGACCCACCTCCTCACCTTCCCACCCCCACTGACCCTTTAAATGCCAGGTGCTGGCTTACCTGTCAATCGGATAAGGGTTTTCACAAAGGTTGACCAGCACGTACAAATGTCTCAAAGCATACTCATACTAGAGGAAAACAAACCAAAATGACACGATCAGACATCATCACTTTATAACACAATCAACTCCTAACTTGGGAATACATACAGCATCTAGACCAGTGGTTCTTGGGACTTCCCTAGAGGTCCAGGGGTTAGGATTCTTTCACTGATGAGGGCCCAGGGTTTGATCCCTGGTGGGGGAGCTAAGATCCCATGAGCCACCTGGTACACCCAAAGAAAAAAAAAAAAATTGGGCCAGTGGTTCTTGACCTTTACTGAGTCAGGGATCCCCCCTCCCCAACTTTGGATAATCTGGTGTGATTTATAGACCACTTCCCAGGAAAAATGCACGTGCACAGGAGATTTGCAGCACTTTACAGCAATCCTATAGCTCCTTCAAGTCCAGATAAGGACTCCTGGATGAGAAACTCCTGGCCCTGCTGCCCTCTGTCAGCTCAAACCTCCTCTGGCAGCCTGACTTTTGGTCTGGAACAACTGACGAGGTATGGTTAAGTGAATGCTAAACCAGATGGCAGCGAAGATCGAAATAACTGGGGATGTTATTCTTAAAAAGCACTTCAAGAGAATCTATGACCTCACAAAAAGAAGAGGAGATTCGCTTTCTGTGAGCCCAAAGAGCAAAAAAGTAACATCCGATGATAAAGTATTCTTTGAAAATGGAAAATTTAAAGTTATTAAAGAGACTGCTTTGTTGAAAAATGAAAAATAAAACTGAGATTCTCTTAATAATAGAGAACCATCTCCTGAATATAATATTTCCAGGTGGCTCAATCTGGAAAAAAAATCTGCCAGCCAATGCAGGTAATGTGGGAAATGCCGGTTCAATCCCTGAGTGGGTAAGATCCCCTGGAGAAGGGAATGGCAACCCACTCCAGTATTCTTGCCTGGAGAATGCCATGGACAGAGGAGCCTACTGGACTACAGTCTATGGGGTTGCAAAGAGTCAGAAGTACTGGAGGGTGATCATGGTCTGCATATCACAGCCCAGACAGAACTTTCTGCAATGATGAAAATATTCTATAACATTCTCAATTCAGTAGCTGCTAACCACATGTGGCTCCTGAACACTTGAAATGTGGGTACTGTGGCTAAGGCACTGAGTTTTCCATTTTGTTTCATTTTACTGAATGTACATTCATGTGTAAGTAGCCACCCACAGTGAGGCTAGAGACTACTGTATCAAAGAGCATAAGTCTAAAGCGGGATTTGGCAAACTTTTCTGTCCTGGGCTGGATAGTCTATATTTGAGGCTTTGTGGGCTGTCTGAACTACTCAACTCAGCCGCACCATGAAAGCAGTCAGAGATGCCGTGTGACTGAGTACAGCTGTGGCTGTGTTTCAGTAAATCTTTATTTATAAAAAACACAGCTATGGCTATGTTTCAACAAAACTATTTATAAAAGCAGGCTGTGGAGAAAAAAAGCTCAACAGTCTGTGGGCAGGAATGGGCCGGTAGGTCACAGTTTGCGAATAACCCCTTCCTTGAAGGATCCAAGCATCATCTAAGTAGTGACCAAAAAAAGAGGGGTACCTTCCAACCCTGACATTCTACAATCTGCAGAAACCAGGTACTTTCTTCTCCATGCACCAGGGACTGACTTCAGCAACAAATCTTGGGAAGAGGTCAGAACAAACCCAAAAGGGAGAAAACCTGTGTGGCTGGCGTGAGGGCAGGGGTAAGGGGTGGAGCTTGCCAAGGAAAGCCCAGTGTGAAGACAAGGAAGTCCCCTTCAAAGGCCAACAGAAATGGGAGATGAATCGTCTATAACTGGTTAAACTCTCCCAGCCACGGGGACAGTTAAGACTGTCTGGGACCAAGACTGGGGGGGAAGGTCAGTGAATTTGGACGACGTTCCCCCTCTCACATCCCACCAAAGACCACAGAATGGGTCTGCTGCTGTTTCCTTCTACACCACGGAACTTTCGACAAGGCAATGCACCTGGTGTGTGGACCATACTAACTTGGGTGTGCAGTTGAAGGTGCAGAGGAAGGCCAAGCTAGTTGGCCACGGAAACTGGGGAGCAGAGGCTGGCGGCCCCGGGGTCTGGGCTTACCGTGGGGTTGTGCCAGTTGAAGCAGTGTGAGCGGAAGTGCGACACGGCCGTCTGGTAGCATGCGTGCTCTGTGAGCGGGGCTCTCTGGGACAGGAGCCTGTCCACCTCGGCGGCGGACCCCGAGACCAAGGTGACGATCTTCCGCACTGACTTCTCAATGATGTTCCTGGCCTGTGAAGCGACAGTTTTTTTTTTTTTTTTTACTTAACACAGTCTCTCTTAGAACCCTGGACTGGTTAGATGCTTCTCTCACACCGCCCCCACTCCACTATGTTCAGAGATGCCAACAGATGCTTTCTGCGGCAAAAGATGTGCACACAAGGCTTCTTTACAGATAGAAACCTCCAGAAATACCTTGCCTCTTAGAGATCTTCTGGCATGATGGGAGTATTTAAATTTAAATACCTGAAGAGCAGATATGGCCCAGACTGAGGAGGCAGGGGTGGTGGTGGGGGGGGGGTGCTGCATAGAAATTGTGTCCCAAAGTAGACTGTGGTCCCATAAACGGTGCTGTGTGTTCACAGGCACCTCTGTCTGTTCTAGAAACCAGCAGATGCTTACACAGAATGACACAAAGAGGGAGGGCATCATTTTTTTCCCGGATGATGAAAACCAGCATCGCAAAGGGGCAGCTGCTTCCACATCATCCAAAATATATAATCGAGTTCCCTGACCCTCCCACTCCCCAGCCAGGGTTTGTTCCATTTATGCCCAAACATTCCCTGCCCTCTGTGTTTTAGACCAGCAGCTTTCGACTTGTCGTCTAGGACCACGGAAGTCCCCCAGATTTTTGGGGGGCTCCATATGTCCTCCCTTTCTCAGCTATGTATCTGTGTGAGGCTACACTTTCTTTATATATTTCAGCAGAACTACAGAGCCCAACAGAGTGAATGCAGACACAGGAACGGGGATCAAGCTATTGTCTATTATGCTGGGCACAAAACAGACTTGCAAAAAAATGTTGTGATGCCACTCTTCTCACTCATATTCTTTTGATCTTAGAAAATAATTCTTTTTTATAAAAAGTATATTAACACAAAATGGGTTTATTATTATTTCAAAATGAGTTAATATTTTACAAATCTCAGTGTTCATTTCTAAAGCAGTAAATACTGATATAACCCACAAAAACAAAAGCTCTTTGGGATCAATACTTTTAAGCGTGTAAAAAGGTCTAAGAGGAAAAAATACGAGAACTGTTATTACACTGTGACAGCAACAAAAGAAACCATCCTGGGATAGCTAATTGTCAGAATCATGAGATACATGCATTTAAGACAGTTTACATATTTTTCTTTTTTCTTTCTTAGAAAATTCAGGCCGTGTCCCAGCACATCAGTTCCTGGGCTGTGCTTATTGCGGGGTGGTGGGGGGGGAGGGGAAAATGGGGGAATGGGTGGGGTGGGCAGAGTCAGCACAGCTGGCTTTGTTGGAAGGACAGTCAGTCTCTGCCAGGTGACTCAAGAGTAAACTCCTAGTGGTTCTACTCACACAGCTTGAATTTGAAAAGAAATTCAACCAGTTCCAAACAAACCCAGTTATCGTAAGATTGCTCAAGCATTTTAGGAAGAATTTGGGGCAGTGACTATGATTTCCTAAGCCAGCAGAAATTTTTTGTGGACTGGACCTTTTTTTTTTTTTTAATATGATTAGCTACTCACTCACCAAGCAGCAAAGTGAAAAATGTCTCCTAAGCAACTAGGGGTAAATAAAGAAACACCCATGTGCCTTGGCTTCTTGGCAGAAAACAGGTCCCCTCCTTTTGCTTCCTGCTTCAAAGAGGTCAAGGCCAGTTCATCAAGGAAGAATAAAGCTGGCCCCTCTCCTGCTCATGTGTGTCCACTTCACAGCGAGTAAAGGAAGGTTTTGTTTCCCATATATTCCCATGTGGTAGGAGGAGGGTGACCCCAGAGCTCCGTCCCCTGGTTCCTACCAACACGGAACTACGGTCAGGAGGCAGATGGGGCTCACACATGCTTCCCGGCAAGGCTGGGGCCTGCGACTTAGCCACCACTCACCTCCAGATGCCTGTCGATCTTCTGGACAAGACGCCTGGACTCCTGCAGATCGTTGCTGCTCATCAGCTTCCTTTTCATGATGGTGAGTGGCACCTCGGGGCTTGGAGTGAGGTCAAGGCGACTGACGGGGGGCAGCGAGATGGGAGAGCTAGCTTTGTGTTTCATACCCTGAAACTGCATCAACTTCATGGCAGAGATGGACTGGGGAGGGAGAGAGAGTTGGTTTGAGTGGGAGGAGCAGAGGTGCCAAACGTACCCTGGGTCCTGGAGTCCAAGTTCGCCCCACGTGGTTTCGGGACCACAGAAGGGTCACAGTCACAGCCTGAAAGCACAAGTTCAGTCCTCAGCAGTGGGCGAGGTGATGCATTTGAGCACCTGAAATCCACCGATGATGAACTTTGAAGATGCCTGGCACCCTTTGCAGCAGAACTGCCCCAGTTCCGCCGAGCTTGGACCAGAGTCATTTCAGCCACGGATGATGCTGGGTTGTGTCACCACCACCCCCATGCTCACCTGCCTGCCCCTAGTGACAGAAGGAAGATGCAGAGCATCTGGCGGGTTAGAGCTGAGGTCTGAGTCCACTGACATGGGAGAGCCAAAGCCACAGGGGCGCAGGGTGGGGGGTGTGGGTTGGGGGTTGCGGGGCTGACTTGGCATCAGGGTCTAACAAGCAGGCCCGGCTGCCTGGCTCTGTCTGCCCACAGAGGTCACTGCAGACTGGATCCCAATTAAGAGGAAAAGAAATGTTGCAAGCAATCATGTTCCTAAACCAAGTAACACTAATCACTAATTACCAAAACACTAATTTAGAAACAGCTCTAAAACAAAAAATAAAATACGTGTGCATGCTAAGATACTTCAGTTGTATCTGACTCTTTGCAACCCCCTGGACTATAGCCTGCCAGCCTCCTCTGTCAGTGGGATTCTCCAGGCAAAGATACTGGAGTGGGTTGCCATGCCCTCCTCCAGGGGATCTTCCTGACCCAGGGATCAAATGTATGTCTCTTTTGTCTCCTGCAATGGCAGGCAGGTTTTTTACTACTAGCGCCACCTGGGAAACACAGGCATACATATATAGACATATAATGCTTAGAAAAGATCCTTCAGGGGACCTCCATGGTGGTCTAATGGTTAAGACTTCGCACTTCAATGCAGGGGGCATGGGTTCCATCCCTGGTCAGTGAACCAAGATCCTGCATGCCAAGTGGCACAGCCAAAAAATCAAAATCCTTCGTACCTCCTCAACCAAGAGCAGACCTGGCCAATGCTGAGAAAACTACAGAGAACAGAAAGCCTAGGGCAGAAGAGCTGCTGGTGGTACCTTCCCCTCCATCCAATCCCTCAACGAAGCCAGGGTGGTGCCATCTTTGACCCTGCCTCCCCCAAGTCACCCTTCCCTGGCTTCTCTCCACTCCTCCACTCCACGACCCACCTCTCAAAAGCCTGACCAGGCCCACAGCCTCCTGAGTGCATGTCTCATGGCCTGTGACTGGCTCCAGGGCCCTCCCATCCACATGCTGCCCAAGAAGTGCTAAAGGACTTCTGGACTGACTGGCTCATCAGTTCTTCTAGAAGGCCAACGCTTATATCGAAGAAATTCAGCTGGTCAGCTCTCAGATGGTGGTAGGCCACTGGAGGAGGGCATCTGGTCATACAGGCTGCTAGGATCACCTCCCCCCCCAATCACCTCCTCTGCACATCCCAAGGGCTGGCCCCACAAGTGGGACTTGAGGCCCAAGCCTTCAGCAGCCACCTAATGTGACTCTGTCAGGACAGCCCTGATGGACTTACCTATTGGACCACCTAGGCACCTAGGTCCTTTCACAGCTGGAGGTGATAAATGTCTCTAATTTAGAGCCTATGGGTCAAGATAACATCCTGCAAGTGCAGGAAGGCTGGACACATCCAGCATGTGGGGTTCCAGGGGGCAAAGCCACAACACTCACAGGATGAGATTATCCGCTAACCTCTCACCAGGCGCTAAGTCTGTGTTTAGCGTTGGGGATGTGCTGCCTACTTGTGCCTCCCAATCACCTTGTGAGCTAGGGCTCTGACCAAGGAGGAGACGGAGACCCAGAGAGGATAGGTAGGTGGCCCAAGCCTCAGAAATTTGTGAGTTTGAACCTGAGTCTGATTCCAAAGCCTGAGCAGATTCTCCAGGACAGAGTGGCCGTGAGAGGCAGAGCCAGCCCTGCCTCGGCCATTCCTCACCTGCCTGGATCCCGGTTCTCTTCACCGGGGGACGAACGTTCCCGGCGAGTCAGCCTAAGACTTGGGTGCTGTCAGGCCTGTGAGGCCCCTACTCACCTTGTTCCCATACTGCATGACGTGGCTGGTGTTGGTGTGGGATTTCACCAGCTGGTACTGCTTGTGGAGGGTCTCTTTGGTCAAATCCTCCTGCAAAAGTGAAAACGTTTCAAGCCCTCTGACCATCGCAGCTGACACCTAAGCCTCCACTGAGCAGCCGGCCCCCGACGGCTCACCACGTCTGAATCTTCCATCCAGTTGACACTGTACCAGTCCCCCAGGTACGTGGACCGCTGCTCATCGTAGTAACAGGCATAGGATGACTCCCTGGGGTTGGCAGCCGTAGTTGCATAAACTGCAAGGAATTAAAGATACCTTTCAGGCGTGTTTTATCCTCAGCTATCTGAGGATTCCCCTGGAAACTTGAGTTCTTGCTCCTTTCCTGGTGCAATCAAAGCACATCACCTGTGATCAGCTCAGGGAGGACAGGAAGACCTCCCTACATCCAGCCCTGTTCACTCAGTTACAGTAACTCATCTAAAATTAAAGGTAGAAGAAAGGGAAGACAACTGATAGACGCTGTCTGCTATAATGAGTGAGCAGGCATGCTTATTGGGACATCAAGCTGTTTTGGAAAAGTGCTAAAAGATCAGAATCTTGAAGGATGTGGACCTCATTTCATTTCCAGAGAAACAGAACATTTACTAATATTAGAGAAACACTTAGGCTGACTGAATCTATGAGCTACCACTTACTATCTAGCTACCATGGACTCAGAGCGATGCTGGATAAATGTCATCACTTAAAATGCAACTCTCCAAAAAAAAAAAAAAAGTGTAACTCTCCCAACAGACACTATCTTTATCCCCATTTTACAGATGGGGATAACTGAGAGTAAAAGAAGATAAGTCATCTGTCCAAGATTAGACAGCCAGCAAACAACACATTACAAAGGACAGAGAGGCCAGTCCAAAGACTATAATTTTGGACTTAGGTAGCCCTACGAGAACCTGGCAGAGCACCACAGAGCAACATCACGTCACCCCTGACCACTAATCCTCCAGAAGTAGAAGCCCAGAGCTGCCCACAGGTATCCCCCTACTTCTAGGCACCAGGCTGCCCCAGGCCCCTGCTTCTATAAGACACTTGGTTCTTCCCATAGGCAGAATCAGCGAAATGTCCAATTGCACCGCAGAGCACAGTGCTCACCCAGCCCAGCTCAGAGGTCAGTGTGCCCACCACCTACCATTGATGTCGGGTGGCAGGTGGTTCATCATGGACCCAGACTCGCAGGCTTCAATGTAGAACACCATCTAGGAGGCAAATCAGACAAGTGAACGCCCCCTGGCCAGGCACAGACCTCTCACCAAGGCCACTTTGGTTCTGCCCACTCTCTTGACCCATTTCTCAAGAGACTTTCACTTTTAGGAGACATCTGTGCTATAAGAAGCTGCTGCCAGAGGCTACAGATGCTGTTGTCATACAAACCAGAAGGACTCAAATTTGTGTAAGGCTAGTAGTAGTAGTCGTCGCTCAGTCGTGTCTGACTCTCTGCAACCCCACAGACTGTAGCCCACCAGACTCCTCTGTCCATGGAATTCTCCAAGCAAGAATACTGGAGTGGATTGCCATTCCCTTCTCCAGAGGAGCTTCCTGACCCAGGGATCAAACATGGGTCTCCTGCATTGCAGGCAGATTCTTCATCATCTGAGTTACAGGGAAGATCCTCGTGTATGGCTAATAAAATAAGATGATCTATTAGCTGAAATAATGCAGGAAAAATGGAGCCATACATGATGCTAAGGAAAACTGATTTTCCATCCAATGCAGGGTATACTTTTCAGGAGCAAAACACGTTACTCACACAAACATGCCAGAGCTATGCAGATTCCATACAGGGTGCAAAAGGGGCTAGAGAGGGCCAAAGGGAGAATAAGGTGGTATCTTCCTCCCCAACCACCCCAGACTGGTGACAATCTTAGAAAGAGCAATCTCCAAAGTGTGGTCCCTGGACTAGGAACATTGTTGGAAAGGCAGACCCTGGGGCTTCCCCCCAGAAACACTGAGCCAAATGCTGGGGGTGGGGTCCATACTGTGCTTTTTGTTTTTTTAATTTATTTGCATTTTTGACTGCACTGGGTCTTTGTTGCTGTGTGCGGGCTTTCCCTAGTTAAGGTGGGAGGGCTTCTCATTGCAGTGGCCTCTCTTGTTATGTAGCACGGGCTCCAGAGCGCAGGCTCAGCAGTTGTGGCACATACATTTAGTTTCTCCCAGGCAAGTGGGATTGTCCTGGCCCAGGGGTCACACCCACGTCCCGGCAGTGGCAGTCAGATTCTCAACCACTGGACCACTAGGAAAGTTCCCACACTGTGTTTTAACAAGATTGCCAGTGATTCTGACCTAACAGCTGAAGCTTGAGAATCACAAAAAAGTTATTCCTGAGAGACCAGAGGTCAAGATTGACGGAAAGGACACCTTTTCAAAAAAAAAAAAACACAGCCAATCCAGAGTTAGAAGGCCCATCACAGCACCGTGGGCTCTGCTCCCACTGCCTCCCTCATACCCTTTCCCCAAGGCCGCCCCAAGCACTGACATTACCTTTTGGTACATCTTGTGTTCATACATGTAACGGATGGTCTCATTCAGGTCCTTTACATGAAGCTGAAAGGTAAGAATATGGACACTCAGACCAAACACGTCAAGAGAAACCATGTGCTGGATAACCCACTAATCAAGTCCCAGTGATGCCTTATAAATTCTTATTTAGAAATCCTTAGAGATAATTATGGTGTACAGCATCCCAGAACGTCGTCAAGGGCTTTGTTCACATATTAAAGAGAGGAAGCAGATGTGCTTCCTCTTCACTTTGTCCAGAGCACTCAGGGCTGTGTTCTATGACTGCATCTCGTGCAGGCACCCAAGTTGAGGGACAGTGACTGATACTGTGATGTCAGTAGACATGCAGGGAAAACTTGCCACAAGAGCCGCCTCTGGATAGATTTCAAACTGCTAAATGCAGCCCCATACCAGCTGCACAGAAACCACCCCATGTAATGAAATGTAAACCATGTAATGTACGACATTACAGACACACATCACAGGTGTACCGCCGACACTGAGGTTTTGTTTCCTGTTCTCCCTGCTTGCCTTTTTTTTGGGGGGGTGGGGAGGGGCTACCCTTCTCAGCTTGTAGGATCTTATTTCCCTGACCAGGGATTGAACCCGAGCCCTTGGCAGGGAGAGTGCAGAGGTCCTAACTATTGGAACCTCTGGGAGTTCCCCACGGCTTGTTTCTAAAACATTAAGAAACTCACATCTTCGTTAGGAAACACCAGTATTCCAGTGGCTCCGTGATCCGTGAAGTAAACGAACACGTGGTCCCGGGGGCCACTGCCAACAGACACACAGACAAGCATGAGAGTTGAGGTGGGCCATTTCCTATTCCTGCCTCCGTGTCTCTGAGAAGTCACTCCAGTCAAAAAACTCAAGAAGCCTGAGGATTACAGTCTCCCAACCATGTAGGAGGAGGAGCACAAGAGACCTGTCTCCGGCTTGTTCCCTTTGATCCGGCTTGTTCCCTTTGATCCTGCTGAGTGCTACTCTGAACCACGAGGCACATCCCAGAGCCTGGAAGGCCAGGACGGAGCTCAGCAGACAGCCCAGGGAGATCGGGAGAGTGGGGGCCTTTGGCCATTGGGCCTCATCCCAGGCGGCCACACTCTCCTACCAGATATCCCCCAAACGAGTAAGGGAGCCAGGACATGCCACAAAACGTGGTCCTTCAGTTCCGACTGCCCTCCATGGCCCTCGGCCTGCACACAGCCTGGGACGGCCACCGGTGCTCCCTCACCGGAGGGCCCTGTTCCAAGATGGCAGAGATGTAACAACTCACTTGGAGGCAATCTGGTTTATCCCGCTCGAGATGTCCCTCTCTGCTCTAACTCATAGGAGCTACCTGAGCACAGGTCTCCCCTCAGATACGAGAGGAACAGCACCAGCTGCCTAGTACCTGAGACTCTGAGGCCATGCTCCCGAGCTCCCTGACATCATGTCAAAATGCGGCATAAAGAGATGCTGCATGGGACATCTCTCACTCACAGCCAGCAGGGCAAGCGCTGGGATGAATTTTCTTCAACACGGAGGTTTGCTCTGAACTTATCAATGTCCTCCTCCCACTGGGCTGACCTGCCATCAGAGCACAAGGTCAGCGGGAGGCTGGGTGGGGGTCCTACAACCTGACTGGCCGCAGAGCTTCACGCAAGTCTCAGGGTGTTCCAACAGACTAGTAGCAGGTTTAAGCAATGGGGAACATTTCATTAAGAATAACGAGGGACACTGGATCATAGGGTTAATTTGTTACAGAAACGGCTGCCAAGAGAAGCCACAGGTTCTGTGCAGGCTGTCAGGACAAAGGTCCCCACGCTGCCATCTCTCACCAGTAAACAGGCCGGAAGCAAGAACGAGGCCTAAATGAATTCTCGATTCTGGAGTACCAGGTCATTCAGAACAAAGGGACAGCCATAAAACAGATGTTACCTCTTTAAGACCTTTCCAGATCCTACGCCCTTCACTGCTTCTGCATCACCTCTCAACACAGCAAGGAAATTCTTCGGGGTGACATCCTACGAAAAATCGGGAGTTGAAATCAGATGCAGCAGTCACTTCAAATCAGTGTGTGTGCTGAGTCTGTAGCAGAGGGCCCAGGCCATGCCCACACACCTCCAAGGCTTAGGGATGAAGGGCAAACACTCTGTCACCAAGAAGACCCAAAGCAAGGTCAGGGTTCCCAGGACATGTGCGTGACCTTGTCTCAAGCATTGTCTGGTCTTTGGCTGATGCCATTCAGCAAGCCTGCCATTTCTTCTTGATCATTATAAAGTACAGGTGGAGAAACCCAAAGATGTCAGTAGGAAGGGACAAATAGCAGAGGAAGAGCATGTGGCCTCAGAGAAACAACAAAGATGGAGACGGAAACTTCTGTGCCGACCTTTGCAACTGGCCTGCCTCCTCGAAGGCTGAATCCCAAAAACATCCTTTAAAGGGGACTTTGTAAAATGGATATCTGATTATTTAAAACAAAAAAAGAAATTACCAAATACACAGAGGAAAGAATATAAATCACCAGAAATTCCACCACCTAAATTTTGGACATTTCCTTAAATAAATCTATGGAAACAATTTCAGAAAAATGGGATCATCTATGTTATATGAATGATGTATCCGATTTAATTGTTCTTGAATTTAAAAGAGAAAAATAAAACTGGAAGAACCGCTAAACTTCATAGAAATGTTTCTCTCTCATGAGAAATATTGGTTCCTAAAAGATTCCACTGAAATTAAGAAAAAGAGGGTATGAAATCCAGAAGGATAATAAAATTATGGTGTTTTTAAAAATGTGCCAATGTACTGGGTTGGCCAAAAAGTTTGTTTGGTTAATGAATATGCTCTTCAATAAAGTTCATTGTGAAAATGAAAAATGTCTTTTATTTTTACCTAAAACCAAACAAAATTTTTGGCCAACCCAATATATACCCTCAATCAATTGGGAAGAATACTTTGGAAGTGATATACTATTATAATAATGGTGGAAAACTATCTCAGCAAAATTCAGAGATACTACTTTGCACCAGGGCTGGCATTTGAGAAAGCTGATTTTCAGAAAAGGACACAAATAGTTTATAATCAGATTAATGACAGTATCTTAAGAAAATCAGGTATTATAGAAAGAAAACTACTGAGATTTAAAGTATAATAAAACTAGAAATAAAAGATTGGTAGACTACCACTAATACTTTTTTCTTCTTTCTGCTTTCTTTCAAAATTCACAGAAATTATGCCTCAGGCACAAATCTCAATATAAACACAAAATGCTGGCCAGAAATCTGTCTAATGAGATCCTGATTCCAGAAGTACAAGGAAGAGGGGAAAACCATCATTGAAATGAAGCAGACCCCGCTGGCTCCAACCCCGCGCTCCGCCTCACCTCGCCTGTGTAGTCCTTCGGCACACCCTGGTACACGTCTGAGCCGTTGGGCCTGTTGATCACAATTCCCGGGGTGGGATTGCTGAAAATCAAAGGATGCAATGAGGCACACAATTTGATGTATCTCTGAAATCTGCATCTTCATAAATATGTTCCGGTTATGCATAAAAGGACTAAACAGTCATGACTGTCACAGACACTTCTCATCACCCACCCAGGTCCCCAACATGGTAGTGGTTTTAGTAGCCCGAGGGTCTTGGGGCCCCATAAGTCCTGAGCTCCTAGCCGGAGCAGTGAAGGGCTAAGCTCTTCAAACTGAGGACAGGAACCCAGGCCCCCATGTGCCTGGCCTCCCGATGGACACCAGCTTGCATCTTGGAGGGGAGATCTCATCAAGAGATCTCTCAGAGAAAAACTACTTTCAGAGAGAGAACAAAAAACAAGGCTTTCATGCAAGAGCTTAGGCATTAAAGCTCAGAATGGATTAGGAACCATCATGTGATCACTGGAAAGGGCACAGTTGGGAACTGAGGAGCTGGGAGACTAGAGCGGGTTAGAGTCATACCCATACCTGCTGCTGCTTTTTTTTTGGCAGTGGAGGAGGAAAGGGTGAGCCACTTGGCACGTGGGATCTAGTTCCCTGACCAGGGATTGAGCCCCTTGCCCAGAAGCTCGACATGTTAACCAGTGCACCACCAGGGAAGTCCCTGATATCTGCTGTTTCTGATCTCCTCAAGAAATCAGATAAGCAGGCATGAGAGAACGGTTTGTAAAATTAAATTCAGCAATTTTTTAAAGAAGGAAATACGTATAGAAAGAAGGGTGTGAGGATCTAAGCTACAAAGGAGCCTCCTGTGTACAGGCCTCCGAGGCGCCCCGGCGCAGAGGTCAGGAACAAACACCACAGAACCTAGTGATGAGTTGGTTCTCCAAGCCGAGAGGGAACTCATGCTTTAAAGCTTGCAAAGCCCGAACCTCAGCACCTTCACTAGCATTTGCTATGTCCTTGTCATTGCTGGGTTCCACCAAGTTATGGTCAAAGCTCTACATGAAGTAGGTGGGTGGAATTTCAGCTGGGAGTCAGCTTACATTCTAATGTTAGGCTGCCCATCTAAGAATTCCTGAGAATCTGTATTTTTTTAAAACGCCCTGAAGTTCCTCACCATCAAGTTCAAAGGCCTCCATACTCACTCTTCAGAGTTGGCGATGTCGTCATACATCATCACGATGATCTGCTCATCAGGGATCCCATTTCGGTGAACAATCTGGTATGCATGGCACGCATCCGCCTAGGAGAAGGGGTTTTGTCAAGTGTTAGATTTTGCCCAGAAGAAGCCAATTTGGGAGTTTTCATGAGCAACGTGTTCTTTCTCATGGAAGAGGTGCTGTGTCCCAGTCCCTACTGGTCAGGTATTTAAATCAGTTTAAAACACATTCATTTACCTTTTTCAGTTCAATTTTTAAAAATCCACCCTTCACCATGAAACTCTCATCAGGCAGTTAGTGTAATATGTGGACTACACTCACTCACACACACACACACACACCTACCACCACCACATCTACAGGAAACAAGGGCTTTTGAAAGTCCTGAATAAGTTATTTTCATTTTCCACACCATAGAAAAGGCTCCTGAAAGCACTGATTTAGGGCTGAAGAACAGAATGACAGAATGATAAACCAAGAGATTAAAAGCTTAGCGGTTAGTTCTGTATCACACAGGATTCTTCTGGTTCCAGTAACCCTAACCGCCACAGTTGCTGTTCAGAGAACTGAGTGAAAAACTCAAAAATTCAGCTCAGGAACTAAAATGAGGAATGTGTTCTTTAGTTTAAAAAAAAAATAACAAGGGTGACCATAGTAAAGGTAAAAGAAAAACTTTGCTAATGAGATTCCTTGTCCATAAAAAGGTCAAGACAATTTTTGCTTCCTTTTTCAGATGATACAGACTACACTCCATGACATGGAAATCATTTGAGGACAAAAGGGGAAAATGTTACCTACCTTTCTGCTTTTACTTAATTATGTCTTTCCTAGGGCAGAGCATGAAAGAAATACTGTGCCCAGTTACTTACCTCTCTAAAGAAGAGGGCTTCAGAAACTGAATGTCCACAGATCATGTTCTAAACAGCTCTTAGCAGAGCAACTGAAATAAAGCTCACACACCACCAAACCCAGCATTCTGCCTGTAGATGTCCCAAACAAATGGACTTTATAGCAAAAATGGGTGCTCAAAATACAGTTGCTAAATGTTGTGTGGGTGAGTCCAAGACCTGGCATTCAAGAGCTATTAGATGAATAGATAACTGAATATGAAAACATACATTTATGGACTTGCTCTACTTGCCAGGCACTATGCTCAGACTTTCTATGTACCATCTCATTTAATTCTCATCACACCCCTCTGTGACAGTGATTCCCATTTCACAGTGAGGTCGTCAAAGCTTAGGGACGGGAGGTGACCTGTCCCAGTCACACAGCTCAAAGTGAAAGATCCCAGGTATTCTGACTCCAGAACCTGATCTTGCTTTCAGACAATACAGAAAAATAAACTGTCTGATGTTCATATAATGGGAGTACCATAAAGCTCACACAAATGGAATAACTAAAAATGAATGAAATACAAACCATGCTTCAAGATACATGAATCTCAGGAACATAATGAGAAAAAGAACAAATGCTAGAAAAAAAAAAAAATTCACTATGATTACATTCATATAAAGGTCAAAACAGGCTATAGGAAACATGTTGTTGTTTAGTTAAATACCCAGATGGTAAACTCTAAAGTAAGTAAAAGAAATCTAAGGAACTTGCCCTTTGGCAGGGTCAAGATTAGACCAGATAGGGGACAACGTACTAGCAATTTTCTTTTTCTTCAGTTGGGTACTGAGAGAGTCAATTCTTAGGTGGGTTGATAAGCAGTCCAGGGGTCCCCAAGGAGAGAGGGGTCTGGAATTCTCAAGGAGGAGAAAAGGACAAAGGTTTTTTTCCTCTACATTCCTTAGTCTTAGCCTCAAGTTTTCATCTTTAAGCCTGGAACTGATGATTACACAACAAACAACTCAGTTTAAACTCTGTACTAAGGATTGTACAACAACAATGTATCCTTCTTGAGGACAGTTTCTCCTTCCTGAAAACCTGGCTAATCCTGTTATCTTAAAATGTAAATTATGAAAAAAAATGTAAATTATGGGAGTGGGTCCAGTAAGATCTTTACAACCTCCAGACATTCTTTTGATTCATTGTAATAACTAATTAAAAGGTATTTAACTCCATTGCTAACACTAGCCAGGAGGTACTCTTTCTGCCCCCTTCTGATGTCTCTGTCAGAAGCTTTCTCTCTTTTATACTTTAATAAAACTTTATTACACAAAAGCTCTGAGCGATCAAGCCTCATCTCTGGCCCCAGATTGAATTCTCCTCTGGAGGCCAAGAATCCCGGAGTCTTTCGTGGCTCAGCAGCAAACCTTTCAGTACAAAGTACATAGGTATTCATTTTCTTATTATTCTTTACATTGCAGGCACATTATATAGATATTTGTCTTCTATTTCATAAGAAAAAAAATCAAACAAATATTATGTCAGATTTAACCTTTTCAATGAAACTGGAGTGAGCAGGCACACCCACCCACTCACCTCAGTGCAAACCAGCCTATTATTTATCTCTCCTGTTAGACACCATAAAGCAGGTTCACCAAAAAACAAAAACAACTTAGGAATAAACTTAGCAAAAGACGTGTAAGACTTATACACTGAAAATTATAAAACTGCTGAGGAAAATTAAAGAAGATCTAAATACACAGAGAGATATCTCATGCTCATGGATCAAAAGACATTACCACCCTTAAACTTTTTAAAAAACTAGCTCAGTTGGTAAAGAGTCTGCCTGCAGTGAAGGAGACCTGGATTCAATCCCTGGGTCAGGAAGATCCCCTGAAGAAGGAAATGGCAACCCATTCCAGTATGCTTGCCTGGAAAATCCCATGGACAGAGGAGCCTGGTGGGCTGCAGTTCATGGGGTCGCAGAGTTGGGCATGACTGAGCAACTAACAACACCAGTGGATAAGACTCCACACTCCCAGTGTCTCCACTGCAGGGGGCATGGGTTCGATCCCTGGTTGGGGGACTAAGATCCCGCATGCTGTGCAGTACAGACAAAAGATAAAAAAAATAAAAATAAAATACCTCTCCTCTCCCCCTCAAAAATTTTTTTAAAAAACTGATCAGCAGGGATTTCCTCAGAAATTGACAAGATAATGCTAAAATTTATATGTAACTACAACAGTAAAAATATATACATATACTGAAAAAGACAAGAAAGCTGGAGAACTTTAACTTCCTGTTTTCAGAACTACCCTGGGAAAGGAGAATCTTATCAACAAGTGGTGCTGGGAAATTCTGGATATCTACATGCCAAAAGACGATCTTAGACTCTCACCTCACACCATATATGAAAATTAACTCAAAATGAATCATACTTAAATGTAAGTGCTAAAACAAAATTTTCTAAGATAACACAGGAGAAAATCTTTGAAATCTTGAACTGTAATTGCACAGATGTCATAGATATGACACCAAAAACGTGGTCTATAAAAGAAAAAAAATGATAAACTGGACAACAACAAAACATAAAATTTTAGTGCTTCAAAAGACACCAGTCATAAAGTGAAAAGATAAGTAACAGAGAGGAAAATGTTTGCAAAACACATATCTGAGAGAGGACTTGTATGTAGAGTATGCAGAGAACTCTTGTACCTCAGTAAAACTGGTTCAATTAAAAACAGATAAAAGATTTATATAAACATTTCACCTAACCAGATATACTGATAAGCACATAAAAAGATGTTCAGAATCTTTACTTGTTAGGGAAATGCAAACTCAAACCACAATGAGCTACCACTTCACAGCAGACAGACAATAACAAGAACTGGTGAGGATACACCAGAAGCTTCATCCACTGCTTGCGTGAATGTAAAATGATGCAGCCATTTTGGAAAATAGTTTAAGTTTCTTTAAAAGTTAAGTATAAATTTACCCTATGACCTGGGAATTCTACTCTTAGGTATCTGGCAGGAGAAACAAAAACGTTTATCCACACCAAGATCTATACTCAAATGTTCTTAGCAGAATGCTTCAAATAGGCAAAAAAAAAAAAAAAGGAAACAACCCAAATATCCATTGAGTGGTAAACAGACAAAATGTGATTTAACCATACAATGGAATGCTACTTGGCAATAAAAGGAATGAAGTACTGATATGTGTTACACAGATAAAGTTTAAAAACATGACCTTAAGAGAAGCCAGACACAAAAGATCACATTTATACTCCATTATACAATATGTTCAGAAAAGGCAAACTCACAGAATTACAAAGTATACTAGTAGTTGCCTCCAGCTGGGGACTGGAAATTGGCTCAAGGGATCTTACTGGGGAGATGGAAATGTTCTAAAACTGATTTATGGTGATGTTTGCGCAACTTGCTAAATGCACTAAAACATCACTAAACACTTAAAATGGGTGAATTATATACGATCTGTAAAATACACTTTAATAAGACCACACATTTTAGAAAATATATTCAGCCTATCCTGTTAGTGCTCCCCTATGCTCCTGGGCTCCTCACCACCACCCTGACAGGCAGACTCTTTTTGACCGGGTCAGGTAAGGGCTCAGGGCTTCCACCACCACGCCTCATGCTCTGCCTCCACACACAGAGGTCTCAAGCCAAGCAGTGATCCTCTCCTGGGTCCTTGGAATTACTTGCTTTCCTCCCAACTTACTCGACTCAAAAGGGCTTTCAGTCAGAGCCAAGCACTCACACCCAAAAGAAATAAAAAAGTAAGGCTAAGCCAAGTCAAGTGACTTGGAGACAGTGCTAAAGGTTACTTCAATGACTTTCCTGCAGCATAGCTTATCTCTGTGCATTTTTTCCCTTAAAAACAGAAATGCCATAGGAGAAATGCCACGTGAGAGGAAGGTATTGAGCAAGACTTGACGTAAAGGGCCGAGCTCTCTGGGCCACTGAACAGAGACTGCTGACTCAACTCTTAGCGTAAGGAGCTCCGATGGGATTGCTGATTTCCTAGTGGAGGACTGTCCGGGCCACTGATGATGCCGCCCCACCTCAGGCACTGTAAGCTAACTAAGGGCAACCAGCCCGCGGCAAAGGTGTGTTCTCGTCACTGCCAAGGGGTCCACCTTCAAGCCAGGCAGGGGCTGGGAAGAGTTCTCATGGGCTGCTCTTTGAGAGGAATATGTATAGTACCCCTTCCTGGCACATGCTCTGAGCTCTGCTGAGGCTAAACCCTGAGTCTGGGCATTGGGCGGGGGCCAGGGGGCTGCTAACTCAGCTGGTAAAGAATCCACCTGCAATGCAGGAGACCCCAGTTCAATTCCTGGGTCAGGAAGATCCACTGGACCCACTCCAGTGTTCTTGGGTTTCCCAGCTAGCTCAGCTGGTAAAGAATCTGCCTGCAATGCGAGAGACCTGAGTTCGATCCCTGGGTTGGGAAGATCCCCTGGAGAAGGGAACGACCACTCACTCCAGTATTCTGGCCTGGAGAATTCCATGGACTGTATAGTCCAATGGGTCACAAAGAGTCAAACACGACTGAGCGACTTTCACTCCCTGAGCCCATCACCACCTCAGATTTTCCAGAGGAGAATCAAGAGGTTTGGAGTGAGATTACATCATTTGTTCAAACCAATACAGCAGATGACGGAAGAACAGCAACTACACCTGGGGGTCTATGCAAGTCCCGACCGCCCTGCCCAGCACCTGGCTTGTACAAGGACAGCCCTCCTAGGCTATTCAGTCCTGCTCAACTCTGCTCTCCATCTGTTTCTTTTCCTAAAATATAAAAGTGATACTTTGTAACAAGATGGATTAACTATAAAAACATTATGGGGAGTAAAAGAAGCCAGACACCGAAGTGTGTACATTGTATGACTCCATTTATGAAGTTTCTGGAGAGAGCAAGACAATAAAGACGGAAGACAAATCCTTGGGTGCAGGAGGCTGGGACGAGTACAGGCACGGGGGAAGGTTCTAGAATGATGGGTGTGTCCTAAAACTGAACTGTGGTAACATTTGCACAACTGTCTGAATTTACTAAAAATCACTGAACTATGAGATAGGTGAATTGTATGGCATGGAAACATACCTCTTCAATAAAGCTGTTTCTAAAAAGTGGTAATTACATACACCCTTAAATATATAAAGTGAAAGGTGGTCATTCAGAAGTATAATGACTCCCACTAGACCCTCCATCACCATATCTTTTCCTCCCAACTTCAACATCTACAAGTTTTGGACTTCTCCCTCTCCCTTCCTGCCTCCTCTTGGACCCATGGATGCTCTTAAGGAGGCTCCTGAAGCCTTCCCAGGAAATGGTAGCACTCCCTTCCTCTCTACCACAGCCCCCAGCTCGAGACCAGCAGAGGTGAGGGGGCATCAGCATTCTCCCAGCTCCTCCCTCACCTCTTCTGTTGCCAACACTCCAGACCTTCTCCTTCAGATCCCCACTGCCCAGTGGTGACCTCAAAGCTCTCCTCAAGTCCCCTGCTCCCAGTGACTCCTGGCTCACATCTCCTCTCCTCCCAACACCCCCCCATATCCCAACATCCTCCTGATGGCTTGTGCAAGGGTGAACTTCACCTTCAATCCACTCAGTTTTCCTTCTCAATGCACTCTGATCTCTATACTGAAAGAAACCTTCCTCTAGTCCCATTCCTCCCCTGGTGACCTATGTTCTTCTTTCTCCCCCTCACAAGCCTGTGGGAAGAACAGCCAGTACAGCATCCCTTGTGTGGTTTGCACCAAAGGACCTCTTCCTCTGTCATCCATGCATCAGAGTCTGGCTTCTGCTTCCGCCACCGCAAGAACCTGTCCTCCAAGACCTTCCTGGCCCATACTCAAGATGCAACATATCCCACTAGCATCACCCCAGACCCACCAATTCCCTCACTGCCATCCATTCATCCCAGCCACAAATGGAAAACAGAGAAATCCAATTCAATATAACCAACACGTGTTAAATAACCATCATAAAGCATAGAAGAGCGCTCTGCCACGATCTAATTGTGCCCAGTATACTAATCTTCCCTAAACAAATTTGTGATAACGAGTGCTATGTTCACTCAAGGAAAATGTAAACCTCAATAAAAATGTAAGTTTAAAAGTCTGTGCAGGAAAAAAAAAAGTCTGTGTAGGTTCTACGGGAAAAGTTCTTTCAAATGCTCTTTTTGTTTCCCCCCACACTTAGAATTTTTTATTTTGTATTGGGGTGTTAACTGGCTACACCTCAAATGCTCTTTTAAATGCTCAGTCTCCAAAGTCAAGACAGCAAGTGTTGACAATTAGTCAAGGAGAGAACTCAGCCGGCAGGGATATGGGCCAAGGCCAACCATGATTCAGCAGCTACGCTTCCTCTGCCCAGCTTTAGCACCAGCATCTGCCCTTCTTTAGGGACAGAAATTTCAGTCTGTGGCCACTTCTTTTTGCTTTACTGGCTTCATTCCATTTTGATATGAAGTAGTTTACCCAGGGAAACTAGCAACACTTTAAAAAAATTTCCTGGGAGCAAAGGGTAATCGGATACCTATACTGAATAATGTTTAACCAATACATGCTTTTTAAAGTTAGTTGTATAAAAACCAGGGGGTCTGATGAAGCAGCCAGTCTGCTATCAGTGACCCGTATTTAACGCCCCATCGTTCTGACGCGTGGTGAGAGGCAGAGGAGAAGATCGAGATGGGTGGTTACTACTCGGATTGCTCCTCTTTAGCTGGGTCAGGTCTGTGTGCTGCGCTTAGTCGCTCGGTCGTGTCCAACTCTTTGTGACCCCAGGGACTGCAGCCCGCCAGGCTCCTCTGTCCATGGGATTCTCTAGGCAACAATACTGGAGTGGGTTGCCATGCCCTCCTCCAGGGGATCTTCCCCACCCAGAGACTGAACCTGGGTCTCCCGCATTACAGGCGGATTCTTTACCATCTGAGCCACCATGGAAGCCGGGGTCAGGTCTGGGTTAAGTATTAAAAAGGTATCATGCTGCCAATGAAAATAACTTTTTAATCAAGCCAAATTTCCTATTCAGCTAGCATATAAAAAGCATTCAAGAACTAAGTCATTCAATAATCATCAAATTACAGAGCTGGTAGAGAGTTCACCTAAACCAACCCCCATTTAACAGATTATGAAACTGATATCCCGGGAGGGAAACACACATGAGGCAGCCCTGTTAAGCAATCACAAGCACAGACGCTAGGTCTAATCTGGCAGCCACTGGCCACACTTGGTGACTGAGCATTTCAAAGGTGACCAGTTGAAACTGAATGAGTGAGTGAAGTCACTTTTTGCGACTCTTTGCGACCCCATGGACTGTAGCCTACTAGGCTCCTCCATCCATGGGATTCTCCAGGCAAGAATATTGGAGTGGATTGCCATTTCCTTCCCCAGAAAGTAAACATAAATAGGGAAAAAGAACTGGGCCGACTGCACATAACCCCACAGTGGGGGTCAAATGAGTTCACTTGTGATTGCCTGTGCATCTCGTCTCTGAGAACTGAAAGATCCAATGAGTTTTTTTTTTTTTTTTTCACGTCAGACAGGTAATGTGCCGACGTCGTAACAAGGTTTAGGAAGGAGGCACATATCACGCAGCAGCGTGAACACCCAATCATCATGCTCATGAACTACAAAAGGATCTCCAATGAGTTTTTTAATAACAACTTTATTAAGGTATATAATTCACATATCATACAAGTGAACCTTTTAAATATACAATTCAGTGGTTTCTAGTATCTTCACCAAGTCACACAACCATCACCATTCTCTAATTCCAGAACCTTTTCATCATCCCTAAGAGAGACTCCATACTCATTAACGGTCATTCTCTGTTCCCTCCTCTGCCTACACCTTGTCAACTACTAATCTACATTCTGTTTTCACAGAGTTTCCTATGCTAGACTTCCATATATAAATGGAATCCTGTGGTCCTTTGTGACTGGCTTCTCTCACTTAGGATAATGTTTTTAAGGTTCAGCCACGTTGAAGCATGTATCCGAACCTTGTTCTCTTTTATGGCCAAATAATAATACCTTGTGTGGATAGACTATACTTTTTGTTTATTCATTTATTGGACACTTGATTTGAGTACAAGTTTTTTGGGGGGACATACATATTCTTTTTTTTTCTGAATATATACCTAAGAGTGGAATTGCTGGGGTCACAGTTATTAACCTTTTGGGGAACTGCCTGACTGTCTTCCAAAGCAGTTACACCATTTTACATTTGCACCTGGAGGCTGCACTTTTAATGTATTTACAAATGTAGATTCTTTCCTCTCTAATTTCTGCCAGGCTGATTTGCTGAGAGTGCCAGGAAAGATGAGTAGGAAGGGGTGAGGGCAGAGCAGCAGGGTAGGGGTGTGGCGGGCAAGGAGACTCATGATGCTGCTTCCAGATTCCTGTCTGCAGCTATGCGGCCTCACGCGAGTCACCTCCGGTCTTCAAGTCTCGGTTTCCTTCTTTATTAAAATGAAGGCACTAGGCCAGTAGGTCTCAACTAAGGACATGTAGCAAAGTCTGGAGACAATTTTGGTTGTTACAGTGGCTGGGTGATGCTCCTGGTACCTAGAGGGCAGAGGTAGGGATGCTGCTAAACATCTTACATGTGTAGGACAGCCCCCCAACAGTAAAGAATTACTTGGATGGACCCAAGCGTCTACAGTGCCAAGGTTGAGAAACCCTGCATTAGACTGAGGTGACCACATACGGGCCATTTTGAGGAACAGCCAAAATGGTTTCAGAAATGGCTGTACCACTTTATAATCCACTAAGCAATGGGGGCGGGGGTGGAGTGGTGAGTTCCATTCTCCACATCCTCATCAACACACTTATTTCTGCCAACCTAAGAGGAACATCTGTTCTACTTCTGGTTGCTGGGGGGAAGGGATAGTTAGAGAGTTTGGGATGGACATGCACACATGGCCGCATTTAAAATGGACACCCAGCAAGCACCTGCTGTCTAGCACAGGGAACTCGGCTCAATGTCACGCGGCAGCCTGGATGGGAGCGGGGTTTAGGGGACAACGGATACCTGTACATGTACGGCTGAGTCCCTTTGCTGTTCATCTGAAATTATCACAATACTGTTAATCAGCTATACCCCAATACAAAATTAGAAGTTTAAAATAAATAAAATCTTGATAGCTTCAACTCCATCCCAAAGCAAAACCAAACCAAAAAACAATAAATAAAAAGCCTGTTCTAATAACAATGTCCAGGATTGTTAACAGACCGCCAGTGTCATACAGGAGAAGATGAGTCATGTTCTTACCTGGTGCCTATAATTATACCAGCCATTTGATCCTGCGACAATCACCACCCAGTGCTTGCCTCCATCCTCAGGGTCATCCAGGGGAACAGCACCAAGTCCCAGGACCAAGCTGAGCAACACGGTGACTTCCCAAATCATCCTGCCCCGTTGGAGTTCCACTGCAGAAATCTAGGAAGAAAAAGGCAGAGTCAAGCGAAAAAGGAATGACAAAACCAGAAGAACACTACTGGACCCTAAGACAAGATCACAGAAAATGGGTCAAACTTCCCTGGAGTGGAGCAGGGGGTTGCCCATAGCGCCCCACCTTCACTACGGGTTGAAGTTAGGAGAATAAACCAAAGAATATTGAGGAAGCTCTTGGGGCAACTTTTTAAAGTTTTTGTCACAACTTGGAATACAGAAAACAAAATTCACTAACAAACTTCACTGTGTTGGAAAAATATCTACCACATACTATGAACTGTTTTAAGAAAAGAACAGACATATAATGTGTGCATAGCAAAATGTGGAAGGCAGACAAAATCTAACAGTAGTTATTCTTGAGTGGTAGATAGGTAGAATTAAGAATGATCTTTCTTTTTGTCTCTCTTTACTACAAATAATATATATTACTTATACAACAAAGTTTGTAAAAATTCAACATACACTTGATGTAAATACTGAGGGGCAATTTATGCATGTGAGCTATCTGGGTAAACTATAGTCTAACACTGGCAGCCCAAATGAATGTCTTTGTATAATGCTTACAACCCATTTACATTATTCTATACAAGAGGCTGGGCAAACATTTTAATCCTTGTTTTACTGGATGGGGAGGTTGAAGCAAGAGAGAAGTGACTTACCCAATATTCATGGACAGTCAGCACTGGCCACAGACCAGAACCCCTGCCTTCTGAATTCCTGGTCCACCCTTTCTGCTACATGGTTCTGCATCTCAACACTTTATTCTTTTTTTTTTTTTTTTTTCAACACTTTATTCTTAATGAGCTACATGCCCAATTTTACACTTCACGGCCAAAACTTTAAAGAGAGTTTTAAAGCACAAAAGGCAGAGCTAAGGCCGAGTCCTGGCCACCCTGTATTACTCAGACAAGTATGCTGTTTTAATGGCCTGTGTCCTGACTATGTTATTTTTAAAAAAGCCTTCCTATGGCAGAAGCCAGGCCTGTCATTCTGAGATAAGAGGAAAAACAGTCGTTGAGACGTAGGGACTCAGAACAGAATAGTCTCCAAGGCTAACCTCTGCCTCTGATGCTTTTTGACAAAACAGTGCTCATTTACTCATTCATTAATGCATTCACTCATTCATTCACCCACTCAGTCAGAGTCTCCTGAACTCTGACCCTGCCAGAAAAAGCA
This sequence comes from Dama dama, assembly GCF_033118175.1. Taxonomy (NCBI): domain Eukaryota; kingdom Metazoa; phylum Chordata; class Mammalia; order Artiodactyla; family Cervidae; genus Dama; species Dama dama. The sequence continues at coordinate 64,693,647 of NC_083693.1, forward strand.
CTGGGGGGGTGGGAACGCAGTAGGGACAAGACGAAGCCTCTATCCTCATGGACTGCAGAGCCAGCTAAGGCATGAAAGAAGTCTAGGAAACCATCCTCAGCATCTGTGCCTAAGACTGTGCTAAACCTCACAATGATGGGATTTCCCCCCAAGTGAAAAAACAGGAAGCCCTGAGTCTGGTAAAAGTTTTAAAGAGTAAAGGCACTTTACTTTTTTTTTTTTTTTAAAGTAAAGGCCAGCACTTCTCCAAGTTGACTATACGCCCAGATTGCCTGGGGGGCCTGTTAGAAGGCGGAGTCTGACTCAGTAGGCATGGGCAGGGCCTGAGACTCTGCATTTCTGACAAGCTCTGGGTGATGTCCAGGACTACACCTGGCCGCAGTAGGCCTCTTACTTGACCCTGGTAGGCTCTAGTCAGCTCTGCCCAGAAGCCCAGCTTCCTAGTCAAAGAAACTGTACTAAAAAACAAACAAAAAAAAGAAACTGTACTACTCTATCCCCGGATGACTTCTCCCAGGAACTCAATTCTTCACGTGTAAGAACTAAGAATCTGAGGTGGGGGGACTTCCCTGGCAGTCCAGTGTTTGAGACTCTGAGCTTCCAATACAGGGGGCAGGGGTTCAATCCCTGGTCAGGGAACTAGGATTCTGCATGCCACACAGCATGGCCAGACAACAGAAAAGAATCTGAGTTGGTGCTAGATCCAGGTTTCTTTAGCTCCACTACAAAGTCATGGATGCACAGCTAGCTAGCTAGTTAAGTAGCTCAGTCGTGTCCGACTCTTTGCGACCCCGTGGACTGTAGCCTGCCAGGCTCCTCCCTCCATGGGATTCTCCAGGCAAGAATACTGGAGTGGGTTGCCATTTCCTTCTCCAGGGGATCTTCCCGACCCAGGGATCGAACGGGTAACTACAATAACGTGCCCCAGATTTGTTTCAAGATTGTCTTGAAATGGTCAAGGTGAGTAACAGATGAGGGCAGTGGACTTCCCAGGCCACCCAGCCCCAGAACCCACTGGTTTATTAATATGTCACTGTGTATGAGAGGATGTTTTCTCATGTCCACTTGACCTTCCCAGGGCTCACCAAGGGATAATAAAAGGGGAAGTGATACAAAGGTATGAAGCAGCAGCAGTGAGGTCAGGCAAGAGACAGTCAAGCTCCCACCCTCAGAGCTCTGCAGGGGCCCCCACACTGGCTGGGGAGGTGTGCCAGTGATAGGGGAGGTCATGCAACCAGCAGCCTCCCAGGAAGCCTTCTCTTGGGGCAGGGGTCAGCAAACTCTCTGTAAAGGGCTGGAAAGTAGGTATTTTCAGCTCTGCAGGTCACGTCATCCCCATCACAACTCTTCAGCTCTCCCACTGTATCACAAAGCAGCCACAGACATACAGAAACCAGTGAACATGGCTACAATCCAATCAGACTGAAACAGGCAGTCTCTGTGGCCTGCCCTCAGGAGCCAGAATGTGTTCTCAGCCCACATGGCAGGTACAGTCTGGGGTTTTTATCATCTTTCATCATCAGTCATAAAATAGGCTCTCTGGTTTGCATACCACTCTTTCTGAGTGTCTATCATGTGACTCAATCCTGAAGAGGCTGATCTGTCCGGAGGCACTAGTGCGTGACTTCTTCCTTTCTTTTTTGTCTTTTTGTGTGTGTGTGTGCCTCAGGGCATGTGGGATCTTAGTTTCCCCTGACCAGGGGTGAAATCTGTGCCCCAAACAGTGGAGGCTCAGAGCTTTAGTCACTGGACTGCCAGGGAATTCCCCCTTTCATATTTAAATAAAATATACTAGAGTCAATGGTTGGTCTGCCTGAGCCACAGAATAGACACCACCAGCTCAACTGCCTAAATCAGCAAACAAAAAACACCACCAGGTTGTTTTTACAAATTCCAGTTTACCTTCCATTCTTCTACTAAAACACTAGCAAGTTACTCCTCGGTGAGGGAAAGTACCTTATTCATATACAAGGGACATTTTCAGAGTTAACATTTGGCGATTTTCTTGTCTTTTTTTTTTATTATTAACACAGAGTTGTGGTTCCTTGAATACAATGCCAAGTTACAAGCCTCACCATGTGACAGCGATTGGGAAATGCCACTTAAAAAACCCAAACACTAATATGTTGGGAAACATATGGGGCCTGGGGTGAAGGAAAGATGTGAAGTAATACAATCTTTCCATCACCCTGAGCAATGAACATGTCTCAAAATTGCAGGTTTCAGATGGAAATTTCATGGTCAGCACTATTCTTGACAAAGTCAAGAGCAGGAAAACAAAGTCACAAATAATCTTGCAGCATACCTATGATTCTTGTTTCAGCAGAGTAAAAAGTTCATGAATAAAAAGTAAACAATGATCCCTGGGACTTCCCTGATAGCTCAGTGGTTAAGAATCTGCCTTCCAATGCAAGGGACGCAAATTTGATCCCTGGTTGGGGAACGAGGATACCACACGCTGCAAGGTAACTTAGTCCACAGGCTGCAACTAGAGAAGCACCACAATGAAGACCCAGCGCAGCCAAAAAAAAAAAAGTAAATGATCTCTGCCAAACTGGCCCAGGAAGACTGCTATTTCTTGCCCGTCGCGCTCCACGGCCCCAGTCACACAGGCGTCGTCTTCTACTTCTTCCTATCATCTACTCATCCATCCAACACACAGGGCCTGAGCACCCACCAGGTGCTCACAGGGACTGAACAGGGAGCCAAACTGGCGAAACCCTTTGCAGAGCTGACATTCTAGCAGGAAGAGACAGGTTGTCCGGTGGTCATGAGTGCTGGGGAAGAAATACAGGCAGAAGAGGAAGTCCCGGTGGGAGTGTCAGGTATCATTTTTCAAAAAGGGAAGATTTTAAGAAGGTGAGGGAGCTCGCCCATTTGTAGCAACAAAACCCCGGAGGCAACATAAATGGTCATTTATGGGGGTTGTCTGTTGTTGCTATCCAGTTGCTATGTCCATTTCTTTGCAACCCCATGGACTAGAGCACACCAGGCTCCTCTGTCCTCCACTATCTCCCAGAATTTGCTCAAATTCATGTCTATTGAGTTGATAATCCTATCTAGCCATCTCATCCTCTCTCTGCCACCCCCTTCTCCTTTGGCCTTCAATCTTTTCCAACATCAGGGGCTTTTCCATCCACAGGGTACTATTTATCAAATCAATTATCTGTGTGTGTATGTGTGTTAGTAGCTCAGTCATATCCAACTCTTTGCGACCCCATGGACTGTAGCCCACCAGGCTCCTCCATCCATGGGATTTTTCAGGCAAGAATACTGGAGTGGGTTCCCAATCCAGGAATCGAACCTGGGTCTCCTGCATTGCAGGCAGACTCTTTACCGTCTGAGCCACCAGGGAAGCCCTAAATCAAATGTGATACATCCTTATGATGGGATACAGTGACAACTTTAAAAGAAAAAGGTAGTTCTTAAAAGCGCCGAAAAAAAGAAAAACAAAAAGTGCCCAGAGTGGGAAGGCCTCTGAGAAGATGCTCAGGGGTATGTGTTTAGTCTGCTAACCATTTGTAGGGAGAAAATGACCCAGGGGAGCTGTTGCTGTAACCAGGGGAGAGAGGAAAGTCTCCCCCAGAGTGCTCTGAGTTGCTTGCTGCACAGGGAGGGAGGGCGGGATATGCGTGGGTATCTATGAACCAAGGAGTGTGCAAGGCACTTTCCCACCCTCACAACAGCCTGTGAGCAGTCTCATTACTCCCTCCAGCTGAGACAGACTAGCAGAGGTAGAGAAACTTGGTGGAAAGTGGCCCTGCTGGGTGACACACAGATCTGCTTCCAAAGACTGCTTCTTCCACTACACCACCTCGCTTGTCACACCACAAAAGCATTGCTTTTGTGAATATCTCAGAAGCCCCGTAACCACAGGTGGGAGGGCTACACCCCACATTCCGGGGCCTCCAAGTTTCCTCCAGCAGCAGGATACCCAACGGGCCTGCTCTTCATCACCCCACTATTTTAAGGCACTTGTGGGTAATCGGTTATAAAAAGGTCTTATAGAGAAGAGCCCATCAAAAGAGAACTTGAACTACACAAAGTCAAAGTCAATGGACAAGCCTTTACATATGAATTTTACCAGCCTCCAACGCCAGGTCCTCGCTGCTCCCACTGGGCCAGCGACCCTCTCAGGTTAGAGGGCTACAGGAAGGCACTGATTCAGCTGAAGGACTCTACTTCAGGCACTACTATCAAGTGGGGTCTGATCCAATAGGGGAGGTTTGGGACAGACTCGAGTGCACATGCTGGATCAACTGTCACCAGCAATAGAAGTAACAAGGCTACAGTTAGAGGACCATCTAAATAGCAGGACCAAATTCAAATCCAGGTCTGACACCAAAGCCCAGACCTGAACCACCCCTGTGACCTCCCACATCAGCCCTACACTTGCTACTTGCTCTGGGTTAGAGACAGCGAACCATTAAAGCCAAGCAAAGCAGCTGGGCAGACAATGACATCTGTAAAGAGCCTTCCAAACCTACAGGTTTTAGATCTTGCTCTCTGTTCTTTGGGGGCTTGCAACAAAATCATCATGCAAGTGGTCCCCGGCTGATAACATGCAAAAGAGACAAGGACAGGAGACGAGCCCTCCTTCACCAAACTGAAGTCAAATCCCTCTGAGCCCCACGAGACTTTGGCCCGCTGAGCACAGGTTTAGCAGTCTCCCATCTTTGGCATCTAATCAAGCTTCTCTTAGCAATTTTTCAGCCACTGACCCTCCCACTCTACCTTCTGGCAATAAATCTCAGTTGTCCTTGATGTATTTGGAGTTGAGCTCAGTTCTACATGGAACTTTCTCCTCTAAGACAATAGCTAGAATAAAATCCATCTTGTCATTTAAAAAAAAAAAATTGCCTAGGTTACATGGCATGTGGGATTTTAGTTCTCCAACCAGGGAGCAAACCTGTGCCCCATGCACTGGAAAGACAAAGTCCTAACTACTGGACCACCAAGGAAGCCCCCATCTTGTGATTTTTAACAAATGTCTGGTGAAATTTCTCTTTAATACAGGACAGTTACTAAGTTACTATAGTTCCTAAGTCCAGGGAGACCCTGCCTCACCTTAATTGTTCATCTGTCAAATGGGATGATAGAACTAAATTATTAAGGGCCCATTCAGTTCCCATATCCTTTGATTTTCTGTTTCAAGGGTAAAATGGGAAAGGAAAAAAAAAGAAAAAAAAGAAAATCCAAGTAGTCTTATCTCAAATCTCAAAAAAAATGGATTTTGTTCAAGTGAGTGAATCAATGTTTTTTCATAGGGAACATTTATGATTCAGTAGCAAAGCACATTCTAGATTAGAGCATGTCCTTCAAAATTACCTAATACTGATTCTGTGGAGGACTTCCCTGGTGGCTCAGTTGGTAAAGAATCTACCTGCAATGATTCTATGGAATTTTTTTTCCCCACAACTCTGTAAACTGTAGATACTAGAAATGAAAATAATTATTGTCTAAAAACATGCAAATGAATTCTATTAAGTGGAGGTGCAAGTGACTCCCCCATTGAAAGAAAGAAGCCAGGTTTCCCATTGCACATTTCAGTATTTCTAATCTACAAATGTACTTTGTACTTTGGAATCTCCTTTCAACTGACTGTAATATGTATAGAGTGATGTTGTTGTTCAGTCACTAAGTCACATCCGACTCTGCAACCCCATGGATTGCAGCTCACCAGGCTTCCCTGTCCTTCACTCTCTCTCAGAGTTTGCTCAAATTCTTCTCCACTGAGTCAGGGAAGCCATCCAGCCAGCTCATCCTCTGTCACCCACTTCACTTTTCAAAAATTATCCATTGAAACTCCAATACTCTGGCCACCTCATGCGAAGAGTTGACTCTTTGGAAAAGACCCTGATGCTGGGAGGGATTGGGGGCAGGAGGAGAAGGGGACAGAGGATGAAATGGCTGGATGGCATCACCGACTCGATGGACATGAGTTTGAGTATGCTCTGGGAGTTGGTGATGGACAAGGAGGACTGGCATGCTGCGATTCATGGGGTTGCAAAGAGTCAGACACGACTGAGCAACTGAACTGAACTGAACATTTCAAAATGTACAAGCAGCTAAAACATATTTCAAAATACAGAGTCAAGTAAGATTTTTAAATGTACTAATGACTAGAAGAATTTGACTTTTGGCTAATGATTTTTCTACATTTTTATTTTCACTGCTTATTTGGCATTTGGATTTCTTTAAGTTTCTCCCAAATTACTATTTTTTGAAATCTAGGATTAATAATAGTTTGTAGTCTTTCCCCAAATGAATGAGCATGACTTTTATAACTAGATGTAAATTCTTAAGTTTAATTTTGCTACAACTTATATTTTAAGAAATTGAAGGATACACGTTAAACTACAGAAATGTACAAATGTAATATAAAATACCTGTTACCATCATACAGATCAACTGTTAATATTCTGTAAATCTGTTAACCCTCCTTTCCCATAAACAAATAAAACATTACAGATAAAACAGTCCCCCATTGTCCAGTCCTGTTCTCTGCATAGCACAAGGTAACCACTAATGTAAATTATTTCATTCCAATCAATTTATTATACTTTAAAAAATATATATCCACTTTATAAACATTCTCCTACTAACAAGCATGTAGGTTGTTACCTTTTTTTTTTTAATTCTTAAAATGTTGCAAAAGCATTCTTATACTCATCTCCTTGTATACAAATGTCTCTCTGGTACTTATTTTGCTAGCAGCTGTACTGTCCTAAGATATACTTCCAAATATCTGATATCTTTCAAACAATTGATACTCTTGAGAGTAACAAACTTCAGAATTTCTAATCTGATAGGTATAAAGTGATCTAATTATGGGTTTAATTTGTATCTTCTGGATTACAAGATAATTTGAGTCATATGTCTAACCATCCAGATTTCAACATCCTTAACATATGTGATGATTTCCCCTTCATAAAATGGGACTCAAATTTTGGCCTAAAGCAATGTCTGCTGTTTAAGGAAAGAAAAAATAGGCTGGTCATTTCTTTAAAAAAGATAGTCATAGGTGGAAAACCCAAGAGACAGCATTCACCTCAATATATTTTCACTGAATAATACTAGGTATGGTGTTCACTTACTTAAGAGTTCACAACCTTTTTCTCATCTCTCCTCTCTTTCAAATGCAATTGTCTTTAAAAAAGCCTCAGCAATTCTCCTGGGAATTACTGCAGTGAACTCCCTGGTGTGGCCTCTTTCCAACACTTTTCCACATTAGAGAGTATCTAAGGTACACACTGGGCTTCCCTCGTGGCTCATTGGTAAAGAACCTGCCGGCTAATGCAGGAGACTCGGGTTCTATCCCTGGGTTGGAATGATTCCCTGGAGAAGGAAATGGCAACCCACTCCAGTATTCTCCCTTGGGAAATCCCATGGACAGAGGAGCCTGGCTACAGGCCATGGGGTCACAAAAGAGTCCAACACAACTTAGTCGCTAAACAATAGCAGCAACAAAGATACACATCTACTAAATTCGGTTTCTAGGGCTTTCAGGGCAAAATCAAAGTCTCTAACAGCAGCACAGGAGGCTTGCAAGATGCGCTTCTCTGTTTTCCACTATCCACATGAAATCCCTTGCTCCAATCAGGCTCAGGACTCCGGGACCAAAATCAGTGCTCTTTTCCCGCCTTTATCATGCTATTTTCCAGGCGAAATGCTCTTCTCTTTCATCTCACTAGCTCCTGCCCATCCCTCAAACTCCATTCAATTATTCCCTTCTCTGCAAAGTCCTACCTCTTCCCACAAGCAGGGTTAGATACTGCCCCTGGAACACTGTAATGGTTCACGATAAACTGACTCTCCCCTTTATGAAATAATCCCTGCTTAAAAAATTTAGTAAGGCTCAACCAATGTTTGCAAACTAATGCAGTAAAGACATTACTGTCTGGAGCAAAGACAGCTGGGCCACACCACTCACTACATACCACAGGGCAAGTCTCAAACCATGGACATTTATTTTCACAAAATCTCCTTCTCCCAGCCCCTAGATTCTTGGCACTGAATACCACGTGGGTAAAACCTCAACTCTAATAGAAGTAGGGGACCAAATTCTGCTAACTTTCACTTCCATGGTTCATGTGAATCATCCTGTTAACTCCCACCACTCAAGTCTGTGAGAAGTGGAGCTTTTGATTTCTCAGAAGGGATGTTTTTATACCTTTGGGTATATTTGCTGCTGTGGTTAACATAACCTCTTTCCCCTTAGGCTACCAAGAACTAACTGGAAACAGATGCAACCTCAGCATTACAAACCTCAACAACCTGAATTGTCTCTAGATTGTTAGGACACAAGAGACCCCTCCTGGCATTCCCTGGTTACAGGATCTTAGCAAATGTGCTCTCAGCTCGCGCCTGTTTCTCTCTGCTCTCGGAGGAGCCTGGGCTTCCAGCCAGGGTTCGCGCAACAAAAGGAGCCCCAACCCACCAACCCCACGGGATGCAAGGCTGAGAGAGGTCGCAGGGTTTCCCTCGGAAGTCATCGTTTGCCGAAAACTCCCTTTCGCCCGATGAGAAATGGATTTACTCAACAACAACAACAAAAAAAGGCCGGGGAAACTGAAAATCCCAGCCATGAAGCCAAGATCTGCGGCAGATGGGCGACCTTGGTCCGGGGCGTTGGGCCGGGCCCCAGTCCCCCTGCCAGGGATATTGCTTACCTGCTGCGGGACCGTGGGAACTCCTCGCGGTGCGCAGCCTCAGAGCAGCCGGCTGCCGACGTCCTCTCTGCAGAGATTGCTGAGCTGGGTCCTAGCTCCTTGCTTTGAGGGTTGGCTGAGCCGCGGCGATTGGCCGAGCTTCGGGGAGGAGCGTCTTCGAAAGCCAATGGGAGGCGAGAACGAGGCCGGAGAGTCGCAGGAACTACAAGTCCCAGCGAGCCGCCGCGGGGCTTTCTGATCCCAGAGGGCAAAGGAGCCCAGGGAGGACGGTATCCAGTGAATGAGGGCGGGATGGGGTGAGGGTGGGAGGGTGGTTCTGAAATATGTGGAACCAGGGGCGCAGTATTCCCCGGAAGGACCGATCCCCAGCGCGCTAAACCGTTTAACACTCTGCTTCTAAACCTGTGCACAAATTAGAACCCTGTAGGGTAGTAGCTTCGTAGGTACTGATGCCTCCGCCTCTCCCTAAAGAATTTGAGTTCTTTGGTTGTGTCTGCCTGTGGCCTGGGTTTTGGAATCTTTAAAGAGCCCCAGGTGATGGGATGTGCAGATCCGTTTCATCCTAGTTAACAACCCTAGGAGAGGGAGCCACTGTTAATGTCATCCTAGCTTTACACACGGGGCAACTAAGGAAAGTTATGTCAGGGAGGTTAATTTTCGGAAGATCACAGACCTCTGAAGTGGCAGAGCCGTAATTCGGACCCAGGCAGTCTAGTTCCAGAATCCGGTGCTTTTAATCGGTATGCAGTGCTACTTCTCAAACGTTTGGTATTATCTCACAGGGAGAGAAAAGTAAAATACTATACATACAAGTACCATGGTGTGGAGCTCAGAAAGTTGAGTTGACTGGAGTTATTATGAGGGAATAAGTCCAGTCCTACCCAAGGACATCAAACACAAGATATATAGGACTTACATTCATGAGTTGTCTTGTTTCATCTTTTTTGTTTTGGCTGTGTTGGCTTGTGTCAAATTAGTTCCCCCACTGTTGCAGGAAAGGGGACCCCTTCCAGGGCCCGAAACTGGGCTCTTGTCTAACACTCAGAAATGAATTGTCTGAGGAAACACATCTGCTGAAAAAGCAAGAGATTTTACTGGGAAAGGGCACCCATGTGGAGAGCAGAAGGGTCAGGGAACCCAGGAGAACTGCTCTGCCACATGGCTTGCAGTCTTGGGTTTTATGGTGATGGGATTAGTTGTCTTTAGCCAATCATTCTGACTCAGAGTCCTTCCTGGTGGTGCCTTGTTCAGCCAAGATGGATGCCAGAGAGGATGATTCTGGGAGGTGGTCGGACATGTGGTGTCTCCTTTTGACCTTTCCTGAACTCTTCTGGTTGGTGGAGGCTTATTAGTTCCATGTTCCTTACCAGGACCTCCTGTCCTAAAACAACTCATGCAAATGGTTACTGTGGTGCCTGGCCAGGGTGGGCGGTTTCAACCAGTGTGCTTCCCCTAACACCACCAGGATTAAACTCGGGCCCTTAGCAGTGAAAGCACAGAGTCCTAACCACTGGACCACCAAGGAACTCCCTGATGTCCTCTTATAATTTTTTTTTTAAACTGCAAATCTTGGGTCTGTGTACTACCCTGGGCCTACTACCTGTTTTGTGAATAAAAGTCTAGAGGAACACAGCCGCACCCATTGGTTTAGGTATGACTGTTCGGGAGAACAAGGCAGAGATGAGCTATTGTAGGAGAGACCATGTGGCCCACAAAAGAATGTGTATACTGTGTGACTATTTACAGAAAAAGCTTACCCACCCTGAGTTAAGTACTTGGCCCAAGATCATAGCTTGGAAGTGACCAGGGGCTTCAAGTTCAGGTCCGTCCAACCCCAAAGTCAGTTCTCATGACCACTGTGCTTTCACAGTCTTCCTCAATGGGGAGCATAAATGTTATGTGCCACGTGTGTGGGCTTTAGAAACATTCACAACCTAAAAGTTGAGGATTATGCTTTATTCAGTGGGAATTTTTAAGACTTCAAGTCCAGGGGATAGCATCTCAAGTAACCCTGAGAGAACTGCTCCAAGGAAGAGCCAGGTTATATAGAAGTTTTGCAACAAAGGACAAGTAGTCTGAACATCAAAAGGTTATTGTTAAAGAAAACCAGATAACCCAAGTTAAGGAATTTAGCACTTTTCTAGGTATGGGAAGATGCAAGAGTCTGGACTCACTGAAATCAGTCCTTTGATGTTGCACCTCACTCAGCACAGTATACTGTTTGCACATCCTGAGCTTCCTTGGGGCTCACCATAGGGAGTGGCTGCTGTCGATGTCTGCTAGATGGCAGGTACTTTTTTCCGTCCTGGGTTCCCTCGGGGCTCACCAGCTCACCATCTGTGATTGCAGCTCACAATCTGCAATTGCTGGTGATGTAACATCCATGTTTACTGATGTGTTGTGGCAGGTCATATCCCATTTATCAGATGTAAACGAGCATGGAGAGAAATAGGAATCTGTTCCTTACACTTGAGAACTTACTGTCTAGTAAGAGAGGCAGAGCATCCTTAACCACTCCCTCTGTTCACCCAGAATAAATGGCGACCTCTGGCTGGTTAGGCTTTCACACTTGAAATGGAATGAATGTGGTGGCTAGGTGCCAGGCATGTTTAGGCAAACAAAGGGCCCAGGGTAGTCCCCCCAGTCTCCCTCAGCAGCAGTGTGGGCTCAGAGCTGAAACAAGAGAAGGTGACTGAGAATTGAGGGGCCCCTGGTGATGGTCAGATGAGCCTTAGAAGATGCTGTAAGGTGGCTAGCCTAGGCCAGCTCTGGGGAGGAGGCTGAGATGCAAGAGGCTTGGAATGGGTACTTGTACATGGCGGGTTCTGTCATCAAGTTATCTGGATTCAAATTCCAGTTTTACCACTTATAAGCTATGTGACCTAGGCAAGCCACTTAGCTACTCAGCGCCTGGGTTTCTTCAACTGTCAAATGGGAAAAAAAAAAAAAAAAAAAAAAGCACCCAGACTTCCCTGGTGGTCCAGGGGCTAAGATTTCACACTCCCAATCTCCCAATGCAGGGGGCCCAGGTTCCATCCCTGGTCAGGAAACTGAATCCCACGTGATGCAACTAAGACCTGGTGCAGCCAAGTAAATAAATAAAAGAATTTTAAAAAAAAAAAGAAAGAAAAAACAGTACCTACTTCACAGGGCCTCTCTGGGAATTAAATTTATTAATCCAGTACTTAGCACCAAGTAAATGCCCTATGAGGGCTTCCCTGGTGGTTCAGAGGTTAAAGTGTCTGCCTACAATGCAGGAGACCCGGGTTCGATCCCTGGGTCAGGAAGATCCCCTGGAGAAGGAAATGGTAACCCACTCCGGTATTCTTGCCTGGAGAATCCTATGGATGGAGGAGTCTGGTAGGCTACAGTCCACAGGGTCGCAAAGAGTTGGACACGACTGAGCGACTTCACACACACACAAATGCCCTATAAATATTAGCTACTCACTGTGTTAATAAGATGCCTGTGGCTGCTGAGCTATAAATTAAAATTCCAAGTGAGGAAAAGAAGATGGGGATCTGAATTTCAGCACTGCGTGGGCTCCTGTACCCCCTCACAGAATGTCACCCAGGTAGGGGGTGTGCTCTGCCAATGGGAAGCACCAGGAGCAGAGGTCAGCACCTAAACAGCACACAGGCGGCAGGAAGGTGGCAGGCCCCCTGTGGACACAAGCGCATGGGGATCTCCCCATCAAATGCCCCTGGCCGAATTCTCATGGAAAAAAGTCACCATCTGGGGACTCTTGCCACCACACCACATAAGCAGAGGTTAATGAGGCTCAGCCGGATAGGGATGTGGTGGATAACTGTCACCACAGATAAGAACCCTGAGGAACCATGGCATGTTCAAAGTCTTTTCTTATCTAATGGTGGGAGATTAAGTGAGAGATTATGATTATAAAGCAACAAGAGTTGAGGAGAGTGTGAAAGTAATTGGCTAGGTCTAGAGCAAGTTTATCAATGCAGCATTAACATATTTGAGACCCAGTTATTTTTTTTGTTGGTGGGAAGGTGGGGTTGTCCTGAGCATTTTAGGATGTTTAGCAGCATCACTGGCTACTACCTCCCCAATGCTAGAAGCGCTCCTCTCTCAAGTTGTGGCAGCCAAAAACATCTCCAGACTTTGCCCAAAGCTTCCCCCATGGTGAGAACCTCTAGTTTAGAGAGAGAGCGAGCTGAATATATCATTCACTCATTCCATTTGATGTGACGGTTAAAGGCCTAGATGGTGAATCCAGACCACCTGAGTTTCCATTCCATCTCCATCACTTCCTGACTGTGTGATCCTGGACAATTGCTTCACTTCTTTATGCTTCGTAGAGCTGTTGTAAAGATCAAATGAAATAACATGTGCTGTATGCTCAGCCTCTTCCGTCGTGACTCTTTGCGACCCTATGGACTGTAGCCCACCAGGCTCCTCTGTCCATGGGATTCTCCAAGCAAGAATATTGGAATGGGTTGCCATGCCCTCCTCCAGGGAATCTTCCTGGCCCAGGGATTCAACCTTCACCTTTTATGTCTCCTCCATTGTCAGGCGGGTTCTTTACCACTAGTGCCACCTAATGAAAAAACTTAGTTCAGAGTCCAGCCAAGTGTCAGCTATTCAGAGTGCATGATAAGTGCTGGACCCTAGCCTGAGCCCCGAGGGTCCCTACATTCAATTCCTCCCACCACAAACAGACTGGACTTGTTTTAAACTTAAATATTTCAATGGAAGTATAACATGCATAGAGGAAAATGCACAAATTATAAATGTACAGCTCCGTACATTTTCACAGAGCAAATACATCCAGGTAACCAGCCCCTGGATGAAAACCTGAGCTTGGCCAACACCCTAGAAGACACCCTTAGGCCTTCTCCAGATGGTCTTTTTTTTTTTTTTAATGGTCCATACCCTCCCTTCCCCTAAGCATTTTTTTTGGTAACAACCTAATTTTATTTGTTTGTTTGTTTTTATTTTTTGACTGTGCTGCATAGCATGTAGAGGTCTAGTTCCCTGACAAGAGATCAAACCTGCGCCCCCTGCATTGGAAGCTCTGAGTCTTAACCACTGGACCGTTAGGGAAGTACCTCCCCTAAGCAGTTAATTATGCTGTTCCCTCTGGCTCCTGACTCCCTTTGTTTTTACTCTGACCAAATACTGCTTATTCTTTTTTTTCTTCCCATTTTTTTTATTGTAGTAAAACATATATAACATGTGGTGGTTTTCTCCCTAAGTCATACCTGACTCTTTGCGACCCCATGGACTATAGCCTGCCAGGCTCCTCTGTTCATGGGATTCTCCAGGCAAGAATACTGGAGTGGGTTGCCATTTCCTTCTCCAGATATATAACATAAAATGTGCTTATTTTAACCATTTTCATATGTGCAGTTCAGTGGCATTAACTACTTTCACATTGCATGCAACCCTCACTACTCTCTGTTTCCAAAACTTTTCATCATGATTTTCAGCTCAAAAACCATCCCATCCTTCCAGAACAAAATTCCACTGGCTCGCATGGCCTCACTCCTATCCCCATGACCTCATTTCCTGCCACATCAGTTACTCCTCTCCGGCCTGTTGGCTTTCTTACCTTTGTGTGTGCCGCTCCCTCTTCCGGGAATGCCCTTCCCTTTCCAGGCACATAGCTCACTTCTGCTCAAATGGCACCGCCTCCTCAGAGATGCCATTCTGGGCCTGCAGACCTAAAATAGTCACACAAACCTCCACCATTCCCTAGCCTTTTACCTTGCTTTACAATCTCACTTTATACATTTGTTAATTTCCTGGGACTCCAGTAAAATTTAAACTGCTTGAGGGACTTCCCTAGTGGTCCAGTGGCTAGGCTTCCATGCTCCCAATTCAGGGGGCCCGGGTTCAATCCCTGGTCAGGAAACTAGACCCCACGTGTGTGCCACAGCTAAGACCTGGCACAACCAAAGAAATAAATATTTTAAAATAAATACACAAACTTCTTGAGAGCAAGACCCACTCTATCTTATTTATTTCTATATCCACAGTGCCTAAAAGCATAAGCTGTCATCTTATAGATACTCATTAAATAAATTTATCAATTGAATTAAATGATATGATACAGGTAAGTGCTGTTTGCTGTGCTCCTTTACTCAAGGGAGGCACTATCTCTTCTTGGTTGTTTTTATAAAGAATTTCCACTCAAGCAGTAAGCATTTATTTACCTGTATGGTAGGCAGTAGTCTAAGAATGACCCTCATTCAAGTCTAATCTGCTCCTCCTTAAGTATGTGTGAAACCTCTGAATATGATGTGATATTATTCCTGTGATTATGTTATATGGCAAAAGGGAGATTATCTGGGCAAGTGAGCATACTCTAATTGTAGGAGCCTTTTAAAAGCAGAATTTGGTCTGGCTAGTGCTAGAGAAAGTTGTCGGCTTGAAGATGGAAGGGCCACCAACATGCAGGCAGGTCGAGGAGCTGAGAGTGGTCTCCAGCTGACAGCCAGCAAAGGCGTGAGGACACCATTCCTGCAACCACAGGAAAGTAATTCTGTCAACGAACTGAAGAGACTTGGACGTGGACTCTTCCCCAGAGCATCCAGGGAGGCATTCAGACTGACCGTCCTCTTGATTTCAGCCTGTGAGACTCTAAGTGGAGAACCACATGGAGTTCACTGCTGATGGTCACGAGGCTACGTAAGTCTGCCCTTTCTCCAGACACTGTTTGAGAAAGAGAGGAGGGAATAAAAAGTATGTTCATTGGAATGCAGAGTCAGCTCCTATGACAAAGTCCCAAATGACAGTGACACAAACGAGATAGGTTTCTCTTGTGAAACACAAGTGTTGGAAGTCCAGGGCTGACAGATTGCCTGGTGTTAGGGACCCAATTTCCTTCTGTCTTGGGCATTTCCATTCCTAGATTGTTGACTTTATCTGGTCCCAAGTGGCTCCACACCATGTCACATTCCAGGCACCTGGCTGGAAAATGTACATGCACATTGGCCAGAACTGAGGCACGTGGTCATACCTGGCTTCAAGGGAGGCTTGGAAATGCAGTCTCTAGTTGGGCAGCCATGAACCTGGCTAAAATTCAAGAGTTCTATTGCAGGAAGTAAGAGGGAATGGGTATTTGGGGATATCCAGCCATTTCTGCCAAGAAGACAGCCTGAAAAACTAATCAGTTTCCCCCCCAAATCTGAAGGAAAGTGACTTACACCAGAAGAATCTGAGAAGCCTCTAACTGGCAACTTTAAGCCATCCCTTGCCCTTTCCTCTGACAAAGATTCAGTTAGAGGAAGTAGAGATGTGGTTTCGATCCCTGGGTGGGGAAGATTCCCTGGAAAAGGAAACGACAACCCACTCTAGTATTCTTGCCTGAGAAATCCCATGGACAGAGGAGCCTGGTGGGTTACGTCCATGGGGTCACAAAAGAGTTGGACATGATTTAGCGACTAACAGCAACAACAGGACCTGTTAACAGAGTTTATCATTTAGTCGCCTTTAAAGGATTAATTAACTAACAAAATCTATGGAGTAGAGGCTATAACTATTTCCATTTTACAAATGAAAAAGTGAAGGCTCAGAAAAATTAAATAAATGGCCCAAAGTCTATAAGGGAGTTTAGCCTGGAGAGCAGGGGTCAGGAATCAAGCTGGTCTGGGGCTTTTCTCCTCCAAGGATGTATCAAGGTTATCTTCATTACCTGGTGGGGTATGCTTTTCAGAAGGACCAAGGTAGGAATGCCTCTTGATGAAGGTGAAAGAGGAGAATGAAAAAGCTGGCTTAAAACTCAACATTCAGAAAACTAAGATCATAGCATCCAGTCCCATCACTTCATGACAAATAGATGGGGAAAAAATGAAAATGGTGACAGACTTTATTTTCTGGGGTTCCAAAATCTCTGTGGACAGTGACTGCAGCCATGAAATTAAAAGACATTTGCTTCTTGGAAGAAAAGCTATGACAAACCTAGACAGCATATTAAAAAGCAGAGAGGTCACTTTGCCAACAGAGGTTTGTATAGTCAAAGCTATGGTTTTTCCAGTAGTCATGTAGGGACGTGAAAGTTGGACCACAAAGAAGGCTGAGCTCCGAAGAATTGATGCTTTTGAACTATGGTGTTGGAGAAAGACTCTTGAGAGTCCCTTGGACTGCAAGGAGATCAAGCCAGTCAATCCTAAAGGAAATCAATATTCATTGACTGATCATTGATCATTGATCGATTCATTGATCAATATTCATCCCTGAATATTCATTGGAAGGACTGATGCTGAAGCTGAAACTCCAGTACTTTGGCCACCTGATGGGAAGAGCCAACCCATTGGAAAAGACCCTGATGCTGGGAAAGATTGAAGGTAGGAGGAGAAGGGGGCAACAGAGGATGAAATGATTAGATGGCATCACCAACTTGATGGACATAAACTCTGGGAGATAGTGAAGGACAGGGAAGCCTGGCATGCTGCAGTCCATGGGGTTGCAAACAGTCGGACATGACTGAGAGACTGAACCACAGCAATGAGGTAGGAATTCTGACTACTTTTCTTTTCTTTCTTTTTTTTTTTTTGGCCGCCTTAGGTCTTAGTTGTGTCCGTGGGCTGGTAGTTGCGGTGTGCAGGCTTAAATACTGACAAGTGGGATCTTAGTTCACCCAGCAGAGATTGAACTCGCATTTCATGCATTGGCAGAGGGATTCTTAACCACTGGACCACCAGGGAAGTCCCCTGACTGATTTTAATACAGTGGGTTCTTTAAGGGGAAATACTGAACTGTAGAAATGAACATGTGTGTGTATGTGAGCTAGTAAACACAAGGCTTATTGTGAAATCTGTGACCCACCCAAGAGAAACCCACAGTTTTTCAGACTCATTTCTGGCCACATTGTATGTCAGCACCATAGTCCTTTTTTTTTTAACTTCCACTTTTTTTCTTTCTCTAAAATCACTCTTTTAATGTAAAAACATGTGCATGGGAAAAAAAGTCTTGGTTTTGTGGAGTCAGATTCAGGAGCAATGCCACATGTCTCAGACCACCAGTGCAGAAAAAAATATGTAAAGGTCCTTTGTATCAAAGCAATGCTGTGGACACTGAATCACCTGACCCTTTTTAGATGACTTTCCATATAATATTTTGCAAAAGAAATCAGGATATACTTCAAAGACAGGGACAGTCCATAGGAACTGTTATAGATCAGTTCCCTAGAGCAAAACCTGAGAGGTGATCCCTGTGCAAGTGCATTGTTGAAGACGTGTTCTCAGGAGGAACCCGGGGGGGAGTTGGGGAAAGGGACAGGGCAGAGGAAGGAACTCTGCAGAGATGTGGGTTCACGAAGAGGTGATCTTCAGCCTGATCCCATGGGGATCTCTGAACCACACCTGGTACCATAAAGGTTGTTCCACCCAGAGGCAAGAAGGCTGAGCTGTTGTATACCCACATTGGCCAGTTGTCAGGCATGAAGAGGAGTATAAACTCCTGGGCATCTCCTGATGGGGGACAGCTTCCCTTCACCAAAGGCAGAGTGGGAACCAACCTAAGAAAGATGCAGAGTTAGTTCTCAGCAGCCAACACCTGGTAGTTCACTGGCTGAGTGAGGGATTCTGGGCAGGGCAACAAGAGCCCTACACTTGGAACCGTCACAACTTATGCATAATACTCAAGTCAAGTATATATGATAGTCTCTTGGTGTGCTATTCTGTTTCCTTATTTATTTAGGTTATTTTTTTATTTGTTGTATCTTTTTAAAAATAATATTACTTATTTATCTACTTACTTGTATTTGGCTGTGCTGGGTCTTCCTTGCGGCACAGGATTTTTCTCTACTTGTGACAAGTGAGGTTACTCTCTAGTTGCGTTACACGACATTCTCATAGCTGTGGCTTCATTTTTTGTGGAACACAGGCTTCAGTAGTTGTGGCACATGGGTTTAGTTGCTCCATGGCATGTGGGATCTTCCCTGTTAAGAGATCGAACCCATGTCTCCTGCATTGGCAGGTGGATTCTTTACCACTGAACCACCAGGGAAGCCCCTATTTTGGTTATTTTTGGTAAACTTTATTTTTTAGAGTAGTGTTAGGTTCACAGCAAAATTGAGAAGAAAGTACAGAAAATTCCGTATACCCCAACAATCAACATCTTGCACCAGAGTGGTGCTTTTATGACAACCAATGATCCTATATTGACACGTCATTATCACCCAAAGTCCATAATTTTCATTAGGGTTTACTCTTGGTGTTGTGCCGTCTATGGATTTTGACATATGTATGATGATATCAATCCACCATGACAGTATCATACTGAAACCATACACAATGGTTTCACTGCCCTAAAAATTCTCTGTGCTCTGCCTGTTCATCTCTCCCTCCCCTCAACCCTTGGCGACCACTGAACTTTTTACAGTCTCCATTGTTTTGACTTTTCTAGAATGTCATTTAGTTGGATTCCTATACTATGTAGCCTTCTTTCACTATGTAGTGAAAGAAGCATTGGTTTCTTTTGCTTAGTAATATGCATTTTCTTCCATATCATTCCATGCCTTGAGAGTTCACTTCATTTTGGCACTGGATAATACAACATCATCTGAATGTACCACAGTTTATTTATCTGTTCACCTACTGGAGGACATTTTAGTTGTTTCCAAATTTTGGCAATTGTAAATAAAACTACTGTAGACATCCATGTGCAGACTTTGTGTGGACATAAGTTTTCACTCACTTGGATAAATATGAAGGAGTGCAACTGCAGCACCACATGGAACAAATATGTTTACTTCTGTGAAAAACTGCCAAACTGTCTTGCAAAGTAGCTATGCCTGTACCATTTTGCATTCTCCCCAGTGATGAACAAGAGTCCTTATTCTACATTCTCACCAGCTTTTGGTGTCTTCAGTGTTTGGGATGTTGGCCATTCCAATAGGTGAGTAGTCATATCTCATTGTTGTTTTAATTTGCAATTCCTTAGTGATAGACAATGTTGAGCATCTATTCCTATATTTACATGTCATCTTTATATCCTCTTTGATGAGGTCTCTATTCAGGTCTTTTGCCCATTTTAAAACTAGGTTGTTAGTTTTCTATTGTTAAGCTTTAAGAGTTATATCTATATATATATACTAATAAAGAGTTATATAGATATCCAATAAAGACTATTATCCTCTTTATCAGATGTCTTTTGCAAATATTTTCTCCCAGCCAGGGAATGGAATAGAATGGGGAGTGACTGCTAACAGGTATAGAGTTTTCTCTTTGGAGTGACAAAAATGCTCTTAAATTAGATATTGGTGATAGGTGTACAACTGTGAATATATTAAAAACCACTGAGGGAATTCCCTACTGGTCCAGTGGTTAGGATTCCACCCTTCCATTGCAGGGGGCATGGAGTCAATCCCTGGTTGAGTACTAAAACCCACAAGCCATGAGGCATGGCCAAAAAAAAAAAAAAGAGGGACTTCCCAGGTGGTCCAGTGGATGAAACGCCAAGTTCCCAGTGCAGGGGGCCAGGGTTCAAGCCCTGGTCAGGGAACTAGATCCCACATGCAGCAACTAAGAGTTTGAATGACACAAGATCCCGTGTGCCACAACTAAGACCCTGTGTGTTCAAATAAATAAATTTTAAATTACCAGATATCTAATTTTGGGAATTCTCTGGCAGTCCAGTGGTTAGGACTCATCCCCTTCATTGATGAGGACAAGGATTCGATCCCTGGTTGGGGAGCTAGGATCCCCCTAGCCGCACTGCACAACCAAAAACAAGAACAAAACAAAACAAAAAAAACCCCTGAATTGTACAGTTTAAAAGAGTAAATTTTATAATATGTGATACATATCACAATAAAGTTTTTAAAAATTTGTGTTTTAGACCTAAGAGGTATAACAATTTTAATTGAATATTTTTATAGTCATTTGTAACAAAATGTTGGGTTTCAGGTCAGAACATGACTTCCATATTTACCTAACTTTAGTGTTCCCCTCCCTCTGTTTAAACTTTTTAAAACTTGAGGTATAGTTGCTGTACAAGATTATATAAGTGACAGGTGTACACTATAAAATGAGTGTTAGTCACTCAGTCATGTCCAACTCTCTGCGACCCCATGAACTGGAGTCCACCAGGCTCCTCTGTCCCTGGGGCTTCCAGGCAAGAACATACAATATTATATAAGCTATAGGTGTACACTATAGTGAGTCACAATTTTTGAAGGTTATACTCCATTTATAGTTATTATAAAATATTGGCTCGATTCCCTGTACTGTACAGTAGATCCTTAGAGCTTATTTTATGCAAAATAGTTTGTACCTTTTAATCCTCTTTCCTTATACTGCCCCTCCCACTTTCCTTCTTTCCACTGGCAACCACTAGTTTGTTCTCTATATCTGTGAGTCTCATGCTTTTTTGTTATATTCACTAGTTTGTTGTATTTTTTAGATTTCACATGTAAGTGATATCGTACAGAATTTGTCCTCTCTGACTTATTTCACTTAGCATAATACCCTCTGAGTCCATCTGTGTTACTGCAAATGACAAAATTTCATTCTTTTTAAGGTTGAGTAGTATTTCATATATATATATATATATATGTTTTTGTTATATATATTGTGTGTGTGTGTGTGTGTGTGTGTGTGTTGTTATTCGGTTGTTTAGTTGTGTCTGACTCTGTGACCCCAGGGACTGCAGCACACCAGGCTTCCTGTCACTCACCATCTTCTGGAGGTTGCTCAAACTCATGTCCATCAGGTTGGTGATGCCATCTAACCATCTCATCCTCTGTCGCCCCCTTATCCTCCTGCCTTCAATCTTTCCCAGTGTCAGGGTCTTTTCCAATGACTCGGCTTCTTGCATCAGGTGGCCAGAGTATTGGAGCTTCAGCTTCAGCATCAGTCCTTCCAATGAATATTCAGGATTGATTTCCTTTAAGATTGACTGGTTGGGTCTCATTGCAGTCCAAGGGACTCTCAATAGTCTTCTCCAACACCACAGTTCAAAAGCATCAATTCTTCGGCGCTCAGCTTTCTTTATAGTCCAACTCTTACATCCATACATGACTACTGGAAAAACCATAGCTTTGACTAGTAATGTCTCTGCTATTTAATATGCTGTCTAGGTTGGTCATAGCTTTTCTTCCAAGGAGTAAGCATCTTTTAATTTCATGGCTGCAGTCACCATCTGCAGTGATTTTGGAGCAGAAGAAAATAAAGTCTGTCACTGTTTTCATTGTTTCCACATCTATTTGCCATGATATGATGGAACTGATGCCATGATCTTCGTTTCTGCAATGTTGAGTATTAAGCCAGCTTTTTCATTCTCCTCTTTCACCTTCATCAAGGGCCTCTTTAATTCCTCTTTGCTTCCTGCCATATGGGAGGTGTCATTTGCATATCTGAGATTATTGATATTTCTTCCAGCAATCTTGATTCAAGCTTGTACTTCATCCAGCCCAGCATTTTGCATGATGTACTCTGCATATAAGTTAAATAAGCAAGGTGACAATATACAGCGTTGACGTACTGCTTTCCCAATTTTGAACCAGTCTGTTGTTTCATGTCTGGTTTTAACTGTTGCTTCTTGACCTGCATATGGGTTTCTCAGGAGAGAGGTAAGGTGCTCTGGTATTCCTATCTCTTTAAGAATTCTCCACAGTTTGTTGTGATCCACACAGTCAAAGACTTTAGCATTCATTGACTAATGAAGCAGAAGTAGATGCTTCTTTTTGGAATTCTCTTGGTTTTTCTATGATTCAGAAGATGTTCGCAATTTTATCTCTGGATCCTCTGCCTTTTCTAAATTCAACTTGAATGTCTGGAAGTTCTCAGCTCACATAGCATTGAAGACTCACCCAGAGAATTTTGAGCATTACTTTGCTAGCATGTGAAATAAGTGCAACTGTGTGGTACTTTGAACATTCTTTGGCATTGCCCTTCTTTGGGATTGGAATGAAAACTGACCTTTTCCAGTCCTGTGGCCACTGCTGAGTTTTCCAATTTTGCTGGCATACTGAGTGCAGCATTTTAACAGCATCATCTTTTAGGATTTGAAATAGCTCAGCTGGAATTCCATCACCTCTACTAGCTTTGTTTGTAGTGATGCTTCCTAAGGCCCACTTGACTTCATATTCCAAGATGTCTGGCTCTAGGTGAGTAATCACACCATCGTGGTTATCTGAGTCATTAAGATCTTTTTTGTATAGTTCTTCTGTGTATTCTTGCCACCTCTTCTTAATATCTTCTGCTTCTGTTAGGTCCATACCATTTCTGTCCTTTCTTGAGCCCATCTTTGCATGAAATGTTCCCTTTGTATCTCTGATTTTCTTGAAGAGATCTCTAGTCTTTCCCATTCTATTGTTTTCCACTATTTCTTTGCATTGTTCACTTAAGAAGGCTTTCTTATCTCTCTTTGCTATTCTTTGAAACTGCATTCAAATGAGTATAGCTTTCCTTTTCTCTTTCCCTTTCACTTCTCTTCTTTTCACAGCTATTTGTAAGGCCTCCTCAGACAACCATTTTGCCTTTTTGCATTTCTTTTTCTTGGGGATAATTTTGATCACTGCCTCCTGTAAAATGTTGCAAATATACATCCATAGTTCTTCAGGCACTCTGTCTATCAGATCAAATCCCTTGAATCCATTTGCTCACTTCCACTGTATGATTCTAAGGGATTTGATTCTGGTTATACCTGGGCTTCCCTGGTGGCTCAGATGGTAAAAAATCCACCTGCAATGCTGGAGACCTGGGTTCGATCCCTGGGTTGGGAAGATCCCCTGGAGGAGGGCATGGCAACCCTCTCCAGTGTTCTTACCTGGAAAATCTCCATGGACAGGGGAGCCTGGTGGGCTACACTCCATGTAGTCACAGAGAGTCGGACACAACTGAGTGATTACGCACAGCATACAGCATACCTGAATGTCCTATTTAAGTCTGAATTTTGCAATAAGGAGTTCATGATCTGAGCCATAGTCAGCTCCTGGTCCTGTTTTTGCCAACTCTATGGAGCTTTTCCATCTTCAGCCGCAAAGATGTGTGTGCATACATATATATATGTACATATATATATGTATATATATATGTATATATACACACACTGCATCTTTCTCCATTCATCTGTTGATGGACACTTCAGTTTCTTCTGTACCACTTTCTCTTTTAATTTACATTCTCTGATTTTATGCATCCTTAAAACCTACCTTCAATCTTTTCTGGAATTAAGACTAGATGTAAGTAAAGAAGGACAATGCCTGATTCATCTTTGCATTCCCCAAGTGCTTGATCTTTGAGGGTCTGGACATTTTCACAAGTGCCTTTGCAGTATATTTTCAGCAGCAAGAGTAAAACTGAGACTGTGGTGCTGAGGTCCAGCCCCAGGGGTTGCAAGTCACAGGTTCATTCTGCTGAGTCTTGGGGGAAGTACCCTCATTTACCAGCACAAATGGTCAACATCTCCTTTGGCCAGTACGCCCTTCTTGGTCACTTGACAGATGCACTTCACTGACTTTGACTGTCATGTGATGTGTGGGCTGATCTGGGTCAGGTCACTGATCAGACTAATTGAGCTCAGTGGAGCCAGGCATTTCGCCTAGAACCATGTCCTGGTTGAAACCTCTTTATGTTTTAACCTGCCTAGAATGTCATACATTTTTTTGCACTGATGGGCAGATAGATAAATTCTTCACTTCCTAGAATCAGAAGGTGCCTTGGAGGAGATAGTGAGAGTAGAAACAAAATGAACTACCCAGAGACTGGCTCAGTTCAGTTCAGTTCAGTTCAGTCACTCAGTCGTGTCCTACTCTTTGCGACACCATGAACTGCAGCATGCCAGGCCTCTCTGTCCATCACCAACTCCTGGAGTTTACCCAAACTCATGTCCATTGAGTCAGTGATGCCATCCAGCCATCTCATCCTTTGTCATCCTCTTCTCCTCCCGCCCTCAATCTTTCCCAGCATCAGGGTCTTTTCAAATGAGTCAGCTCTTCGCATCAGGTGGCCAAAGTATTGGGGTTTCAACTTCAACATCAGTCCTGCCAATGAACACCCAGGACTGATCTCCTTTAGGATGGACTGGTTGGATCTCCTTGTAGTCCAAGGGACTCTAGCTAGGCAATCTTAAATGACAGTTCCAGTGCCATAGGCCTCTAGCCCCTTTTCATCATGAAAATGAAAGGGCCGGACTCAGGGATCCCTAAGACTTCTTGCAGCTGTACTGATTAGCTGGTATACAGCTTCTAAACTCTTGGATCTCACAGATCATTACATTTCCCACAGACTTTCCAGAAATGACACAGAATGTTTACTTATTGCTTACCAAGGAAGGACAATAAAAAAACAAACAACTATTACTGCCATTTTCTATCACATCACTTCCAGAAAGAAAGGATACATTAACTTAAAAAAAAATAGTGAGAAGGAAATAATCTCAGGATAAAAGAGTTTTTGTTAAGAAAGGGGATGGACAACTTTACCTCAACATGTGCACTGTGTACTCATTACGTCTTTCTCGTTTTAAAAAAACAGCTTTATTGACATATCTACATGTCATACAATTCATTCATTTTAAATGGACAACTCAGTAACTTACAGTAAATGTATAGATCTGTGCAGCCATCCCCACAATCTAATTTTAGAACATTTCCATCATCCCCCAAAGACCCCTTATGCCTATTTGCAGTCATTCTCTGTTCACAGGACCAGGGCATAGCAACCACAAACATACTTTCTGTCTCTATAGATTTGCCTTTTCTGGATATTTCTGGCTTCTTTCATTCAACATAATATTTTAACAGTCCTTCATGTTGCAGTATATCCTAGTACTCCATTGTTTTTTTGTGGCTTAATATTATTATATTCCTTTATAATATAATACAATATGTGTTGTAAGGGTATATACACATTTTGTTTGTCCATTTATCAGTTTTGGACATTGGGTTGTTTCTACTTGTTGGTTATTATAAATAATTCTGCTATGACCATTCGTATATGAGTTTTTGTGTGAACATATGTTTTCAGTTCTCTTGGGGATAAACAAACCTACAAGTGGAATTACTAGATGTGATAAGCAGAATGCATGTGTATGTGCTAAGTCGCTCAGTCGTGTCCAATTCTTTATGACCCCATGGACTGTAGCCTGCCAGGCTTCTCTGTCCATGGGATTCTCCAGGCAAGAATACTGGAATGGGTTTCCATGCCCTCCTCCAGGGGATTTTTCCAAACCCAGGGAATGAACCCGTGTCTCTTACATCTCCTGCATTGGCAGGTGGGTTCTTTACCACTAGCACCACCTGGGAAGCTCCAATAGGCAGAATCAGTTCTGTGGCTCAGTCGTGTCTGACTCTTTGTGACCCTATGGACTGCAGCTCACCAGGCCTCCCTGTCCATCACCAACTCCCAGAGTTTACTCAAACTGATGTCCATTGAGTTGGTCATGCCATCCAACCATCTTATCCTCTGCCATCGCCTTCTCCTCTGGCCTTCAATCTTTCCCAGCATCATGGTCTTTTCAAATGAGTCAGTTCTTCATGTCAGGTGGCCAAAGTATTGGAGTTTCAGCTTTAATAGGCAGAATAGTGGCCCTCCAAAGATGCCTATGTTCTAATCCCTGGAACCGGTGAACATGTTTCCTTATGTGGCAGAATAGAATTTACAGAGGCGATGAAGGATCTTGAGATGGGGAAATTATCTTGGATTATCAAAGTGGGCCCAATATAATCACAAGAGTCATTATAAAGGAAAGAGGGAGGTAAAAGAGACAGTGTCAGAGTGATGTAGCGTATGAAAGACTCATCTGACCATTGCTAACTTTGAAGATGGAAGAGTCCACAACCCAAGGAAGGCAGGCAGCCTCTGAAAAATCAAGGAAACAGATCACCCCTAGAGCCTCCAGAAACCCTGGAAACACCTTGATTTTAGAGAAGTGAGACCAGTTTTGGACTTCTGACCACCAGGACTATAAGAGAATACATTTGTCTTGTTTTAAGCTACAAAATTAGTCGTAATTTGTTACAGCAGCCCCAGGAAACTAATACAGTAGGTCATAAGCTAATCCTAGCTCTGGTTTTGGGCTTTCCTGATGGCTCAGATGGTAAAGAATCCACCTGCAATGCGGGAGACCTGGGTTCAATCTCTGGGTTGGGAAGCTGCCCTGGAGGAGGGTATGGCTACCCATTCCAGTGTTCTTGCCTGGAGAATCCCCATGGGCAGAGGAGCCTGTCGGGCTGCAGTCCATGGGGTTGCAAAGAGTCGGACACAATGGAATGACTAAGCCTAGCACAGCTCTAGTTTTACGTCACTAACAGATCAATTTAGGGAGATATTTGTGGTTGGAATTAAGAGCGCAATTTGCCAGATGTATGGGTTCGGATTCCAACTCGACTACTTACTTGCTATGATCTTTTTTAAAAATAATGAACTTTTATTTATTTATTTTTGGCTGTGCGGAGTCTTGTTGCTTCACAGGCTTTTTCTCTAGTTGCGGAGAGCAGGGGCTGCTCTCTGGTTGTGATGCGCGGGTTTCTCATTGCGGTGGCTTTTCTTGTGGAGCACGGGCTCTAGGGCGAGCTGGCTTCAGTAGTTGCCGCACGTGCGCTCGGGAGCTGTGGCTCCCGGGTTTTAGAGCACCGGCTCAGTAGTTGCGGGGCACAGGCTTAGCTCCTGTGCAGCATGCGGGGTCGTCCTAGATCAGGGATCAAACCCCTGCCTCCTGTATTGGCAGATGGATTCTTTACCACTGAGCCACTAGGGAAGCCCACTGTATGTGATCTTGAGTAAGTTTTCTTAACTTTCCTGTTCCTCAGTCTCCCCATCTATAAAGTGGAGTTACTAACAACACCTTTCTTACAGTCTGTTATGAGGATTAAATGACTGGGACTTAGTACAATACCTGGTATATGGTATATACAGAATTATTTACTATTATCATTATTTATATTGTCTTCCCAGAACAAAAGTCGAACTATAGCCTGTCCCAGAAATGAAACCAAACATTTGCTTAAACCTTTCAAATAAACTGTCTCCCCTGCATCAAAACCTCAAAGTTCTTAAGACCAGGTTTCCCCTAGAGTGAAGATAATAGTTTCAAGAAAGTCCCCTCCCCGGAGAATTATTTTTGAGACAACTTTGTCCAGCTTCCTAACTGAAGAAGACAATGATGTCCTGCCAAGATGTTCTTGGCAGAGCTAATTTCCTCCACCACATCTTGCTCAGACATCCCTGCTTGGTCCATGGACAACTAGCTGTTATGTGTTTTTATCCAGTCCCTCAAAACATTGTAAACAGTTTGCAAATTTTGGCTGACTACCAAATGAATGCATGAGAGTTGACCAGAAGAACACTATGGTTTCTACTTCTGGTGAAATTCTTTCTAGAATAAATGAAATCCCTTTTGGACTTTTGGATGTAGAGTAACTTTGGAGGTGATAAAGCCCAGCGCCCTGATTTTACCAATGAAGAGACTGAGATACTGAAGGAAACATCACAGCTAAGATCATGCAGCAGGTTAGCTACAAAGCAGTCTTGAACAGAGCTCTTCTGGTTTCTAGCCCAGATGCCTCTCCAGATGTTATACATCAAAAAGTATAAGATTTGGATCTGAATCTGGGCTGATCTCCAGCCAGCCCTGAAAACCACTTGTTAAATCAAGTTCCTGGTATCATAGCATCTCATTTTCTTATACTTTCTTTCCCAAATAAAAATTCTTCTCCAATTTCGGTGTTCAGTATATAAAAGAAATGCTATCAATATTTTCTCTCCTTACATCTTCTTTATACAGTCCCAATGAGTGTGAAAAGACATTGGCAAAAGTCACTGTTATCTTTGGCCTGTATCCTAGAACTCATGATTTCCCCAAACTAAGGATTGCATAAACAATGAGACCTGCTTGTGATGTTCAGCAAAGCACACAGATGATTTCAAAAGTAAAAATAGTTAACTAGAGTTCCTCTTTTTCTTCTTTCTCTATAACAAAGCACTTGGTTAAAAGTGAGATTGCTGAGTGAGGAAATAAAAAAAAAAAAGAAGCAGTAAATGGCTAACAAAGTTTTGCGCTCAACTAAAGACTGCCAAACAAGTTCATGCTTTCATAAATGAGTGAACAGACCCTGAGTCGATGAAAAGTTTTGCAGAGTGTGTGAGTAGATCCAACACTCATCTGCTCAGGGATGATTTATGTTCATAAACTCCCAGGACTTCTGCTTGTTTAGTTGCTAAGTCGTGTCTAATTCTTTGAGACACCATGGACTATAGCCTCTCTGTCTATGGGATTTCCCAGGCAAGAATACTGGAGTGAATTGCCATTTCCTTCCTCAGAGGATCTTCCTGACCCAGGGATCGAACCCACATAACCTGCTTGGCAGGTGGATTCTTTACCACTGAGCCACCAGGGAAGCCCTTCCTTTATCCATTCAGAGAAAGACCTCTGGTGTCTTCATGCCAGTCCTACTCCTGAACAAATGCTCTTTTGTTACAAAAAAAAAAATTCTTTACCTAAGTCCTCTCAAAGATCTCTCTATTTCTATATTTGGATCTTATTTCATTACACTGACTAGGAATTTTAATACAATATTAAATAGCAGTGAGTATCCTGGCTTTTTAAAAACATAATTCACTTTGTTATTTTGAAATATTTCCAATGAAGACAAGACCATACAATAACAAATGCCCATATATCCACATTCCAGCCTTAACAAATGATAACATCATGCCATATTTGTTCTGACTCTTAAAAAATCTTGTATCTGATGGCCACTCTGTCCCTGCTTCCTCAGCCCAGAAGAAACTACTGTTATAACTTAGTTTATTATTCCTGTAAATTTTTGTACTCTTGATAGGCATGTATATATCCATAAAAAGTACAATTAAAAGAATGGACAAAATAAATGCATATTATTAAGTGAAAGCAGCCAAACTGAAAGGTTTACATACTATATGATTTTAACTATAAGACATTCTGTGGTTTAGTCGCTAAGTTGTGTCCGACTCTTGCAATCCCATGGACTGTAGCCTGTTAGGCTCCTCTGTCCATGGGATTTTCCAGGCAAGAATACTGGAGTGGTTTGCCATTTCCTTCTCCCGGGGATCTTCCCAACCCAGGGATCGAACCTGGGTCTCCTGCACTGCAGGCAAGTTCTTTACCGACTGAGCTATCAGAAGTCATTCTGGAAAAAAACAAAGATAAGGAGACAATAAAAAGATCAATGGTTGCCAGGGCAGGGTTGGGGGAGGTGAAAATGCAGAGCATAAAGGATTTTTTAAGGCAGAAAAATACTCTGTATGATATTGTATGATGGTTTTATGTCATTATACTTTTGTTCAAATCCATAGAATATACAACACCAAAAGTGAATCCTATGGTGAATTATAGATTTTCAGTGATTATAATGTGTCAGTGTAGGTTTGTTCTTGATAAATATTTACTGTTCTGGTGACTGATACTGATAACAGGGGAAGTTATGCATGTGTGGGGACTGGGGTATTTGGGAAATTTCTGTGCCTTCCTCTCAATGTTGTTGCAAACCTAAAACTGCTCTAAAAAGATAAGTCTTTTTACAAATGACTCAAATTCATTCCTTTTGATGGTTGAGTGATATTCCATTGTATATATGTATCATATTGCAAGGGACTCAGCTTGGTGCTCTGTGGTGACCTTGATGGAGGCAGTGGTGGTGGGGTGGGAACGAGGCTCAGGAGGGAGGGGATTGTTGTTGTCCAGTTGCTCAGTCACGTCCGACTCTTTGCAACCCTAGGACTGCAGCATGCCAGGCTTCCTCTATCAGTCCTCTACCATCTCCTGGAGCTTGCTCAAACTCATGTCCATTGAGTCGATGATGCCATCCAACCATCTCTTCCTCTGTGGTCCCCTTCTCCTCCTGCAATCATTCCCAGCATCAGGGTCTTTTCTAATGAGTCAGCACTTCACATCAGGTGGCCAAAGTATTGCAGTTTCAGCTTTAGCATCAGTCCTTCCAATGAACATTCAGGGTTGATTTCCTTTAGGATTGGCTAGTTTGATCTCCTTGCAGTCCAAGGGACTCTCAAGAGTCTTCTCCAACACCATAGTTCAAAAGCATCAATTCCTCAGAGCTAAGCCTTCTTTATGGTCCAACTCTTACATCCATACACAACAAAACCATAGCTTTGACCTTTGTCAGCAGAGTAATGTCATCTGGTCAAGGCTATGGTTTTTCCAGTGGTCATGTATGATCTCCATCCTAAAGGAGATCAGTCCTGGGTCTTCATTAGAAGGACTGATGCTGAAGCTGAAACTCCAGTACCTTGGCCACCTCATTCAAAGAGTTGACTCATTGGAAAAGACCCTGATGCTAGGAGGGATTGGGGGCAGGAGAAGGGGACGACAGAGGATGAGACGGCTGGATGGCATCACTGACTCGATGGGCATGAGTTTGAGTAAACTCCAGGAGTTGGTGATGGACAGGGAGGCCTGGCATGCTGTGATTCATGGGGTCGCAAAGAGTCAGACACGACTGAGCAACTGAACTGACTTGACTGCATGGATATGCCACATTTTAAAATCCCTTCAATGGTTGATGGACGTTTTGGTTGTTTTCACTTGTCTCTTATAGGTAATGCTGTGATGAACATTCATGTACAAGTTTGTTTGTGGACACACATTTTCATTACTCTTACTTATACACTGAGGAGTGGAATTTCTGGGTTATTATTGAAACCCATTATTATAACTCTTTTTTTTTTTTTCTTTCCTAACTGCGCTATATGGCTTGTGTAATCTTAGTTCCCCAACCAGGGAATGAACTTGGGCCATGGGTAGTGAGAATGTGGAGTTCTAACCACTGGACCTACAAGGAATTCCCTCTTGTAGCTCTTTTTGCTCTTGGTGTATATGTCTGTGGGAATGTGCTGTCAAATCACTTTGCATTAAAGTGACTTGAAATAGTTTCTGCTTGTGTGCTTATGCCACAATTCAATGTACAGATGTATTTTTTTTTTCTTTTGATATGGGGGATTTATTTTTAAACAATTTTGTTTTATATTTATGTGAAATATTCATATGGTCTTCCTGCCTACCTTCTTTGCTTCTTTACTTAAGAGCCCAGCTGAGAAGTGACTGAACAGGTCCAAGTGAGGAAGGCAGCCAAGTCTGGAGGTGCCCCAATAGTGATCAGGGTTCATACAAGACTATAGGTCCAGGACTTCCCTGGTAGTCCAGTGGTTAAAAATCTGTCTTGCAATGCAGGGGACGTGGGTTGGATCCCTGGTTGGATAACTGAGACTGCGTATGCCTCGGGGCACCTAAGCCCACACACCACAACTACTGAGTCTGCACGCTCCAGAGGCCACGCAACACAAGTAGAGAATCCATGCGTTGCAACGAAAAATCACGTGATGCAACAAAGGTCCCTCGTGCTGCAACCAAGACCTCATGCAGCAAATGAATGAATAAATATATTTTAAAAGATTATGGGCCCAGCAGGTCAGTGCCCAGGCAGTGGAGTCTTTGGCTAAGAAAGTGGCCGAACTGGGCAGTGACAAAGCAGGGTTGGGAGATTACGTATATAAAGTGGGATTGAGCAAATACATAAGTATGTTGAGGATAATAGAGAGTGGAAGGCAGGTTTCTCATTGTCAGAGGGGAGAATTAGAAATATGAAAATGGGAAGTTTAGAATGAACCTTATGCTGATGGATTGGAATTGGAGGTATTGGTGTGAACTGATGGTTCTCAAACTACGAAGATGTAGAAGTAAATAGCAAGTAACAATGAACACACCTAATCCCCAGATCTTGGTTTCTAAATCCTATTTTTTTCCTAGCAAAATGAAAAATGACTGATTTAGAAGGGCACAGAGAGTATAAGAAGAGCCTGAAATATTTTGTGGCTCCAGAAAGAAAAGAGATGCTCTAAAACTTATAAAGAGATTGTAAAAGACAAAAAAGTCAGATTCTTGGCCAATTTGAACATCAATACAGTTAATAAGAGTAGCAGATTATATTATATTGAATAAAACAGGAATCTATGCCTCTACATTGATATCAATAAAAGAATGAAGTGAAAAGAAAGCACTTACTTGCAGTAGAATGCTAACTAATAAATGTAGAAGGAATAATGGAATAATCAGAAAATCATTATTTGGCAATCATCATAGCAATAATTGGGGTTTCCCAGGTGGTTCAATGATAAAGAATCCGCCTGCCAAGGAGGAGACGCAGTTGGGAAGATCCTCTGGAGAAGGAAATTGCTACCCACTCCCGTATTCTTGCCTGAGAGATCCCATGGACAGAGGAGCCTGGCAGACTATGGTCCATGGGGTTGCAAAAGAGTTGGACACAGCTTAGTGACTAAATAACAGCAATAGCAATAATCAATTTAGGTAAGACACATCAATGAATGTTAAATCTAGCAGATGAACATAGGTTGAGAAATTTACATAGGATATTTACATAGTCTTGAAGTACCTCCCCACAAAATAATTATTTCTTCTAAAGGAAAAACAAGTAACTTCATGATGGAGAATCTTAGCAGAGAACATTGTCTTTCACTATGAGGATGGAGCACAACTTTCTCAGCTACCCAGCTGATGGCCCTTTGGGTGGTTTACAGTCTTTTCCTATCATAAATAATTTGCAATGAATTTTCTTGTATATGTCTCCTTTTGTGTTTTTCTCTGGACATTGTTTTTGCGAGGTAATTTGACTTCAGGACCCCACCCAGATAACTTTGCTTAGGATTAAGATGATTCATTTATTTTTTTTTAAATTTACTGAGCATTGCTCTAAGTGCTTTTGAGTTTGGAAATGAATAATAAAGCAAATTTCTTGCTGCCATGAGGCTTGCCTTCTAGTGTTGACACGGAAATAGCAGAATAAGGGAATGATGAATGATTGGTGATTGGGCCGTCAGGATAGGGAGGCTGAATGAATTCAGCAGATTCTGTGAACATCTCCACGCAGAGGGAACAAGTGCAAAGGCCCTGAGGTGGGGGTGAACTTTGTACTTCACTCCTCCTCTACAGAAGAGGCAATGAAATCAGCCGAGGCTCTGCTATTGGTGGAGGTTGCTTGCAGCCTGTGGATCTAGTACATTTTTCCCTGAAGAGCTGCCTTCACCAAGGGCATTTTCATGGGATTTCACAAACCATCCAGGGGTGAAACCAGACCCTTCATAAGGTGAACAAGATGCTTCTTGTCTGCTCAATGCCTGTTCTGTGGCTCCTCAGCCAAGATTATGATTCCACCAGCATGCTCAGAATTCTTTCCTAGAACTGACTCACTCACCCCTCCAACAAGCCTGGGAATGCAGGAGGCCCAAGAAATAAGAGACAGAGCTGGGTCTGCACTGGGATTTCAACCAGGGTTTGGATGAGATTTCTACTCTACAACTCGGCTTTAGAGCCTTTGTGTTCTGCCTCATGTCCTCCCTAACAACATCCATCACTGAGTCAACAACCACCATCTCTCCCCATTACGGTCTTTACTGACATCAGAACCAAACTCCTCGCTCCTGACTCATTGTCAGTTTCTCCTGCACAATGCCTGTCATGATTCTCAATAATTCTAGTATACCCATTGGAAGTCCTTCCAACATCCTGAACCCATATTTCTATGTCATATCCTAAAGTAGATCGTGTCATTACCAGCATGTCAGTCTGCTCAAGCTGCTATAACAAAATACCGTACACAGAGTAGTTTAAGCAATAAAAATTTATTTTCTCATAGTTCTGAAGGCTAGAAGTTCGAGATCAAGGTACCAGTTGATTTGTTTTCTGGTGAAAGTGTTCCTTCTGGTTTGCAACCGTCTCACCATGTCCTCACTGGGTGGTGATGTGAGGATGGGAAGGAAGAAAGAGCGCTCTCTGGTTTCTTTTCTTATAAGGATACTAATCCTTTATCATCAGGGCCCACCTGTATGACCTCATTTAACCCGAATTAACTCCTTACAGGCCCTATCTCCAAATATAATCACATTGTGGATAAGGGCTTCAATACATGAGCTGGGGTTGGGGGGTGGGGGGGGCACAATTCATAGCAACCAGGAACTCCCAATCCTACATAATCTCAATGTCAAGCATCCCTTTCTCCACCACTTCTTCCTGCCTTCCACTTCATCCTCTCCAGGACCTCCGCTGTCACCATCGTTGTAACCCTCCAGACTACAATCCATTTCACCCACCATGTTCCCTGTCTGCCACTTACCTTGTGCCCTCACACCCATTAACCCACTTTAAATTCCATGACCACTTTCATAGGCTTTCTCACTTCCTCGCATTTGCTTAGCTGAACCTGGCTAACCCATTGTTTCCCCTGCTTGGCCTAGGGCTTATGAGGCAGAATGTCACGGCAGGGCATTGTGTAAATAGGCTGCTATAAATTCATGACCTCCAATTGCAAGTGGGCCCTGGAGATTGTCCAGAAATCACCCAAATTCTATTATTTAAGTTTCCAGTCTGCCAAGTCGTGTTTTCACATTCTCTCACTCCTAAAACCCCATGACCTCCTCTGCAATCATCTTCAGTTGGTAATCTCATTTTCTGTTTTTCTGAGAAAAGTGAATCCATGTGAAAAGAACCTCTTACAAGCAGCCCCAGCACATCCACCCTGCTACCTACATCTATGATTGCATAGTCTGCTTTGCTTCCTGTTAGGATGTGCAAACAAAGCAAGAACAAATAGCATCTCACCCTTCATTTAAATTTACTGAGATTAACCCACAGCAGCTGCTAACTAACAGGGCACCTGTACTTCAGACAAAGAGATGACGGCAATAACAGGATGAAGCACTCTGTGCTGCAGACAGAGGAAATTAAAGATGATAACAGGCTGCTCTGTGCTTTGGACAAACAGGTCCTTAGATAGTCTAATGCATTTCAGGGAGAATTCTTATGAACACTGCCTCTTACACCTGTTGTACATAGAAAAGCCCATAACCATTAACTTGAGATACCTGTTCTTTTTGACTAGCGGTAACATTTTGCCAAGATGTATGCTGACTGAGTGTATTCCCTCACCACAAAAATCACATAAAAACTAGCTTCCCCTCGCTTCTGTTAAAAATTACTTATTTATTTATTTGTCTGTACTGGGTCTTAGTTGTGGCTCCTGAGATCTTTGATCTTTGTTGCAACATGGGGAATCTTTAGGTGCAGCATGCAAACTCTTTGTTGCAGCATGTGGGATCTAGTTTCCTGACCAGGGATCAAACCTGAGCCCCCGGCATTGAGATTGAATAGTCTTAGCCACCGAGCCACCAGGGAAGTCCCCTCCCTGCCTCTTTGGAACAGTTACTCAGAGCTATCCGAGAGGCTATCTCCCAGGCTACAATCCTTAGTAAAACCTGGATAAAAATTGACTCACAGCTTTCAAACTGTGCATTTTTCTTTCAGTTGACAGGTGGACAGATTGTTCATGGACCTAGCTAAGGCATCCCCCTGACGCATGCCCTACGTGTACTATCCCCTCTCAGCAACTCAAGGGCATGGTTTCAACTTCCCTCTCGCTTTTACATTATCATTTTTTCTTTCTCCTTTGGAGTTTTCTTGGAAGAGAGAAAGATCTGTATTTTCTCCAATCTTTAAAAAAAGAAAAGCAGGGAAAGAAAAAAATCATCTTTTGACCCCACTATCCCCTCTAGAAGCTGCCCATTTTTCTTTTCCTTGACAACAAATTCCTTAGAAGAATGATCAGACTCACTCTTTCCAATTTCCCATGACACCCCCACCCCCAACACTTTCTCTCTAGATAGATAGATAACAGATAGGTACAATGGAATACCACAAAATAATGAAATTTCCTCATTTAACAATGTGGCTAAATATTGCACCTTATATTGTCAAAATGAGCCAGACACAGGAGAAAACAGACACAAAGTCTCTGTGTATGTAAAGTTCATAAACACACAAAATTAAACTAGATGGTATAGCAATGAAAATTTAAGGGTGCCAACTAAAAAAAAAGCACAGTGTGCAAGTTATGAATTAAGTTTTACTTGGGGCAAAATGATGACTATGGCCTGTGAGACAGCATTTCAGATAGCTCTGAGAAACTTCTCCAAAGAGGAACAGGGGAAGGTCAATATACATGTGATTTGGGTGAAGGGGAAGTACATGCAATCAAGCACATATTTTTTTGCAGAAGGTTACTGCTAGTCACAAGGAGAGACATCACCATGAAGGATTTCAGTGCTTTTCTAGATATGAGGAGATACAAGAATCAGGCTCATATTAATAAAATTGCCCCATATTTGAGAAAATTTTGAGAAAATTTGGCTCATATTAATTAATAAAATTGAAATATCTGAAAATATCTTTCTGAAGGCCTGCTCTGCTAGTTTTTTCTATAAGACAGAGTGCCTCATTTTTGCTCTGTACCCTGAACTCATTTCAGGAGGTTCTGAAAGTCAGCAGCAGCAGAGGCTCATAATTTTAGTCCTTGTAAGGGTAGATGGCCGGTGCCAATTTTAGGTGACAGGGGATAGACCTTTCTTTGGTGTTCTGAGACCCAATTTCCAGTGCCTATGGAAAACACACACACACACACACACACACACACACACTCACAACCTAAGAGCTGTGATCTGGGTTTTATTCAGGGTTTCACTGAGGATGGTAGCCTGAGAAACGCCCTCTTGATATCTCTGAAGATCTGCTCTAAAAAGATAGGGGAGAAGCCAGTGTATATATGAATTTTCTTGTCTAGGAAAAACATGAAGTCAAGTAAACATCTTGGTGAAGGATTACTGCTCATCACAAAGAGCAGGAATTTCAAGTTAATGATTTTAGCACTTTTCTATGTATGAGAAGATGCAAGAATCTGGGGTCACTGAAATTTTTCCTGAGGTATGTGTCTTGACTACGCAGGGGCCTGTTCTTAACTATCTGGAACCTCATCCTGTTTATCCAAAGCATTGGATGCCTCACCTGCTTTTTCACTCTGATTCCCCTCAGGGTGCACAGTCAGTGAGCACCTGCAGTGGACTGTGAATTAACTCTTTGTATAACTGGAGGATGGGTGACAATCTCTGTTCCTTTTTATACACCAACATGGGAGCGGGTATTCCCCATGTAACAGACGGTTCTCAGACACTCGCTGGGTGTCCGGGAATTCAATTCAATTCTGGCACTGTCTACTTGAAGATAGCATCAGACTCCGCAGGTCAAGAGTTCAGTCCTACAAGACTGCCCTTCACTCACCTCAGCCCCCGACTTCAGAGACCAGTCACAAGTCCAAGTTCTTATCTGTGTTAGCTTCTTCTGACCAACCAGCTAAAGACTGGAGCTTCCAACACCCTTCCGTGGATTTCAGATGCTAGTTGCAAGTCCAGGTTGTTAACTGGACTTCTTAACAAACTGACAATAAATCAGAGGTCTTCAAAATGGCCTCCTTGATAAACTTGCTAGAATTGTAGCAGGAAGGGGAACCCCTTCCAGGGCCCAAAAGTGGGCTCTTGTCTAACACTGAGAAATGAATTATTCGAGGAGACACCCATGCTGACAAAGAGACTTTATTGGGAAGGGGCACCTGGGCAGAGAGCAGCAGGGTATGGGGACCCAGGAGAACTGGTCTGCCTTGGGGCTCACGGTCTCGGGTTTTATGTGATGGGATTATTTTCTGTGTTGTCTCTGGCCAATCATTCTGACTCAGGGTCCTTCCTGGTTGGGTACGCATTGCTCAACCAAGATGGATTCCAGCAAGAATAATTCTGGGATGTTGGTAGGACATGTGGACTGGTGTCTTCTTTTGAAGGAAAGAAAGTGAAAGTAAAGTCACTCAGTTGTGTCTGACTCTTTGAGACCCCATGGACTGTAGCCTGCTAGGCTCCTCCCTCCATGGGATTTTCCAGGCAAGAGTACTAGAGTGGGTTGCTCTTTCCTTCTCCAGGGGATCTTCCTGTCCCAGAGATCAAACCTGGGTCTCCCGCACTGTGGGCAGACTCTTTACCGTCTGAGCCACCAGGGAAGCCCTGTGTCTTTTTTTGACCTTTCCCAAGTTCTTCTGGTTGGTGGTGGCTTGGTCATTCTATGTTCCTTACCAGGACCTCCTGTCACAAAATAATTTATGCAAACGGTTACTATGGTGCCTGGCCAGGGTGGGCAACTTCAGTCAGTGTTTCCCCTAACAGAATGGCCCACAGAGAGATATGTTACTTACTAGATCACTAGTTTATTGTGAAAGGATGCAACTCAGGAAAAGCCAGATGGAGAACTGCATAAGGTATTACCAAACCTAACCTGGATCTGCTCGCTCACTATGCAGCATGGCTGATGAACTGACATCAGGTTATGGTGAAGGAAAGTCAGCATTTATGGCAGGGCCCAGGGCCAAGCTCATGCTCGAAAGACCCAAACTCCTCCGTGGCTTCCAGGGAAGGGGTTTTAAAGGCAACTTTTGGGGTGAGGGCTGCAGGGTGTATGATGTTTTTCTGATTGGTGGTGGTGAGGGTGGTGTTGCAAGAATCTTAATCATCCACCTCCTGGTTCAAACAAGTCTGGGGTCAACATGCTGTGGTCAGCATGTGGTCACCATCAGTATGTTGAACAGGGGAAGAGGGGGTGGGGGTATGGTGAGGTGGGCTCTTCATTTCTGCAGAACAACTCAAAGATATATGTCAGGTTGTTTTATATATGTATCCCTTGAGGAGGAACTAACACGTCTCACTGCTATTGCTGAAATATTGTTTCTTGATTGTTTTCCCTTTGTTTCTGCATCCCTTCACTTCCCTAATTAGTAACTGCTTAAGTCTGCTCTTTGGAACTCAAGAAAGGCCTAGGAGACCACACCCTTTTTATACAAACAAGAAAGAGGGGACACAGAGGGGCTTTTATATCTAGGAATTTCCCACAGGGCCTTCTTGTGTAAGTTCCTGCTAGTTACAAGGCGTGGACATCACCATGAAGGATTTCAGTGTTTTTCTAGATATGGAGAGATACAAGAATGGGGCTCATAAAATCTTCCCCTGAAAATATCTCTATGAAGATCTGTCCCCCTAGTTTTTTTCCCTGAGCACAGAATGCCTCATTTCTGGCCTGAACTCTTTTCAGCGGGTATTGAAAGTCAGCATCTGCAGCAGCATATGATTTAATCCTTATGGAAGTAGACGGCGAGTGCCCATGGCAAGTGCCAACTTGTAATTGACAGTATCAAGATGTATGCATACAATACATGTTCACATATTAAAAACCACAGGGAGGCACCATTAGACACCTGCCAAATTGACAAAATTTGTGAGGTTGGACAAAACCATCATTTTAAATGCAAAAAAGAGTTAGAAAGAAAGTAAAAAAAAGTCTAAGAAATCTGCTGATGGCAAGGTCAAAACCAGATTCCAGAGGTGAATGAGCCTTGAGGTTAATGACTAAAACTGACAGAAAGAAAACATGCTCTGGGTGGAGAGGTAAAAAGCTCCCGGGAGAACTGTAGCCTGTAGCAGCCCTCACAGGCCATTCTCATGTGAATTTACTCTCCTTAAAGTTTTTGCTCTATGAGCCCCCGCCCAAAGCAACTTATGTCCAGATCACCAGAGACCTCCACACTTCTAAATCTACTAGTCATTTCCAAGATCTCTCATGCTTGATTGCTTATCTTATCATGCTTATCATGCTTGATTGCTCACAGAAATTTTTTTGATGTGAAATTCACATAACATAAAACTAATAATTTTAAAGTAAAATTCATGGCATTTAATACACATAATGTTGTGCAACCACATCTCTGTCAAGTTTCAAGACAGTTTCACCACCCCAAAAGAAAACCCTCTACCCAAATCAGTGCTCACTCCCCGCTCCCCACCCATCTGCTCTTTGTCTTTATTTACCTACTCTGCGTATTTTGTATTATGCCATCATGCCCTTTCTCTGCAATTTGATGCAGCTGATCACGTCCGCTTCCTTTAAACATTTTCTTCATGAGGCTACCAGGATCCCCACGCTTCCCGGTTTTCCTTACCCTGATCTCTGAACATTGGAGGTCCAGGGCCCATCCTATACGTCTCCTTGTCTCTGTCCCCACTTAGTCCCTGACTGACTCATCATGGTTTTAAGTTCCATCCATGTGCTGATGACCCCAA
Source organism: Dama dama (assembly GCF_033118175.1). Classification (NCBI taxonomy): domain Eukaryota; kingdom Metazoa; phylum Chordata; class Mammalia; order Artiodactyla; family Cervidae; genus Dama; species Dama dama. The sequence continues at coordinate 64,734,280 of NC_083693.1, forward strand.
GCTTTTCTCTCCAGCCAGGACTCTCCGCAGAACTCCAGACTCACACCTCCTATTGTCTACCTGACACTTCTCCACTTGGCCTGTCATACTTGTCCATATCAAGTCTGAGCCCCTGATCTCCCCACCAAGCCTGCTCTTCCTGATTTATGTCAAGTCCTCCTTCGAAGTCCTCCAGCAGAAAACCTTACAGCCTTTATCCTTGACACTTCTCTTTCCTTCCTTAAAAAATGTATATTATTTATTTATTTAGGCCATGCTGGGTCTTCGATGCTGCACATGGGCTTTCCCTAGTTGCAGCGAGCAGGGGCTACTCTTTGTTTGGTGCATGGGCTTCTCACTGCAGTGGCTTCTCTTGTTGCTGACCACTGGTTCTAGGCACATGTGCTTAGTTGCTCCGTGGCATGTGGGATCTTCCCGGACCAGGGATCGAACCTGTGTCCCCTGCATTAGCATGTGGATTGTTTACCACTGGACCCCCAAAAAGAGAAGTCCCTTCTCTTTCTTTTATTCCCTACATGATCTGTCAGCAAAATCCTACTGATACTCTTCAGAACAGCTCTAGAATCTGACCACTTCTTGTCACCCCACAGCCATCATTCTGGGGTGGGCACTCTCCTTTCTTACCAGGGTTATTCCAGTAACCCAGAAACTGTTGTTCTGCTCCTGTCCTTGGTCCATGTCAATCCATTCTCAACACATCATCCAGAGGGACCCTGGTTGTATTGGTCAGGGTTCTCCAGAGAAACAGTATATATGTATCTATGATGAAGATATGGAATTAATTCATGCAGTTATGAAGGCTTGAAGTGCATGCTTCAAGTTGAGACCCAGGAAAGTCGGTTAGCTTTTCAAATGCTAATTGCATTTGGAAACACCCTCCCAGACACACTCAGACATAGTGTTGGGCCAGGTATCTGGGCGTGCCCTGACCCAGTCATGTGGACACAAAAAATTCACACTGAATTGCTAAACAAGTTACAGCATTTCTCTGCTCAAGGTTCTCTAAAGGCTTCCTAACACTTTTAAGATAAAATGCAGAATTCTCACATGGCCTAGAAGGACCTGTATTATCTGAGCCCTGCCTGCCTCTCCACCCTCTCCTCCAGTCTTTCTGCCCCTTATGCTCTGGCAGTTCTGGCTCCCTTTGCCTCTGACCCACGTGTCGACACTCATTTTCCCTTCTGGCTGCAACACTCTTCTTTTTCCCACCCCATGTCCTCTGGGCTCACTTCTTTACCTCCTTCAGGTCTTTACAGAGCTGTCACCTCATTCAACCTTCCCTGACCATCCTATTCAAAATTGCAACTTCCGTTCCAAACACCATCCCTCCTTCCCTGCTCTGTATTCCTCCATAGAACTTACCGCTGTCTCAGATGCCAGAATTTGACTTTTCTGTCTTCTCTCATTAGAATATAACCTTGGTTCCTTTGGTTCCTATCCCCAGCAACTAGATTTGTACTAAGCGCATGTGAGAGTGTTAGTCGCTTCAGCCGTGTCTGACTCTTTGCAACCCTACGGACTGCAGCATGCTAGGCCTTCCTGTCCCTCACCATCTCCCGGAGTTTGCCCAAGTTCATGTTCGTTGCATAGGTGACGCTGTCCAGCCATCTCATCCTCTGATGCCTTTTTTGCCTCTGCCCTCGATATTTCCCAGCATCAGAGACTTTTGCAATGAGTTGTCTGTGTGCATTAGATGACCAAAATACTGGAGCTTCAGCTTCAGCATCAGACCTTCCAGTGAAATTCAGGGTTGACCTCCCTTAATGCTCAATAAATATTTGTTGAATCAGTCAGTGAATGAATTTTTCAAAAGCTAGTTTCAAGAAAGAAAAGGAGTTTGTACTGACCAAGAGAAAAATTTCTTATTGTTCATAGAAAGGAGAAACTTTTAAGAATTCCACTTCTAAGTCTCTGCCTTAGAAATCCCACATGTATTCTTGTAAGAGAGTGGCACGATCTTATGAATTCAGTCCCAGACCTGTGTGTGCTCCTACCCACTGATAAGATGGACATAAGACTGGTCACACTGTTGCAGGAAGGGAGACCTCTCCTAGGGCCCAAGAGTGGACTCTAGTCTAACACTCAGGAATGAACTGTCCATGGAGACACATGTGCTGACAAGAGACTTTACTGGGAGGCGGCGCCTCGGGAGGAAAACAGAAGGGTAAGGGAAGCCGGGAGAACTGCTCTGCCATGTGGCTTGCAGTCTTGGGTTTTACGGTGATGGGATTCGTTTCCAGGTTGTCTTTGGCCAATCATTCTGACTCAGGGTCCTTCCTGGTGGCGCGAGCATTTCTCAGCCAAGATGGATTCTAGCACAGAGGATTCTGGGAGGTTGGTAGGACATATCAACTGGTGTCTGTGTCTCCTTTCTCCCTGGGACCCTTCCCAAATTCTGCTGGTTTTTAGATCCGCATTCCTTACCCAAGACCTCCTGTTGTAAGATAACTCATGCAAGTGGTTACTATCATGCCTGGCCAGGGCGCGTGGTTTCAGTCAGTTGTTCTCCTAACAACACAGTGCAGGGGGGGCCACAGGAGTGAGTAGATTGAGGTGTGTTCACACACCCAGACTTACACATTAATTCACCAATTTATTCATTCCTCAGGTCTCCCTGTTTATAACGGTCAGTTTCCTTATCTATCCACACAGTCTTTGAGCTCCTCAAGAGCAGATGTCATGTCTCCTGAATGCCTCGCTGTGGGATGGGTGGGTGAATGAACGACAGTGGGTGGGCAGAGTGAAAGAAGGCCAGCAGCTGGGGAGTTCACAAGGCTTGTCTTCAGAATGGTGGGGACACCTGTCTGGACAGAGCAGAGGGTATGTATTGGGGAAATAACATTGGGTGAGTGAAGCTGGGCACTGAGTCCCTGCTAGGCTGCTGCATTCCCTAATTGTGGGAGAATAAGCCAGTTGAGAGGGACGTGAGCTGAAACGAGCACACATTTACTTGGCTACCCCACTTGCGTTCAGATGGCAAATCCACAAATTGTGATTAACAGTCAGTTTACAAGAGAATGATATCAAGGACCGGCCATGCCCCCTTCCTGGGCACTGTCATGAGGCTCGGGCATCCTTCTGTCTTCCTCTGCCCTCTGTGACCAGGGAGCCCCACTCACTATCCCTCCATCCTCAGGCCGTCACCTCCTTCTCAGCCTCCTGGCTCCTGAGGCAAGGGGGCTACGCTGGCCCTGCCCCTTGGTCACGCCACCCAATTCACATGCAACTGCAAAGGTGATGTCTCCCCTGCAAAGTGGTGAAGACCTCTCCTCTCAGACCTGGGGAACTCCACCAGGCTTTTCTATACTTGCATGTCAGGAATGCCTCCAGCATTGCAGCAGAAGGTACCACCTCCATGTCCCTGGGGTCCTTGAAAACCAAGTAGGGTAGCTACTTGAGATGAGTTTGGGGAGGAAGGAGGCAGATAGGCCTTGTGGTTTAGGCAGGCTTGCATGGAGGGGTACAGGGAGACAGTGGCAAGGCCCACATCTTCATTCTGGAAGGAACTAGGACTTTAGATGCGGACTGTGGGTGGAGAAGAATAAGTAGAAGGTCATGCGGGGGAAAACTCAGAGGGACATAAAAATCATACTTACCATTTATTAAGCTCCTGTTTTGTGCCAGGTATTATGCTGGAAGCTTACAAATGCAATAGATTCTTTCTGAGATACCTGCCTATCTCATGGAACCAGCTCCTCTAATCCACAGGGTGGGACCACTGCATTCATTCATTTAACAAGTATGTAAGCACCTACCAAGGGCTTCCTAGGTGGCGCAGTGGTAGAGAATCCTCCTGCCAATGCTCTTCCTGCTTGAGACGCAAGACTCAGGTTCGATCCATGGGTCAGGAGGATTCCCTGGAGAAGGAGATGGCAGCCCACTCCAGTATTCTTGCCTAAGAAATCCCATGGACAGAGGAGCCTGGTGGGCTACAGTCCATGGGGTCGCAAAGAGTTGGACAAGACTGAGCGTGCACACGCAGAGCAGACAGAGAAGCAGAGAGAGAAGTAGAAAGCCCTGTCCCAGGTGTTAGGTACACAGAGAAAGACAGGTGTGGTCTACGCTTTCATGGAGGGGAGATGGACACTAAGTAAATAAACAACTAAGCATATATACACACTATACAATTATAATAAATTTGCTTAATTATAAGTGTACAAATTATACAAAATGAAACTAGTGTAAATATTATAAATGGAAAGAATGAGGTACCATGTGGAGAAGGACAGGAGCTAATTGACTCTGGGTGGCCAGGGAAGCTTCCAGATGGGGAGAATTTTATACCAAGACCTGAAGGATGGGAGGGAACCGGTGATATGAAGTGGGAACTGTGGGTAGTGGGAGAACAGGGGACATGTGGAGAGGAAATTTCCAGGCAGTGGGAACATCAAGGCCAGTGTTCTTGAGGGTGGGATGGCCGGACGCTGTGAGTCTAAGGAAGAGCAGTTCCAGATGGAGCTGGCGAGGGCAGCTTGGGCCAGATCCTGCAAGGCCTTTGCTGCAGCAAAAATAGAAATGAGACTTTTCTCACAAATAAGGGAAATAAGAGAACAATGAACAGGCTGGAGAAACAGCATAAACAGGACCAAAAGAGTTAAGCAACCTTGGTTACTCTTTAGAGGTTACTACTTTATCAAGCTAATCACTCTCCGAGTCTATGTGAATTCTATCCTGCACTTGGCATTCTTTTCCCCCACACCCTCCTTTGTAACACTACCTTGAAACATTCTTCATTTCAGAAGGAATGACAGAGGACCAACCCCAGTTATACCTGACGCCATCTCTGGCTGTGACTGTTTTGAAATTTTGCAAAAGAAAGAAGAATGCAAGCCTGTCACTGCCTTGAGCCGTATTTCCTTCTCCAGACTGCAAGCCCTGATTATAAAATTTCTCACTAACTCCTCCAGGGCAGGCATGGTTTTGGACCCACTAGCCTTCTGTGCTGCCTCTTTGCCTGGCAAAGAAATAAAGCTATGCCTTCTCTTTCCTCCAAACCCCTGTCTCCATATTTCTATTTGGCATGGGTGCCTAGAAAGCAGAGATTTCCAGCAACAACTTGTGGGCCAGAGTAGGGAGGCTGGGTTTCATTTTACACACTGTTATTTGATGTGTTGATTTTAAAAGTACATAGATTATTGAATCACATAATCTAAAAATATTTTGATAACTGTATTTCAATTATTTCCAACCTAGTTTCTTTTATCATCCTGTGCATATTATTTTATGTATCTAAAAATGCAATTCTGCCTCAGGATTCCAGTGGGGAGAGAAAGAGGATGCAGGGAATGAGGTGGCAGGAGGGGACCCACTATGGCTTCTGCTAGCACCTCCACCACCACCACCATTACCAGCAGTAAGACCACCACCTCTGTGCCCCTGGCTGTGGGAAAGGAGGTGTAAATCCCCAGGTGTGAGCCCACGCCTGCAGGAGGGTCAACTGTGAGTAGGTGATGGCAGGTACAGATAAACGCAACATCAACAGCCTCAACCAATGGCTGCTGCAAATGAGAGGGTCTAAGCTGCGCAAGGATGTCTGGCTACAGGAGAATGAAAAAAAAGAACTGTGGTTAAAGTTCCACCAGATCTTTCTCAGTCAGCCCATCCTACTAGAACTTGAAGCATTGCTCAAAATAGTGGTGTATACCACAGGTAATACTTGGATTTGCTTCAACTTTTGGAGTATGGCGGTTTCCCACTAGAAAGCAAACTATAGTTGGGGACGAGGACTTTGTAGACTATCTGCCTTTTATTGGCTAAAGAAAAAAATCGATTATCCAGAGACTTTTTTTCTTCTCACAAGAAACCACAAATGTGCCCCTATCAATAGAATGTATGGATTTTGTGATGAATGTAAAAGATACAATGTTACACTATGGAAAACCTGTTTCACAGACTGCTTTATCTGTTTACCAGTAGCAGCCTTCGCCTTTGTGGACAAGAAAATACTCTGCTGTCCTGGAGGTTTGTCACCAGATCTTCAATCAGTGGAGCAGATTTGGAAAACTATGTGACCCTCTGATGTACCAGATCAAGGTCTTCTTTGTGACCTTTTGTGGTGTGACCTAGTAAAGTTGTCTTAGGCTGGAATAAAAATGACAGAGGAGTGTTCTTCACACTTGGTGGAGAAGTGGTTGTCAAATTTATCCATAAGTATGATTTGGATCTTATATGTAGAGCCTATAAGGTGGTAGAAGATTGGGTATGAATTTTTTGCCAAGAAGCATTTGATCACTCTGTTGTCTGCACCCGATTATTGTGGAGAGTTTGACAATGGAGATACCACACTAAGTGTGGACAACGTCTTTTTCAGATTTAAAAACTTGCAGAGAAAAAGAAGCCGAATGCCAGGAGATCCATTAACATCTCCAAGGGGTATGATCACAGAGAAAGTAAAGAAATAGGTGTCATTTTGACACTGCTTAATTGGGACTCGTGATATAGAGTATATGACCTTCATTTTTAAAATTACGTGGATTGTTCAGCTGTTCAAATAGTGTTGGTGAGCCTGCTCCTTCCATTTTTGACTTAATGAATGATATTTGCTTGTTATAACAGCAAATAAAAAACTCCACACCCAGGAAAAAAATATTTTGTTTTTTTAAAGTTTTGTTTTGTTTTTTAATCCTCTGTTCCTTTTGCAAACAACTTTAATGATGGTATTAAAGCTGAAAGCCTCGGGACAGTTTATCCTGTCTAGGAGGTAAGTATACAATTGATCTGTTTTAAATTCACTACAACCCATGAATAATGTGAATGTTCGTTTTCTTTAGGATTTAAAGAGAGCCCTAGGGTGCTCAATCTGTACAAGTTATCATCATAAAATGCATACTGTTGATACAAACCTCTGTGAACAAAATATTTTTAAAACTTTATTTCAAAAGGATTGCTTTTTAATCTTACTGTCTTATCATATACACACATTTTTATAGCTGTCCAAGTTGGGAGTAACTTTCAACCTTGCCAGCATCACTGGTATGATATGTATTTAATTAAAGCACATTTTCCCTTTGTTGTTGTTGATTAGTTGCTAAGCCATGTCCAGCTCTTTTGCTACCCCAAAACTATAGCCCACCAGGTTCCTCTGTCCATGGGATTTGCCAGGCAAGAATACTGAACTGGGTTGCCATTTCCTTCTCGAGGGAATCTTCCCAACCCAGGAATCAAACCCGCATGTCCTGCATGCGAATTCTGCAGGCGAATTCTTTACCACTGAGCTACCAGGGAAACCCTATCATATACTTAAAATGATGATTAAAGTCATTATTTTAAATGTTTCTGTCTTCCCTAAAGCCAAAGTTCTTGTTAAACGCTGAGTGTCTACATATTGACACTCCTCTGAGTGTAAGGTGACTTAACTGTATACACAAGCTATTTCCTGAGAATTCAAGGTTTTTGAATTGGAATAGCAATTAGTAACATAGCGCTTCTTAAGCTATTAATTATTAAAGTTAATAACCTTTTGTACAATTTCAATATAGCCTATTTATTAAGTAATCCTGTAGAGTTACATCAGGTCTGAACCTGTCCATTTAGAAAGCTTCAAATTACAGCTTGTTCTAAACAAGTGACCAATTATGCTTTCTTTGCTTTACTTTCTTTATTCTACAGTGAAGTTGAGGCTTATAAATCAAAACAAAGGAACCAACATACTATCCACTAGTTTATACAGAACTTACAATATCTATGACTTTTTAAAACTGTGATCTGTTAAAAAGAATTGTTTCAGCAGATGACTGTCTCTGATATCATGGGATGAAAATGAATTCAGACTTCTTAAATGACGAACTTGTTAAAAATAAAACAGTGAAGACTTCCCTGGTGGTCCAGCAGTTGAAAATCCTCCTGCCAATGCAGGGGACACGGGTTCAATCCCTGGTCTGGGAAGACTCCACATGCCGCGGGGCAACTAAACCTGTGTGCCACAACTACTGAATCCCACGCGCCCCAGATTCTGTGCCGCAAGAGACATCACCTCAAGGAGAAGCCTGCGCACTGCAACTAGAGAGGATGCCCCACTTGCCACAACTAGAGAAAGCCCTCTTGTGAGCAGCAACAAAGACTCAGCACAGCCATTGTTGTTGTCTAGTCGCTAAGTCGTGTCCGACTCTTTGCAACCCCATGGACTGCAGCACGCCAGGCTTCCCTGTCCTTCACCGTCTCCCCGAGTTTCCTCAAACTCATGTTCATTCAGTTGGTGAGGCTATCCAACCATCTCATCCTCTGTTGCCCTCTTCTCCTCTTGCCCTCAGTTATAAATAAAAAAAAATTAAAAATAGAAAAAATTATTAAAAAAAAAAAAAGATAGCCACACAATTCTGCAAAAGGGTTCATGGCACAAAGAAGATAAGATGTAGGTCCCTTCCTTGCACCCAAGCAGGACTGGTCTTCCACAGAACCCCAGGACCTCAAAGTAAGACTCAAACAACAACCCCTTAGTGGTCCAGTGGTTGAGACTTGACACCCTCACTGCCAGAATGGGTTCAATCCCTGGTCAGGGAACTAAGATTCCACAAGCCTTACAGCATGCCCCCCTCCCCCAAAAAAAACCCAAACAAAAAACACCCAGTACAGGTGCAAAGACATTTTGAACTCCCTAGGAGCTACATCAGGAGCTTCTAGATGGGACACAGGGAAACACTGGAAGCAGATCTTCATACCCTCTGCCCCATCTTCACCCTCTTCATCTACAGTCTTTAATCAGGAGCGCTTAGCTTCTATGTACTTTATGTATGAGGCATAGACATAAGATTTCCTTTAAAGAAAGAAGACCATGGTATAAAAATCACTCACATACACCTTCAAAACCACTAACCACCCATTTTACAGATGAGGAAACTGAGGCCCTAAGAGAGAAAGGGAGTTGTTAATGACACTAAAGCAAGGCACAGCATGCTGTTTGTTGACTCTCAGGCATGTGTTGTTTCCAGGAAAATTCAAAGCCTCTTCTCCACCCAGCCCTGATGCCCACATGGGTTCGAATGGGGGTGGGAGGCCTCTGAGCAGAAAGTGCTCACGACACGCTGAGAGTGCGGGGTAAATGGGGGCCTAGGAGGTTTCATCAGGAGTGCCATGGCAGAGGGACTCATCTCCAGGAGCATCTTAGCATTCCAGATGACGTAGAAATCACCAGAAATGGCCCATCAAGCTGGAGGAACTCCCAAACAGGTACAGGAATATGAAATTCCTTGGTGTCATCTAGGACAGATTCATGGAATCTGTGCTCTATAAACAAAACAGTCCAGCAATCCTCATTTTACCTGTTAATCCAAATATAATATGTATGTACATATTTTTAAGTATTAAGTGCCTCCTGCTGCTGGAAGATAGAAATGCATAAGGAGGTTCACAATTTCGTCCTTCAGAGCTACTTAACAAGGAGTAGAATCATAAAAACCTGGAGCTGAAGGAATATAGGAACCTTCTAATGAGGGTCACAAAATCTCTGGAGAAAGCCTGCAGGGCTGGGCATGAGACATAAATGAAGGGTGTCAAGTGGTACTGAGAGGCAGGGCTATGAAGACATGGGGAGTGCATTAGGCCTCCAGGGATGTTCAAAGTTAAGAATTGTTTTAATATTTAAAAAATAGATTCTTATTGTACAGCGTTCAAAGGGGGCATACCAAAGAGGATTCGTTGAAGAAAAAACCACCCTCTCCCATATGTTGCCCAGCCAAGTTTTCCAAGGAGGCAAAGAAACAGATTTTACTCATAAAAGATATTTGTACACAAATGATGGCATACAAACACCATTTTTTTTAATGTTTTTTTTTTTTAAGTTTTTTAAAAAAAACTTCTGTTTTTTTTTTAAGCATCATGTGTTTGTAAGATCCTGGAGCTCTTTCTATATCCTTCAGTTAAATTCAGTTCAGTTGCTCAGTCGTGTCCAACTCTTTGCGACCCCATGGACTGCAGCACACCAGGCCTCCCTGTCCATCACCAACTCCTGGAGTTCACTCAAACTCATGTCCATGAGTCAGTGATGCCATCCAAGTATCTCACCCTTTGTCAACCCCTTCTCCTCCCACCTTCAATCTTTCCCAGCATCAGGGTCTTTTCAAATGAGTCAGTTCTTCATGTCAGGTGACCAAAGTATTGCAGTTTCAGCTTCAGCATTTAGTCCTTCCAATGAATATTCAGGACTGATCTCCTTTAGGATGGACTGGTTGGATCTCCTTGCAGTCCAAGGGACTCGCAAGAGTTTTCTCCAACACCACATTTCAAAAGCATCAATTCTTCAGTGCTCAGCTTTCTTTATAGTCCAACTCTCACATCCATACATGACTACTGGAAAAACCATAGCTTTGACTAGACAGACCTCTGTTGGCAAAGTAATGTCTCTGCTTTTTAATATGCTGTCTAGGTTGGTCATAACTTTCCTTTCAAGAAGCAAGCATCTTTCAATTTCATGGCTGCAGTCACCATCTGCAGTGATTTTGGAGCCCAAATAAATAAAGTCTGTCACTGTTTCCACCGTTTCCCCATCTATTTGCCATGAAGTGATGGGACCAGATGCCATGATCTTAGTTTTCTGAATGTTGAGTTTTAAGCCAACTTTTTCACTCTCCTCTTTCACTTTGATTAAGAGGCTGTTTAGTTCTTCGTTTTCTGCCATAGGGTGGTGTCTGCTACATAACTGAGGTTATTGATATTTCTCTCAGCAATCTTGACTCCAACTTGTTCTTTGTCCAGCCCAGTGTTTCTCATGCATGAGAAACATGTTATATGTTTCTTATATGTTTCTGCATATAAGTTAAATAAGCAGGGTGACAATATACAGCCTTGACGTACTACTTTCCCTATGTGGAACCAGTCTGTTGTTCCATGTCCAGTTCTAACTGTTGCTTCCTGACCTGCATACAGATTTCTCAAAAGGCAGATCAGGTGGTCTGGTATTCCCATCTCTTTCAGAATTTTCCACAGTTTGTTGTGATCCACACAGTCAAAGGCTTTGGCATAGTCAATAAAGCTGAAAATAGATGTTTTCCTGGAACTCTCTTGCTTTTTCGATGATCCAATGGATGTTGGCAATTTGATCTCTGGTTCCTCTGCCTTTTCTAAATCCAGCTTAAACATCTGGAAGTTCATGGTTCACGTATTGCTGAAGCCTGGCTTGGAGAATTTTGAGCATTACTTTACTAGCGTGTGAGATGAGTGCAATTATGCAGTTGTTTGAGCATTCTTTGGGATTGCCTCTCTTTGGAATTGGAATGAAAACTGACCTTTTCCAGTCCTGTGGCCGCTGCTGAGTTTTCCAAATTTGCTGGCATAGAGTGCAGCACATTCACAGCATCATCTTTTAGGATTTGAAATAGCTCAACTGAAATTCCATCACCTCCACTAGCTTTGTTCTTAGTGATGCTTCCTAAAGCCCACTTGACTTTGCATTCCAGGATGTCTGGCTCTAGGTAAGTGATCATACCATCATGATTATCTGGGTCATGAAGATCTTTTTTGTATAGTTCTTCTGTGTATTCTTGCCACCTCTTCTTAATATTTTCTGCTTCTGTTAGGTCCATATCATTTCTGTCCTTTCTTGAGCCCATCTTTGCATGAAATGTTCCCTTTGTATCTCTAATTTTCTTGAAGAGATCTCTGGTCTTTTCCATTCTATTGTTTTCCACTATTTCTTTGCATTGATCACTGAGGAAGGCTTTCTTATTTCTCCTTGCAATTCTTTGGAACTCTGCATTCAAATGGGAATATCTTTCCTTTTCTCCTTTGTTTTTTTGCTTCTCTTCTTTTCACAGCTATTTGTAAGGCCTCCTCAGACAGCCATTTTGCTTTTGAATTTCTTTTTCTTGGGGATGGTCTTGATTCCTGTCTCCTGTACAATGTCACAAACCTCCGTCCATAGTTCTTCAGGCACTCTATCAGATCTAATCCCTTGAATCTATTTGTCACTTCCACTGTATAATCATAAGGGATTTGATTTAGGTCATACCTAAATGGTCTAGTGGTTTTCCCTACTTTCTTCGATTTAACTCTGAATTTGGCAATAAGGAGTTCATGATCTGAGCCACAGTCAGCTCCCGGTCTTATTTTAGCTGACTGTATAGAGCTTCTCCATCTTTGGCTGCAAAGAATATAATCAATCTGATATCGGTATTTATTGACCATCTGGTGATGTCCATGTGTAGAGTCTTTTCTTGGTTGTTGGAAGAGGGTGTTTGCTCTGACCAGTGCATTCTCTTGGCAAATGTCTGGTAGCCTTTTCCCTGATTCATTCTATACTGCAAAGCCAAATCTGCCTGTTACTCCAAATGTTTCTTGATTTCTTACTTTTGCATTCCAGTCCCCTATGATGAAAAGGACATCTTTTTTGGGTGTTAGTTCTAGAAGGTCTTATAGGTCTTCATAGAACCGTTCAACTTCAGCTTCTTTAGCATTACTGGTCGGGGCATAGACTCTATATCCCTACATAAGAACTTTTGTTTTTCTTTTCTTAAGAAAACATCTGCATAGTATTCCAGTGCATGAATATACCAAGTTTTATCTTTTTCAAATAAAAAAATTTTTTATTTATTTGGCTGTGCCAGGCCTTAGTTGCAGCACACAGGATCTTAGTTGCAGCACGTGGAATCAAATTCCTTGAGCAGAGATCAAACCTGGGCCCCCCTGCATTGGAAGTGCAGACTCTTAGCCACTGGACCATCAGGGAAGTCCCCCCAAGATTTTAAATCAATGTACATTTAACTCATTTCCAATACTGGCTATTATAAGTAATGCTATAGTTAATAATTTTGTATATGTGTGTATACTCACACATATACAAAATTATTAAGTAGGATAATTTCCTAAAAGTTGAAATTGAGAAATCACTTTCTCGAAGAGTATGTGTATTTTTTAAATTGCTTTAATTGATGGATAACGTACTGGCAATAAACTTAACAGTTGTTAAGTACAGAGCTTAATCAGTTCTTACATACAATGTACATTGTCAGCATCCTAGAAGCCTCCATCTTGACCCCTCCTAGTCAATGTCTGGCCCCCCAAGGGTAACTACCATTATAACTTCTATAATCATATATTAATTTCACCTGTTCTTGACCTTCATATTAATAAAATTATATGGTATGAGGTCTTTTGTGACTGCCTTCTTTTAACTCAACACTATTTAACTCAAGTATGTCTGATTCATCCATGTTGTGGCATGTATAGTTTCTTGTTTTTCATTGTACATGTCTTTTGATGGAACTTGTCCCCATTTGTCTTGAGTGGAACTTCTGACTCATAGGGTAGCCCTATGCCTGGTCAAAGAGAAGGCCTATATTTAGGTTCAGTGGATACAGTCCGAGTTTTCCAAAGTGGTTCTATCACTTAGAGTTCTGTTGAAAATGCATGAGTGTTCTAGCAGCTCCATAACTCACCAGTACTTGGTAATTTCCATCTTTTTACATTTTAGCACTTATGGTGGATGTGAGAAAGTATTTCTTTATTGCATGGCTCTAATATCATTTACTTCTGTTCCCATCCAGGGAAAAAGAAATATAACGAATCTAGGGAACCAAACACCTGCATGAATGAATCGGTGATTAAAGAATTGTTTATTGAATTTACATCTCCAAAAACCTTATTGATTAAATTCAAACGCACAGACAGAATTTGGAGTTTTAAAGGGATAGTGCTAAGCCTTTTGTTATTAAGACAGTATACATCTTTCATAATATTTTGATGTTAAATGTATTATTTTTTAAATCTAGTGTAAAGATGGTGGATATTTTTCGATGGTTATGAGGATTCCATTTTGGTGAAAAAATATAAGAAAAGTTTATCAGCTATTTTTTATATACCTCTGTGTTTGAAACTTAGTTATTTAAAACATATGTCTGTAAAGTCTATGCTCAGCTAAAAAAAAAAACAGTATTTTTTTCTGATTTTAATTTTGCATTTCTCTGATGATTCATAAATAGTGTTGACCACTTTTCCCTGTGCTTTGACCAATTGGATATTTTCTCTTGTGAAGTACTTATTTAAGATATTGGTCCATTTTGGTTGGGTTGATTGGTCTTTCTTATTGATTTGTCAGAGAGCTTTATATATTCTGAATACAAATCCTTTGTCAGATATATGTATTATAAACATGTTCTACCAATCTTTGACTTGCCTTTCATTCTGTTAATGTTTTCTTGGTTTTTGTTGTTGTTGCTTTTGCTTTTTTTTTGATGGAAAGAAATCATTAATTTTAACAAAGTCCAAATTTCAGTCTGTTCTTCTGTGGTTAGTGTTTTTTGCATGTGTCTTGTAAAGACAAAGTTGTAACCTCTTTCTGTTGGTTGTGCTGTTTCTCTAGCTAACGTAGCCCAGTCCCAATGACTTCTGGGTGGTAGGTCTGTATACGCTGACTCTTAGGAAGTATGGGTGGGAATTCTTGAAACAGTGGGGTAGCCTGCCCACTGCCAATTTTTTCATATAGGAGATCTGACTTGAATTTCATTTGAATCATCCTTATCCCTTCAATGATTAACAATATTGTTTCTGGAGTCACACTGATACAGGTTTGAATTCCAGATTATTACCAACTCCTTGCATGACTTCAGGAAAATTACTAAACCTCTCTGAATCTCAGGGTCACCATCTGTTAAATGGGGTATGTGTTCATCAGATTTCATTAGGTAAGGCTGTGTAAGAAACCATTTCATACAGTATACTAACACATATATATGGAATTTAGAAAGATGGTAATGATAACCCTATATGCAAAACAGAAAAAGAGACACAGATGTACAGAGCAGACTTTTGGACTCTGTGGGAGAAGGCGAGGGTGGGATGTTTCAAGAGAACAGCATCGAAACAGGTATATTATCTAGGGTGAAACAGATCAACAGCCTAGGTTGGATGCATGAGACAAATGCTCAGGCCTGGTGCACTGGGAAGACCCAGAGGGATCGGGTAGAGAGGGAGGTGGGAGGGGGGATCGGGATGGGGAATACATGTAAATCCATGGCTGATTCATGTCAATGTATGACAAAAACCACTACAATACTGTAAAGTAATTAGCCTCCAACTAATAAAAATAAATGAAAAAAAAAAAGATGTATCTTAGAAAAGATCAGCAAGAAAATATGATAATCTCAAATGAAGAGTCAGAAGTTTTAGATACACAGAAATAACTGAATTTAGAGCTGATAACTAATCAAGAAGGCATTTGGTGAATGCTTTTTGTATAAACTTTATATATACGGAAGGTCATGTGTATGTAAACAATAAATTGTGAATAACTGCTAAAAAAATAAAAAATAAATAAATAAAATATGAAGTGTCCAAAAAAAAAAAAAAACCATTTCAAATCTTTAAAAGCCAAGTTTTCTTTTTTTGCTCATGTGACTCATTGGGCTTCACATGTCTTTCCTTCCAGAACCCAGGCTGAGGGAGCAGCTCCATCTGGGACAGGGCGTACTCATGAGAGAAGAAAAAGATCAAGAGTATTAGCAGAAATACATAATGGCTCCTAACACAACTGCTCGGAAGTGGTGAAAGATACTTTTAGTCACATTCTATTGGCCAAAGCAAGTCACATGATCAAGCCTGACATTAGTAAGGCCGGAAAGGACATTCTTCCTAAGGATGCATTGAAGCCACATAGCAACAGGTGATGATGTATAATCCTTGTTGACCTGAAACTAGACTACCAGGTATTTCTCCAGCAAAGATGGGTTTATTTGGGATCCATAGAGGATTACAATGTGGGGTCTACAACCATGGTGAGCCACTTGCAAGTCCCCAAGGGAAGGAGAATACTTTTGTAGAAAAGGAAAGAAAAGTTGGAGGGCTATAGTAAACAAACACCTTTTCATTGGCTGACTTGTTGTCAGGACAGAAAAGGGATCTTTCTATTTGTTGTTAGGCTGTGCTAGGTCATGGTTTGGGAGAGCTCCCCCTCTGGTCTCCCAACTCTATTTAATTCAGGTTTCTGTTTCTCTTAATTTTTTACATCCTTAACAAGCTTTTGTTTCTTAATTTTTTACATCCTTAACACCCACTTAAAAGCTGGGAAAAACAATGCCACCTCAGTTCAGTTCAGTCGCTCAGTTGTGTTCGACTCTTTGCAACCCCATGGACTGCAGCACTCCAGGTTTCCCTGTCCATCACCAACTCCTTGAGCTTTCTCAGACTCATGTCCATCGAGTCGGTGATGCCATCCAAACATCTCATTCTCTGTCAACCCCTTCTCCTCATTCATTCAGCCTTCCCAGCATCAGGGTCTTCTCCAATGAGCCGGCTCTTTGCATCAGGTAGCTTTGACTAGACGGACCTTTGTCAGTAAAGTAATGTCCCTGCTTTTTAATATGCTGTCTAAGCTTGTCATAGCTTTACTTCCAAGGAGCAAGCTTCTTTTAATTTCATGGTTGAAGTCACCTACCACAGAATAATAACAATTCCTTTCTTATGGCAGCTGTGAAAATGAAACGAGGTGAAGCACGTCCAATGCTTAACAGAGTACACTGTTATGAGGGCACGATAACTTAATGAGGTCATGCTCAGTCACTCAGCATGTCCGACTCTTTGCAACCCTATGGACCCTATGTAGCCTGTTGGGTTACTGTGTCCATGGGGCTTTCCCAGCAAGAATACTGAAGTGGGTAAAAATACATTTTTGTTTAGTTGCTAAGTTGTGTCCAACTCTTCCAGATCCCACAAACTGTAGCCTGCCAGGCTCCTCTTTCCATGGGATTTCCCAGATAAGTATACTGAAGTGGGTTGCCGTTTCCTTCTCCAGGGGATCTTGACAACCCAGGGATTGAACCCAAGTACTTTGCTGGCAACAATATAGTCAAACTATGGTTTTGTCAGCCCTCATGTACAGATGTGAGAATTGGACCATAAAGAAGACTGAACACTGAAAACTGATGCTTTCAAATTGTGGTGCTGGAGAAGACTCTTGAGAGTCCCTCGGACTGCAAGGAGATCAAACCAGTCAGCCCGAAAGGAAATAAACCCTGAATATTCATTGGAAAGACTGATGCTGAAGCTCCACTATTTTGGCCAGTTGATGCAAAGTGTGAACTCACTGGAAAAGACCCTGATGCTGGGAGAGACTGAAGGCAAATGGAGAAGGCAGCAGCAGAGGATGAGATGGGTAGACAGCATCACCAACTCAATAGATATGAATTTGAGCGAACTCCAGGAGACAGAGAGGGACAGAGGAGCCAGGGATGCTGCAGTCCATGGGGTTGCAAAGAGTCAGGCACAACTTAGCGAATGAACAACAATAAGCTTAATAAGGGCACAATTACAGACTATTATTATTATTTCCT
Organism: Dama dama; assembly: GCF_033118175.1. Taxonomy (NCBI): domain Eukaryota; kingdom Metazoa; phylum Chordata; class Mammalia; order Artiodactyla; family Cervidae; genus Dama; species Dama dama. The sequence goes on from NC_083693.1 coordinate 64,751,535, forward strand.
TATGCTGAAAATTTTCTGTTTACTGGACTGGACTAATCCTGACTTGACAAGAAGAAAAGAAGGAGCTATAATTACTCCCAATATTTAATTCGGAGACAATAAAACACTGAGTCTAAGGGCACAGGCTTTGTAATAATGTGGGCTCCATAATACCGGGCACATGATCTTAGACAAGTTATTTAACCTCTAGGGTCCTTTGGACTATGTTACAGACTTGTCATTAGGGCCAAATTAGCCAAATCCTAAATGGCAACCTGCGGGGAGCCGGCCTGACTGCTCAGGCCCCTTCTCGGCCCTGAGAGAGATCAAAAGGTCCCTCTCTGTCCCGCCACCCCTGATTTGTTAAAGTGCAAATTGGCCTTTCTCACCTCCCTCAAGGAAATCGCTGCAGCCACCATTTGCCCATTTTCCTGACTCTGATAAGATTATCGGGCTCCTGTGAATGGCTTATGTCTAGGTAGTCTTTACCTGATTGTAAGAACCTGGTGCTTGCGTCCTCGACCTGTTCATCTAGCCGGCAGGCCCGGCAGCAACCCACTCCAGTATTCTTGCCTGGAAAATCCTATGGACGGAGAAGCCTGATAGGCTACAGTCCATGGGGTCGCAAAGAGTCGGACAAGACTGAGCGAATTCACTTCACTTCATGTACAAAGTGACTTCCCTGGTGGTTCAGACGGTAAAACGTCTGCTTACAATGCGGGAGACCAACGTTCGATCCCTGGGTCGGGAAGATCCCCTGGAGAAGGAAATGGCAACCCACTCCAGTATTCTTGCCTGGAAAATCCCATAGACGGAGGAGCCGGAGAGGCTACATACAGTCCACGGGGTGGCAAAGAGTCGGACACGACTGAGCGACTTCACTTTCTTTATGTACAAAGTAAGTGTTGAGTATTTGTTGAATTACTAAATGTGGATTTTAGACTTAATTCAAATATTCAGTGAACAGCTTGCATAAGATAACTACAATACACCTGTATAAAAAGTCCTTTACTGGCCATTTCTATCTTTTGGGTCTCAGCTCAAATGTTTCCTCCTCAGAGAAAGACCGTTCCTGACCACATCATTTAAAGTGCTTCTCCCACCTCCAGTCACTTATCATCTTGTCTTTACAGCTCTGATAAAGCTCTGAAACTGTCTTATCCATCGGCTGGTTTACCTAATAAGTCTCTGCCACTAGAAAGTAAACTGCCTAAAAACAGAGATATTTTCTTTACTCCCACCTCCTGCCGCAGGTCTCAACACTGTCTTTCGTAAATCTAGGCGGACCGAGGAAGAACCGGTAAAAGTAAACGGCAGCAGACACCGGCGTCTCAGTCCTCTTAACTCCTTCCAGGCGGAGGAGGACCGCCCCTGCCATCAAAGAGGCCCGCAGAAGGGACCGCCCCCTTATGGGCGTGGCCTCCAATGTTGTGTCGGCCGCGTGCGGGCCGTGTTCCCAGGGAGGCTAGCAACGTCACACGCACGCAGGCCCTGCCCCTTTCCTTTCTCGCCACAGGCGGAGAAAGGGCGTGGCCAGGCGCGAGGACCCCGCAGACGGCGGCGCTGCCGCCTGAGTCGCCTCCAGGTGGCTGCTCTAGGTTCCTGGCCGCTCAGGCAGCTCGGAAGGCACTCTGTTTTGGGGTCCTCGCTGCTCTTCCACGTCTCCCGGAAGAGTAGCTGGGCCGTGGCAGGTCGGGGACCGGGTCTGCTGAGCCTGAGCCCTCTCCCGGCCCGCTGCTGAGGAGGGGCGGCCCGGGAGGGTGATCAGGCTGCGGCTCAGCCGCTGCAGAGCCCTCAGGTGAGGCGGCCGCGGGGGCCGTACGGCCCGATGGGTTCCTTTGGGGCGTTAACGGCCTTAGAGGCGGGGGCGGCAGCCCCTTGACGGAGACCCTGGTCTCTCCGTCCAGCTAGGGGTTCGAGAAGAGGGAAGGGGAGCCCCCCTGGATCTCCGCGGACGTTGCTTGGTGCCCCTCCCTTTCCTGCCTCCGCGACCTCAGCCTGGTTTGGCCTGTCTTCCCCCTCCGGAGGCTCAACGAAGTGGGTGGGAAGCAAAGTTGGGGGTTCCGACAGCAGACTCAAGGGGACCGACCAGCTGACCCCCAGCCTCCCTTCCTCTGTGTTGACACCTGGCGGGCGGGCAGGCCCTGACCCCGCCGTCGGCCGACCGGTCCCCGTTCCACGCCCTCTCGCCCTGCTTCTTCACCTCGGTGTGGGCCATTTTATTTTCTGGGCAGAATGACTTCAGAATTCCACCTCGGAAGTCTCCTAGAGTTTTTCTCTTGTCCATGGAGGAACTGCCCGGGGCCCGTCTTAACATTTAATTGGGTACTCAGTCCTAAGGCACAGCCTTTTGTTTAAAAGTCCTTTAAAACTTTAAAATGGGAGGCAAGATGTAAGAACTTATTAAGTGTGTTTTGATCGCCTTATTAGGAGAGATTATTTGCCCCCTAGTTACCACCAGTGTTTACTTGGGAATAATACATACTTTATAGGGAGTTTTATATGTTCGGGAGCATGTCCCTTCCATTTTCATTTGATTTACATAAACTCTGTGAAATACATGGGCATATAATCATCCCGTTTTGTAAGAAACAGGTTTAGGGGGTGAGTTTCTTCTTCAGGTTATTCAGGTGCTGGGAGGCTAGATTGAGAAGGCAGGGGTTAAAAGTGGGTTTGGCTGACTTAGATTTGCCTGTCTGAGCTGCTGTCTAAACTCTGGAATCTTTATCTTCCGCTCCCCCCCCCCCCACCTTTTTTTTGTGGGAAAAAAAGGGGGGGGAGGATATTGCTACTTAACACAGAATGTGGTTGTGAAAGTTATGTGTGCTAAAGATAATGTTTGCAGGGCATCTAACAAAAATTAATTCCATTCAGCAGTATTTATGGTGCCTACGGTATGCTGAGAATTCACTGGTGAGCAAAAGACATGGCCTTTATCTACCCACTCTCTTCTTCTCCTTCCCCAAGAGGGAGAGACAGAGGGGGAAATACATATAAAACATGAAGGGCTGTTAGGGAAGAGAATGGTGTGTGTACAGACAATCATAGAACCTAATTTAGATGGGAAGAAAGAGCTGGTTTTGAAGCAGGTGACATTTGGGTGAAGACCAAGAACGAAAGAGTTAATTGTGAAAGAATGCCAGCACCTCAGGCGAAAGAAACAGTGTGCACATTCAAGAGGTGGTTGTTGACTTTTGTTATTTACTACTCTCCTATGTCATGGAAACTAGTTATTTCATTATTTTGATTGATTGCGGCACTGGATAAGTACCCAAGTATATATATCAAAATGAATGGCTATGCAACCATCTTGTTTTATTTGGAACTTAGCCTAATGTGCATATGGTAGGTACAGAAAATCCAAGTTATTGGAGGTGTGTTTTAAATGTGTATATGCACACCTAAATTATACATGATAGTGTTGTAATTTAACATTGAAGTAGCTTTTCTATTAATCAGAAGTTTCTTCAAGTTTTAGCACTTTACAACAAACTTCAGAAAATTATTTTTATTTAGTTGTCCTGGAATTTTGCCATATTATTTGACATTCAGTGGCTTTTTTACATTAAGATTTACACATTGTTGAAATAGGAATGATGGTAGTAGTGGTAGTTGTAATTATGGTAACAACAATTACTAAAATGAGTGCCTACTATGTGCTCGGCATTTTCAAAATGTTTTTTAGTGTATTGTTTCATCTGAAAACCAGCCAATAGTATAAAGTACACTTATCTCCCTCATTTTCTAGGTGAAGTGTTTCAGTTAAATAGTTTGCTCAAAGTTACGTAGTAAGAAGCAGGTTAGGCTTTCCAACCCAGGACGTTCTTGACTCCAGAGGCTGGTCTTAACCACTGTGCTCAGATGCTCAGCCGCACTGATCCTTTTACGTCCTTTTTACAGGTTCACCAACAGGATTATTCTGCTCCCATCATGTCCTGGTTTGCTGATCTAGCTGGAAAGGCAGAAGATCTTTTGAACAGAGTTGATCAAGGGGCTGCAACAGCTCTCAGTAGAAAAGAGAATACCAGCAACATCATTTATAGCAAAAATACTGACTATTCTGAACTTCACCAGCAAGATACGGACTTGACTTACCAGACGGGATCTAAAACTACTTACATTTCCTCAGCAGCTGATAACATTAGAAATCAAAAAGCCACCATCTTAGCTGGGACTGCAAATGTAAAAGTAGGATCTAGGACTTTGGGTGAGACCTCCCATCCTGTTGAAAATGCATCTGCTCCTAGGCCTTCATCCCAATTTGTTCGAAGAAAAAAGTCAGAACCTGATGATGAGCTGCTGTTCGATTTTCTTAATAGTTCCCAGAAGGAGCCTACCGGGAAAGTGGAGATCAAAAAAGAAAGGGCCAAAACCCCTGTCTTGCAGAGTTCTCGGACAACCAGCGTCAGTTCTGTGAACACCAGTGTAACCACCGTCAAAACTGTTGAAGAAAATCCTTCTGGGAGCCAAAGCCACGGTAGTTAATTAGGCCTCTGTTTGTTTTAGAGTTAACCAAACTGGATGTGTTATTATAGCCTAACATGTTCTGGTGGCATTTGTCATCATCTGGGAGGATGACAGGGGAGACACTTGTTACCCCCCTGTTGGTAGAAGGGCAGGCTCTCTGAAATGTGTGGCATGAACACGGGAGACAGCATGGAACACTGTTAGTCAATGTACGGTTATAGTAGGGACTTCTGAATGTTGTCTGTGGGTAACTTGACCCAGAAAATTTTGAAATCTGGAAGAAAACATAATTTTGGATTTGGAAATGTCTCCAATTCATTTCTCTTTGTCATTTGTGTTATGAAAATGACAGGAGGCTGTACTTCATTTACATTCTGGATTATGAGGGTTTTGGTGTGTTTTTCCCCCTGCCTTCCCTGAAAGTAAAGCATAAGAAACAGAACTTTGATCCAAGTTGGAGAGTTGAAGGCATTAACCTAGTAGTCAACTAAAAACTTAGAATTCTGGTTTTCAGTTGTTTCATCTGCTATGAAATTACCTCAAAATGTACACCTTCTCACCTGCAAAAATGATATTTACATGATGATTTGGCTAATTTGTATACCTAGAAGACATTTTAAAACAACAATGAACATGATAAATTCTTGTAGGGATTCTTTATGGAGCTGATAATTCATGGTAGCTTCTTGTGTTCTTAAATGTTAAAGCCTCTTACACAGTCTTGGGCTTCCCTTGTAGCTCAGTTGGTAAAGAACCTGCCTGCAATGCAGGAAATCTGGGTTTGATTCCTGGGTCGGGAAGATCTCTTGGAGAAGGAAATGGCAACCCACTCCAGTATTCTTGCCTGGAGAATCCCATGGACCGAGGAGCCTGGCAGTCTGCAGTCCATGGGGTCGCAAGAGTTGGATACAACTTTGTGCCTAAACCACCACCACACAGTCTTGGCTCTTAGTGAACAAAATTTTCTTGTATTTCAAGACAAAAAAGTGGTAAAGAGATGGGTTTTGGGCTTTCAAGACAGACACATGCACTGGCAGTTGGTTTAAGTACAAGCAGTCCTAAATTTCTTCTCAACTATTTTTTGATTAATTTTACAAATGCTTATTGAGACTCTAATGGGCCAGGATACAGAATTGAATGGGTTATAGTTTATTAGATGAGATACACATGTACACAGATAATCTACATGTAGTGTAGTAAATGCAGCAGTTGAGATATGGTCAGAGTATTGTGGAAGCATTGTCTTTTTTCTTATTGCTTCATAGACACTCTTTATATATGAAGGTATACGACAGTTCTTTCTTCTCCTCCAGTTTTATCATATGTTTTTCCTCTTTCTATGTCTCGGTGAATAGAAGTTCTTGATATAGGCTATTCTTGGGACTTCTGTACTTCCATATGCGTCTTACAACTTGCCAAGTGCCACAGAAATTCTGTGGTCTTTTTATTGAGAGTCCATTGCTTCTATATAGATAGTTTGGTAAGAATCAGCATTTTTACAATGTAGAATCTTCTAACTTACTAACATGGTATAATTATTTTTTAGATGTCTTTGATTAAGGTTTTGTTTCTTCCATAAAGGTCTTGCATACTTTTTGTTAGTTTTATTCCTGAGTAGTTTATATTTTTTTGAAACTCTTATAAATAGTATGCTTTAAAATTTTTTACTTTCTGTTGGTTGCTATATATCGGTTTATGTAAATATGCACACATGCATGCACACATACACAGCAACCTAGACACCTCTTAGGCTTCATATTTTTCTGTACATTCATTTAAATTTTCAGCAACACAATAATATCTGTGGATAATGACTGTTTTCTGCTTAACCGTTTTATCTTTTTAAAAAATCTTTTTCTTGCCTTGTTACATTGATGAGTACTTGAAAACCAATTGTGTGTCTTGTTCCTTGTCTTAAAAAGAATGCTTTGACTGTTTCAGTTTGTGTTAGGTTTTTCTTAGGTACTTTTTATCAGGTTAAGGATGTCTCTGTATTTCTAGTTTGAGTTTTTATGTTGAATTTTAGCAGTTTTCCTATAAGTATTGAGATATCACGATCTTTTGCCTTAATACTGATACATGGTATACAAATCAGTTGATTTATTTTATTTAAACCTAAAACCAAACTTAACTTTCAGCAAATGTTTTGCTGAAACTCACTAGTGAAACCATTAGGGTCTGGGGTGTTCTTAGTGAAAGATTCAATTATTGATTCAAGTGATTTTCCATTTCTTTTTAAATCTGTTTTTGGTAAGTTACATTATTTTCCCCTAAGAATTTGTCTATTTCATATACTTTGTGGAGGATTATGTTTATTTAATTTTAGGAAAATAATGTGGTCACAGCTAAAATTTTAACACAGACACTAATCATTTATAGTAACCTTGCAGAAATCAAAGCTTGATCATAAATACTACCTGAAGAATACCAATATCTGGCACTGTGCTAAATGCTTATTTTTTTAAACAGTGCTAATGAAGTATAACTGATATACAATAAATAACACATTTTTAAAGTGTACAGTTTGATGGGTTTCAGCATCATGTACATTTAAAAATTTATTGACAATGTAGTTTATAGTGTTTCTCTCAGGAAATTGTTTTTGATCACGTCAAGCCTCTCTAGTATGTTTCTTTTCTATTTTGTTAATTTCTGGTCTTTATTATTAATTTCTGCTTTTTTAGGTTTATTTTGCTGTTTAATTGTTATGATGGGTGCATAACTTATTAATTCCTTTGTTTCATTTTTAATGTAAATATTTAAGGCTATAAATGTCCTTCTAAATACTGCTTTAGATAATATCTTATAGGCTTGGATATATACTTTATTTCCTTTTAAATCTTATAAAATTGAAAGTAATTTTTAAAACTCTCTCATTTTTTATTCATTAAAAATATCTTTATTTTGGAGATTTCAAATATATCAAAATAAAGATTGGTCATTTCCTTCCACCCCCATACAACCATTTATCCAGCGATGATAATCGATACCTTGTAGCCATTCTGGTTTAATTTATACCCTCTCATTTTCAATCTCTTTCTTTACCTCTACCCACCACAGAATTATTTTGAAGTAAATCACAGATCTCATATCATTTCTTCTATAAATATTTTATTAACTCAATATAAGTTTTAAAAACATTCACACCATTATCACCATAAAAATGGAATAATTCCTTGTATGTGTGTTAGTTGCTCAGTAGTGTCTGATTCTTTGCAACCCCATGAACTGTAGCCCACCAGGCTCCTCTGTCCATGGAATACTCCAGGCAAGAATACTGGAGTGGGTAGCCAGCCATTCTCTTCTTCAGGGGATCTTCCTGACCCAGGGAACTCCTGACCCAGGTCTCCTGCATTACAGGTGGATTCTTTATCATCTTAGCTACCAGGGAAGCCCCAATAATTCCTTGGTATCATCCTATATCTAGTCAGTATTCAAGTTTCCTTTGTCTCATCATTTTTACATATACTGGAATGTGCAAATCTTAGTTGTATTAATACAAACGGCTAAACGTATGGAACTCACACCTTTATTGTGATAAAGAACATTTCCTTTGCCGCAGAGAGTGCCTCATGTCCTTTTCTAGTTAATCTCCCCACCCATCCTGCAAGTACCCACTGTTACCATTTCTTTCACCTTAGATTACTTTTGCCTGATCTGAAATTTCATATGTTTGCTAGCAAAAAGTGAGATCATACAGTGTGAATACTTTCTTACCTGACTTCTTTTATTGAACATGTTAGTGAGATTCACTTATGTTATTGAATACATTAATATTTTTTTATTTTGTGGTATTTTACTGTAGTATGCATATACCACAATTTATCCACTCTTTTTTGGACATTGCGCTAGTTTCCAGTTTTTGGTTTTTGTTAATAAAGGTGGCTGTGAACATTTTTGTACTTCTCTTTGTGGGAAAATGCTTTCATTTCTCTTCAATAAATACTCAGGAGTGGAATTACTGGTTCAGGTGGTAGGTACATGTTTAATATAATAAGAAGCTGTGAGAACTTTTCCCATTTTCCCCAACAGTCAGTCTATGAGTTCCAGTTGGTCCATATCTTCACCACCATTTTGTGTTGTCTTTTTAATATTAGCCATCTGGCAGGTTCTTGTTGTGGTTTTAATTTGCATGTCCTTGATCACTAAAGATGTTGAGAAAATTTTTCATTTAGATATGGTTCATTTTTTAGTACATACTTAATTTTGGGGGAGCAAGTGAAAATTGTATTTGCATCATATTTAGTAACAAATTAGAAACAAGATAAATCCAAAGCATTGAGTATCTGAATTAACGAGTATATCTTTGGGTAAGGCGATATAGATTCCAGTTTGGTGTATAAGAGATTGTCCTGACCTGTTATTACTCACTGCCTTGAAACCCAGCTCTTCTTTTATGCCTTTCCATTATTTTTCAGTGTTGAAACTTCATCCTTGTTTCCAAAAATGATTCATAGACAAAAAGGAGACCAAAACCATTTTTACCTAAACCCCAGTACATAAATTATCTCTGCTTTTCCCTTTCCCAGAACTATATTCTTCTGTCTGTTCTTTATCACTATTCATTCATTGCATCCAGACTTTGAGGGTCCTTAGAAATCTAGAGACTCTATGTGTGAGAATGGAATTTCATCTGAGGGAAGTCTCTTTAAGAATTTAAGTTGAGTTTTAAGTGTTTTAGTGTAGCAGTTAACTTGAACCAGAAGACGTTCTACCACAGTAAGCTAGGAATGCATATGTAAGGAGTGTTCCAATGTTACAAAGATGTATTTGCTTTCTTGCAGCAGCCTCTCATGATTCAGATTCTGGCCATGAAGCCCACGAAGAATCTTCCAAGGAAAATGTATTATCAAATGCTGCCTGTACTGATCCTAACCCAGTGCCTAATGATGATGGCAAATCACATGAACTGTCTAACCTTCGCCTGGAGAACCAACTGTTAAGGAATGAAGTTCAGAATTTAAATCAAGAAATGGCCTCATTACTTCAAAGGTCCAAGGAAACTCAAGAAGGTAGAGCCTTACCTAAATTATACAGGGTTAGGAATGTAGCATTTCAAAAAATATACTAAAAACTTGGTTGCATTTAAACTGTTAGAAATATTCTGGATGAGACTTGTAGAATAGTATTTTCATGGAAATAGCCCAGATTTGGAAATGCTACTTGTTATCCACCTGAAACAGACCACTGGTTTATTTGGTCATCCTTTAGAAACCGTGAATAGGAAGATGTATTAAGTTAGAAACCGTGAATAGGAAGATGTATTAAGACTTGTTTAACTGACTTCAGAAGCTTCACTCTTTCCCAGACTAATTTAGGCATAGAAATATTTCCCAGAGACCCTGTACAGTTTGCTTCTGTATTTAAAACAAAGTGATTTTTTGCTGTCAGGCTTATAATTACAGATGGTGTATAGGGTATGGAGATCTATATTGCATTGCTCTTTCTGCCCCACCAGTTTTCTAGGTTCAAAGCACATTTTTTTTTTTCCCACAGTAATGGAAAGAAACAGATTCCTCTCCAGTGTTTATCTTTGGATTTTTTGTTTCTTTTGATCCTACTGGGGTATACATTGTCCACCCTTGATTTGGATTTGCATTCTTTCACATCTATAGCAGAACTCCCCAAATCCACCGACTTATAGTCTTGTGAGCTCTCTACTGTCTACTGTTTTGGCTTCCAAATGCTTTACAAAAAAAAAATTTCTAGAAAATCAGCTAACTTCATGCCCCTTTCCAACCAACTGTAGTATAAAGTATGAGTATTGGTCTTGAAAAATGGAGATCCCTCTTGGAGCAAAAAATTCAAATATATTTGTAAGCGCCTAATTTTGGCAATAGGTACTAAAGGGATTTAAGGGAGAATCTTTGTGTGCTCTGAGAAAGACAGTGTTTGCTTATATGGAGACATTTCCTTCTTTCTTTTCATTTCTTTTTTTTTAAATAGAATTAAACAAAGCAAGGGCAAGAGTCGAGAAGTGGAATGTTGACCATTCAAAGACTGATCGAATAACTCGAGAACTTCGAGCCCAAGTCGATGACCTGACTGAAGCAGTGGCTGCGAAGGACTCCCAGCTGGCTGTATTGAAAGTGAGACTCCAGGAGGCTGACCAGCTGCTGAATACCCGCACAGAAGCGCTGGAAGCCTTGCAGAGTGAAAAATCACGGTAGCTAATTCTATTAATAATGAAAAAATGAGCTGGAATATTTTTTTTTCATTTATTTTTATTAGTTGGAGGCCAATTACTTTACAATATTGTAGTGGGTTTTGTCTTACATTGACATGAATCAGCCATGGATTTACATGTATTCCCCATCCCGATCCCCGCTCCCACCTCCCTCTCTACCCAGTCCCTCTGGGTCTTCCCAGTGCACCAGGCCCGAGCACTTGTCTCATGCATCCAACCTGGGCTGGTGATCTGTTTCACTATAGATAATATACATATTTCGATGCTGGAATATTTATCAGTGCACATAATGATAAACATGGTAGTCATACCATCTTGTGAAATTTTCACTTTGGAAATTTGCAACAGGGGAAAATGTAGCTTTTGGTTAATGCTGGAAATGTGTGTGATTAAAAATGGATGTATTATTTGAATCTTGAGATGCACTGTTAGCAAATTCTGAATTTAAAAATATTTGAGGAGCAGTGTCATTAATCTTTTGACATACAATAACATGTGGTATGTGCTTGTATTTGGATGCCTAAAAATATAGATTACAGTCCATTGAAAGGGAAAAAGACTTCTCAAAGAATGCTTTAGTCAAAACCATCTTTTTATGTGTGCTAATTTGCTGATGCTCTAAAAATTATTCTACCTTTTCGCTTGTATATGTGGAAATACGTTATTTCAAGTGATGTATTTTCCTTTAGAATAATACAGGATCACAGTGAGGGTAGTAGCCTGCAGAATCAAGCTTTGCAAACTCTTCAGGAGAGACTGCATGAAGCGGATGCCACTCTGAAGAGAGAGCAGGAGAGCTACAAACAGATGCAGGTTAGAATGGGGATAGCGGGGCACTGTTTTCTTTTTTAATACTTATTTTTATTTACTTATTTATTTGGCTGCACTGGGTCTTAGTTGTGACATGTGAGATCTTTAGATGTGGCATGTGGGATCTAGTTCCATGACTGGGGATTGAACCTGGGCCCCCTGTATTGGGAGTATAGTCTTAGCTGATGGACCACCAGAGAACTCCCATGGCTATTTTATTATTTGAATGAGGAGGAATCACTTTATATCATTCATAGCACATGTACTATAATAAAATTCTGCAGTGTATTTCAGAAAATTTTGTTTCTGTGACAAAAACTAAGTATTTGGATATTTATCTTGATCCTTGCTACATGTATTTACTTTTATACGTTGAAAATGTAAAACACTACTTAGTATTCATTAGATGCATACATCTTTTAATTCAATTTGATTGTGCAACAAGCATTACCATTATTTGATTAAAAGCTAATTTGAGGAATCTCATTTATTCTTTTTATTTAAGCTTTTGCTGATTCCAAGTTAATCTGATTCTGTTATTGTAAGAGAAAATTGTATATCATATTTATTTAGAATTATACTCTTAAGTGAATTTTTGCATCTAGTTTAGTGATTTTTCAGCTCTGACTCAGACAGTAAAGAATTTGCCTGCAATGCAGGAGACCAAGGTTTGATCCCTGTGTTGGGAAGATCCCCTGGAGAAGGAAATGGCAACCCACTCCAGTATTTTTACCAGGAGAATCCCATGGACAGAGGAACCTGGCGGGCTATAGTCCATGGGGTTACAAAGAATCGGACATGACTGAGGGACTAACACACACACACACACACAGCTTTTGAAAATAAGGATAAAATATAAATAATTCTCAGAACTTAATTTAGGCTAGTAAAGAACAGACCTTGTATTCTTTAGAGTGTGCTTTTAAAGTTTCTTATGCTAAAAAAAATTACATTGAATAGTTGAGTAGATAGTTTGAAATAAAGGAAAAAACGTTAGCCATGATATTAGAGAAGATGTAGCTGTGTAGCTGTGTCTTCCATTTGTCTTCTAGTAGACTTTCTAGTTTTCTGTAGACCTTTATTCATTGATCAGTTAGTATCAGATCAGACCTGGTATCCAAGTGATCAGATTCACCTGAGAAACTGATTAAAAAACAGATTTCCAAGCCCAGTCTTAGAAATTTCAATTCAGTTGAGCCCAGGGAAGGCCTTGGTTGGCTGTATTTTTTTTTTTTGGCTGTATTTTTAACAGACTTCCTCATTGATTTTGATGCGTTGCCATGTTTGGGAACCACAACCCTAGAGTTCCGGTGCCTCACTTCCTAACAAATGAAGAACTTTTTTTTTTTTACCTCCCTGTTTCATGGGCTGAGCTAATAAATCCCATGAGATATCTAAATGGATGGTTGTAAACGCTCTCAAAGCAAAATGATAATAAGTATGATATAAAAATTTACCACAGAGTGAGTTTGCTACACGCCTTAATAAAATGGAAGTGGAACGTCAGAATTTGGCAGAAGCAGTTACGCTGGCAGAAAGAAAACACTCAGATGAGAAGAAGCGAGTGGATGAGCTACAGCAGCAAGTCAAAGTGCTGAAGTCCAACTTGGACTCCTCTAAGCAAGAATTAGCTGACTACAAACAAAAAGCTACTCGAATACTCCAGGTAAGCCTGAGATGCATGTCTCAGTTGACTGAGAGACTCCCGGAAGCTCTTTGTAGATCTGTGAGGTGCTTCGTCCCTTTTGACTGGGTTGGCTTACTTCAGTATCTTGTTCTTCTTAGAAATATTATAAAAAAGATGAAATGTTTCCAGTTTCCACCACTTTTTTTCCTTTTAAGAAAAAAATTCATCCTTCCACTACCTAGTTCAGGTCTTTAACCTGTCACCTTAATCACCATGATAATATCAATGTTTGTCTTTAAGAGTTGTTCTATTCTCCCCTGTTGATTCTCTTTTGAATTTTTCAGAGTGACTGGCCTAGGCCTCCTCCCCCTCTCAGATCTCCTCTCCCAACTTTCCACCTTCGCTTTAATTAATTCAAGACTGTAGTCATCTAATGTGGCTTTCAACTTCTCTTTCCTTTGCCTTTCGTATCCGAGGGAAGACATGTCCTTTCATTTGTTACCCGCCTTGGATAATTTTTTGCCTCTACGTTGATTCCTTCCACCTCATTTAAGCCCATTCTCCATTAAGTCTGTCCTGTGTCTTCCTCTGTGTCTTTGGCTCTGCTGCCTTCTTCTGGCTCCTCTTGCTCAAGAGCATGTGGTTACTTAGTGGAAGAAGAAAAACCAGATCTTGAAACCCTTACCTGTGGTGGAAGAAACATTGCTTTTGGCCCTTTTGATCACTTTGATCCATTTCTCTGTCCTCCTTTCATTTAATGCCAAACTTGTCAGAATTAGGGCTTCCCTGATGGCTCAGCTGGTAAAGAATTCACCTATAATGCAGGAGACCCCGGTTTGATTCCTGGGTCGGGAAGATCCACTGGAGAAGGGATAGGCTACCCACTCCAGTATTCTTGGGCTTCGCTGGTGACTCAGCTGGTATAGAATCTGCCTGCAATGTGGGAGACCTGGGTTCAATCCCTTGGTTGGGAACATCCCCTGGAGAAGGGAATAGCTACCCATTCCAGTATTCTGGCCTGGAGAATTCCATGGACTGTATTTGTATAGTCCATGGGGTCACAAAGAGTCGGACACAACTGAGTGACTTTCACTTTGTCAGGATTAGTGTTCTGTCTCCTCCATTTTAGAACTATTAACTTTAACTCCTTCATGTAATTTCTGTCCCCACTACATTTCTGAAATTGTCTTCTGAAAAGTCTTTAATGACCTAAATATTTTCTGTCCTCTTATTAGTTTCCATCCACTTTGATTTTGGTAGAATATTTTGACCCTGTGAACCCTGCTACCTTCTTGAAAGTTGCCTTGTAATTTTACTTGAACAGCCTCAGCTCTGTCTTCTCTTTACTGCTGTTTCTCTTGGGTGCTCTTCTTCTGTCCTCTTTTGTTTTTCTTTCTTTCTTTGCTGTTATTCTTTCTTACTTTGCTTTGTCAGATACTCTTGGTTCTGTCACTTGATGTGACTTCAGCCTGGCTCCAACCTTAACTTCCTACCTGGTTTCTAAATGCCTGCTGTGCTTCTCTTCTTGGGATATGGTATTGCAAACCCCAAATCAGCTTCCCCCTCATTCTCCTGTTTTGGTAAATAATATTGCTGTCTTCCTAGAAAATGAAGCTTGAAACCATAGTGTCATTTTGACTTTAGTCCCTGCCTGCTATTGGCTAGGAGCAGCTTTTTTTCTGCCTCTATGAAATATCATATCTGTCTCCTTCATACTCTTCTATGTAATTATTTGTGTTACATCAATATAATTTGTTAATTTATCTAAAAGGTCCTTCATTGAGCACCTAACTATTCACTTGCACTATGATAGGTGTTAAGGATACTGAGCTCAAAAGATGTGTCCTCTTTCTTAAGGGAGCATTCGATTTAGTGGGACAACACTGAGGCAATTGATATAATGAAATTATTGATGCAGCACTGTGGGAGCTTGAAGGAAGAAGCGCTTAACACCTGTCTGGAGATGTCAGGGATCACTGAAGATCTGTATGAAGAGGAACTTGAAGGACACGTAGGAGGACTTGTGATCGGGCAGAGATTTCAGATAGAACAGCCTATGCCAGAGTAAAGGGGGCCCAAGGGAAATAGTATATTTAAGGGTTTACACTTAGTTCTCTGTTGCTGGAGCAACAAGTATTAGAGATCAAGAGACAGGAGGGAAGACTCAAAGACAGCCAATGTCAGATTGTGGAAAACCTTGCATACCAAGCAGAGGAATTTTGATTTTATCCTGTAGGTGATGGTAGGGGGTGAGGTGTTAGAGAATTTGAGCAGCATGATCAGATTTGGCTGTAAGAACTATGGCAGCCATGAAGAGGTGAGTGGAAAGTTGACATCTAAGATGGCATCTAGGATGATTCCAGGTTTCTGGTTTGAGTGTTCCCCTGTACTATCAAAGGGAAAACAGGAAAGACAGCAGGTTAGGGTTGAAGATTATGATAAATTATGGTGAGTTTGCAAAGCTGATGTGACATTGAGGTGACAGTATCAGGAAGGCCACCAGAAATGCAGGTCTGAAGCTCAGTAATGAGATCTGCTTGTTAGCCACATGGAGGTATGGAGATACAGATCTAATCGTGTTTATTATAGAAAATTTGAAAAATGCAGAAAAGCTTGCAGACATCACCTGTAATTCTACCACATAAAAAGGAGAAACTGTTTTTGATGGAGGAGAGTTAATAGTAATATTTAAGGTGAAGGTACCAATGGTCCTTGCTGTTACTGGCCTTGGATTACAGCACATTTTCAACTAGTCTTCCCACCTCGAATCTCTTCTTCCAACTCATCCTTATGCTAGGCATCAACAAACTTTTTCTGTAAAGGGTGAAATAGTACATATTGTAGATTTTGAGGGCTGAATGTGGTTTCTGTCACATGTTCTTTGTCTTTACTTTTTTACAATCCTTTGAAAATGTAAAAGCCATTCTTAGCTTAGTGGGCTGTGCAAGAAAAGGCCACAGGCCAGACCTGGCCCATCAACCATAGTTGTGAACTATGGTTAAAGCACCGCCAGATGTACCCTCCTCAAACGCTTCTCCAGTCATAGCACTTCCTTATCCGCTTTCTGGCAATTGGTTTTAGCCTGTTATCTGAAGGCCCCCCAAAATTGGTCCTAACATGCTATCTGACTGCAACTCAGAATACATTCAGGCTCTCATGCTGTTCGATTTTTATGCTTTGTCCTCTGTTTTCTGTACACCTTCTAATATCTTAGCCTTTTTCCAGGACCAGTACAAGAACTATCTTTTGAGTAAAGCCTTCTCTTCCCCAGAAGTGGTTTTTCCTGGTCAGAACTCTGCAAGTAATCTTCCTCCATCCAGCCTTCTCTCAGCTTGTGTTTACTGCCTTCTGTTGGATATTTGCCACGTCTCTTTTACTGTTAAGGCAGGGGGTGCTATCTGGAGTGAGAGACACTGTTTTTATTACACAGGACACTTACATAGTGCCAAACCCCCCGTAGGTGCTCCTTGAATATTCGTTGAGTGGAATATGATGGGAGGGAAAAAAGCATAAAAAAGAATGAAGAGAAAGTTTGAGAATACTCTTGTTAATAAGTTTTCAACAGTGACATGGTCCTGGGGATTACAGTCCAAGAACACTATACAGCAGGGCTCTGTTTCATTTTTACCCCTATGGATTTAACATTCTGTGGACTCTCTGATGGAGAATATAATTTAAATATTCCCATTGTGGTTTAATTGGTGTGTGGTAGATGATATTCAGTGTACAAGCTAATCTCTGCCTTGCTTATTCTTTTTTTTTTTTTTTTTATGACAGTCTAAAGAAAAACTGATTAACAGCTTAAAGGAAGGATCTGGTTTTGAAGGCCTAGATAGCAGTACAGCTAACAGCGTCGAACTAGAGGAACTTCGGCACGAGAAGGAGACACAGAGGGAGGAAATACAGAAACTGATGGGTCAGATACATCAGCTGAGATCCGAGTTACAGGTAAGAGTCGTCACGGTGCAGCTTCACAGACAGCCGTTTACCCCCGGGTATTAGTAGTTTGAGAGGTGTCTGTATTTGGGGGGAAGGGTATTAGTAATGTGTGAAACTGCGGGGATATTAGTTACCAGATAGAAGTGGATCTAAAGCAGCAGGCTTCTTGGCCATTGATCGATTTACAGTTATAGGAATAAGAAACATAGGTAACCTGACTCATTCGTTCGACAAATACCAAGTATTTGCCATGTGCCATGCATCTTCTAGGCTTAGAGTTACACAGGGACCCAGACAGAATGTTTATTTTATGGATCTAACATCCTAGTGGTTAAAAACAATTAGATTTGGGTTTACTTCTAAAACAAGGATGCTTTCTAATATTAGAATGGGCTTAGGGATGATCTTTTATAGTTTCATACATTTTCTTATAATTTATTGTTTTGTGTAATTAATATATTCAATCTAAAGGTAAAATTGGGCCACTTATTTATCTTAAACAAGGGGTCTTTGACATAGGAGGGGCCTCTGAGGATGAGAAAGATAAAGTGTGGGATAATGAGCCTTCTGTTTTTTAAAAAAAGAAAAAAACTGTCTGCCAAGAATGTTTATCCATGCCTCAACTTAGGAAATGATTGATTTTTTAAGATGTACATGAACAACAGTGAAAAGTGCGGAAGTGGTAAGAATGGGCTGGCTTGTCTAGGGCATAAGCTTGACTGTCCGATCTAGATGCAGATCCTGTATCCCGGCTTTGGCGCTTAATAGATCTGTTACCTTGCAGCACCGCCACCTCTCACTGAGCCGTAGTTTTCGCCTCTGTAAGTTGAGAGCAAGGTTCTATAGGGAACCTACGTGTAAAGGGCCTTGCATTGTTCCTGACACATAACAGGCTCAGTAAATAGTAGCTGCTGCTATTTCAGAGTTTTTTTCTTATTATCCTTTAAATTTTAGGATTTTTTTCTCTATAAATAATTTTGAATTCCAAAGACTTCAGTCCCGTGAATTTGAAATTGAATAAACGCTAAACTTTTTGATATTTTCATATATATTTTTCATATATTCCATGTCTTTTTGGTGAGATGGAAAACATGATTTGTTTTAATATCTCATCCCTACCCCAGCATCACTGATGACATTGACACATCTCTACCCTTTCTCAAGAAGTTTATGAAGCTGATAATAAGGGCCTAATAATAAGTATTAGGTCTGGCAAAATGGAAGAATTGGTAGTAATTGTAGTAGCTGTCATTTGCTGAGCACTTAATGTGCCAGGCACTGCACTAAGCACTCGACATAGATCCTTTCATTTCTTCCCTCTTTTAACCCCTTGAAGGAGATGATGGATTCTCATTCTACAGTCTGAAGAAATCTAGGTGTGGAGAAGGAGAGTAACTTGCGGTGACTCGTAAGGTGGCAGAGCCAGGATTAGAACCCTGGTCTGTCTCATGCCAGACTCTGTACCCTTAACCACACTGCCCACCTCTTGAGAATTCGTCTGATTTAGTCAAATTGATGACAAAAATTAGTCTACTTTCTACTAACCCCGAAAATGGTAAGGAAAAATAATTTAACCTATTGCTGTTTCCTGCTGTGTCCACACAGTAGTGTGAAAGAGTATTTTACCTTGATTATCTGGGAGTATCATTAATCTATCAGTTCTTTTCAGATGATGTGTGAAGTGTGCAGAGTTTGTGGAGTTGAGCATATATACACAGTGTACCAAAAGATAAAAAGCAAAATTGAGATGCCAGTTTTTGTCTCATGTAGTACTATATGAACAGACTTAGGCTTACCTCATAGAGGGAAGATACAGAAACCTAAAGCAGGGTTCTTGCCACTAGTGGATTTCACAGATAGTCTAGAAGGTGGTTTTGTAATTTGAAGAAGTGAGAATAGTGACACCAAAGGAAGAAGTCAGAAAGAGAAATATGGGAAGGTGTGGAAGTAGAGAATAGTAATAGAGCTAAAAGGAAAAAAAGGAAAATAATATGCTAATCTCAGGTGATATGAGAAAAAAGTTATATTTTTACTGTCTGTTGATTTCTGATACCCACACATGTACAAAAACTAATTATAATCTACAGTTTTAGGGGACTAAGGCAGTGAAGTCCTTCTTGATGTTATATTTCTATTTCTCTTGAAATTGTTAGCTTTTGAACAGAGAGCGAAATCTCCCAGTGAGCTGCAGTCTGCTCATGCCCATTAAACCGAATGGTTTCTGCCGCAGCATCCTGTTCATTTCTCTCACCGTTTGCCGTGTTACATAATGAAGGGTCAGTTTATGTGCTCCTTCTAGGCTGTGTCTGTCTCGTTCACCTCTATCCCTCTAGCGCCTGCAGAGCCCCGTTCACAGCACATGATGACCACTCAGAAAATACTGAGCTGAACAGTTCATTATTGCTTTCACATGTAAGGTTCATCTTTTTAGGATATTGAGGCTCAGCAGGTGAGTGAAGCAGAATCAGCAAGAGAACAATTACAGGATCTGCAAGACCAAATAGCTGGGCAGAGAGCAGCTAAACAAGAGCTAGAGGCAGAACTGGACCGACAGAAGCAGGTACGGATTTTTGATTGAGGATTCCCAAGGAAGGCTGTTCACCAGCAGTCATATGAGGTGATTTCTAGTAAAGCAGCTTACTGAAATGCTTAGAGCTTGAGCTGAGGTCCCTCCGACCTTATTACTATCCCACCCTCCTCATTGTTTGTTTGTTTTAACAGATGAAATTTCGAGACATAGAATGACTTTGAGACTTGCCTAATATACAGCTAATTAGAGAATAGAATCCAGGATTCCTGTCCCAGAGTCCAAAATTCTTTCTACTGCTCTGTCTATATTTTATTGTATCTTCTTGTCAGAGTGTGTATGTTAGAACACTTAATGACATCAGTTGATTTTCATATTTTACCACATTTTACTTTCTAGAAGCAATAGTAAATTTTATTTACTAGAAATAGAAATATGACATTAGTGCCATTATAGACTGCTCTTTCTGTTTGAGAAAAAAATGCTTGTCACAGGCTGTTTTTACAAATCATGCTTAAAATTATATTTCATTATTCAATTAGCAGTTGTCTGCTCTCCAAGCCAAATTATATTACTTTAATGTACTTATATGATAGTTTCAGTATTAGCAGAGTTAAACATGTTTATAGCCACATTTTCACAATAAGAATCTAATATTCATAACATTTATAATTTACTGAGTAACATCATTATTATAGGTACTTAGTATACATTATCTTATTTCATCTTCACGATGAAATCACTGTGCTTTTCATTTTACAAAAGAGAAAGCTGTTTGTGTATTTCTCAGTGCATCACTTATAACATTTCTAGCTTTGCCTATTTATATTATTTTTAAATATTTTTTCATTAGGATTTATCATTTCTGAAACTGGTTCTATTCTTAAAGATGTGTTTGTTTTTATTATGAAAGTGATGGTTTCCTGAGTAGTAAGAGAAGAATTCACTGAGGAACAATCTGTAGGGTACATCATAGACCGTCTTAGATAATTTAGTTACAGGATTAGCTGTCCTTTCAGAAATTGCATTTTAATTTACTTAAGTCTATATTAAAAGGCAAGAATTTGGTGTTCTTGATGGTTAGTGAGATAACTTTCATTTTATTATGACCCATGGTTTTACCACTCCACTTCTAGTGTCCTTGTCTAAGATGAGGCAGTTAAGTAGAGGAAAGTGGAGCTGAATGTAGCTCTAGGCTGTTTATTTAGTAATCAGATGTTCTGGATGGGAAGTACTTAATCTTGGGATCAAATAGTCCTTAAAGTAATTTAAGTACTTGCAGCCTTAAATTTTGTGCTAGCCTAGAGCTTAAAAGAAACCAGCAAACCTTCTTATAAATTGCGGTTCCCCTACCTAAATACCGTCCTCATTTCTTCTTCTCACTTAGCGCAGTTTTTTCAACCTGTGCAGTGAGCAGGTTGAGTCCATATCACGTGTGCGTCTTCATTCAGCTCCCTTTGCGTTGTCTGCAGTTAACTGATGCTTCTGAAGGTGCCTAGTTAATGATTTACTCTTTCTTCCGTATCATCGCTTTACTCTTTAATTCTGACCTGACTCTTACTGATTGTGTCCATTGTACAGACTAGTTTGGTGCAGTTGTTAGTGAATTTGGAGGTATTTCTTTTTTTCCCTCTCTCGTTGTTTCATCAATGATGAAACAAAACAGTTGCAGGATACTGCCTAATAAAAATAAGCCCATGAAAAGCTGCTCAAAATCATCAGGGAAATGCAGATTGAAACCACAGTGTGATTGCACTACACGCCCCCATAATAGCCACCCTCACTGAGACTGGCAATACCTAATGTTGGAAAGGATGTGGGAGAACTGGAACTCTCTCATCGTCCTGTGGGAATGCAAAATGGTACAGGTATTTTGAAAACCATTCAGAAAATAGTTTGGCAGGTTTTCTTCCAATATGGTAGGCATTCACTTATCATATGATCAAGCAGCTCTGTCTCTACATAATCTACCCAAGAAAAAAGGAAACATATGACTAATAAAAATATGTGCTTAGTCTATCATATACAGATGGATACATCATGCTGAAGTGTTAGCTTTTCATCGTATCTCTTGAGATCTGTTCAGCATATAGGCAGCACATGGTGATGGAGTGCTTGCCTTGTGCCGGGCACTGTTCCAGGCGCTGGAGATGACATGGGAAGCACTGGTTTAGCTTTTGTTCATTTGTGCCTCACTGTGTAGGAATTCCGCTACATAGAAGAAGATCTGTATCGAACAAAGAACACGTTGCAAAGCAGGATTAAAGATCGAGAAGATGAAATTCAGAAACTCAGGAATCAGGTATGAAACAGTGTTCACAACTTGGGGAAAAGGTATCATTGTAAAACCTATGTTTTTTTAAGGATACATTAAGACTCCCCCCCACCCCCCACCTTTTCACCTGAGTCCTATTTTTGGAGTCATGATATGTTATTTTCAAACTGATACAGAATTTTCACCTAATGCCATTTGACTCTGCATTTGCTCTGTTCTTCGACTTGCTTCTTATACAAGTATATTGTAACCAGTCACCCAAGGAGCGATTAATTACTCTAGAGTTTCATATCTTCTAACCTCATCGGTGGTTTTGCTGATTGCCAGTATTATAATTGTGGTTTCCTGAAAAAATCCAGTGATAAATTTTCTTACTAACAGGTCTTTCATTAAAGTTACTGACTTTTTTTTTCAGCTGAAAATACAAAACATAAAAAATAACATGTGCCTCCCACTCACACGCACTTACACATATAAAACCAAAACAGAAGTTTCTCAAAACAATACCCTACGTGCTGTGCCCTCTATGTATTACTCTGGTCTATTGTTGTTTTTGTAAGTGGCGTCTGTGACCCACCAAACTGATTTCCTGACCCTCTGAATAAGTTAGAAAATCGCTTCTATAGATGGTGAAAAAATTGTGGAGTTTTGAGAAATCGCTGAGTGCCACGGATTCCCTGCAGGAATGTAGTAATGTGGTCTCTGTGGTGTTCTGTGCCTTTTGTTTGCTATAATAATTTTATGAACACCTTGCCTTTCAGCTTACCAATAAAACTTTAAGCAACAGCAGTCAGTCTGAGTTAGAAAACCGACTCCATCAGCTGACTGAGACTCTCATCCAGAAGCAGACCATGCTGGAGAGTCTCAGCACAGAGAAGAACTCTCTGGTCTTCCAGCTGGAGCGCCTCGAGCAGCAGATAAACTCTGCTGCCGGAAGCAGTAGTAACGGGTCTTCTATTAACATGGCTGGAGTTGACAGTGGAGAAGGTAAAAAAAAGGTGGGGGGCAGGGGGCGGGGAATCCCCAAGGAATATTTCATTGCTTTAATTTCCAACCTTGCTAATTTGAACGTGATCTGAAGAGTGACAGAAAGACATTTTTGTTTAAAAAGAAGCTTTGTCCAGCAGAACACCCACTTTTCTCCTGATGTGAGGCTTGGTCTGTATGCTGTTGGATATGATCATTGGAGAACTGGACAGCGGGCTGATTGATACCCCTCACTGGTTTGGAACCTGGAGAGGGAGGTCCAAGGACACTTCACAGGCTGTCGAGGGCAAATAGTTCACCCAAGAGGGGCTTTCAGGACTCTTAAAGTGAAAGCTGCTTTAAAACCGTAACTGTGAATATTAAAGTTAACATATAGTCAGTCACATGTGCTCTATAATTTAAGTAGAGAAGTATGTAGATTCTAAAAATACATGATCAAGAAGAATGTTGAAGCTTTTAGTATAAACTTCAGTCGAAGTGCCTACTCAGTATCAGGTGCTGTTGCAGAAATACAGTGGTCAGCAAAAGAGGCCGAAATCTCCGTCCTGTAGATCTTACATTCTGGTGTCATGGGGGACTACCGGGGAGGTGACATACAGTGAACAAGTTATGTGAGATGGTGATGCATGCTAAGACAGAAGTTAAACAGGAAAGATGTACAAGGTGCCAGGTGTAAGGACGGGCTAATAACTCAAGACCTCATCGAAAAGGTGGTGGCATTTTACTGAAGTCTCAAAGGAAGTAAGGTGGTAGACTATGAAGAAACCTGCAAGAAAAGTGTTCCAGGCAGAAAGAAGAGCAGGTGCAAAGGCCCTGAGGCAGCAGTATAACTGGCATGGTGCAGGGGGCAGGGCAACTGGGGTAGACTGAGTGAGGGGGCAGACCCTGGGAGGAGGCTGTTGAGGGCTGTGTCAGGACTTTCACTCTGAATGAAATAGGAAGCCATAGAAGGTCTGGAGAGGGGCGGCTAAGCTGGCCTATCTATGTCAACAAGATGTCTCCGGCTGCTGTGCCAAGAACAGACCGCAGAGAACGAAGCTCTGAGGCAGGGAGACCAGGGAGGGACCATGGTGTTAACCCATGTGAGAGGTTGGTGACTCAGACCAGAGTGGGGACGGTAGGCATGGTTCAGGATTTATGTGAAGAGAACAGATAGAATTGCTGGCAGATCAGATGTGGAGTTTGAGAGACAGAAGTCAAAGTGTTCGGAAAGATGGAGTATTTATGTACTTAGACGGGGAAAACTGCAGGAGGAGAAGGTTGGCAGCAAGGGCAGGAAGTCAGGATGATGGTTTGGGGCGTGCTAGGTAGAGGTGTCGACCAGACATCCACATGGAGATGGAACGGGTACTTGGACGAGTCTGGAGTTGGGGGTGGCCTGGGCTGGAGATAACAGATTTGGGAGTTACCAGCTTTGTAGAAAGAGTGTGCAGCCTCATTTTTGCTGGCCCAGGAAGAAAGTGTCCATTAATGCTACCTCTTGACAACACTTGGTAAACTCTAATTTTTTATAATTTCATGGGAAAATAATTTTCTTAGTTTTTAAATTTTGACTTTTGTGGGTATAGAAGTTTAAATATTTTAACTTATTAAAAAATGTTTTCATCTTTGGTTATATCGCTTAAAAGTTGGCCTTAAGAACTTCTTCCACATGTAATATAATGTATGAAAGGGAAAGTATTAGTCGCTCAGGCATATCCGACTCTTTGTGACCCCATGGACTGTAGCCCACCAGGCTCCTCTGTCCGTGGGATTTCTCAGGCAAGAATACTGGAGTGGGTTGCCATTTCCTCCTCCAGGGATCTTCCCAACTAGAGACTGAACCTGGGTCTCCCGCATTGCAGGCAGATTCTTGGCCATCTGAACCACCAGGGAAACCCGATATAATGTATGTTCAACTATAATTTTGTTAGAAAATTGATTTAGTGTCTGTACATTAATTATTTTCTTATTTAAACAGGCACACGTCTGCGAAACGTTCCTGTTCTTTTTAATGACACAGAAACTAATCTGGCAGGAATGTATGGGAAAGTCCGCAAAGCTGCTAGTTCAATTGACCAATTTAGGTAAGCCGTGCCAGTATCAGTGAGCAATGGACTGTATTTTTATAACATTTTCCAGTGGTTTCATAGTGAGTCCTGTCCAGCAGAGCTGATATAATTATTCATTTATTTACCTACTTACTTAACTTACTTCCATGGCACTTAGCTTGTGGGATTAGTTCCTGTGCCAGTGAACCCACACCTCCTGCAGTGGAAGCGTGGAGTCCTAACCACTGAGCTACTGGGGAATTCCCAAGCTGATGATTAAAGTGGTGATTACCTTACTCCTTTCATGATATTTCAGTGTCATGAAATTTCTTTAAGAAGTCTGCCAGTGCCTGTATTTTATTGAAGGTGATTAACCCTGGCCATTTCTCTCCTTTCTATAGTAAACTCTATTTAAAAATTCATTAAATTTCATTGAGAAAGCCTCTGTCATGTGAATACATCCATTTGAACATTCTATCTTCCTTATCATATGATTAGAGTAAAAGATGCTATATATACAAATGAATAGTACTGATTTTAATATATACTATATAAATGGTATAATTTATATATATATATATATATGTTATGTATATTTATAAAAAAAACTTTTTATACCAGCGGTCATCCACCTTATAAAGAAAATGTTTTGCCAGTGTATGTATATCACCTTGAGAAGGTTTATGTCTAAATAACCTAAACTCTCTGGCCTTTTAGTTTTTGTAATTAAACATAGTTTAAATGAATTGTTGCACAATAGAGCAATCTTTTCTTACCTTTTTGTGTCAGAATGGAGCTATGGTGTTAAAAATAAGGAGGATGATTTACTAATTTGAGTTCCTGAAGCTATGGGCTTTGGGTGCCATAGTTACTGTCTCCAAATTATTGAGCACATCTATGTCAACTATTGAGTAATTCAACATACATATTAATTTTTAGAGAATATATATGCAAGGCATTGTGCTAAGGATAATGAAAGAAGCAGAAGGTCTTGGAAGAAAGGTGTATTTGTACATGTATTTGTCTTAGGGAAAAAATGTTCCAAAAGGCATGAGTAGTAAGATCTGAACGTCATAATGCTTCCCACTCTTACTTGAAGTGTTTACCTGGATTTCTGTAATTTTGAACCTTTTAGAAGTATGTGTCCATGCAAAAGCTCACAGGTTAGCTATATAGAGGTTAATTCCAACTAGACTCTTTTTTCCTGTTCGTGTGTTCACACTTGCCTTTGGTTCCTAAAAGAAAAATGATTGCTAAAGGGACCAAGTTTGCCTTCTACAGGTGTAACTAGAGAAGTAATAAACAAAATAGATCTAGCACTTCCCTGGTGGCACAGTGCATAGCAATCCATCTACCAATGCAGAGGGCAAGGGTTCGATCCCTGGTCCAAAAAGATTCCACATGCGGTAGAGCAGCTAAGCCTGTGCGCCACAGGTGCCGAGCCCGTACGATGCAACTACTGAAGCCCGTGTGCTCACAGCCCATGCTCCGCAGCGAGAGAAGCCACTGTGATGAGCAGCCCTCGCAGTGCCACAGAGCGTAGCCCCCACTCGCCACGAGGAGTGCGAGGAAGCCTGCACAAGGCGACAGAGATCCAGCACAGCCAAATAGATAGATAATTAATTTAAAAATAATTTTTTAATGTTTTATTAAAAATAAATAGATCTAGACTATTCATATCGGAAAAAGAATGAAGAGAAGTAGCTTGTGCTAAAAGTGTAGCAATTGCCAAATAACGCTAAAAGTATTTGCTCACTACTGTGATATTTTATATGGTCATTACAAGTAATCATTTAACAGTCTACTATAAAACAACATGAATCTTTCTCTTATGGTGGCCACATAGTTTAAATGAGTGAAGTTTTAAAAACAAAGAACATGAGACATTATCACAGAAACACGTGTGTTGAGTGTAACTGTCTCCTCTCTCTCCACCTCCACCCCTTGCACAGCATCCGTCTGGGGATTTTCCTCCGAAGATACCCCATCGCACGAGTTTTTGTGATTATATATATGGTAAGTAAACTTGTTTGAGGAAACAGTGCTGCATTTGATTTTTAACTAGTTTTTTTCAGTCGCTCATCTTTTTGACTAAATGTTTAGCAGTCAGTTTTGAAAGAGTATAGAATTCATCCCTGATAACTTTTTTTTCTTAAAGTGTGCAAGTAAAGTCAATCATTCGTTATGTCTAAAAAATAAATTGCTCAAAAGCTTTTCCTATAATAAAACTGTAGGGCAGTTTAATAGTTACGTGTATTTCTAAGCCTCTCAAATGATAAAAATACAATACGAAACAATTGACTTCACTTTTATAAAAATACAATACAGAACAATTGACTTCATTTTTATCTTGAAGTAAAGTTTATTTCCATACGTTTTGCTTTATTTCCTAAAGGGATCTCAATGTATATTCTTTTAGATTTCTTAGCTCTAATAAAATGCTTATCATAGTTTGGGTTGCTATGTCTTTATCTTCTGTGAGCCTACTAACTGTTCTGAGTGGGGTTATCTATAAAAGCAGTTGAACTAAATTAAGACAGGCAGTTTTCTTGAGAAGAAATAAAAGCACACCTAGAAATTTCTCCCTGTGATCCACTAGAGGGAAGAGTTACTCCTTTAAATAAAAAGTTTTTAATTTGAGAGGGACGGGTAGTAGAGCAAAAGGAAAAAAAACTGAGTAACATCAGAAAGGATTCAGAATATGCCCACATCTGGGTCGGGAGATTATGAGGATCACAGGCACCCTCTGTGAGCATGAGATGCGATGTTGCACATCTGGCGCGCGAGGCGCTTTGTGATGGAACCTCCTCATGTCAGCACCACCGTGAGGGAGTTAGTGAAAATCTATCACTGCAGGTCCTATGCTGGACCCTAAGTCAGCCTCTGAAACCTGACACATTATTCTCATCTCCTCTTCACCAGATCATGGCTAAACCCCCTCTCAAAATGTCAACCATAACTCTGTTATAACAGAGACCCGTTCCAACCAACGTCATGTATATCTAACACTTTTAATCAGGCCATCTCCTCTGTATTTTAATCCCTTGATCGGTTAGTTATGTGTACATGCGCATGTAATGAATGTGTTCACGACTTTGCTCCTCTCAGCTGAAAATGCTGTAGCTGATATTGTTGCTCTTTATCACACTTCATTGTACTTATTAGCTCACTTGACTACATTTCTTCCTCGTTTCTCCAGTAAACATGTGCTGAGTGCCTGCAGGGTCGCAGACACAGGAACGGCAGGAACACAGAGGCACATGAGAGGCGGCTCCTGCCCTCAACACACTCAGTACGCTCGGTGGGCCTTTGGGGAGGGTTGATTTATTGGCTAATCCGTAGGTTGTTTTTTCTTTCTTTAGGCTTTGCTTCACCTCTGGGTTATGATTGTTCTGTTGACTTACACACCAGAAATGCACCACGACCAACCACGTGGCAGATGAACGGAGCCTGGTTGACTCAGTGATCCGTCATCTTTCTGCAGACTTGGGATCTGCGGAAGGGTCGCTTGCCTAAAATTCCTGAGAGGGGCGTGCAAGATTATTTTATCACTACAAGTGTTGAACTTTTTAAGTTATTGTACAAGTACTCTGCTACCCAAATTTTCCTCTGATTTCCTTTGAATGATAAGAGTTTCTGAAACAAAAATAACTTAACAAGCTCAGCTCTGCTTTTTCTGAAGTCAGCGGCACGGTGTATATATGTACACAAAGAGAGGCTGGGGTTGGACACCTCTGGACAGGCTTCCTGTATTTTAGGTGACACTCATTATGGGTTATAATCAGGGAAACTAATTGTATTTAGTGATATAAATAAAATGTTTTCTTTTTGATAATTCAGTCTGCCTTGTATTTTCATATATCTAACTTTGCAAATGTAGATTTACTTTTTACATGTTAAAGGCCTGATTGGTATAAATCTTTTTATAAATATGTGAATAAAATTGACTGTGCATTTTTCTTTTTCAAAATAATAGTTTTTCATCCCCATTGAACAAGACCTTTCCAGATGGGCGTTCATGAGTAGAGCCAGAAATCAGAGCCAGTGTCACTTGGAATTGCATTAGTGGTTTATACACTCTTTCCTCCCCATCCCCACCCTATGTGCTGTCTTCGTTTTATTTTTCTTTTTAAAAAGAAAATAGTTTCTTTTTAAACTTTTCTTTTCTTTTTTGCCAATCAACAGTGTGGTGACAGTTTCAGGGGTCAGCAGAGGGACCCATCCATATGTATATGTGTATCCATTCTTCCCCAAACCCCCTCCCATCCAGGCTGCCATACAGCATAAAGCAGTCCTGTGCTATTCAGTAGGACCTTGTTGGTTATCCATTTTAAATACAGCGGTATGTACATGTCATCCCAAACTCCCTAATCCCTAACTACCCCTTCCCCCTAGGCCCGCGCCACCTCCCCCCCACCGCCACCCCGCCACCGCCCCACCCCAGCAACCAGAAGTTCATTCTCAGGCTGTCTTCCTTTGATTCTTACTCACTCATCCATTGTCTTCCTCCACCCCTTTTCCTTTTCTCCATTCTCTACCTTGGTTTAGCTTGGGACATCCATCAAATTTGTTTTAACAGCACTGCATTTTTAAAATACTCCAGATAACTAATTATTCTTTAAAAAGGGACATTCTCTTTGCCTGAAGTCCAGTATAATATCTGTTTTGGCGTTCCTTTCTGTGTACATGTTTGAATCCTCATTTTGTCCACGCTAGGTACTGGTGGTCTCTCTTTGTATGTACGTAGCACATGGAGATCCTGGGCTGGGCATGGGTATAGTGTTTCCTATCAGGAATGTTATTGCCTTTGCAGAAGCCTGCCAGTGCCTAACCAAAAACCTGACCAATTCTGTTCTTAATGATATTGATACTATGACTTTAATTGTCCTATAAATTCTTCAAAGGTTTTGGTATACTAACTGTGTATATTTCTTATTTTTCATCAGAAAATGGAGTTTTAAAGGTCATGTTAGGTGTGTTCAGGCTTTTTTTCCCAACCATGAATAAAAAAAAGAGTTCCATGCCATCTAAAAGTGGATATGAGATTTTGGAGGGTGGGGTAGAGACGTGTTATTAAATCTGTATGTCCTGGTTCTTGGTCAGGTGTCATAGCCTATCAGTCTGAGCTGGAAAGTCAAGTCTGATGTCAGAGTACAGTTTAGACCTATTAATATCTTTTAAAGGTTTTTTGGTTTTTTTTTTCCTCTTCTAATTTGGAAACATTTCTGGAAAAAGATTAAAACCAGGTTGCATAGTTGAAATGGAAAACGGCACATGCTTCATCATCGTGCATGGCCAGACTTCCCGTCTCCGCATGTCCTCCTGGCTTTTGTTGGGGCAGCTCTAAATCTTTTGTTGAGTTTTTACACATTCTTGGCTTTGGAAATAGTTTGACAAAGTGTTTCCGAGATTATTTCTCTGCAGTTACTTAAATCTTTAATTGAGTTTCAGTTTCAGTATTCTTGACCACTAACACACTAGGGGATTTTTTAAAGTCTCCCATTCACTTATCCTCAGATAACACAAAACCTTCTTGACCTACTTAAAAGGATTGTGTGAAAGCTGAATTTTTTTGCCTTCTCAATGTACTGCTTTGTATTTATGGCTGTCAGTTGGAAAATAAGATTATTTTCTTATTGTAAGGAAATTTCCCTTTCTCTAGACTTTGTTCTTGCTAAAACCTACCATTTCTCTTGCTGCAGAACAAAAACTTCAAAGGAAAAGTATGGGTTTCATTAAAGTGTGGAATTAGGTCTACCTTGGTTAGGTTTATAGTCCCAATAAGAGAATAAAGTCTGGGGCTGGACAGTCTAGCCTTCATTTAGAAAGACTTACGTATAGTCAAAGCTATGATTTTTCCAGTACAAATGTGAAAGTTAGACCATAAAAAAAGCTGAGCGTTGAAGAACTGATGCTTTCAAATTGTGGTGCTGGAGAAGATTTTTGAGAGCCCCTTGGACTGCAAGAGACCAAACCAGTCCATCCTAAAGGAAATCAACCCTGAATATTCATTGGAAGGACTGATGCTGAAGCTGAAGCTCCAGTACATTGGCCACCTGATGCCAAGAGCTGGCTCATTGGAGAAGACCCTGATTCTGGGAAAGACTGAATGCAAAAGGAGAAGGGGACAGCAGAGGATGAGATGGTTGGATGGCATCACTGACTTAATGGAATGAGTTTGAGCAAACTCTGGGGGACAATGAAGGACAGGGATATCTGGTATGCTACAGTCCATGGGGTCACAAAGAGTCACAAAGAGTAGGAACGACTTAGCAACTGAACAACATACAACTCACCCTGGAGGGGAAAATCCAACCTACGTAATTATGCCTCGCTGGGCTCCAATTCTCTGCTGCAGGAAGACAGCTGTGTTGGAAAAGGCCCATATGGGCATCTGGGTCTGGGTGGAAGTAGAAGGACAGAACAGGTAAAGCCAAAGCAACTGATGGCCTGAAGCACTTCAGTTTGTGATTGGTCAGAAGAAAGAAATGACAGAGTAGTGTCTTAGTGGTTATTCTGAACACAACAAGGCTCGTATTCCTAGGAACTCTTTCCTGAGTGAGATGATGGATTGAATGCTTCTGAACTTCCACAGTTCTAACGTGGGGTCTGTCTTCAGACACAGACTCCAACACAAACACCTCAAAGTAAATGAAATGTTCTTTTTTGTACGAACACTTGTTTGTCAAGGGTGTTACATACAGAAACCTCATTTGTAAAAGATGTCTCAAAGGAAAAAAGTGGTGGTAAAATAATTTTAAGCCATACCAAGATAGGTCAAATTATGTGCCCCTTTTTGCTGGCCCCTTCTAGGAACTGGGAATAGAGTGGTGAACAAAAGTCCCTGCCCTCGTGGAGCTCACCTTTGGCGGGGGATGGTAAGACCACAAACATATGCATGACTTGTCTCTCAGAGTTAAATGCTGTGATTAAAAATAAAATGAGACAAAGGTATAGAGGGAGATGGGGAAGATAGGGGAAAGTCCTCCCTGCAGGAGTGACTCTGGTGCAGAGCTTGAAGAAGGTGACAGGCCATGCAAAGTGGAGCGGTTTAAGTGCAAAGCCCCTCCAAGAGGAACATGCTTGGTACAAGCAAGGAACAGAAGGGTCAGGAGGCCAGAGTGGCTGGAACACAGTGAGGGGATGAGGGTGGAGATGGGGAGGGGCAGGTCAGTGTGGGATAGAGACCTGTAGACCAACGTAAGGACTTTGAAATCCCATTTAAATTTCTCCTCAGTAGCCCCTCTGCCTCTGAAGTACCACCTTATTTAAACAGGGAAAGGCTTTACAAATCTTACGTTTTAGAAATCTACAGACTTACAGGGACTTCCCTGGTGGTCCAGAGGCTAGGACTCCATGCTCCCAATGCAGGGGGCTGGGTTCCATCCCTGGTCAGGGAGCTAGATCCTACATGCTGCAACTGAGTTCGCATGCCACAACTATTGCCCCCACGTGCCGCAACTAAGACCCAGTGCAGCCAAATAAGTAAATAAATATGTTAAAAAAAGAAATCTGCAGATCACAGTTGCTCCACATGAAAATGCTAAATTTGCCGAGGTGAGGACAGGCTGAACAGGAAGGGGTGATTTTCCTGAGCAGTTACAGAGAATACCAAGTCAAAGAATTGGTACTTTCCAACATAATTCCTTGGTCTCCACATTCATAATTAATGCTTCATCTTAGTTCAAGGACAAAGAAAAAAGTGAAATCCAAGAGCAGAGCCCTTCATGTCTGAAGGCAAATGTCTCCCATCCTTTGATCCACCAGCCTTAGCACAGCTTACTGTCTGGCATTCCACGCTCATGCTATCAGAGGTCATAAAATGACATTTCTGATCCTGTGAGGACAGAGATGTTATTATTTTGACCGCACCACATGCCTTGTGGGACCTTAGCTCTCCAACCACAGACTGAACCTGTGCGCTTGGTGGTGAAAGCATAGAATCCTAGCCACTGGACCACCAGGGAAGTCCCGAAGACATTATCTTTTTTATCCACTATTATATCCTTAAGGCCCAGAGCAGTGCCTGACACAGTTGCTCACTGAACTTCACTGACATTCAGGCGAAACACTAAACTAACATACGACTCCTTTAGAGCTCCATGGGCCTTCACTAGCATCTGCCCTGTTCATGCTGCATCTCTAGTTTCCAAAACTGAAGCAAAGAACAGAAACTAACCAGACAGGTACATTGCTAGAAGCGAGGATTTAGACTGGGCAGCTTGTCAGGGTTTTCACAAAGAAAGAAAAGCCATAAGAGTTTAAAATACAAAAGCAAAAGGTGACCAGCAGATATTGCTAATCCTAGATGTTCGTAGTCAAGACCTTTAATCATCAGGGAAAATTCAGTCATGCTTAGTGACTCTCCCCCGAAAAAACAGGCAAGGCTGTTTACAGTGGAGAAGACTTCTGACAGCAAGAAGATATTTAGATTCAATTTTTGAAAGTTCTGCCAAGCAACATGCAGATACCTTTAGGTGCTTTCCTAATGTCAAGTTTCCTCTCTACTCCGTTGGACCTCTCCTCTTTAGCCGATGAACTTCTTGCTTGGTGGCACTAGTTAAACTGAATTCACACAAAAATAAGATTGATGCATATAGACCTATCAACTACTAGCAATTTGCTTTAATTCACAAATGTAGCTTAAGTCAACTGAAATCAAGATTTAATTAAAACCTGGACTTCCCTGGTGGAACGGTAGGTGAGAATCCACCTGCCAATCCCAGGGACACAGGTTTGATCCCTGGTTTGGAAAGATCTCACTTGCTTCGAGCAACTAAGCCCATGCACCACAACTACTGAAGCCCAAGCACCGTCCAGCGCTACTAGAGAGTAGGCCCCGCTTGCCGCAACTAAAGCTCACGCAGCAGTGAAGACACTGCACAGCCAAAATAATAATAATAATAATAATTAGTTAATTCAAACATTAAATGTAATTGGGGCTAGAATATGCATATTCAACATGGGTTGGTATCATCTCCAAGGGGGTGAAAATTGATTCTTATATGGTTTTTACATATAAAGCTCAGATATACATGCAGGTTTTTTAAAAATCTTATTTCACTGATTCCTAAAATGTTGATGTTCACTCTTGCCATCTTCTGCTTGACCACATCCAATTTATCTTGATTCATGGACCCAATATTCCAAGGTTCCCATGCAATATTGTTCTTTATGGCATCGGATTTTACTTTCACCCCAAGACACATCCGCAACGCAGTGTCATTTCTGCTTTGACCCAGCCTCTTCATTTTTTCTGGAGCTATTTCTCTGCTCTTCCCCAGTAGCATTGGGAATATTAGACACCTGCTGACCCGGGGGACTCATCTTCCAGTGTCATATGTTTTTGCCTTTTCTGCTGTTCATAGGGTTCTCAAGGCAAGAATACTGGAGTGGTTTACCATTCCGTTCTCCAGGGGGCAACAAAGGATGAGATGGTTGGATGGCATCACTGAGTCAATGCACATGAGTTCGAGCAAACTCCAGGAGATAGTGAAGGACAGGGAAGCTTGGCGTGCTGCAGTCCACGGGGTCGCAAAGAGTCGGACACAACTTAGCGACTGAACAACATACATGCAGTATGTAACAGTATATCTGTGACATTAAGATTTTATTGGGGTGCAGAGTAATAATGAAAAAGAAAAGGTTGAGAAATTCTGGACAAGAAAGATAAAGTAACCTAGGTCCTGGCCTCGTGAAGCCTACATTCTAACTAAGGAAACTGTATTTTGAAGTCATGCATGATCTGCCTTCACTACCTCATGAACTGCAAGCCACCCCCCCACATCTTCTATGACCCTCCAGTCTTGTACTGTTCTAGTCTATTGCTGTTCCAATTATTCACCGCCTCTTCCTATGGGAAGATTTAATTTCCTGTCCAGTTAATGTCAGCCTTGGCCACATAACCGGACTTGCTTTCATTGCTGAAAGGTGAGTGGAAGGGACATGAGCCATTCCCAAGCTTTAAGTATCATCTTGTAGTTTTGCCCTCCAACTTGTTCCTCCACCATAAGCCCAACATATTCTAGTCAGGGGCTACTTCTTCAGTCTAGATCCTAGAATGAAGAGGACATGGAGCAGAGCCAAAACATGGCACGTGTCCACAATGGACATAGAGCTTGAACAAAAAGTACAACTTAGCTTTTGTGAGCCCCTGAGATTTTGGAGGTTGGTTGTTAACCTCATCATAATTCAGCAATAGATGGCTAATGGACCTACCAACATATCCTGCTCTAGCTTCACCTCCATGCCTCCTCTGTGCTTAGGACATTTCCCTTCTTGGTTCCTGGCCTCTCCAGCTGTCGGCTTACATGCCTCTTTCTCTATTAAGTCAGAGTTCCTCCCTTCCCCTCCCTACCAAAAAATTACCAGGCTGGGTGTCTCTAGTAGGCAGAATAATGCCCCCCTGTAAAGTACATCCATGTCTTCATTCCTGAAACATATAAATATGTTATGGCAAAAGGAACATTGCAGATGTGATTAAGGATTATAACAAAAGATTATCTTAAATTAATGAGCTATGCCCGGGTGTAAACATAAGGGTCCTTAAAAGATGGAAAAAGAAAGCATCAGAGTCAGAGATGTCATGTCAGAAGTAGAAGTCAGAAGGATTCAATTGCTGGCTTTGAAGATGGAGGAAGGGGCCATGAGTCAAGGAATGCAAGCAGTCTCTAGAAGCTAGAAAAGGCGAGGAAACAGATTCTTCCCTAGAGTCTCCACTAAAGAAGAAAGCCAAAACCTTGATTTTGACCCAGTGAGACCCACTTCAAACTTCTGACCTTGAAGACTATAAGAGAGTAAATTTGTGTTGCTTTGAGACACTAAGTTTCTAGTAATTTGTTATAGAAGCAATGGACTATAAGACAGAGTCCTTCCCTGGTAGTTCCCGAAGAATAATACTGATGTTGACTTGAACTGTCTCTTCACTTTCCATCACCCCATCATTCTGGAATGAACAAACAACCAGAACTAATGAGGAACAGTGATGGGTGGCAAAGAAGTACAAACCTAAGGCTAGACGTTCCTACTTTCTGGTTTGCTTGAATCAGCTGTACTGGGCAAGGCACTAAACGTTAATGATCCTCAGTGTCCTCATCTTTAAGAATGGAGAAGCTGAAGAGAAACACAAAGAATTTCCCCCAGGTAAAAGAGCATTTTCTAAGTTGAAAGTGTATCCAAATGTTCGTTTGTTTGGTTTTTTTAATCAGATGCTGTTTATTTTAAAGATGGATGGGACTGAGAAAATGGAAAACAGCCCTACTGACATCCACTCAGCCATGTTCCCAGCCAAACATGAACAATGCTCAGAACAAGACATTGGCAAAGTCACTCTTGTCAGCTCCCAAATTCCTAAACATCCCAACACGCTCTCTGACATACATTCCTCCTTTCTGAGCAACTGCTGCTGTTTCACCAATAACAACTCAAGCCCCATTAAATCTCCCTTTAGATGACAATCACTTAAGTACTCAGTCACCCAGTTGCCCCTGCTTCTTGACAGCATTCCACAAAGGGTGACCCACTCCAGTGTTCTGGCATGGAAAACTTCATGGACAGAGGAGGCTGGCAGGCCACAGCCCATGGGATTGCAAACAGTAGGGCACAACTAAGCACGCACACACACACACACACACACACACACACACACACCCGGAGGAGGCCCCTGATCTTTAACACATCCCTGAATCATCGGACACAAACCCTAGAAGAAGCCCCTGTCATCTCCCCTGCTGGGACACTCCTGAGGACACCATCTCCTCGGCTACAGCAAGCTTGGTAGACCTAACTTTGGGGGTCTGTGTTGTGTTTATATGTTTTGACTTCAGGTGTGGTCTTTGGTCCATTGGAAGCTCTTCACAATTAATTTTAAATTCACAGCAAGCAAACAGATTAGGGGACCCATCAAGGTCCTCCAATTAGCTACAAAAATGAGATCAAACTTGTCTTGTGTTTGTTTTCATATAACCATGGGCTTGGGCTATTTGATTACTGAACATGTCAACTCACCAAATCTGTCTGGCACCCAGGCTCCTATTTCTCATTGTGGCTAGAACCTTCCAGTAGCTTTTAGTCGCTGGAGAAAAACTGCCATATTTTTTCAAATAACGCTTAGTCCTGGGCCAAAGCCAGATATTCTGATGAGAGTTAATTGTTCTTTATCAAAGTGAGAGGAAGCAGGTGTGTGTTCCCTGCTGCCATCTGATTTCTTCCGTTGAGATCTAGAAGCAGACACTCCATCAGCTGCCCCAGCAGGAAATTACCCTTCTGTAGAAGGTAAACAAGAGGGTTTGCTTTATTTTTAGCCAGAATATTGGACCTAAAACACATTTCCAATCGCTTGTTTTTTAAAAATTTGATTATTAGAGTAATATTCCTGTTGTGAAAAGTACAGAAAAGTGTAAAGAGAGTATCATTTATCCATAGACCCACCACCCTAAACAAGTAAGTCTTCACATTTGGGCCTGTTTCCTTCCAGTCTTTTTTTTTTTTTCATTGTGTATGTGTGTGTACATTGAGTGGTCCAGAAGTGGAGAAGAAATAGCTTATAGTGGAATTTACACCGTATATACAATTTTTTGTTTTAATTGTATTTCTAAAATATGTACTACATGCTCATTATAAAACTTATAAGCGTGTGTGTGTGTGTGTGTGTTGCACAGTCATGTCCAACTCTTTGCAACCCCATGGACTGTAGCCCACCAAACAACTCTGTCCACGAGATTTCCCAGGCAAGAATACTGGTGTGGGTGGCCATTCCCTTCTCCAGGGGATCTTCCAGACCCAGGGACTGAACCCAGGTCTCCTGCATTGCAGGCAGATTCTTTACCATCTGAGCCACCAGAGAAGCCCAAAACAATACCATATGCAGAATAAAAAGCTCTAGTGCATTTTCAGCACTTTATCATCCAGCCACTTCCCAAGTATAACTCCTCTTAAATTAGGAAGGAATGATCACTGCTGCTCAATTGTAAATACTCAGTTAATGAGAATTTATTGGTGGGTAAGTGTAGGTGTGGCACTTTTATTTATTTTATTTTATTTTGGCCACACCATGTAGCATGCAGAATCTTAAGTTTCTCCATGAGGGATTGAACCCAAGCCCCCTGTGAGGGAAGCACAGAGTCTCAACCACCGGACTGCCAGGGAAGTCCCAGTGTGGCAGTTTTAGAATGGATTCTTCTCATCGCTTTTGTGGCAGACAGACCGTAATTTGATCACCAATGATTTCCTGCCTCCTGGGGCCCATGCCTTTGTGTAATTCCCTCCTCACGAGTACAGATGGGATCCCTGGCCTGCTTCTAACAAATAGAATATGGCAAATGTAATAGGATGTCCATTCCTTGATTTGGTTACATGATAAGGCAAAGATGGTCGGATGTGTCAGCCTCATGATTACATTACCTTATATAAGATTCCATCTTAGCTGACTGGGTTCTCCTTGTTGGCTTGATGAGGTGAGTGTCTGTATTGAGGAAGCCCATGTGTTAACGGACAGTGCGTAACACATGTAAACTTTAGGACCTGATGGCAACCTCCCAGCTGCCAGCCAGCAAAAATCCAGGTCCTTGGTAATACAACTGCAAGGAAATGAATCCTGCTCACAGCTTGCACAGACTTGGAAGCAGATTCTTCCCTAGTGAAGCCTCCCAATTAGCCTGGCCAACATCCTGATTATAACTTTGTAAGACCCAGAACAGGGCCCAGCTAACTGTACCCAGAGTCTTGACCCACAGACATTTGGGGATAATAAATGTGTGTTGCCTGAAGGTGCTAGAATTGTGGTAATTTGTTACACAGTGATAGGAAAGAAATACACCTCATCTGTGCATTTCCAGAGTGTAGGGCTAGAACTCCTTGGTTGTAAGCAACAGGTACCAGTTTAAACTGGTAAAAGGAAAATCTAACGGTTCACCCACTTGGTGCCCAGAGCCGACTCCCTGGAAAAGACCACGACGCTGGGAAAGATTGAAGGCAAAAGGAGAATTGGGCAGCAGAGGGTGACATGATTTGATGGCATCACCAACACAATGGACATGTATTTGAGCAAACTCTGGGAGCTAGTGAAGGACAGAGGAGCCTGGCATGCTGCGGTCCACGGGGTCCCAAAGAATCAGACAGAACTTAGTGACTACACCACCACCACCATTAACACAGCTGGTAAATTTAGCACTGCGCAAGGATACTATTTAATATCCAGACCATATACACATGTTTATAATAGTCTGAAACATGTTCTTTGCAAGCTGTTTAAATTTTTTTCCTGATTCGGGATCCAAGATCCAATCCAACATTGCACAGAATTGCCCCAGCCCCCCAGTCCCTTTAATCTAGAAAAACCCCCTGCCTGTCCTTTCCTTTGGTCCTTCTTGCATTGATATCTTGAAGAGTGTGGCATGGTTTTCTTGTCACAGGACCCACAACATGGATGTATGTTTCTTCCCAGTTGGATTCAGGTTTAACATTTCAGGGAGGAATTCTTAAGTGGATGATGTCAGGTCAATATATCTGTTCAGGAGGCACCACATGTCAGTGATGCTAAGTTTGATTGCTTAGTTAAAATGTTTCCTGACAGGTCTTTCCATCATAAAAGCATATTTTTCCTTTTTTCGTTGTTAATAGGTATTTGGTGGAGTGATACGTTAGACCATGCAAATATCTTATTCCCCAACAAACTTTCAGTAGTTATAGAATGCACTGGCAAAAAGCAAAACAAAGCAAAAAAGAATGCACTGTCAATCCTTGCCTGAATTATTATATTGGTGGTTATAAAATGGTGACTTTTATTAATATATCACCATTTTTCATACTATTGTGTGCTGACCTTTATCTTTCCCACACTCTTTTTTTAATACTATTACTGTATATTTATGAATTCCTTTTTCTAAAAAGTGTTAAAATCCAGTGTTGTCATTCTTGTTGATATTTAAACTGGCCCAGGTTTGGCCAGTGGGAGCCCCTTCAAGCCAATTCCCACATCCTTTCCACCTGTCCTCTTCATCTTGGAGTACATCTTTGCTTTCCAGCATGCCAAGATGTTCCAGTCTAACCTGGAACATTCCCTGCCCTTGACCTGGAATCAGCCATTTCTGCAAAAAGCATTCTTTATCGAGGAGAGTGATAGAAACCAAGATCTCAACATTAAGACCTCCCAGACAATTTTTTAAGTTGCTAACCCTAATGGCAGGAAGCAAAGAAGAACTAAAGAGCCTCTTGATGAGGGTGGGAAAAGCTGGCTTAAACCTCAGCATTCAAAAAGCTAAGATCATGGCATCTGGTCCTATCACTTTATGGCAATAGGTAGGGAAAAAATGAAAAGAGTGACAAACTTTATTTTCTTGGGCTCCAAAATCACTGCAGACAGTGACTGCAGCCATGAAATTAAAAGGTGCTTGCTCCTTGGAAGAACAGCTATGACAAACCTAGACAGCATATTAAAAAGAAGAGACATTACTGACAAAGGTCCATATACTCAAAGCTATGGTTTTTCCAATAGTCATGTATGGATGTGAGAGTTGGACCATAAAGAAGGCTGAACACCAATTCAATGCTTTCGAATTGTGGTGCTGAAGAGGACTCTTGAAAGTCCCTCAGAGTGCAAGATTAAACTAGTCAATCCTAAAGGAAATCAACTCTGAATATTCTTTGGAAGAACTGATGCTGAAGCTGAAGCTCCAACGCTTTGGCCAACTGATGTGAAGAGCTGACTCACTGGAAAAGGCTCTGATGCTGGGAAAGATGGAAGATAGGAGGAGAAGGGGATGACAGAAGATGAGATGACTGGATGGCATCACCAACTCAATGGACATGAGTTTGAGCAAGCTCTGGGAAATGGTGAAGGACAGGGAAACCTGGAGTATTGCAGCCCATGGGGTTGCAAAGACTCAGACATAAATTAGTGACTGAACAATCACCACCACATAATATTTCCAGTAACTGGTTGTATTACCATTTAACTATTCCATGAATACTGGGTACTCTGAAGAGAAAAAACCTTTCACTATTCAAAATAACACTGTGGTGAAACAACTTGGGCACAGATACATTCGTTGAACTGAGAATGAGTGACTGAGGACATACCCCAGAGGGGAGTCACTGGGTTTGAGGCAGAGGCACTTTTCAGACTCTCTCTGCTAATCACCCAAGTGCCCTCCAGAGAGACAGGGGCCAGTTTGCCGCCTGCCAGCAGTGGGTCAGGTTCTTAGTGCACTCTTACCTGCAGCAAGTGTTAGAACAGGAAAGAGGGGGACCTCCCTGGCGGTCCAGTGGTTAAGACTTCCCCTTCCAATGCAGGGGGTTCAGGTTCGACCGCTAATTGGGGAGCGAAGGTCCCACATGCCTTTCAGTTAAAAAACCAAAACATAAAACATCTTACCAAATTCAATAGAGACTTTAAAAATAGTTCACATAAAAAAAAATTTTTTTTTAAGAGAGAGCAGTTCTTTAAATCTGATGGAGAGCATGGTATCTCATTGGTTTTCTATTCATTTGATTACGGGTTAGGCTGAATATAATCCGGTAGGATATTTTTCATGTTTATTATTTGAATGTGTTGTATAAAATCAGGCCATTTTAATAGGAAGAGCTGACTCATTAGAAAAGACCCAGGTGCTGGGTAAGATTGAAGGCAGGAGGAGAAGGGGACGACAGAGGATGAGATGGTTGGGTGGCATCACCGACTCAATGGATGTGAGTTTGAGCAACCTCTGGGAGATGGTGAAGGACAGGGAGGACTGATGTGCTGCAGTCCCTGGGGTCGCAAAGATTTGGACACGACTGAGCGACTGAACCACAAAAGTCATCCAGCAATAAGCCAGCTGCTTCCAAACAAGCCTCTATAGACAGAAAGGCTTTGATCACATGCAACATAGTGTAAATTTTAATGCCACCATTGTTTCAGAACTTCTCTGGTGGTCTAGTGGTTAAGACTCTGTGATTCCACAGCAAGGGGCATGGGTTTGATTCCTGGTTGGGGAGCTGATACCCTGCATGCTATGCAGT
Organism: Dama dama; assembly: GCF_033118175.1. Taxonomy (NCBI): domain Eukaryota; kingdom Metazoa; phylum Chordata; class Mammalia; order Artiodactyla; family Cervidae; genus Dama; species Dama dama. Next base: position 64,793,361 of record NC_083693.1, read on the forward strand.
GCAGCCAAACATTCTTTTAAAATGTGGATTAAAGACCTAAATGTGAGACCAGATACTATAAAACTCCTAGATGAAAACGTAGGCAGAACACCCTCTGGCATAAATCACACCAGTATCTTTTTTCGGTCAATCTCCCAGAATAATGGAAATAAAAACAAAAATAAACAAATGGGACCTACTTAAAAGCTTTTGCACATCAAAGAAAACAATAAACAAAATGAAAAGACAGCTCACAGATTGGGAAAAAAACATTTGCAAATGATGTGACTGACAGTGGATTAGTCTCTAAAATTTACAAACAGCTCATGACACTTGGCCGCATCAAAACAGACAACCCACTCAAAAAATGAGCAGAAGACCCAAATAAACATTTCTCCAAAGAAGATGTACACATGGCCAACAGGCACATGAAAAGATGTTCAACATTGCTAATTATTACAGAAATGCAAATCAAAACTACATTGAGATATCACCTCACACCAGCCAGAATGGCTATCATCAAAAAAATATCCACAAACAATAAGTGCTGGAGAAGGCATGGAGAGAAGGGAACCTTCCTACACCGTTGGTGGGAATGTAAATTGGTACAGCCACTGCGGAGAGCAGCATGGAGATTCTTTAAAAAACTAAAACTAGAGCTATCATATGACCCTGCAATCCCACTCCTGGGCATATATCCAGAGAGAAACATGATCCGAAGTATACACACATTCCAACGGTCATTGGAGCACTGTTTACAGTAGCCAAGACATGGAAGCAACCTAAATGTCCATCAACAGAGGAATAAAGAAGGATAAAGAAGATGTGGTACATATTTACAATGGGATATTACTCAGCTATTAATAAGAATGAAATAATGCCATTTGCAGCAACATGGATGGACAGAGAGTGTCGTACTGAGTGAAATAAGTCAGACAGAGAAGGAGAAATATAACATCCCTTATGTGAAATCTAAAAAGAAATTATATAGATGAACTTGCTTACAAAACAGAAACAGACTTGCAGACTTGCAGAATGAACTTACAGATGCTGGGGGGGAAGCATGGGGGAAAGGATATTTAGGGAGTTTGGAATGGACATGTATACATTACTGTATTTTAAATGGGTAACCAACAAGGACTTACTGTATAGCAAAAAACCCTAAAACAACCCACCACTGTTTCAAAGTAGTGAATGAGTGTAAACAATAATTCAAGATATCTGCAGCAATTAATACAATATCAAAATATCTGTGGCTTTCGTTGGAAACAAATTCACAGGTGTAAATTTGTGGTTTGTTGTCTATTTTCATAATTAAAAGAAAAGGCTAAATTTAATTCAAAAATAAATAATGATGTAACTTGCCCCATTTAAGTCCACAGGTCCCCTGAATTCTATGCATAGACCTCTCAAGGGCCCAACAGTGGTTAACAACCTCTGCATTGATAGAAGGACCCCAGATCCCTGGGCCCTTGCCAAGAAAGCCACCTGATGACCACCCACTTGCTTTGAGTGAACGATAAATGAATTCTTTTCCTACTGGGCCACTGAGATTTGAGAGTTTGTTACAGCAGCTAGCATTGCTTGTTTTGGTGGTGGTTTATTTGCTAACTTGTGTCCGACTCTTTGCAACCCCATGGACTGTAGCCCGCCAGGCCTCTCTCTTCATGGGATTCTCCAGGCAAGAATACTGCAGTGGGTTGCCATTTCCTTCTCCAGGGGATCTTCCCAACCCAGGGATCAAGCCCATGTCTCCTGAATCACAAGCAGATTCTTTACTGACTGAACCACCAGGGAAGCTAGCATTGCTTATCCTAACTAACACAGAAATCAAGCCTTAGATTCAAGAAGGTCAACGAACCTCAGAATGATGTGCCAGGATGAGAACCTGGCGGTCGTATGCCAGGGCCAGTCATTTAGCGCCCCCCATCCCCACCCCATTATCTTCCTGGCCATGACCCTGGGAGTATGAGGCCTGGGTGTGTGGCTTTGTGCCCATTATGATCTTTCTGGGCTTCAGATACGTCAGCCTTCTGTTCTCTTAATAAACGAATATAAGACTAAGACAGAACGGTATTTGGAAATGTGTTGGAGAAAGAAAAAACACAAGTTCAAGGTTAGAGTAAAAAATAACACTGTTAAGACCATTCCTCCAGCAACAAGTAGTGGGAATTATGGACCTGCAACTCAGGCACACCTGGCTCTGCCACCTGCTCGGCAGGTCCCTAGGACTCTCTGAGCCTCTGTCTTCTCATCTGTAAAATGGCATCCAGCCCCTGCAGTGACTGCAAAGATTAGATGAGATGGTGTAGGCAGCTGGATCTGATTCTGCCTGGCATCCAGCAGGCTATGGGTATCCGCCAGTGTCTCCTGTTCACTGGGAAAACCCCAGGGCTTGGAGATAAGAAGGCTTGGAGCAGTTTTGCCAGGCCACCTGGTGAAAAGAGAGCATCTTTGCAAGCTCCGCTTCCTCACTCAGTCTATGTGGACTGCTATTTCCTGCCAAGGCTTAATTAAATCCTGGAGCAGTGAGCACAGATAATTAACGGTGAGGCTCGTTAGGCGTGACTTGGGTTAATGTCTATGACTGTGGAAGATCCTAGTCATGGGCAATTAGTATTTATCGTGTAATTAGAGAATGTTCAGTTGGCAGGAAGTGGGTGAGCAGCTTGTCTGTCTGGGGCGGCAGATGGAGGACTGGGCCTCGCCTGGGCATCGCTGGCCGGAAATGGGCCGGACGGGGGCAGGAGTCGTGGGAGAGGCTGTGGCCAAGCTGCTCTCTGTGTGTGGAGGCCACACAGACAGCTCGAACTCTGACCAGCTCTGCCTTCAGCTGGCGGCTTTCAGCTCAGGGTGTCAACAAGAGAAGCTGGATGGGGTGGATATGAACTTTGAACTTTGAGTTTCAATAAAGTGGAAAAAATTATACAATGTTTAAAATTTACATTGCAGTTATTTAAGTTCTGAATAGATAATAGAGTCACAACATTAAAATGTATGAAAAGACCAACTGCAGAAACCTTCTTTCCCCTGACCCCCATCTGCCCAGTTTCCACCCATCCACAGCCAAGGGTGACACTGGTCTCTACTGATCTTAGGATTCTGATCCTAGGATTTCTTTTCCAATGTGGAGCTTTGCATGTATAAGCGAATCCAAATATGTACCGTCTTACCACTTGAAAACACCTTAGCATATAAATATATTATTGTTTTGATTCTTGCTTTTTTTTTTTTAACACTAAAACTTTTCTTTGGGGCAGTGAAAGAAACTGCTCTGTGTGACATTATAATGGTGGATAGGTGTCACTAGAAACATGTCCAAACCATGGAATGTACAAGAGTGAACCCTAATGTCAACTATAGACTCTGGTTAATGATGATGTATCAGTGCAAGTTCATCAGCTGTAATAAACATACCGCTCTGTGTGGGCACTGATGGTGGAGGAGACTGTGGTCTATAGGAAATATCTGTCCCTTTGGCTCAATTTTGCTGTGAACCAAAAATGTTCTAAAATATAGTCTATTACATTTTTTTAACTGCATTTTTTTTTAAGTTGCATGGAATTCTACTGGACAGATATATCTCCCTTTTTAAACTATTTCCTCTTAGTGGACATTTAGGCTGTTCCCAGTCTTCTGCTCTGACAAATAACACCCCAGTGAATAACATCAAAGGGACAATGACTATCGTAGTCTTTCTGTGGGCGTCCCACAGCAGGCCAAATGCTGTGACACAGAGACTTTGGCTGGAAGGACAGGATGGTCCACTCTCTCTTGGGCTACTGTGCTGTGCTCCATTTGCCAGAAGGAGAGAGAGAAATCCCGGGTAACCCAGCCCTGTAAACAGTTGTGTGGATCACTTCTGTGCCCATTCCACGGGTGAGGACGTAGCAACACAGCCACAGCTGGCTGCTGGGAACTGTGTCCAGTTGGAAGCATGCCCAGAAGAAGGGGGCACAGGGCTGGGCAGACCGCCAGCAATCCACCCCAAGGGAAATTCCCGGACCAGGGCATACTGGATCAAAGCATTGGTTGTTGTTCAATTGCTAAGTTGTATCCAACTCTTTGTGACCGCACCTCCCCCAAGACTGCAGCACACAAGGCTTCCATGTCCTTCACTATCTCCCAGAGTTTGCTCAAACTCGTGTCCACTGAGTCAAGGATGTCATCCAACCATCTCATCCTCTGTTGCTACCTTCTCCTCCTGCCTTCAATCTTTCCCAGCATCTTTTCTAATGAGTTGGCTCTTCACATCAGGTAGCCAAAGCACTGGATCTTTGTGCTTTGATCAGCATCAGTCCTCCCAATGAATGTTCAGGGTTGATTTCCTTTAGGACTGACAGGTTTGTTCTCCAGGAGACTCTCAAGAGTCTTCTCCAGCACCACAGTTTGAAAGCATCAATTCTTTGATGCTCAGCCTTCTTTATGCTCCAACTTTCACATCCATACATGACTACTGGAGAAACCATAGCTTTGACTATACAGACCTTTGTCAGCAAAGTGACATCTCTGCTTTTTAATATACTGTCTAGGTGTGTCACAGCTTTTCTTCCAAGGAGCAAGTGTCTTTTAATTTCACGGTTGCAGTCACTACCCACAGTGATTTGCAGACTGTGACTGCAGACATGAAAGCACCGCAGGATAGAGACGGGAACATAGCGAGTTCTTGGTGAAATGTGCTGGAGAGACAAGTATCTCTTGAAGCATGAGTTCAAAAGAAAGGCATGAAATTTGGGAACCTTTAACCAGATTCCAGCTCTTAAAGAGAAATCTCAAAAACAAAGCAAAACAAAAAACCCCACAAAACACAAAACAACCCAGGAAAACACCAAGCATTGGCAAGGATGTAGAGAAATCAGAATATTTTGTGCACTGCTGGTAGGATTTTAAATGGTCCTATTGCTACTAAAATAGATGACCGTATGATCCAACAATCCCACTTCAGGTATATATTCAAAAGAATTGAAAGCAGGGACTCAGATATTGTTTGTATGTTCTTTGCTGTATGTTCCCAGCAGTATTATTCACAATAGCTAAGAAATGGATGCAACCCAGATGTCCATCAGTGCGTGAATGGATAAGCAAAATGTGGTGTAAAAAAACAAGTAATATTATTCAGCCTTAAAAAAGAAACTCTGACATGTGCTACAGCTTGGATGAATATTTAAATAAAACAAGCCAGTCACGAAAGATAAATACTGTATGATTCTACTTACTTATGGTATCTTTAATAATCAAATTCTTTTTTTTTTCCATTTATTTTTATTAGTTGGAGGCTAATTACTTTACAGTATTGTAGTGGTTTTTGCCATACACTGACATGAATCAGCCATGGATTTACATGTGTTCCCCATCCTGAACCCCCCTCCCACCTCCCTCCCCATCCCATCCCTCTTAAATAATCAAGTTCTTAAAAACACCAAAAGTAGAATGGTGGTTGCCAAGGGCTGGGGGAGGAGGGAAAAGAGCGAGGAATGGTGAGCTGATGTTCAATGGATACAGATTTAGATTTGCAGGATGAAAAAGTTCTGGAGATCTATTTCATAACAATGTAAATATAGTTAATACTACTGAATTGTGCATTTAGAAACAGTTAGGATGGTAAAATTTACATATTTTTTTACCACAATAAAATTGTATTAATGTACACTTGAAACTAACACAACATTATAAATCAACTATACTTCAATAAAAAGTTAGTTTTGAAAAAACTTTTTAATGCATTAAAAAAGAAAGAGAGAAGTGTCTGGGATATCTTTAAAACATTCAGTCTCTTTAAATTAAGGCTTCCCAGGTGGTGCTAGTGGGAAAATATCTGCCTGCCAATGCAGAAGACAAAAGAGATGCGGGTTCAGCCCCTGAGTCAGGAAGATCCCCTGGAGAAGGGAATGGCAACCCACTCCATCATTCTTCCCTGGAGAATCCCATGGACAGAGGAGCCTGGAGACCTATAGTCCATGGAGTCACAAAGAGTTGGACATGACTGAGCAACTGAACACACACATCCCTCTCTAACTTAGCTGCTCCGTTTCTTAGCAAGTGGGAGGAGGACCTATACAATTATTAAAGGGTCAACAGTTCAAGGAAGGCTGTATTTATATTAGCATAAAATTGAAAACAACTCCAATGTGACAAATGAAGGCATAGTTAAGGAATGGTGACATTCCCAATCAATGGAAAAATACTACGGACTTTTAAAACAATGCACAAGAAAAAATGCTTACAGAGAATTTATGAACATAAACAAAGCAAAGTCACAACTAATTAAAAAAAGAGGAATCAAAGTGTTATGTACCATGCTATGTCAAACCAAAAATGATGGTGGTGCAGTGGGAAAGAATCTGCCTGCCAATGCAAGAGACGCAGGTTTGATCCCTGGATCAGGAAGATCCCCTGGAGGAGGAAATGGCAACCCATTCAGTATTCTTGCCTGCAAAATCCCATGGACAGAGGAGCCTGGTGGGCTACAACCCATAAGGTTGCAAAGAGTCGGACACGACTGGGTGACTGAGCACGCTTGCACACCCACAGTCACACACACACACACACGCACACACACACATGCACAAACATAGGAAATGACAGCAGAATGCACACAGCATAATCCCCATAAAGGGTAACAGGGGAATGCTTTTCTTCCTTTTCTCTTGGCTTCCCTCAATTTCCAAAAGTTGGTATACAATTTTTTGTCATGACTAACTCCCCATTTGTGGATAAACAAACTGCAGTACCTTCAGACGATGGAATGTTATTCATCACTAATATGAAATGCCCCCTTAAGCCCTCAGATGACAAGGAGGAGTCTGAAAGTCAGATGCTGAGTGAAAGGAGCCAGTCTGAAAAGGTCACAAGTTTTTTACTTGTATGATTCCAACTAGACAACTTTCTAGAAAGGGCAAAAAATGATGGAGACAGTAAAAAAAAAAAAAAAAAATGAGCAGTTGCCAGGGGTTAGGAAGGCAGGGGAGCAGGACTAGATGGGGGGCCCGGGATATGTTTAGGGCAGCGAAACTATTCTGTATAATCCTGTGATGGTGGCTCCACATCATTATACATTTGTCCAAAACCCCAGAATGTGCAGCAGGAGTCAGCTCTGCAGGGAGGTGCTGTTGAACAGGTACAGAGTTTCAATTTGGGAGACGGATGGTAGGGATGGTTGCACAAGAATGTGAAAGTCCTTTATGTCACGGGACTGTGCACTTGAAAATGGTTAGAATGCTCAGGGCTTCCCTGCTGGTCCAGCGGTTAGGACTCAGCCTCCACTGCAGTGGACACAGGTTTGATTCCTGGTCAGGGAACTGAGATCCCACATGCTGTGCAGTGTGGCCAAAATAAATACTTTTTTTTTTTAAGGAACAGTAAATTCTATGTTATGTGTATTTTACCACAACTGAAGAAAAATTGTGAACCCTGCAAACTCTGGATGTTAGGAATAGTAACTCACCAATTGTAACACACGTGTCACACGAAAGAAGGGGTGTGTAGGGGAGCCTGTGGGGTCCGGAGGCGGGGGCTTAAAAGGGACTGTCTGCACTTTCTGCTCAATTTTTCTGTAAATTGCAAATTGCTCAAAAAAAAAAAAAAAAAAAACTATCCATTAAAAAAAAAAAATCCTCTCTTCGCTTTAGCCTGGATTTTGTCAACAGCCGTCTCACAGGCTGTGTGTTTTCCCAGTGAGCCTGGACAGGCTCGTGCCGGGAGAGCAGGGTCAGCAATGAATCACTCCTTGGGTCGGAGAGGCGACTAGTCTCAGCCTGGCCTTGAGAGCAGACATTTGTCATCCTGGCGGGATGCTGCTATCTCCAGGGGCACTCAAGGGTTGGGGGACACTCGTGAGCGTCACCCGCCCTGGGGAGGTCAGCACTCAGACAGTGTCAGAGCTGAGCTGGCAGGGTGGGGGGGATGTTCCCGGATATTGGGCCCAGGGGTGGAGGGACAGAGACCATGAACCCACCACTCCCCTCACTGAGGTTCCAATTCCAGCCTCCAGACCTCCAACACCTCATCTGCAAATGGGACAATAACCTTCTTTTCGGGACAATAACCTTCTTTTGCTCTCGCCCCTGCCAAATCTCCCACGGCCTGTGGGGTGCTGGGAGGGGTCCAATCCTGTGTTGGATGCTACATACGTCCTGTCCCTGCTCCACAGGGGAAAAGGCGGGGGCCACAGAGAGGGCTAATGCTCTGCTTCAGGGCACAACTCTCTCCTGATTCGGTGAGACTGGGCATCGGAGCCCTGATGCACTCTGAGGATTGGCTGGAGTGATTTCCAGAGGTTTAAGGTCACCCTGAACCTTCTTCCAGAAAGATCCTGTATCCAACGGCCCTGAGATTAAGGCTGCTTTTTTTTTTCTTGCTCTGTATTTATTGTTTTTAAATAATTTACCATGGTTTAAGTAATTGCATTTATTGTTGTAAATAATTTACAAGAAAACGAATAAATGTTCTGGGTGGAACATTTAGACTATACAGATACACAGGAGAGAAGGAAATTAACTCGAGTCACACCACGCAGAAATTCTACTCTGTACATTGTGAAGGACACCTTTTATGATCCTTTACTTCATTTGGCTCTTTACTCACTCATTAAATAAACTCTTATTACCATGTTCTGGTTGTCAGGTAGTGTCCTAGGTCTGGGAACACAGTATAACAAATAAAATTGGGGGACTTCCCTGATGGTCTAGTGGTTAAGAATCTGCCTGCTAATCCAGGGGATGTGGGGTTCAATCCCTGGTCTGGGAGGACCCACATGCCTTGGGGGCAACTAAGGCCGCGAGCTGCAGATACTGAAGCCCCCGAGCCCACAGACTGTGCTCTGCAACAGGGAAGCCATTGAGAACAGAAGGCCTCGCATCACTGTTACCCAGGCCAAGCTCACTCTGCTCGCTTCACGACAGGCCAGTGAATCCGAGAGACAAGGTGCTGAGCCAAGGAAGAGGCTTTAATCAGGGAGCTGGCAGACCGAGAAGATGGTAGGCTAGCGCCTCAGAATAACCATCTTTTGGGGGTCTGGGTGCCAGGTTCTTTTATAGAGCAGAGAGAAAGAGGCAATGAGGAACTATAGTCAAAAGGCAGAATAGAGAGGGAGATACAGTGGGGAATAAAGTGGAAGGGTCTTCAGTCTGGTGACATATCTCCAAGGGAATGTCCAACCTTCAGAAGGGGTGTGTGAATCTCTTCTATTCACAGCTGGGCAGGGACAAGCACTCTCTCCATGAGCTGAACAGGGCACTTTAGTTTACAGTCAAGCAGAGGGGCAGGGTCCCCAGGCAAGCCACTGAGTATGATTATAATAATAAAAGCAAGTCAAAGAATCAGTTTCCAACGTGGAGTCAGAATTGGCTTCCGCCCTGCAACACCACGACTAGAGTGTAGCCCCTGCTTGCCCCGACTAGAAAAAGGCCATGCTCAGCAACAAAGACCCAGTGCAGCTGAAAATAAGTTTAGAAAAGAAATTAAACAATAAAATAAACTTTGGTTCCTGACCTCAAGGAGATTTAAATGAAGACACACACCACACACACACACACATGCACACACACAGTCAGTTTGGTTTGGCTTTGACTAGTTTTCAACATAATGATCATCAAGAACAGGATGTCTTGGGACATTCCCCCCCACCCCGGCCCCCAACTTAATGTATTATGAAAATTTCCATGTGATTAAATATAGTTTCACAGAATCATCTAAATGGCTACACAGTGTTCCATTCTGCAAATGTTGCCATCATTAATTTCACCAATCTATGGTTGAACATTTAGTGCTTCGGTGAAATCTTGATCACCGCATCTTTGTGTGCAGCCGTGCTTCTTTCTTTAGGCTAACTACATAGAAGAGGACTAGCTGGGGCAAAAGTCATGTCATTATTTATTACCTAAGTCTCCTCCAGAACACAGAACAGCCTTCCTCTCTTTTGGTAGGACAAACGTCCTCCTGCAGCACTGAGCACCATCAAGTACTCTGAGTTGGTTTTTTCTTCCACTTTTTGATGTAAGTTTAAATTTACAGAAAGACTGAAAGAATGGTGCAAAGAAATTCCCCCTTACCCAGATTTACCCCATTTGTTCATCTTCTCCCTTTTTTCTGAACAATTTGAGAGTAGGTTGCATGTATCATGACCATTTACCCCCATATATTTCACTGTGTGTTTCCTAATAACCTCTTACATAACCACTGGACAATGATAAAAATCAGTAATTTAGCCTTGATACAATGCGGTGCTGTGCTTAGTCGCTCAGTCATGTCTGACTCTTTGCGACCCCACGGACCGTAGCCCGCCAGGCTCCTCTGTCCATGGGATTCTCCAGGCAAGAACACTGCAGTGGGTTGCCATGCTCTCCTCCAGGGGAATCTCCCCAACCCAAAGATAGAACCCAGGTCTCCCACACTGCAGGCAGATTCTTTACCATCTGAGCCATTTCTAACCCTTAACCCATATTCAAAAGTTACCAATTATTCTAATAATATCCCTCCCATCCAGGATCGATCCATCGATTGATTATAATCAATCAGGATTGATTGATTATAATTGATCCAGGATTGATTATACATTGGGTCTAGTTGTCATATCTCTGGTCACCTGTTATCTGGAGCACTCTACGTTTAAAAAAAAAAATCAGTCAATTCATTCTTGTATATATATATAATTTTTTGGTTGCTGTAAGCGGGGCTACTTTTTGTTGCAGTGCAAGGGCGTCTCACCGAGGTGGCTTCTCTTGCTGTGGAACACAGGCTCTAGCATGTGGGCTCAGTGTTGTGGCTCACGGGCTTAGTTGCCCCAAGGCACAGTGGATCTTCCCAGACCAGGGATCAAGCCCAGGTCCCCCACACTGGCAGGCAGATTCCTAACCCCTGGACCACCAGGGAAGCACACATTACACATTTTTAATACTTTTGCCAACGTGACAGGTCCCACTAGTCTCCTGTTGTAATTTTCACGAACTTGATATCTGGTGACGCTGCACACTTCTTCTGGTCTGAGTTGTTTATCCTTTTCCTTTCACGCACTGCATGGTGCTGTCTCTATGCCTAGGGGTGTCCTTTCTCTCTCATGGATTTATTTGAATGCTTTAGGAATCAGACACGGTCTTTCACAAGCAGCCCCTGGCCTGGAGAAAGAGTAGACCTGCCACCTCTGGCTCCTCCCAGCGCCCTATCCCTGGATGAGCCTTTGGCCAGGGTTTTGAAATAGTGCAGTTGTCTGATTGGAGCAAGGACACTCCATCCATCCTTCTAAACTCTGGGGAGGACAAATGTGATTCCTGTTTGGGTTTGACATTTCCTGTGGGATCTGACCCTCCGCCAGGCTGGGCTTTGTTTCCGAGAGGCCACCTGCTAAGCGTCAGCAGCCCCCAGGGTTGCTATTGATCAATGGTTCCTGGAAACCCAGGCTGCTCTTTGTCCTGGGAAGAACTGTGCGCAATGGAAAGCCCCCCAGGGCGTGCGGCAGGGACTGGACTCTGACCAGCACCAGGCTGCCCTGCCCAAGATACACAAGCCCTTAACCCAGCTAAGCCCTTTCCTCTTCTGAGAAAAGGGTGAATGCCAAGGCTCATGACCTCTGAGACATCAGCCAGGGCATCACTGCCCATGCCAGCACCTCTCCAGGGTACCTCATCACTTACAAATGTTACTTTGTATATGTGTTGTATGTGTGCTAAGTCGCTTTCGTCGTGTCTGACTCTTTGCGACCCCACGGACTGTAGCCCACCAGGCTCCTCTGTCCATGGCATTCTCCAGGCAAGAATACTGGAGTGAGTTACCATGCCCTCCTCCAGGGGATCCTCCCAACCCAGGGATCGAATCCTAGTTTCTTATGTCTCCTGCACTGGCAGATGGGTTCTTTATCACTAGTGCCACCTGGGAAGCCCTACTTTATATACAGATTTTATTAAATCAGTTATCTCTCTTTTGAGGAGTCATAAAAAATGAACAATAAGAAAAAAGAAACTTCAGTATTCATGATCTGACTCTTCTGAATCACATTGTCCCCCTTCTTTCATGCAGTGATTTTTTTAATAAGGGAAATTTTAAACACATAAAAGTTTGAGGAAATAAGATAATGAATCCCCAGGCAATTGTCATCATCTCTGGTCTCACCCACAGCCCCCCTCCTGGATTAGTACACAATTGAATTCAAGACATCATATAATTTCCTCTGTGAACAGTTCAGTTTTTGTCTGCAGAAGATAAGGCCCTTTTGTTTTCAACATCATCCTAATATCATATCATACTTAAAAAATAACAGTGACTTCTTAATGCCTTGAATATATCAAGTCAGTGATAAATGTTATTTTTCTATCATTGGTTTGTTCAAATCAGGACCCAAAAGAAGCTTATACATTCATGTCTCTATTTTGTTGATACATCTCTTAGAAGTCTCTCTGTTATCCCATCCTCATTTTCCCCCTTACATTTGTTTGTGGAAGAAACTAGGTCATCTGTTCTGCTGAGATTTTGCATTTTGTATTTTTCTGATTACATTTTACAGTGTCATTTAACATCCCCCTCTCCCCTATATTTCCAGAAAATTGATAGTTAGCGGGTTTTTTTTTTTTTTAACACTCCAGAGAAAGACTGTCTCTCAGAGGTCTCTCTTGGTCAATGTGAATTTCTTTTAAAGGGGGTTTGGAAAGGATTAGAAATGACTAAGATGTTGGGATGGTGGGGTGAAGACTCCCCAGGGGTAAAGCCGTTTGGGGTGGACAGGTCCCCCTCTGGCCTCACTGCTCCTCCCTGGTGCTGACTTTCTGGAATCATCTGGGTCAGAAGGCCTCCAGGGTGCATCTCTGATTGCAGCGATGAGCTTGACCCCGGCTCCTCCAGCCTGAGACCTGAAGGCAGCTGATTCACCTGGTACGAGGTGATCCCAGTCCCCTGCGCAGCCGCTGCCACGCCCTGAACACAGTGCCCAGGCGTGGCGGCTGGGAAGCCTGCCTCTTTGCAGATGTCCCAGTAGTGTTTAGAGCCACCTTTCTCCTGGTAACGTTTACTGGAACATTTATTCCCAAGACCCTGAGTATTGCTCCTTCCTTAACTAACCCAAAGAGGGCACCAGTAGGTCTTCTCATGCACAAGTCACAGCTCCTAGAAACAGTTCCAGAAGGTTCCAAAGGTTTCTTCCCTTTCATTTTCTTCTTTTTCCTTTTTCCCTTCCTTCTCGCTTCCCACCTTCTTGCTATTCTGTTTTTTTCCTCTCCTCTTTTTAAAAATTAATTTTTGTTGGAGCACAGTTGATTTACAACATGCTAGAGTCTGCTTACAGCAAAGTGAATCAGTTATGCACACGTGTACATTGTTTTACACTCTTTTCCCAAACAGGCCATTACAGAGTATTGAGTAGAGGCCCCTGCGCTGTACAGTAAGTCCTCATTAGCTATCTAGCCCCTATTTTATATATAATAGTATGTGTAAATTAATCCCAACCTCCCAGTTTATCGCTCCCCCCATCCCCCTTTAATAATCAACTCAGCCATTTTTCAGTGCACTAGAGGGGGCTGCTATTTAACAAAGCCTGCAGTGTGGGGCGATCACGTGAAGCTGAGCTGCATGAAGCAGAGCTGCCTCCATGGGATCGACCTTAGTGCCCACAGAACACAGATAAGCGAGGGATAAGTTCAAGGCCTGCTTCTGTCATCATGTAGAAGACCTCCCTTTCAGCCTCCAGTGATATTACATCCTGACTGCCACTCAGCCCCTGTGTGAACTTGGGCAAGTGGCCCGGCCTCCCTGAGCTTTCCTCATGAGTACTGTGTGTTAGTCACTCAGTTGTGTGAAACTCTTGCGACCGCATGGAATGTAGCCCACCAGGCTCCTCTGTCCATGGGATTCTCCAGGCAAGAATACTGGAGTGGGTTGCCATGCCCTTCTCCAGGGCATCTTCCCGACCCAGGGACTGAACCCAGTTCTCCTTCACTGCAGGCAGATTCTTCACCATCTGAGCTGCCAGAGAAGCCCCAGGAGTACTGTAAGGCAGGTAGCAGATCCCTACATCACAAGATTAAATAAGGTAACGCTCTGAGCACAGAGTCCGACGTAAAGAAAATGCTCCACAGCTTTATGATTTATGAAGACAGAAACGGGCTCAGAAACTGTTTTCCCTCTGGGGTCTGAGTATCTGGGAAACGCTAGTCTATTCATGCTTACAACCTGTGAGCGTTCACGGTTGGGGGTGTAGCTTTATTGTGGGTTGAAGCTGTATTTCCCCCGTAAAGCGACCTCCTCCTCCCCTGGTGACGCAGACCTAACGAGCCCCTGGGAGGTGGCGCTGATGTTCTGCTGGAGGCAGGAGTATCTCAGGGCCTGCTCTCCTCGTGGTCCACAGGCCACGCTGGGTCCCCCCTTCCCCCGACACCCGCACTCCAGCCCTTTCAGCAGCGGAGGGAGGGCTTCTCCGTCGAGGCCCCAACCCAAGTGTCTGAAGGACCCTGGGGGTTTCCAGGCAGGCTCGGAGCACCTGGGTGCGGGGTCTTCATGGGCTCCTGTGGGTGGGGAGGAGGGCACGAGTTGGGGCAACAGACGTGACAGCAAACAGGCCTGAGAGCCCAGCCCAGACTTGAATAAAGCGAGAGGAACCGGTCTCTGTGGCAGGATCACCGCTAGTGGGTTCGGATGTTTTCATTAGAGTAGGGGGAACAGGGCTGAGGACGCCCTTGTCATGCCTTCAGAGCAACCCCTCCCCCAGTCTCTGTTGGGGCAGGGACCGTCTGAGCCCACCCGGTAGGCGAGGTTTGAAGCAGCTTGGAAGGAAGGGTCTTAACTCCAGCTTCCGGAGTCTCCCGTAAACCCGGAGCAGCCTGTCCGCAGGATTCCGGCTTCTCAGGTACTGGTGACGGACCAGCTGGGGCTGGGCTTGGAGAGACTTCACCCTGCTTGAGGCGGGTAGCTAGGGAAGGTGGGTGGGGCGCAGGAAGGATGCTCATCTTTATACAACGGGAATATCTTCTCCCTTAGAAAAAGATGGCAATAGAGGAGAGGTCATCCTCCCTTCTTCATTCCAATGGAAGAAATAGTGGCTGAGAATTTTCCATCACAGAGGAAAGCTCTAAATCCTTAAGTTGAGGAAGCACCGCGAGTCTTGAGCAGGGTTAAAATAAATGATCCTACAACTGGAAACGCTGCAGACAAACTTCGGGACCCTAAAGTAGAAGAAAAGAGCTTAGAAGCTCAAAGAGAAAAGACAAACTGCGTACAAAGAAATAACAGCCTGTTAACCATAACAACAGAATCTAGAAGATAATGAAATGCTATTTTAACAATAGTTTGAAGTGCTGGGGGAAATACAAGCATTAATTTAAGAATGAGAGAGATACAGAGATTGAGAAAGCTATAAGAAGGAATCCTGATCAAATCAGTTGAGAAACCTGGATACGTTTAAACAAATATTCACTGTAGAAAACAACAATCACAAAAATGACTAATTTGAGGAAGCTAAAAAATAGAGATATGGATCAATGAAGACACTTAAGACAACACCTAGGGCAGAATTGGAGGGAAAACACTTGAAGGTCTTTTTATTATTTGAAATAAAAGATAAATTCTGGCTAACCTTAGACTTTATTAAATCAAGTGGGTTAAAACTTTAAGAGTAACCACTAGGGAAGGAAAATACGATGCATAACTTTGCACCAGTAGAAGAACAAAGGGGAAAAAGAAAATTTGATCAATTCAATGAAAGACACAAAGGAAAGAAAAAAGATGAAATAGCCAGGTAAATAGAACATTGGTAATAAAGGATTATATATAAATTTAAACCAACACTAGTCTCAATAAATGTAAATGAACTAAATTGCTGTTTAAAAGGTAAGGACTGCATTTCAGAAAAATCCACTGCCTGCTAATAACAAGAACTCAGACTCCTCTTAACCTCACAGACTCAGACCCTGACTCCAAGATACTTGTCGTTTGTCATGAACATTTTTTTCTTTTTCAACATTTAAAGTGCTTTTGTCATCTTCCAACAGTCAGATCTGGTTAGCTCATTTATACAGATGAGGAAATCAAGTCTGTGATAAATTGCATAACATCCCAGTTTCCTCAGCTAGAGTGTGATAGGATTTCAACCCAGGTCAAGAGGACTCCAAGTTTAATGGCCTTTTAAAGCTCTAAATCTGCACTCCCTTCTTCTTTACCTTGTTCAAATGTCTCCCTTGGGACCCTTATGGCTAAGGGTCATAATGGATGGGTCAGACCATCCATTAGAGTTACTTCAGTAATGTCTGTACAGGCCACTAACCTGCTTAGTCCCATGCACTAGAACAACATTGTCTTAATTCTTGTCCTTTTATATTTTTACACTAGGTAAGACTCATTTTTCTTTTCAACTTTTTAAACTGTATTTTTACATTTATTTTCCCATGTTAACCTTAAAATGATTATGCCAAAATTTAAAGACACAGAACTCTACTGGCATTTCATTCAATTCATTCAGTCCTCACACTTTTAAAATAATTTCCCTCATTCAGTATTCTTAAATGACATTTATTCTCCACAGATTCTACAATAACCTTCTAAGGAGTTCCCATCCCCACAGAGATTCACTGAACTTGGGTTTTCTAAGTAATTAAATTGTATGTTCTTCAGATAACGCTACTGTGTCTATTCCTTTCTGGGGATTATACCTCTTATTACTGTTTATGTTTTTTTGCACTGGTCAGAACCTCCAAAACACTATCAAATAATAATGGTGACTGCAGTACACCCTGTTGAATCACTTACCCCAACCTCCATTCTTTCCTTCCTATTTGATTACAGAACTCTAACGTTTAGCTGAATACATTGCTTCTCAGCATTCTTTGCAGCTACATGGGACTATGTATCTAAATTCTCATCAATGAGATGCCAGCATAAGTGTTGTGTGTAACTTCTTCACAGTCCCTGTCTTCTGCTCCCTTCTATCTGCTGTTGACTGGAAAGGTTGATGTGATGGCTGGGACTCTGGCTGCCATCTTGGACCACTTGGTAGACAGACTAATGACCCTTAAAGATGTCCATGTCCTAATCCTTAGAACTTGTGAATTTGTTAGTTACATGGCAGAAAGAGTTTTGCTGGTATGATTAAGTTAAAAATCTTGAGATGGGAAGATTATTCTGGCTTATCAAGATGGATTTAATCATAATCACCAGGGTCCTTATGAAGAAAAGAGAAAGGCAGGAGAGTCACAATGAGAAACAGCAGTGTGAAGATGGCAAGTTGGAATGATGCAACTATGATCCAAATGCCTCTAGAAGCTGGAAGAGGCAAGGAAATGGGTTCTCACATAAAGGCTTCAGAGGTAATGTGACCCTGCTGACACATTGATTTGTGCCTAGTGAGACCTGCTAGGACTTCCAGCCTCCAGAACTACACTGTCATAAATTTGTGTTGATTTAAGCCTCTGAGTTTGAGCAATTTGTTAAAGCAGCAATAAGAGACTCGTGCAGACCTAAGACTGGAAGGCAAGGAGTTGGAAAATATAGTTGGAAAATATAGCAAGATGCTGGAAAATATAGCAGAAATTTTGCTCCCTAATCCCAAGGGAGTTGCCCTGGATTTCCTACCTCCAGGCTTCTTTTGCCTGACAGAAAAATTCTTTTCTTGTATAAGACATTATTTTTCAGGTCTTTGTTAATTCACTAGAATAATACTTGTTAGAGGGATAGAGACCACCTCATTTAAATCTTGATTTTAATGAGAATTACTCTAGTCTATCATCATAAAATATGATACAAGCATGTAAGTTAAACTGTTTATTCTTTATTGTGTTAAGACCATCTCCTTATACTTTTAATTTTTAGTTTCTAAAATAAAGACTAATTTTTATTGAATGCTCTTGGAGTATCTACTAAAATATCATACCATATGCTTTTTCTTAATACTGATATACTTCACTTATAGATTTCAATTCTTGAGATAAATCCTACTTGGTTATGTCATAATATTCTTTTAATGTATAATTGAATCCTAACTACTGAGAGATGTAGACATTTATTCCAGACATCAATGTTGTTTTTGTTGTTTAGTCGCTAAATTGTGTCCAACTATCTTGTGACCTCATGGACTGTAGTCCACCAGACTCCCTGTCCAGGGGACTTCCCAGGCAAGAATACTAGAGTGGGTTGTCATTTCCTCTTCCAGGGGATCTTCTCAACCGAGGCATCAAACTCACTTTCCTGAATGGCAGGTGGATTCTTTACCACTGAGCACCAGGGAAACCCCCCAGACATCAATATGATCAGCTAAAAAAATCTACTATAAAGAGGCGAGGAAAAGTGAATATATTTCTCTATATTCTTGATCAGTCTATAGATTTTGCTTTGTGTACTTCAGATATCACCTAGGGTTATGTTGGCCTTATAAAATAAATTGGGTAGCTCTCTATTTTTCTGTTTCCAGCAAGTGTACATATTCCTTGGGATTTTGTTCTTTGACAGTTTGGAAGAATTCATCCATAAGAACATCTGCAATGAAAGAATTTTTAAAATAATAACTTTGCCAGTTTCTTTCCTCTCCACTAGTCCACTCAGGTTTCCTTTTTCTTGAGTGGAGTCCTGAATTTGGACTCTTGGGTATAAGCTTTATCACTGATTGCCTGTGTTTGTTCATGCATTCATTCATTCATGCCATTTCCGCCTTTTAACACTAATGGGGCGTCCCAGTTGGCACTAGTGGTGAAGAACCCACCTGCCAATGCAGGAGGTGTAAGAGAGGCAGGTTCAACCCCTGGGTCAGGAAGATCCCTGGAGGAGGGCATGGCAACCCACTCCGGGATTCTTGCTTGGAGAATCCCATGGACAGGGGAGCCTGGCAGGCTACGGTCCATGGGGTTGCAAAAAGTTGGACATGACTGAAGTGACTTCACACATGCACATGCTGAGCGCTGGAGATAGAATGATGGACAAAATAAAGAGAATCTCTGCCCTCAAGGCCCTCACAGTCTTCATGGGGTGAGAGACCGCAAACAGGCCAAGAAACAAGACAAGAAAATGCAAGTGAAGGCAGTTCCCTGGTGGTTCAGTGGTTAGGACTCTGTGCTTCCATTGCAGGGGGCCTGGGTTCCGTCTCCGGTTGGGGGACTAATGCCGGGAGCCAACACATGAGACCCTACCCATGCCAAGGCCATAAGGGAGAAAACCTGACGGGCAAGGCGGATCAGGTTTTCAGGGGTTTTGAAAAGGCCAGCTCACGAGAACCTACCCCTAACAAGGCCATGAGGGAGAAAACCTGACAGGGAAGGCGGATCAGGTTTTCAGGGGTTTTGAAAAGGCCAGCTCACGAGATCCCACCCATGACAAGGTCACGAGGAGAAAGCCTGACAGGCAAGGCAGATCAGGTTTTCAGGGATTTCGAAAAGCTGCCCCTGGCGCTCACCTTAAAGATGATATCTGTCTTTCTGATGCCTGCCTCAGTGGACTACTCCCTAATTTCTGTGACACAGGCAGAAGGCCTTCCCCGATCTCGTCCCAAATAAGAATCAATTTAGAACTTTAATCAATAAGTTTCCCAGGTGGTGGTATTTTATGAGATTATCCAGGGTGAAAGGAGTGTTTTAACTTAAACTCCTTTGCTGGTAGTTTGTTAGCCAAATGCATTTATGCCCTTAGTACTAATATGCATAATTGCTTATAATATCCTAATCATAAAATAGCATAAAGAACCTGATTATATAAAAGCCCTAATAGACATAGAGCCTTTTTAAGGGGTAAAGGAGTCCTATTAGAAAACATAAGAAAAATTATTCTATAGGTGGTTATTGGGTTGAGATTTGCTTGCTGTGTTTTGCTTGCTGTGTTTTTGCTTTTAATGTGCTAAGGTTGTGTTATAGAAACCATTGTTAATATAGTTAAAGATCTAGAGAAATAAGGACTTAGCCCTAGTGTGGTAACTATGAGATGGTTGTTAATTGTCAGCCAGGAGTGCTAGGCAGAAGCTGCCTCACCAAAGTCGCAGAGTCAGTATGGGGTAAACTTCTTAGATAAACGCAACTGACAACTTTTACAGAGGGATTAATTTTTGTATTAACAAGAATATAATTCTACTCTGTACTATTTCCCTATGAGACTGTTACCTTTCAGTTAAGGTCACCATAAAAACGGAAAATAGGTTTACATTCACCTGACCTGCATAAAATGTTAACAGCCCCAAGGCCAGAAGATCATGCACTAAGAATTACTATAGAATTAGAAAGCAAAAAACATCCTGCTTTTCCTAAAAAACAAAATGATGTAATACTAATCCTGTGTAATCATGAGTAAGCATCTTGTACCTTGAAAACGTTCTGTAAAAGGGTATAAAACCGGTTGTCAAAAAGTAAAAGACAGACTTGGCCCTATCAAGGCTAGTCTCACGTGTCTTCTGTCTCTCTCGCCGACACCGTTCATCCTGAGGGTACCCCCTGGATCCTGCCGAAGCTGGACCCCGGCAGACTAAGATCCTATAACCCACATAGTGAGGCCAAAAAACGAAGAAGAAAGAAAGAAATGCAAGTGGTTATTAAAAAGAAGGAACGAAAGAAAGAGAGAGAGGAAGGAAGGAAGGAAAGAAGAAAGAAAGAAGTTAAGAAGGGGCTGAGACTATGAATAGGGGAAGGCCTGTTTCTGGATGGGAGTTGAGGATAACCTCTTGGGCAAACACTGTGCCCAGATACCCTCAGATCCCATCAGCTCATCTGTGGCCCATCATTGTGCATGGACACTGCTTCTCACGGCTTCCACAAGCTTTCCTTAAGGAAGTGCCCTTGGGTTATTGGAGTGGAAAGGGCCTGGGGTTTACGTCCGTCCCCCAGGGGACTTGGCCTCAGACTGTAGGAGTACAAAACCAAACCTCTTGCCTGGCATCAAGGAAAACTCCAAGCTGTGATTTACTCTCCAGGGGCCCCTGTGGGGTCAGGACTGAGATCACACACTTGCTCAGGGTCTCCCCTTTGCCTGGCCTGTATCCCCCAGCTCCATTCAGTCTCCTTTCCCCACTCCAGCATTGCTTAATTAATCGCTCACCCATGCCTTCCCAT
Source organism: Dama dama (assembly GCF_033118175.1). Taxonomy (NCBI): domain Eukaryota; kingdom Metazoa; phylum Chordata; class Mammalia; order Artiodactyla; family Cervidae; genus Dama; species Dama dama. The sequence goes on from NC_083693.1 coordinate 64,814,330, forward strand.
CTCAGGGTTTGCTCTCTGTGAAACTGACCTATGACAGTCTCTGTGAGCAGATGATTCTGAAACCAAGACATCAGGTGTGAGAAGTAGCTGATCCCAGCGAGACAGCTGTGAGTGGTGGCCTGAATCGAGATCTTAATTCCCTGCCCAGGAATTGAACCTGGGTGGCCTGGATGAGATGGGTAGCCAGGAATCCTAGCCACCAGACCAGCAAGGGCTAGAGGCTAGAAGCGATTTTTCCCTGGATCTTTGCCCCCAGTGAAGAATGCATACATCATGGAGGCAGAAACTAAATGCAGGTACAAAGTTTATATTTAGAGACACAGCGTAACAACAAGTGGGAGCGCACACAGAGAAATGGTTTCTTAGGTAAGATAGAAGCAAGGCAGAGACGCACACCTGGAGAGAAAGGGTATGGGTGTTGCCCCTAGTGAGAAGGAGCTCAGTAAAGGTGTGGTTGCGTCATTTACACGTCAGTTCTTCCAGGTCTTTGTTTACTTTCAGGCCAATTTTCTTTTAGGCCTAAAAGTGGGCCAATTTCTTTTCCCACACCTGACCTACCTTAGGACCCTCCGCTAAGATGGATCTTGAAAGTGAAGGCTTCTGGAAGGAGCAAGACTCATTACTGTTGCAGTGAAAAGGAAAAAAGAGGAATGAATTTATTTTCTTTCCCTTTCCTGAGAACAAAGACAGCAAAGAGAACAGTGAGCAGGCCTGATCATTCCTAGTTTTTATTTTAACTGTTCCTAATCTGTAGTTTGTAACTAAGTTTGCCTTTCTGCCCCCTAACTCTGCACAAGCTACATTTTGCACCTATTGTCCTTTGACTCTATGTTAATTACAGCCCATATCTGGTGCTCACCTTTCATGCACTCTCTTTGCAGACCACCCCTTGTAGTTAGTTTTTCTCTTTTTGCTCTATAGAAAGAAGACCCCAGGGCCACCAAACTGCCCAACTCAACTACTGGGTTATCTGACACCAGCCATTGACTGTTTTTGAAACAATGCAAGAGGAATAAGAGTACAAGACCCCTCATGGAAGTGGGGTACAGTTCTTGAGGCACAATCCTCTCCCCTCCATGGGCTGAGGATTAAAGCTATCTTTCTATTTCCTCCAAAGTCTGTATTTTTCTATTCTGCTTTAGGGAGCAGAGAATGCCAAGATTTTGGCCAACAACATTATGGCCTGGCGTCATTCCTTGACTTTCTGTGCCTTTGTAGCGTCGCCCTTGTCCCAAAAGAAGGGGGAGCAGAGATCTCTTGATCTTTTACTCAAACAGGGTTTTGCCCCTTTGTCCTTGCCATGACTATTACCTTGACTAATTACCATGACTATAAACCTTAAGGTGTTTACAAGAGACAAACACTGGCTACCTACCCTGTTTCTGTTGTTATGTCCATTTCAGAGGGCAAACAGGTAGCTGATTGTAAATGCCTTAACTGGAGCCTACCTATCTCTTTTCTCAGGAATTGTTACAGTCATAGGTATCCAGCCTGAAGCCCACTTCTTCGTGCCCCATGAAATGCAAATAGGAGACCAGTTTGTAACCTGGAACCCATCTATCTCCTGTCTTATAGCCAGTTAGGGAAAGAAACCAGAGAGGGTTGGGATGAGAAAGGCTGAATTGGGAGAGGGGGAAGGGACTAGCATGTGCAAAGGCCCTGAAGTAGGAAGAGGCTTGCTAAATCTGGGGCTTGAAAATGAGATTTGTTTGAGAAATGGTGAGTGGGTGGGAGGGAAGACAGGGCAGCGTCCTGTACCAGCATCCTTAGATATTATCTTGTAGGTAGTGGGGTCCGAGGAAAAATTCTGAGCCAAGAAGAGGCAGGATGAGGGTGGTGTGCTATGCTGTGAACCTGAGAGCCGAACAGTGCATCAGAAGCGTAGAGGATATCAAGATTGGGGATAGACAGATCATAGGGGCAAGTGGGGGTGGCAATGATTTTGGCACAAAGTTATGTGGGCCTTGGTGGCTGGGGGGAGGAGAGGGGAGAAAATTACAGAGAGTGATTAGGAGATAAACTGGAAGAGGCCCAGTAGCCTGAGTAGTATAATGGAAAAAATTGCAGTTGCAAAAAAGATGCAGTTTTGCAGAAATGACTCCAATGAACAGTTCGGAAGTGAAGACTTGGGAATAAAGCATTCTTGGATTTGAACTCAGGTGGGGAGGTTCACCTCTTTGGGCAACAGTTTCAGCATCTGTGAGAGGAAGGTGTACCTGGGCCCTGAGGATTGTTGGGAGGAATAGATAAGAAACATAGGATTCATCATGTTTCTGCTCTCTCATCCTTTCAAAATGGAAGGGCAGAACCAGAAAGACTTTCCTGGAGCTGCCTTTCAGCACCAACATTCTGTAGCTTTTATAATCTGACAAACCAGGGGCTGAGAGTACAAAAGCCATGTGTTTAAAGAAGTGTGCTTTCCAGGTAAGAAGAGCACAATTGCTGTCAAAGGCGTTAAGTGGTTTCTGAACAGCTGCAGTGTGATTAAATTCACCACTTAACCAAATTGCTTTCTCTTGCCTTGATGGATGCAATTGCTCGGAGATGAAGGGGCTTAATGTGCAAAGCTCCGCTTGCCTGCATGACTAATGAATTAACTGTTCCTCTTCCTGTAGCCTCCTGCCTGCTGGCACCCAGCCTGTTTGCCTGACCCTAGCCGGTCCCCTGGACAGAGATCTCTGATGTCGTAGATCACCACGAGGATGGCCAGTAAGGTGTTCTCATTACGTGAAGTCTTGGCCCCCCAGTTAGCATGTTCTCCCCAGAGCTAACAGTGTTCAGGGAAGTCTTTCAGGAAAGAGGCAGCAAGGTAGGGTAAGAAGAAATCTTAGGGTTGAGCTCTGGAGCCAGTTCCCCCACTTACTAGTGTGGGACCTCCAGCAAGTGACTTAATCATAGGGAGAGCTCCAAGTTCTAAGCATGTACGTGCACCAAGAGCCTTGCTGGGTGCATTCCCACATTTTCATATCACACTTCTTTCTCAAGGCTATCAGCAGCTCCAAAGGTAGATGGTCTGTTGATCTCCATCCAGTGTTAGTGCAACAGCAGAGCCTCAGGAAATGATCTGTGTAAAATGATGACTGAAAGAAACAATGAATAGTTGAGGAGATGATTGGGTTCATGGCTTTCCTGGTGGTTAAGAAGGTAAAGAATCCACCTTCAATGCAGGAGATTCAGATTCTATCCTTGGGTTGGGAAGATCCCCTGGAGAAGGGAATGGCTAGCCACTCCATTATTCTTGTCTGGAGAATTCTATGGACAGAGGAACCTGGTGGGCTACAGTCCCTGGGATCGCAAAGAGTCAGACATGACTGAACAGCTAACACTTTCACTTTTTTCACTTTGGGTGGATAGATGGATAAATGAAGGGATGGAGGATAAATAGATGAGTGGAAAGATTAATGGATTTGACAGATGGTAAGAAGAAAGGATGAATGGGTGGAGAGTGAAAGGATGGATGGGTAGATGGATAGAAGGATACATGATGGTTGGTTAGAAGGATGGATGAAAGGAAGGAAGAATGAAAGGATGGGTGGAAGAATGAAAGGATGGATGGAAGGAGAAAAGAACTGAAAGGTGGATGGATGCCTGCAGGCTGGTCCTCATAGGGAGGTACCAATCTGAGAGGTCAGTCCCCAATTTTTTTGCCCAGAGACATTCAACATGTGTCTAGAAGTTACCAGGAGTCCTGAACTTCTCTCCCTGGAAAATAATGGGTTAGACTAGTTGATCTCTGAGGTCTTCATTTTAGTTCTTTCCCTTGTAACATGAATTCTTAAGAGAAGAAGGGAAATGATAATAGTCAACACAGTTTGAAAGCTTACTCAAAAACATCATTTCATATGATCCTCAAACAACCCATAGCAACTTCAGGGCAGCTGTATTTTTATCTTCCCCACGTGACAGATGGAAACACTGAGGCTCAGAATAGTCACACCTGGTATTTAGAATGTATTTTCTAGTCAGGTGGCCAAAATTATTAATTAACTTCTCTGTGCTTCTGCTTCCTCATTCAAAAAATAAGGCGAAGTGCATGGCAAGATGGAAGGCAAGAGGAGACGGAGACAATTGAGGATGAGATGGTTGGATGGCATCACTGACTCAATGAACTTAAGTTTGAGAAAACTCTGGGAGATAGTGAAGGACAGGGAAGCCCGATGTGCTGCAGTTCATGGGGTTGCAAAGAGTCAAACATGACTTAGCAACTGAACAACATCAATGGCAAAGATTCATAAAGTCATTTATTCATTCATACCCGCTTATAAGGAAACTACCAGGCACTGTTGCTCTAGGCACCAAAGATGCAGCAGGGAACAAAAATTTCCAGCCTCTACCCTAATGGAGCTAGTATGCTAATGGAGGGAGAAAACAACATATGACAAAGGAGAGTAAGTTACCGAGGATTATAGAAGCAAAAATGTTTGGAATCCCTGGAGTATTTAGAAGCCTTCACAGTGGAGGTTGTTGACCTTTGGGCTGGGTCTTAAAGAAAAAATAGGATTTTATCATGTAGACAAAGGAAAGGTAGCTTTGTAGACACAGAGAAGAACTCCAGGCATAGAAGTGGGGAGGGCTTTTGGATTGGAGCCAGATTTGAAGGGCCTTGCATCCCTTCTTGGCAGACACAAGGAAGCCCATGAAAGACCTTAGCGAGGGAGTGACAAGATAAGGCATAGCTTTCAGGAAGGAGGGCAGCCTGGAGGGTGGACTCAGGTGTGGAGAAGATGACATGGTCCCTGGCCAGGAGGGGGTTGAAGGCACAGGTATGAATGAGACCATCCAGAAGGGCATCAACTGCAAAGCTAAGAGGGACCCGAGGCAATGTCAGCCTGGAGAGAGCATGAGGTGGACGAGTGGTCAAAGGAGGTGGATCCTTTGCTACCCCCAGCCCTGGTCCCACTGGTCTCAGCCTGGGGTCCACACCCTGCCTCTCACTCCTTCTCGGTGAGTCGGTTAAACCTTCCCCTCTTCCTGGAACCCAAGAAGCATCTGGCTTAGCCTCCATCACTGCAGAGACCGCCCCCCAATCTCCCAGCATCCAGCTTCAGCCTGACCACCGGGAGACCAGAGAGGGGAACTCACTACCAGGAAGGGTCTCATCACCCTGGTGGGGTGCATCCATCTCCTTCCCCCTCCTGCTGGCCTGCCCCATCCAGGCCCTGCCCTTGCTAAGCAAAGCATCTCAATCAACCCCCCGCCCCCGGGGCCTCTGAGGGTTCCTGAGCCCCAGAGTCGGAATTCTCCACTTTCAAAAAGAGATTCATTTTTTTATTTGCAGTTTGAAAAAGTCAAAAAGTGCTTGTCTTATTTTTTAAATCAGATAATCCAGAAAGATAGAAAGGAAATTTAAATTCTTTACAGTCCTATTCCCCGGAAAGTCACAGTTACCATCTTGCTGTGTATTCTTCCAGAATGTTTTCATTGATGGGCCCATGTGGACGCCCACACACACCTTTTTTTGTGTGTGTGGAACAATAACAGCAGCACACCATACACTCTGTTCTGTGAACTGCTTGTTATTTTTCAGTTACATCGTGAAACTACTCAGCACACCTAGATCTCCAGCAGCGTTTTTTCTCAAGGGAAGAATATTCTGTGTTGAGAAAGGGCCTTGACAGAATCTCATCCCCTCTGACAGATATTTAGGGTCACTGCCCCCCCAAGACACTTTTCCTGTTTAAGTAATGTTCTGTGTACATCCTTGTTCATAAAGCTTTGAGCAATAAAACGGGACTGTTCAAAGTTGGGGGTTAATATGGCCTCTCTGACTCAGGTCATGAAGGAAATTGATTTTGATTTTCAAAGTCGGTAGGGATTAAATGAACAATGGTTGCCAGGCAACCGGTGAGAGGGGGCCTCAGAGAGGAGGCCAGAGCAAATGGTAGCCTCCACCCCCACCCCCGGGGACCCAGAGCCTCACAGGCTGTGTTTCTAGGTAATAAGCCCCCCTCTCGTGCTGCCCAGGGAATCCTTGGTGGCTCAGTGGTAAAGAATCCATCTGTTAATGCAGGAGACGCCAGAGATATGGGTTTGATCTCTGAATTGAGATGATTTCCTGGAGAAGGAAATGACTACCCCCTCCAGCGATCTTGCCTGGAACAATCCCATGGACAGAGGAGCCTGGTGCGCTACAGTCCATGGGGTCGCAAAAGTTGGATATGACTTAGTGACTAAACCACCACCCACCACCCACACTGCCTGGAGCCCCCAGCTCCAGCCATAGTCCCTTCCCCACCTTTCCCTCCCATTGCCATGGTGTTAACCTTGGACCTGAAGCTATTATCAGGGTCCTCCTGGCTGTGGTTCTGGAGGAAGGGGTGGAGCAGCCACCTGCAGGGGTGGGAGAGATGGTGCTACTTCCTTCTGGATGAGACTCACTCATGCAGGGTAAGGTGGGGCTGGTCTTTCTCTCCAGAATGGTAGGGGCGCTAGAAAGGTGGCCTAGTCACAGCCACCAGGTGGCCTGGTTCTGCACCCCTCAAGAAAAAGTTAGTCGCATAGTTGTGTTCAACTCTTCGATCCCATGGACTGTAGCCTGCCAGGCTCCTCTGTCCATGGAATTCTCCAGGCAAGAGTACTGGAGTGGGTCGCCATTTCCTTCTCCAGGGTACTCCCTGACCCAGGGATAGAACCTGGGTCTCCTGCATTGCAGGCAGATTCTTTATCTACTGAGCTATTAGGGAAGTACATACCCCTCAAAATGGCCCCTTATAATTCTCACCCACATGTGTAGACCTCCCTAGGCTGAATAAGCCAAACTGCACAAACCACAGGACATTGCAAAAGGTACAGTGAATGGCTTCTGAGGCCAGGTCAAAATTAGAAGCCAGCTGCATGTCAGGAGGACATTCAAGCAGCTCTATGAGAAGCCTATGGAGTGAGAAACTGAGGCCTCCCGCCAACGAGCGTGCATGTGTGGTAAGTCACGTTAGTCATGTCCAACCTTTTGTAACCCTATGGACCGCAGCCCGTCAAGATCCCATCCATGGGGATTTTCCAGGCAAGAATATTGGAGTGGGTTGCTGTGCCCTCCTTCAGGGGATCTCCCCAACCCAGGGGTTGAACCCACATCTCTTGTGTCTCCTGCATTGGCAAGCGGGTTCTTTACCACTAGTGACACCCAGGAAGCTCCTCCTACCAACAGCTATCATCAGTTTTCCATTTGTGTGAAGGAGCCACCTTGGAAGCAGATCCTCCAGCTCCTGTCAAGTCTTTGGATAAGTCTTCTAACCTGGTTGCCATCTTGTCTGCAACCTCAAGAGAGACCCTGGGCTGGAACTATTCTGGGATTCCTAACCCTTAGACACTGTGAGACAATAAATGTTTATTACAGTTTGAAGCCACTACATGTTGAGCTAATTAGTTACACAGTAATAAATGACTAATACTAGCAAATCAGTCAATCCTAAAGGAAATCAACCCTGAGTATTCTTTGGAAGGACTGATGCTGAAGCTGAAGCTCCAATACTTTGGTCACCTGATACAAACAGCTGACTCACTGGAAAAGACCTTGATGGTGGGAAAGATAGAAGGCAAAAGGAGGCAGGGGCAACAGAGGATGAGATGGTTAGAGAGTGTCACCGACTCAATGGACATGAACTTCAGCAAACTCCTGGAGATGGTGGAAGACAGAGGAGCCTGGAGTGCCACAGCTCACAGGGTTGCAAAGAGTTGGACATGACTTTGTGACTGAACAACAAAAACGCTAACAGAATTCCTTAGGGAAACCTGCTGTAGTCCGGGGACTGTAAGTGTCTGGGTGATCCTGGAAAATTCTTTAAAACAAAGTTTTCACGTCAGAATTCAAGAATGGCGCCCAAGAGACACTAACCTTGGTAGATGTATTAGTGAGAATTCTTTCTGTTACAAAAGACAGAAACTTGGGACTTCCCTGGTGATTCAGTGGGTAAGACTCTGTGTTCCTAATGCAGGGGTCCTGGGTTCGATCCCTGGCCAGGGAACTAGATCCCAAAAGATTCCACGTGCTGCTACTAAGAACCAACACAGTCACAGAAATAAATAAATATTCTTTTAATATAGAAAATTAACTAATGAGTGTACGCAAATAGAAAATGTAAGTGAGGACTTATCATTAGATGGTGTGATTTGGAAGAACTGAGTAGAGTTAGCCGTAGGCATGGTGGGATTGGAGTTTACATACGTCCAGGCTCCCGAAAGTGCAAGGGCGTGAGTGGAGAGTGGGCCGATGGTCAGGGAACCAGAATCTCCAGTCAGCATCCTCTGGACTCTGAAAAGGATGGCACGTTGGTGTCAGAGGTGCCTCTCTAAGGTCAGGATAGCGGAGGGCTCCAACATACCTGTGGGCTGTCCCCACCTGTTCCTTAAATCTCCATGCTCTCAAGCTTCCGCTCTCCATCCTCCCGGCCTCACTCCACCTCTCCCCCTCAGCATCAGTACCTCCTGTGTCCAGCACCTCTGGACATCCCCACCCAGCCCAGGGCCACTGGCCCTCATCCTTGCCACGGCCAACACTGCCCTCATTTACCCCAAGCCTTCTGGATTGCAGCAATAGGCAGCACCGTCCACCTGGCCATCTGAGTCTGAATCCTCACTTCTTCCCCGCCTCCTCCCTCTGCCTCCATCCCCACCCCACCCAGATCTGTCCACACTCTGTCCCTCTGCCTCCATCCTGCTCCAAGCCATCACTTCTCTCCCGGATTACCGGAACCACCTCCCAACTGGCCTCCCCGCTGCCAGTCTTACCTCCCTGCCTCTCCCCTGTCCCTACCACCCAACACTCCGCCGCCTCCTACTTCTGCCTCCATCACTTGGCCGGAGCTATGCACTCCACCTGAAATTTATTTATTTTGGGTGGGCTGGGTCTTCATTGCTGCATGGGCTTTTCTCTAGTTGCATCAAGCGTGGGCTACTCTCTAGTTGTGATGTGTGGGCTTCTCATTGCGGTGGCTTTTCTTGTCGTAGAGCATGGGCTCTAGGGTACTCAGACTTCAGTAGTTGTGACTTCTGGGCTTGAGAGCATAGGCTTAAATAGTTGTGGCATGCATGGGCTTAGTTGCTCCACAGCATGTGGGATCCTCCCAGACCAAGGATTGAACCCGTGTCTCTTGCATTGGCCGGGCTTCCCAGGTGGTGCTAGTGGTAAAGAACCCTCCTGCCGGTGCAGGAGACACAGAAGATGTGGGTTCGATCCCTGGGTCAGGAAGATCCCCTGGAGATGGGAATAGCAACCCACGCCAGTATTCTTGCCTGGAGAATCCCATGGACATAGAAGCCTGGCGAGCTACAGTCCATTGGATCACAAAGAGTCAGCCATGACTAAAGCAACATAGCACACTCCCACATTGGCAGGCAGATTCTTTACCATTGAGCCACTAGGGAAGCCTCTATTTATTTTTTAAATATTTTTTATCTATGTGGCTGCATCAGGTCTTAGTTGTGGCACGTGGGATCTTTAGTTGTGGCATTCAAACTCTTGGTAGCAGCATGTGAGATCTAGTTCCCTGAACAGGGATAGAACCCGGGCCCACTGAATTGAGAACTTGGAGTCTTAGCCGCTGGACCACCAAGGAAACCCCTCCACCTGAAATTTAATTCCCCACTCTCATCTGTCGACTGCGCTCCCCTTTATTCTTTAGATCTCTGCTCTGGAGTCCCCTCCTCCAGGAAGTCCTCCTGGATGCCCAGAGCTCATCATTCCCTCCTAGGTGCTGTTGCTGAACCTACCACAGGCTGGTTTGTAGAGTGGTTATGAACGCAGTGTCCTGAGTCAGAAATGGGATGTTAGCCCCACTACTCAGCAGCTGTAGGACAGTCTGGGCAGGGACAGAGTGGGGCTGGCAGCAGGGGAAGCCCTGGTGATGGGAAAAGATGGCGTTACCCACTTTAGGCAACCAAGAGGGAGAGAAGTGCAGGCAGGGTGTGGGTGGAGAGTAAGCCCGGCCCAGAGTGGAGGCGTGGGGAACAGAACTGATATTTGTGGGGCATCTGCCTGTGCCAGGCACTGGGCTACACTGTTTACATTATCTCCCTTAATCTTTGCAATAGGAGGTGAGTATTATTATGCACATTATTTACATTTAGAAAGTGAAGCTCAGAAAGTTTTTGACTTGATGGAGACAGAATCCAAACTCCACATCTGTTGAACTCCAAAAGCTTTCAGCTCTGACACACGAAGTCTGTGTAGACCCAGTTGAAGGGTCCTGGGTTTCTCAGGAGGGGAGCGAAGTGAGAATTTAATCAGCCTGGCCCACTGTGAGATATCCCTTCCCCTGTGTTTGGTGATAGGCTTCTAGTAATACAACCCAAGATGGTCTTGACTTTGAGGTTTCCTCTTCCCAGCTGTGGAATCAATTCAATCCCACTTACCTCTAGGTCAGAACAGGACAGCTTTCCCCATCCAGAACCTAGTCTCCATATCATACTTTGAAGTTATCTTGTAATTGCAATGTTAAGTCCCAATTTATCCTGCCACCCTGCCCCCCCTCCCCCCAACCTCCAGCTGGTGCAACATAAGCATTGTCATGGCCAACAGCTCACAGCTCCTGGTGTTGAGTGAAGGGTGTGACATGGGGTGGGGTGTACTCTTCCCTTTCTGGGGATAATTTCCTTCTGTTTCTCTGCTCAGCTCAACAACCAGCCACCTTTAGCTTCCCCAGCTAATTAACCCTGCACTTTTCATCAGCCCTGATTAGATTCATCTAAGCCAGTCCAAGCAACAGGAAGTCTGGTTTGGACTCCAGCTGAGAGAAAGTGGCTGACTCAAGGGGGTGCAGGGCAGAGGAAGAAGGGACTCAGAGTTATCAGCAGCGAGGGAGGCAGAGAGAAATCAATGGACTCCCTAGGAAGCCACATGGGACAAATTTAATCATTTAATAAATATTTAGTGAGCACCTACCATGTACCACCTCTGTTCTTGACATGACAGCAAACAAGACACATGAGGTCCCCACCTGTCCTCATGGAGCTGACAGTCTAGATAAACAAGTAGAAAACATTTTTGGTGCTGATAATTGCTATGATGAAAAATAATGTCTGACCCGCCGCCTTCCTGTTAAAGTCTCATGGAGCTTTGAAGCCTGCTCTCACCCCCTCTCTGACTTCTCCTGCAGGCAAAAGCCCTCAACCTTCCATTTTTCACTTCTCTTGACCATGGCCCGTCACCTGCTTAGCATGGTGCTGACTCTTTGTTATTATTCTTTTACAGAAAAGGAAGCTGAGCTGCACAGTGAGAGAGTGATGGAGCTGGGATTAGAGACCAGATCTCCAGGCCACCCCCAGTTCCATCTGCTTCACCCTGCCCACAGAGAGGAGGTAAGGCTAACAGGTGAAGGGGAGGCTCTGTGTTTGGCTGAGACAGCAGGAACCATGCAGGTATCTGGTGGCTTACACACCCTGGACACACAGGTCATGTCCACAGGAAGTGCCCTTATTGTACTGTTCTCACTGGGGACCTGAGGGTGACTAGGAGTCAGGGATGTGGGCCCCAGAATTTCACATTTGTACCAAGCTGGGTGGAATAGGTGAATTCAGGTGTCTTCAGGTCAAATGCCCTCATCTTGAAGAAGTCACAGATCCTCCAGCCTGCATTTATCAAACTGCTATCAGTGGATGTTCTCTAATGCGAAAGCCTCCAAATACAAAACAGACACCAGAGGAGATGCTTTGTTCAAAGCATGGCCACTGTCCACCAACCCAGACCCACGATACTTCTGTGCAGCCAGGGCCTCAATAGAGTACAGTTTTAGAACCACTGAGCTCATCCAAACTCTTCTTTGGAGAAATGGATAACTGAGGCCAGACAGTGGACTAGGGACAGAACCTTTAAGGAGATCACTTGAGATTGGCCCCAAGGGATAGGATGAGAATGGCTTCCCTTTTGGCCACACTGCCCTGCTTCTAAACATGGGGAAGTGAGTAGAGGCCTCTATCAGGGACAAGAGTTACCTGGATGAGAAGAAACGCCTGGGTTTCAGGCTCCCAGGCCAATTCACTTTGGGTTTGGTTTGTGTACCTGTCAGGATGAGCCAGGTTATGCTGCAGTAACAAGCATCCCCCAAATCTCTGCTCAAAACATCAAAAGTTTATTTCTCCCTAATACACAAAAATCCACTGCCAGTCTGGGCAAATCTGGGGTCACTATCCCCTGTGAAGTGACTCAGCAATCAAGCTGCTTTAATCTTCGGGCACTTCCTTCTCAACACTTGACTGCAGGGTTGGTGGGGGCAGGGAAGAAAATAGGGAGACTGGCCCTGAGCTGCTTTCATTCAGAAGTAAAACCTATCACTTCTGCTCACATTTCGTCGGCCAAAGAAAGTCACATGGTCACACAATTCAAGAAGGGAGACTGGGATCACAGGAGGATGATAGTGTACATCCAGAAATGGTGAGCCCTAAACCTGCCAACCACTGTTTCCAGATCAGCAAAATAGGCAAAATAATATCTACCATAATTCCTTCACTCGTTCTATGTGTTCATCTATGTGTTCAATCCACTGATTTTTATTGTGCAAAGTGCTGGTGAAACAGAGATACAAGAGTGGAACTCGGGTCTCCTGGCTCCTAAGCCAGGGCTTCACCCTCCTCCTACTCATACTCTCTGCCAGCCTGGCTCATATTTTGGTCTCAGTTTGTCTTCTCCCTAAAGCAGAGCCTGAGAAAAAGATTTGGGAAGAGGAAATTTACTTGAGAAGTGAGCCTGGGAGGCTACAGTGAGGGAGTCAGAGAGAGAGACAAGGCAGGAGGGATACCAACACATGTGCATGCGACAGCCAGTCATCGGCGTGGGCTCCGTCCCACCAGCGATTCTCTGAGGACCTGTGTAAAGTGCACCTTGGAACAGTCCTGAGTTGGGGGAGGCTGGGGTTTGGTCCTACTGACTGCCATTCCCCCCAAGAGAGGGGGGGATGTTTCTGGGGAAGTGAACCCCCAATTCACTGGGGACAGTGCTGCTGCTGTGGTCTGATCGAGGCTGCAGGAACAAGATTCAAGGCACCAATAGCAGCCACTATAGATGCTGACGGAAAAGCCATGCCTATCACGAAGCCATATGGAAACCCAACACAAACAGCCCTGCATTGGCCAAACAATGGGGGAGAGCACAGCTCGGGCCAGCTGCTGAGATATTTTCTTCTAACCTCCTTTCCCAATTTGGAAGGAGGTAACTCCTCCACATGAAAACAACCAGGAGAAACAGCAGCATGGTGATGCCAACTGGCTCGGGCACAGGGACAAGACGGTGGCAGCTACAGGTGCCCTGGGCTAGATTTCAGGCTGGCTTGACACAGCCTGTCCAGAAGTCAGGAAGATGTGAATAGGACGCACAAGGACCGAGAAACAGGTCTATTAGCTCACCTCCTGTGGTCAGCATGTCTGGGAGTCAGAAGACACCACCCCTGTGTTTGAAGCCTCCAGCTTCTTCAAGAGCATTCTACGGTGAGAGTCTGTGTGGTCCAGGCAGAAGAGTTCCAGCCTTGGGAGCAGATGCTCTAGGTTCAAGTCTTGAGACCACCATAAACCACACACTCACCAAGACGGATGGACAGATCAGAAGATTGTGTGTGAAGCACACAGTTGAGAACAACAATGGGAGTTGCCATTGATCCTTGCCAGAAGAAGGCTCAGCCTCCACTCTACAGAGGAGGCACCTGAGATCAGAGGCAAGTCCCAGGTCTTGTCCTTCAGAGCAGGCACCCCTGAATCCCTCTGAATTCAAAGTTCCTCTGATCCTGTGGTTCTGGAACAAACTCAAAGGCAGCTCTCCAGGTGGGGACATCACAGAAAGACCCCTGCACTGGCAGCATGACCCCAGGGTAAGGTTGGGCAGGCGTGATGATCACATGACCAGGCCATGTTCCTGGAAAAGTGCAGAAGACTCAGGGGTCTCAGAAAGAGCCAGGGAGTGAAGGTCAGGGCCACGGAGGGCACAAGGAGTCTTGTTCTTTGGGTTGGTTTTGGTTTTCCCATCAAGGTGGTCTTTGGGGTCCATTGGAGTCCATGATCTTATTGTTGACGAGGTCTGAGGTCAGTAGTGTGGGAGAGGCAGGGGAGGCTCCAAGGGGAGCTGACCTTTGGATTTGATGGGTAGTGGGAGGGAAGACATCATTGTGCCCAGGGCTCCAGAGAAACTAGAGGAAATGGAAAGAGCCCAGGCCCATTTCAGCAGCGTGGACCTGCCAGCTCTGTCCTCTCACTTCCACCACATCTGGATTTCGAGAAGTGGGCTTTCCTGGCATGCCATCCTGCTCACATCCTACGACCCTCTCACCCAGCTCAGTGCCCACCTTCCATACAAAGTGTAGGGGGGAAGGGGCGTGCTGTGTGGTGGGACAAGGCTGGTGGAGAAAGGAACCACAGGTCCACACTGAATGTTTCTCAGAGACCTCCACCTGTCCTGGGGCTGCTGGGCGGGTCCCCCAAACCCACATACCTCAATCCTGAGCATCTAATCCTGTGCTTTGGAGCCAGCCAGCAGGCCCCAGGTCTATGCGCCCATGCTTGTTTTTGTGGTTGCTGTTGCTTTTGCTTAGTCGCTTCAGTCGTGTCCAACTCTGTGCAATCCTATGGATTGTAGTCCACCAGGCTCCTCTGTCCACGGGATTTTCCAGGTAAGAATACTGGAGTGGGTTTCCATTTCCTTCTCCAGGGGATCTTCCCAACCCAGGGATTGAAACCACATCTCCTGCATTGCACACAGATTCTTTACCACTGAGCCACCAGGCAATGTTTTTGTGGAGCCTTATACAAAAGGCATAAAGTTGTGAAAGACTGATGCTGGAGTCAGGGACCAGGGAAAGGAAGCGGTGACCTTCCCTGGGGAAGGGTCTTAACTCTCAGATCAGGTCATTTTGGATGAGCCAGAGATCCAGTGATGACTCACAGCTGTCCAATACGACCCCTAGCACACAAAATCCTCATCCTTTCTCTGTCTTCTTTTCCTCATCCTGTACAGAGAATAATGACAGTACCTTCCTCAAAAGGCTGTTGTGGGATGAATGAACGAATACATATGACCTGCTTAGAACAGCGTTTGGCATGTAATAAATTCTCAATGGATGTTAGTTGTTTTTTGATGGTTGTTATGATGATGATTAATAACGCATTCATTCAAGTCCAGAGCCTTATATGTATTTGGTTTGTGTTGGATGAATGATTGAAATAAATGTAAGTGGATAACATGTTAGCAGCAAATGACATCAAAGATTGAAACAGACACTGATTTGGTCTGATTACTTATTATGATCTGGTATCCATGGAAACTGCTGAATAGTGAGGCTCAGAATAGAGGGTTTTCCTCTGTACTGAATACACCAAGGTACACGTGTGGCTTCTGCACTTTGCAAGCCACAAAAGGGGCAGATTCCTTACCCACCTTGCTCATCTCTCTCCTTGCCGAACAGTAAACTCTTCCACGGCAAGGACCACAACTCATGGGCACTCCAAAACCAAGTGCTGGCATGGTTGCTGGGACACAGTACGTGCTTATGAATTTATGTTAACTGAATGAATGAGTGTTACCTGATTAACTCAGAAGATGACAGGACTAAACCTTGAACAAAGGATTTCAGAGCCTGGCCCTAGAAGGGACTGGGAAAGGTAGGGGTTAATTATCACCCCTTGAATTGTATTAGATTAGATGTTAGAATGATTCCGGTTACTGAAATTGGGGTAGGCTGTGTCTGAGTTCAGTTCCAAAGTGGTGAAGAGCTTGGACTTCAGGGTCCATCAAATCTAGGAGGAAATACTGTCTTGGCCATGCCCCAGTTTTGTAAAACTTAAGCAAGTTATTTAATTTCTCTGGGACTCAGTTTCGCTATCTATAAACTAGGCTTGAAGATACTTGCTTGCTTCTCAAGGATACTGTGCAGAGCCACTGGTCCCTTTGGGAAGGGAATCGTATCTTTTTTTCCTCCCCTTTAAATTATTTTATTCAATATAAATTATGTCAGTAGTATAAGTGGTTAAAAGAAGCAAGCTTTGAGTGAATTGGCCAATTTGCCCAATAGGCTATTTGGCAAAATGATTCTTAGCAAGTTGGTTTTTGGCAAAGCAGACCTGGTGTTGTCATACCCCTATGACCATCTCTGCCAGGGGTGGGGGTGATGACCCTTGACTAAGGATTCCGTGAAGGAGAAAGCAAATCTGCTTTCTCAAGGGATTTGGAACCACTTGTGGTGTGTGTGATGGCAGAATTCTTTGCAGAGTGCAGTGCACACGTGAGGACTGTAAGGATGGCTGGAGTAGCAGAGAGAACCCAAGGCTGAAGCAAGTTTCCCAGCAACAGAGACAGGATTCAGCAAAGGAAAGACCCAGAACCCCAGGGGGAGCTTCATCCGCAAGGCCATGAACTCAGGAGTCGGACAGCCTGGGTTCAAGGCCTGCCTCTGCCTCTCTCTACCATCTGAGATCCTGGCAGTGACTTCACCTCGCAAGGCCCCAGTGCCCTTCCCTGGTTGATGAGGTGGTGTGACAGCAAGCACTGGGTGGGGTTGGGGTTGGGACAAGCCTGTGAAGTGCTCAGTCCACCCGGCCCTGGGGCTCAGCAGCACCCAGCAAATGTGGCTCCCCCTTGCCCAGTTCTCCACAACCTCTCCCACTCCCACCTGGTCTCAGGGGGCAGTGAGTCCTCCTGCCTCAGCCAGTCCAGTCTTGATTTTCAGAGTGTGCAGAGAGAACACACCAGAAGGACAGCAAGGGGAGGGGGAGCAGGGTGACCCCCCTTACCGGGGAGGTCGTTATTGCGGGAGGCAGCAGCCATCATGACCCCCATTTCACAGGGGGGGTCACGGAGGCCCTGTTGGCACCGGGCTTCACATCCAGGCTCATTCGTGCTCAAAGCCGGTGCTCGTTCAGTTCAACCAGGATCCCTCTTTGGTTCTGCCTCCAAATGCAGTGTGGGTCCCCCTGGGCCTGGAGGAGAACACACAGACAGAAACCAAGTGGGTGCTCGGCCCAGCCTGGTACCCGCCTCCCCACCCTCACCCTGACTCATCCCCGGTTCCTTCCACCCCCCGACAATGACCTCTTGCCCTGGGGTGCTCTCCTGGGCTGGTGTTCCTGTCAGCCTCTCCAGGACACTGGGACAGGGGGCAGGAATCACAAGCTTGGCCTGTGTCTTCTCAGCCACAGATAACAGCGACATTAGATAATTGCATTTGGCCCTTATCTCCGTCTCACTCTTTATTACTTCCCCAGGGAGGTGCTGTAACCATGGCCTTTCTGCCAATTAAGCCAGCCTCCAGGCTGCAAGTACAAGCCGAGGGACCACTGTCGGGGAGGGGAGATGACATCTTCAGGTGGCAGGGACACCCTGTCCCTCGGCTCGGGACGTGCTGACAGGCCCTGGGTGACTCCTGGGAGCATGGCCAGAGCCCTGCCTAAGAAGGGCTGGATCCAGAGGAGGAAGTATGGATCGTGCCGTGGGTTCTGCCCTAGGGTTTGCTATGTGACTTCAAGCATGGCACTTAACCTCTCTGGGTTCTAGGTTTTTCATGGGTCGGATGGGGACAATAGCTCTTTCCTGCATAATAATCGAGCCATCTTGGAACTGGAAGACATCATGTATTCCATGTATTCTCGGTGTGTTCCGGATTCTTGTGACAGCTTCTTTCTTTAAAACAGCTTTATTGATGTGCATATTTAAACTGTACGATTTGGTAAGTTTTGACATGTGTGTACCACCGGGAAGCCATCACTGTAGCAAGATAATGAACACATCCATTCCCTCCCTGATCTCCTCTCGGCCCTTTGTGACCCCTCCTTCCCCCCACCACCTCCACATCCCCGGCAACCCACCACTCATCTGCCTCTTATCACTAGAGATTCATTTGCATGTCCTAGAATTTTATAGAAACGGAATTATACACTATGTACTTTTTCTGGTCTGACTTCTATTTTGAGATTCATCCATATTGTGTATTTCAACAGTTCATTTCTTTTTATTGCTAAGTCATACCCCATTAATGGATCTGCTACGACGCTTTTGTTCATTTATCTGTTGATAGATACTTGAGTTGTTTCCAGTTTGGGGCGATTACAAATAGAGCTGCTATGAATATTCATGTACGAGCGTTGGATGCTTTCGTTCCTCTTGGGTAAATACCTAGAAGTGGAATGGCTAGTCATATGGTAGGTGTTTGTTTAATTTTTCAAGAAATGACAAATTGTTTTCCAAAGCCGTCATACCATTTTACATTCCCAACAGCAGTGTATGGGTTCAAGTTCTTCGACATCTTCACAAACACTTGGCGCAACCAGTCTTTTTAATTTTAATTTAATCCAGGAGGCGTGTGGTGGTATCTTATTGCAGTGCTGCTCCCAGAGAAACACCCGGGTTCCCAGGCCCCCTGCCCAAGGCCAAGTTCTCTTTCTTAGTTAGGAGGTGAGGCATGGCATGGAGACCCTGGGAGTTCTCTGCATCTTTCGTTCTTCCCTTCTGCTAGTGGAGAGGCTGTGGGGGATGTTAGGTGACCTCCCAAGTACCTTGGGATCCTGGAAAAATGCATTTGAGATCAAACTCTCATCTTTGATAAAAATTCTCTGGCCTCTCAGTATCATTGCCCTGTGTCCAGTTGGGCATTTATTATTAATTGGCATTCAATGCCTCAGGAATAAGATCTCTTGCTGGGATTCCAGGTTGAGGTGGTGGAGTAGCTTGAACCACCTGGCCTGGAGCCAAGAGGTCTGGGTTTGGGGTGGGCTTGTGGCTTCTTCAGAGCACCCTCGTCACGGGTATGACAGCAGCTGAAGGCCTCTGACGTTCTCCAAGTGGGGAGGCTCCCTGGTTTGAGGCCAAGTCAGTAGGCTTTTGCCCCTGAAACGTGTCCAGGTACAGATCTTCTCCAGAAGAGTTGGCATGCGTGGAACAAAATTCATTGTTTACATTTCGGCCCAAATGCTTCTCACCAAGAGCATTCCACTTGAAAGACAGCTGAGATGTTGTTAAAGTCACCTGGAAATAAGAGTCGAAGAATGGGAGGTTTCAGATGTCCTCCTAAGATGCAGTGGGACATAGAGAACAGACTTGTGGACACAGAGGGGGAAGGAAAGGGTGGGATGAATTGAGAGAGTAGCATGGAAACATATACATCACCCTACGTCAAATTAGATAGCTGGGGGGAATTTGCTATATGACTCAGGGGACTCAAACCGGGGCTCTGTGACAACCTAGAGGGGTGGGATGGGGTGGGAGGTGGGAGGGAGCTTCAGGGAGGAGGGGACATATGTATATCTATGACTGATTCGTGTTGATGTATGGCAGAAACCAACACAATATTGTAAGGCAATTATCCTCCAATTAAAAATAAATAAATGTAAAAAATATGACACAGTGGGTATCACAGACTGAACCCTCCCATTATTCTTAGCAATCGGAAGTGAGGCCACCCACAAAAAAACTGTCTTGAGTTTCATGTGGGAAATGTCCTAGATTTTCTTGGTTATTTTAAAGAGCTTGGGAGGAAGGATTCATGGAGACATGGGAGACATAGCCAGTGACTCAGGAGCCACCATTTCAGCAAAGAAAGAGATTGCTCAGAAAATCAAGCCCAAAGCCCTCTCCTCATCATTTAAACCATTTATAGAGGAAAAATGGAGGCCCAGACAGGTGGATGGACCTTCCTCATCCAGTCATTATGAGGAAGAGCTTGGACAATGTCTCTTAAAATGAGGCAAGATGTAGGAGTCTAGTCCCATGAAGTAAGGAGGACCCTTAACCACAAAAATATCATTGCCAGGGACTTGATGGAGTGTGCACATGACTCCCTTACCATCCAAGTTCTCGGAGCTGGAAAAGGTCTGACTATTCAGAAATAAGACTCCACGAGATAAACCAACTACATCAATTAAGAAATAAAACAGAAATTCTAATTATTCCATGGTTATCTAAAAATTTCAAAAGTTTGAACAAGCTTGGGGGGGGAGGGGTAAGTTTAAAAACTATGACCCCCTGAGGCCTGTCAAACAAAAATCCTTAAGCAGTGTCCTGGGTTCCCTGGAAGGCGGTGATTGTTCAGGACCATAGACAGCGGCCAGGAAGCTGCTCTCGTTAACATGCGTTCCTCTAAGAGAACACCTCCTTTCATCCACAGCAGCAGCACAAATCAGAGTTTGTGGAGCATCATTTGAACTCAACTGCCTCTACATGAAGAATCGGGACAAGCATATTCCCAGGGTGGCATAACATCTATGGGGTTCTTAAAGCTCCCAGATCACCTAGACATCTCCCCGACCAATATCCCACCTTATGAGAAATTCCACCATCATCCTGGTATTTGAGTTAAGCTATTTTTCATCTCCATAAACACACACACACACACACACACACACACAAAAATCATGTTCCTATGACTGTAAGGTTGAGGGTGATTTGAAGCAATGTCTTTCTCCTCCAAAGGCTTGAGATCCAGTTGAGCAGAGAGAATATTTGCCTATGAAGTTAATTCTCTGGCTAATATGGTAGCTGATAATGGTCAAATAGTGGTGCCTACAGTAAGGGCTAAAAGATCTTCCTGGAGTGGAAGGTGTTGAGAGGAGGTGATCTGAGCCTGAAAGTCTGGGAAAAACAAGCAAGAGCAGAAGGCATTCTTGGCAGGAGCACATGATAAAGGTCTGGAGGCAGGAGAGTCTGACAATACATGTGACACAGGGGAGGTGGAGAGGCGTCAGGACAGTATTAGGGCAGTGTGGCCGACGCGGGTGGGAGCAGAATAATAAAAGAGAAGCCAAAGAAATATGAGGAGACCTTTCTGAGGGTGCAAATTCCTTCCTTTTCTAGAAGATGAACTTCAGCGCACCCTCATATTCTTAGTTCCTCTCTTCCTTGAGTGATACATCTTCACTGCCCTGGGAGTGTCCCATCACCCCACTTCCATGCATCCCCCATACTGTAGAGTATGCTCAGCTGCCAGAACCTAGTTTTTGGCACCTCCTCTTGGAGAGTGAAGGTCGGGGAGCAGAGCTTTGAGTGCGGGGGAAAAAGCACAGAGGTGGAATCCAGTTGGAGAAGGACTGGAGAAGTGTTCTGAGGCAGGTAGACAAAGCTGAGGACGCCAGGGTGACACCTGGACTTCGGTCTTGGTTGGAGGGAAGGTCTGTGATTAAACCCCACCTGGTCCAGAATTCCCTACTGTCTCCTCCAGGGCAGGGACGCAGGAGGAGAAGGGTAGCCCCGATGACTCGGGATCTCTGAACCTGGGGGGCTGGAGGACTGAACAGCCTCTGCTAATTGGATCTGAAAAAGCTTTGGGCAGCAGAGAAGTGGCTCGAGTGGCCTGCAGGCCCCAGCTAACTAGGTGCCCCCTGTGCATCCGTCCAGGCCGGTGCTCCCAGGAGCCCCTCTGCCGGGGCCCCTGATCCCCATCTGGGCTGCCTGGGGAGGAGCAGGGCCTGATGCTGGGGCATCCGCTCACCGCCTGCCTGTCTCTGGAGGGCAGAATCAGTACCACTCAGGGCTCCAGTGCCCCCACTTCCAACACTCCTTTTCTGAGCCCCCATTTTGTAGAGCCCTAGATGCAGCTGTGGGGAGATTGAGAAACTTGGTCACCTGATGAGAGACTTCCCAAAGTTACAACAATGACAGTCTGAGTGACTTGGCACTCATTGCGGGCAGACCCTGTGTCAAAACACCCAGGACATAGCCACTCTGTGAGCCTCTCAAGAGCCCCAGGAGGTAGAAACAGTCATCAATGCGCCCATTTTACCGATAAGAAGACGGAGGCACTCCAGACATTGAGTTGCCCAGCCCTGCTGATGCCAAAGCTTGAAGGACGTGGCTCGTTTAGTCAGTCAAATACAAAGTGGAACCACACGAACCAAGTGCTCCCCCAGAGGACAGAGCCTGAGGCCGAGAGCTATGACAGCCACCTGGGGCCCCCAGGAACTGTGCTGGGGCTTTCTCTCCTGTTATCAGCACCCCAAGACACCCCAGACCCAATTAGCACTAAGAGATGTTGGTGGCTGAATTCTCCCCGTTCGTTTCAGAGAAATCATGCCAAAAATTATTTTGGCCATTTTGTAGAATAGGAACAAGAGCCCAGCAAGGTTAAGTGACTTTTGTAAGGTGACACAGGAGAACCATGCAGAGCCAGGATTCAAACCCAGGCAGGACTCTGAAGTACAGTCCTTTCCACCATCCTAAGCAGCTTCTGGAAGTTGATCAGGAGCTCTGGGGACCGGGATCACCCCCAAATCGCCTGAAGACTCTTTCCTGAGAAGCCCTAGAGGTCAACCTTTTTTGGGGGGGCTATAGAATTGAGAAGTTGGGCATCTCTGATCTCGAGGCATCACCCTAAAAAAGCATCCTGCTTGGAGTCAGGTGCCGGAGTGGCTCCCTGAGGCAGCATGGCTGCAGAAAGGAGGCAGGTTACGGGCAAGCCCTCTAGGGTCTCAGTCTGGCCCAGGCCAGGTCCTTCTTTTCAACTTCCTCTTTGTGCCTCGAGCCCCCAGGGCTTGGCCCATGGCGCCCTCCCTCTGCCTTGCCCACCACCCTCTTGGGCTGGAGCCCACCAAACCCCTCGTTCACCCATGAGGCCTGTAAACCACTTTATTAGATCAAAACAAACATCTGCCACAGAAGAAAAGCAAAACCTTAATTAGAGGCCGCTGGGGATGTTTGCAGAGACAGATGGGAGAGGATCTAATGAAATCACCTTGTACCGGCCTCTGTGCAGACCTCACAGATAAAACACCACTGCCCAGCAACGGAGCTTCGCTACCTGGAGGCCTGATAAGGGGCTTGGAGAAGCTGCGTGTTTGGAAAATATGATTTTGTAAGCAGGGCCCAGGGTATGTTGACTCTGCCCGAGGCCCTGCAGCCCCCATCAGATGAGCAGCTGCCACTTTCCCTGGGGTGCAGGCAGGAAGCTGCTCCTAAGGACCCCCTGGCAGGGACTCCCAGGTGCACATGTCCTGAGACCCAGCCAGAGGAGCAGTCGGTCACTCCCTGGGATCTGGTGTGTAACAAAGGGGACATTTCGGAGCACCTGGGGCACCTAGTGGCAACAGCTTTCTCTTCTCTCCCTGACGCCTGGTTCAGAAGCATCTCTGTAGGCACCTTGGAATGAAGTGGGGGGTTAGGGCTGCCAGGAGCCTATGAGGCTTGGTAGGCACATCTGCACAATGCCTTGTAGCCTCTGGGTGACCCCACCTTCTGCTGTGCATCTTCTCCCAGGGACTCCCACTTTCTCCCAACTAAAAATAAAAATCTTCACCAAGGCCCCCTAGGCCCTACATGATCTGACTCAACACTCTTGTCTCATCCTTGACTACTCTCTGTCTCACTCGCTGTCTTCCAGCCGCCTTGGCCTCTTTGATCTGCCTCAAACCTCCCAGGTGTACTCCTGCCCCAGGGCCTTGGCACTGGCTATTCATTCTGCCCAGAATGTTCTCCCAGATATCCACAAGGCTCTCTCCCTTGAAGTCCTCACTCAAATTACACTGAAGTCCTCACCCAAGTTACCATCTCAATGGGGCCTACCCTGACCACCCATTTGATGAGGCCACACCCTTCCACCCTGCTTTTCCCAAGCCCCTTACTCTCCTGCTTCTTCATTTTCCCCAGCATCACTACTTTCTAACCTACTGTATAAAGTGCTTATTTATGTTTTATTGTTTTTTAACCATTTGTTAAAATTGAAGTATAGTTGATTTACAATGCTGTGTTAGTTCAGGTGTATAGAAAAATGATTCAATTATTCATCAATCTATATCTGTTTATTTTTAGATTATTTTCCATTATAGGCTACTATAAGACATTGAATATAACTCCTAGTGCTATACAGTGGTTCCTTGCTGTTAATTTATTTTATATAGAATGGGAAACACTAGAGATCTCTTCAAGAAAATTAGAGATATCAAGGGAACATTTCATGCAAGGATGGGCACAGTAAAGGACAGAAACAGTAAGGACCTAATAGAAGCAGAAGAGATTAGGAAGAGGTGGCAAGAATACACAGAAGAACTATACAAAAAATGACCCAGGTAACCACGGTGGTCACTTACCTAGAGCCAAACATCCTGGAGTGTGAAGCCAAGTGGGCTTTAGGAAGCCCACTACAAATAAAGCTAGTGGAGGTGATAGAGTTCCAGCTGAGCTATTTAAAATCCTAAGAGATGACACTGTGAAAGTGCTGCACTCAATATGCCAGCAAATTGAGAAAACTCAGCAATGGCCACAGGACTGGAAAAGGTCAGTTTTCATTCCAATCCCAAAGAAGGGCAATGCCAAAGAATGTCCAAACTACTGTACAACTATCGTGTTCATTTCACATGCTAGCAAGGTAATGTCCCAAATCCTTCAAACTAGGCTTCAGCAGTAATTGAACCGAGAATTTCCAGATGTACAAGCTGGGTTTATAAAAGGCAGAGGAACCAGAAATCAAACTGCCATCATTCATGGATCATGGAGAAACAAGAGAGTTCCAGAAAAGCATCTGTTTCTGATTCATTGACTACACTATAAACTTTCACTGTGTGGATCACAACAAACTGTGGAAAATTCTTAGAGAGATGGGCATACTAGACCACTTTACCTATCTCCTGAGAAATCTGTATGTGGGTCAAGAAGCAACAGTTAGAACCAGACATGGAAGAACTGATTGGTTCCAAATTGGAAAAGGAGTACAACAAGGCTGTATATTGTCACCCTGCTTATAAATTATAACTTATATGCAGAGCACATCATGCAAAATTCTGGACTAGATGAATCCCAAGCCAGAATCAAGATTGCCGGGAGAAATATCAACAGCCTCAGATAGGCAGATGATACCATTCTAACGGCAGAAAGCAAAGAGGAACTAAAGAGCCTCTTGATGAGGGTGAAGGAAGAGAGTGAAAAAGTTGGCTTAAAACTCAACACTCAAGAAACTAAGATCATGACATCCAATCCCATCACTTCACTGCAAATGGGGGAAAAATGTAAGTAGTGACAGATTTTATTTTCTTGGACTCCAAAATCACTGCAGACAGTGACCACAGTCATGAAATTAAAAGACGCTTGATCCTTGGAAGAAAAGCTATGACAAATCTAGACAGTGTATTAAAAGCAGAGACATCACTTTGCCAATAAAAGTCCACATAGTCAAAGCTATGGTTTATTCCAGGAGTCACATATGAATGTGAGAGTCAGCCCATAAAGAAGGCTGAAAGCCAAAGAACTGATGCTTTCAAATTGTGTGCTGGAGACAACTTTTGAGAGTCTCTTGGCCAGCAAAGAGATCAAACTAGGCAATCCTAAAGAAAATCAACCCTGAATATTCATTGGAAGGACCGATGCTGAAGCTGAAGCTCAAGTACTTTGGCCACCTGATGTGAAGAACTGACTCATTGGAGAACACCCTGATGCTGGGAAAGACTGAAGGCAAAAGAAGGGAATGGCAGAGGATGAGATGGTTAGATAGCATCACCGACTCAATGGACATGAGTTTGAGCAAATTCCAGAAGATAGTGGAAGACAGAGGAGCCTGGTATGCTCCATGGGGTTGCAACCAGTCAGACACGACTTAACGAATGAACAAGTCACATCCAGGTCCTTAGCTGCAAGGGGACCTGGGAAATGTAGTTTTTAGTTTTCCTACCTCTGCCCCCCCAACCCCTAGCTGAGAGGGTTGGAATGGAAGTTGAACAATCTAATCCACAGTGCTCTCCATATGCTCACAAGGTAAAGAGTTCCTGACTTTGCTTTGCCCCCTGCCTCTTGCTATCAGTGAGCTATACTACAGCTCCCGCCACCCACTCAGCTCACTGCTTCATCTAACATACAAAACCAAGGCAGTATATATACTTAGCTATAATCATAACACATTCTGTGCGTGGATCAAAATTTGGCAGCAAATCTGGGAAACTGTCATGGGGAGCCACAAGCAGTGGGTAGATTGAGAAATACTGGTTCCCTGGTGCTCCAACATGGGCCTAAGATGGGCTGCTAAGCCCACCTTCAGAGCAGATCCTCCTCCTCTCTGATTCCCTCTTACTGCATATTTGATGGAGAGTTACCACATCTTGGCTTTCTGTCCCAGGTCTTTGCATTTCAGCAGGAGTGATTCACAGAGAAAAGATTTGTCTGGGGGAAAAGACGAAAACTTGACCATGGGCATCAGATGAGAGGTATTCGCTTTAACCAGAAGCAGCTCCAGAATATCAAGATAAGAGGCACTCAGGAGCAGCGATCTGATTAGAAATCAGATTGCTGGCTAGAGAACTTGTTCGAAGATTTATATATAAAGCCATGACCTGCTTTTTATGGAGATAGCATGTATAGACTTGGAGCAATAAAAAGAGCCTTCCTCCACGCTTTGTCCTTTACCTAAAGCTGAAAAAACATCAATCGTCTCTCTCTAATGTGAGAAACCTTAGAAAGCCTGAAGGCAGTAGTTTGGGATGGGAGTTGTTGGTAAAGACCAGTTAAATATAAGGCTGCTAGAGGGTATAAGGCATGGCAGAAGGAGGGTGGGGTGGCACAAGACAGATGGCTGGTCCCCACACGCCACCATTTCCTAGCTGTGTGACCTTGGAAGAGTTCCTCTATCTCTCTGAGCTTCAGCTTCTGCATATGAAAAGCAGAGATGTTGATATCTTAGCCACGGGTTTATTGTAAAGATGAAATAAAATGACATGCATAAACCTATAGCAGATGTCAGTGTCCCACCTCTGAGCAACTTTGGAGGTTACCAGTAGACAGTTCCCATACATGCCAACAGCTTCCAGTGTTTCTCTGCCTGAAGGTATTCTCTGGCAGTGACAGTTTGCTTGGCCCTTTTTTAGAGCAGACAGGAAGTCAGCATCTCCAGGAGAGGCCCTCAGTGAGGAAAGGGATTCAACAGGTAACATCCCAGCATCCTTGCCCCAGTGGAAAAATCCTGGGGTATGCCCTAGACAGTTTCTCAAGAGGTCCCAGCTGGACTGAGTCTCCAGTGCACTCAGTAGTAACTTGCTTATCAATACTCATTTCATTGTCTTTGGTTTTTTTTTTTTTCTTTTCCGTGTCTCACTTTCCTTCTCCCTTATTGCTAAAATCACTTCCAAATGATGCATTCTCAGATTGTGGTCTTAGGGTCTGCTTTTGGGGAAATCCAAACAAAGACGAGCGTCAAACCCAGTGCCTGGCTCCTTAAAAGGGACCCAACCAGCACCACACAGGGTTCCTCCTAAGAACCACAGCCCAGAAATTATTTGAGTGGTTATTTTCTCAATCCTCCCAACAGAAGTGCATAATTTATATCATGCTAGATGCATGCAAGAGACACTCATTCATGAGGAATGCCTTAGGGTGTTTGGGCTCCATTTTCTTGTTCAAACTCCATCTGTAAGCAAGTATGATAATGGCACCTACTCCATAGGGCTGCTGCGTAAAGCACTTAGAACAGTGCCTGGTTCTAAGTTTTCAGCAACGGTTAGCTGTTGGCATCACCCCCAAGGGTTAGTTGGAGGGAATACACACTGTCCTCCAGTATCCCAGCTTCCTTTAGTAATCAGAACCTGTGGCTGCTCAGTCTCCCCAAAAACTAGGTGTGTCCATGTGCCCAAGTCCTAGCCAATGGGTTATGAGAAGTGATAGAGGCAAGGTCTGCATCAGAACCTTACAAAGAAGCTGCTTGGCCTCCATCTACCCTTTGCCCACTTTGAGACAGTTGAGAAATAACGGCAACTGGAACAGCTGACTTGATATCAAAATATATGTTGAGGATAACAGAGCCACCCCGCAAATCCTACTTGTTCACTTCGGGGCTGTTGTGGGAGGGATAAATAAGACCCCATCTTATTTCATAGTATTTTAGAGTTTTTCCTTCCAGTCACTTCTCCTCACTTAACCAGTCCAGCCCAAAGACAAATATGGGGTCAACGGATGTGAGTTTTTGTCTTCTTTCACGTATCCATTGTGTTGACCACGTGCCCAGCACTGTGCCAGAAACTAAAATCAAAAGATGAGCAGGATGCAGACCAAACCCCAAGGAACTCAATGTGTAATGAGATAGAAGGATCGAGAGGCAAAAAACGCCAGCCTTCTGTGATAAATGCTCACACAAGTGTTGTGGAGGCAGAGAGGAGGGAGCAATTAGCTCAGGTCCTAAAAAGGATGGAAGCATTTGCCAGGCTATAGGGGAGGGAGTGGGATGGTGATGGGAGGCATTCCAGGGAGTGGTAACAGCACGTGAGAAATCATGAGAGATGGGGGTGATGCGGGGAAACATGGACATCTGAGCAAAACGAGCTCTAGGTCCGACTTTACCACTCACTGGCCTTATAGCGCCCTGCAGGCTCATGCTAGTATCCTGGGTCAGTTTCCATATCTGCAAAGTAGAATAAAAAAGCCCTGCTCTAATTTAGGCTTAGGGGTACTGTAAGAGCTCAATGATGGAATGTTTAGAAGAGCTTATAAAGAATGTGCAAATGCTAATCGCTGGCATCGTCACTTGTGAAGCTTAGTTTGGGACATTTTTGCATGTTGGTTACACTCAGCTTCAGGGAGGCAAATAGGCTCTGGGAGAAGAACTAGTGCTCCAAGGAAGGTGGCAGGGGCTCTGAAACTTCCCAGGAGAAAAACCCACTTAGCTTGGAGAGTGGTTCAACTTTCTTCATGGCTTTTGGGCAATGCACATCAAGTGTCCTAAAATGTCCATTTTCTTTGATCAAGAAGTTCACCCTCTGTTACATGAAATGATACAAAAGAATTGCAAATGCTGCAGAGGTTCGTGCACAAGGTTGCATGCTGCAAACCTCTGCACCACGTTCAGGATGACCTACATCCGAAGGGCCTGAGGTCCTTAGGCTTTCAGTGTGTTCAGCTGAAGTTTTCCACTGGGAACCGTCCTTCACCAATGGAGCAGCCTAAATACAGACTATAGAACATACACTTTGTTTATTTTTGGCATTATTTGATTATTTTTAATGACTGAATAACATTCTATTATGTAAACATACCACATCTTCTTTATCCATTCGTCTGTCAGTGGACCGTTTATTTCCATGTCTCGGCTATTTTAAATAGTGCTGCTATGAACACAGGGATATATGTATCTTTTCAAATTACATAATTTTGCCTGGGTATATGCCTAGGAGTTGGGTTGCTGGATCATATGGTAACGCTATGTTTTAGTTTTTTGAAGAACTCTCCATAGTGGCTGCACCAATTTACATTCCCACCAGCAGTCATAGATCAAAAGTTTGTTAAAATTGATTTTTATTGGAGTATAGTTGCTTTACAATGTTGCATTAGTTTCTGCTGCACACCAAAGTGAATCAGTCATACATATGCACATATTGCCTCTTTTTTTAGTTTTCCCTCCCATTTAGGTGACCACAGAGCACTGAGCAGAAGTCCCTGTGATATACAGTAGGTTCTTATTAGCTATATATTTTATACACAGTAGTGTATAGAACCCTGGAGAAGGCAATGGCAACCCACTCCAGTACTCTTGCCTGGAGAATTCCATAGACAGAGGAGCCTGGTAGGCTACAGTCAATGGGATCGCAAAGAGGTGGACACAATTGAGTGACTAACACTTACTTATTTAGTGTAGAGAACATATACTTTAAAATGATCAATACTGTCTGGGTCGTGGGAGCACGGGTGATGTTCTGTATTTCTGTGCATTTCCAAGTTTTTGAGACAGACTCCATGTTACTGCTCAGCACTAGCTTTCAGACCATTTTCCCTCTGTCTCCCTCCGATTCCTCCCTCTGGGCATTTGGACTTGTGGTCCTTCTACCTGGAGCCCTCTGCCCCTGGAACACACAACCCCTCCCCCACCAACTTCAGGGCTTTGCTGAAATGTCACTTCTTTGGTGAGGCCTCCTTAGATTCACCTGATTTAAAATATAAGCCAACTCCTCCCCCAGCTCACAGTCCCCCCTTCCCTGCTTCATTTTTGTCCACAGCATTTGTTCCCACCTGACATACTTCGCATACCTACAACAGCTGAGCGCTGCTCTAAGGTGTTCTAAGCACGTGTGTGCTATTCTCTGTGTGTGTGTGCTCAGTCTTTGCAACCCCACGGACTGTAGCTCACCAGGCTCTAAGTATGTAGTAGGTGACTAACAAGTAGTAGTTAAATGGATGACTAAATGCATGAACAGGACCATTTCAGTTTCTTCTGGCTTCTGCCAGGTTCTCCTTTGGGGTGGGAGTGGGCACAGGCGTGGGGCAGGTGGTGGGAAGTAGCAGCAGCAGATGGGAGGGGAGGGTTACAGGAAGAAGGTGGGGCTCTAAATGATGCCACACCAAAGGCCAGATATCAGCTTCTCTATGTTGGGGGGCCACGTGGCAAAGGGCTCTCAATGTGGCCCCCAGGTTGAGAGCAATACTTGTGACCAGAACATAAGGGCCCCAGGGCAAAGAGAAATAAACCAGGAAAACAGCCTTACACACAAAGCACCCAGGTTTTGAGAACACTCAGGAGAAGGGAGAGGCTTCCCCGGTGGCCCAGTGGTAAAGCATCTGCCTGCAATGCAAGGAGACACAGGAGACTCAGGTTCAATTCCTGGGTCGGGAAGATCCCCTGGAGGAGGAAACGGCAACCCACTCCAGTATTCTTGCCTGAAGAATCCCATGGACAGAGGAACCTGGTGGGCTGTAGTCCATGGGGTTGCAAAGAGTTGGGCACGACTGAGCATGGACACATACATACATACAAGAGAAGGTAAGAGCTGTTCTCAAACACACACATGGGTAACCAGCCACAAGAAGGTGAGCCTAAGGTTGCACTAGGTCTCCTGAGTAGAAGTTACAAGGGCTCTTACTTTGGTTTGGGGTCAAGAACTGTTCCCTTCTCCTCCCTTGCCACCCTCCATGAGTGCTGTCCAACAACAGCCAGAGTCCAGGCTTCACTTGTTCGTGGGTTGAACTTTTAATCAGTGCATTCAACAGTTATCAATTAAGTGGATTTACTCTGTGTCAAGGGTCCTGCTCGGGACTTTGAAAGCAATGAAGACTAAACATGATTCTAATAAGTAAATACATATGCAACTAGAAACTGTGAAAGCACAAAACTGGGTTGCCACAGAGAGATCTAATTCAGACAAGGGGTCAGGGACCTCTAGGGGACCTCCTAGATTTTTGAAGGAGCCCAGAATGGTGAGCACGCCTCCAGCCAGTGAGATGAAGGAAGTCCCCCTCCAAAGGCCCTCAGAAGTAAGGAGTGACGTGTTAGAACTGGCGGGGACCTCAGCGCACTTTGGAGGAACAGGAGGTCCAGAGACTGGAAGTGACTTGCCCACAGACACACAGCAGGTCGGTGGAGCCGTCGAGAGTTGGACGATCAGCTGAGTCCCCTGTGCCACCTCCTGAAGTCATATGTCCGCCTGGCTGCCTCACCCAAGAACTGTGTGCTGTGGGGGCCACCCGCAACAGGGACGGGGTAGGGGGTGAAGCTGGGGGGGGCGGGGCGAGCTGCTGCCAGACCCCCCGGAGGGATGGGGAAAGGGGTAGGGGCGGATCCGATGACGTCATTTCCGGGGTCCGCGGTATATAAGCGGGGCGCGAGCATGCCCCACTGCTGCAGTGCCCGAGCCCAGTGCGGAGGGCTGTTGGACAGGCAGACGCACACGGAGACCTTGCGCCACCATCCACCCCCCATCCCGCTCCAGCGTCGCCGCAGCCGGCCCGGAGCGAGCAGTCCAGCCGTCCTTCGCCCGAGCGCGCTCCGTGGCCGGCTTCAGACCGCCAGCTGCTCGGCGCCCCGGCTTCGCCATGCGCTCCGCCGCGGTCCTGGCGCTTCTGCTCTGCGCGGGGCAAGGTGAGTGAGCGCGGGCCCTTGGGGGAGAGGTTCCTGGACGCCCCTGACTGCCCTGAGGTCCAGGCACCGCGCAGCGCCGCGTGCCCCTCCATGCCTTCCCTCCGGCGCGGCGAGTTTTCAGCGCCACGGACAGCGCCCCGCCTCCCACCTGACCCCGCAGAGTGGCCTCGGCGCAGAACCCGCAGACCTGACTCTTTGACTCCGACTCCCGACCCCGCGGGACAGGGCTCCCTGTCGCCCCCACCCCACGTCTGGGCTGCTTCGGGGCCAGCGCCGGCTCTGCGCCGTGGCTGGCCAAGGTCATTTGGGGAGATGGGAGGACCGCTGTTGGCTCCCCTGTTGTCCCTTCTTCCTCCTGCTCCCCACCGTCTGTCTGCCCTTGACTTCTACCTCTCCCAATCCTCCTCCTTCATCTCTGCCGCTCACCTCACCCTCTTTTCCATCACCTCTGGGGTCTCTCTGCCTCTCCCTCATCCTCCCCCCACCTCAGTCCCACCCAGCCACTGGCCTGTTTTCATAGCTCTTGGCTTCTGCTCCCACACCCCCTCCAGAGCATAGCTTTCCCAAAGGGAAGGATTAAGGCTCTCAGTGCAGCCTGTGGGAGCCACCCCCATGAGGGTAGCAGTTGGGAAGGGAAATAAAATCAGCTCCACATCTCATTTGAGTGGGGGTGGTGTTAGGGAGGAGCTTTGGGGTGAACGGGCCCCTGATGAACTCGGTCTGGAAGGACTGGGTTCTCCCCTCAGAGCAGAGGAGTGACCCCCGCTCTCTTTTTCTTCCTAGTCATTGCCCTGCCTGTGAACAGCCCCATGAATAAAGGGGACACTGAGGTAAGAAGGGGCGTGGGTTTGCACTGGGATGGGGGTGCAGAAGACCCCAGTGGACCCCTCAAAGCCAGATCTTGGGTAGCTGCAGGAGTCTGGCATCAAGCCAGGGGACAGCACTGCGGCTGCTGAGCCTGGGGACAGCTTGCAAAAGAAGATGTCAAAGTCTGCTAGATTTCCCTGCTTGCCTGCTGTGGGGCCTTCCCCGGCTTCCTCTGAGCTGGGTGTGCAACCCAGCGGGAGCTGTGTCTTACCCACTGGGCCCAGGGGCCAGGCCCACTGTCTTGAACACTCCAAATCTTGTAGGCCCACCATGGGCTGGTGGGGGTGACTTCTCTGAGGTTTTGGTTGTCCACTGTCCTGCGAGAACAGTCTTCATCTGCCTGGCTCCGGCCTCCCTGTTTGCTCTTCCCCAAGGCTCTGCCAGCAATACACCCACCCCATCCCACAGTTGCTAAAGCCCTGGCTCTCTCAAGGGACCACAACAAAAACATTCTTGATCATGGCTCCTGCACCCAGGCCAGTTGGGGCTTCTGGTGGAGGTCACCCAGGAAAGGACTTGGAAGACATTGATGGGGGCTTCTGTGGCCAGCAAGAGACACTCTGTGTTGGGCATATTCCCAAAATTGATTCACGTCTGAGTTGGGACTGTTTTTCCAGCTTCTGATGTTCACAGATATCTCCACTTGTGAATTAGAGAAATTCTACTCCCTGCCTTTTCAGGAACTATTTTCTTTAGAGAGGCTATAGTTGAAACCCAAAGCATCAAAGAGATTTCAACCTCAATGTGCTCATTTAAAATTTCCTATTCACTAGTTACAGACAGGCCTAAATTGAAAAAACCGCTGCCACTCATTGTAGCTGTGTCATCTTAGGAAAAATCCCTTGAATTCTCTGAGCTTTCCCTTTTCTCACTATAGTGATATTTCCTTTGAGGGAAGTTGTAAGGAATGAAAAAAAAAAAGAAAGAAAAGTAGCTCAGTCATGTCTGACTCTTTGTGACCCCGTGGACTATACAGTCCATGGAATTCTCCAGGCCAGAATACTGGAGTGGGTAGCCTTTCCCTTCTCCAGGGGATCTTCCCAACCCAGGGATCGAACCCAGGTCTCCCGCATTGCAGGCAGATTCTTTACCAGCTGAGCCACCAGGGAAGCCCTGGTAAGTAAGGAATAGGACTCCTGCGAATTGCTGACACATAGTTGGTCCTCAGTAAATAAGCATTTTTATTCATAGCCTAGAGCTTCCTTTCCTGACCTTCCCATCATTCTTGGGACCTATACCCAATTTGTCTCTCCCAGAATCTGTCCTCATGGACTGGTGATATTATCTGATTATCTGATATTCCGAGTGCAAGGTTTGTGGTTGCAGAAAGGGTGCAAGCTATAAGCCTTTCCTTGCCAGATTCCTTATGGGAGACACTTTGGCCATCATATTTTCAGCGGCCTGGGTCAGAGACACCAGAGCAGCTGGTGAAGACCTGCATGTTCTATCTAGGATGCCATGACTACTATAGAGCCTGTCTGCCAGTTTGCTATCCTGGATCCTTGAACGGGTTGCCTTGGCATCCCATAGACACAGCCTTCCACCCCCTCACTCCTCACTGTGTTGCCTGATGCTTGTCTGACACTTCCTGCTCCTCTGCCCAGCTCTAGGCAGCTGAAGCAGGCTGGAAATTGTGAATCCCTCCCTGACTGTGTCTGGCACTCCATGCGTTACAGAGTATTTCCCCATCTGTGCCCCATCACCCTGGGAGGGGAGTCAGAAGGTCTTCTCACTCACATTTTACAGAGGTGGAAATTGAGGCTCAGAGAGGTCAAGTCACTTGCCCAAGATCACACAGCTAGGATGCCACACTACAGTTGGCACCATCTTCAAATATCATCCATTTATCAGCTGTCTGATTATCCATAGCACCTTGCTGGCCACTGGACAAGACTTTCAGAGAAATGGCTGCTGTTGGCCTGGGATGGGCACCCGGATATAGTAGATGTATGCCCACATCCAGCCAGGGAATTCACCTGATGGGTGAATATGGAGCCAGGCTGTGAGGCTGTCACTCCCTGCATGTGACAACCCCATAGATATTTAGAGACAGTTTTCCAAGTCTTGTTTCCAGGCAGCAAAGAGCCAGGAAAGGTCTTTGTTCTCCTCTGGGTGGTCCAGAAAGGCTTCCTGGAGATAGCTGACTTTTGGGGCATCTGCAAGACTAAAGTACTTTTGCAGGGCTACACCTCTAATGTCCAGGAGCAGCTTCCCCATCTATAGAGAAACACTTCGGATGAGAGGGTGCAGGGTACCCACCCCCACTTTAGAGGGGCTCCTGCTGGCCAGGTAGTTGGAGTGCCTGGCACTTGGTAAGCACTGTATGTGGATTTTTAGTATTAGTGCTATTATTGTCTGGCTTAGAAAGGACAGCTGTGCCACTGAGCTAGATATCCATGGACTCCTGAAGACAAAAGTGAGCATCATTATGTCCTCCTTAGAAATTTGCCTTGGAACTTCCAGGGGCTGAGCTCCATGCCCAGACCAGCCCCAACTGGCCCCATTCTGTTCCCAGGTGATGAAGTGCATCGTCGAGGTCATTTCAGACACGCTGTCCAAGCCCAGTCCCATGCCGGTCAGCAAGGAGTGTTTTGAAACACTCCGAGGAGGTACGGGCCAGGCTCGGGGTGAGGGGCTGCTGCCTGCAGGGCTGGGAGGCAAGGACATGAGTGTGTGGTTTTTGATGGAAATCAACAATTTAATTAAGTAGTCACTGACCATGTGCCTACCTTAGCCAGGTCTGGGCTGAGGTCTGAGTGGTACAGAGAGATGAAGAGCTAACAGCCCCTGTGTGCCTGGAGCTTACAGTCTAGCAGAGGGGAGTGATATGAACACAGTTAACTAGAATTCTGGGCAGAATGAAACCAGGGCTGGGAACAGCAAGCCCGCAGAATGTGAGCTCCCTGTGGAGGAAGA
Source organism: Dama dama (assembly GCF_033118175.1). Lineage (NCBI taxonomy): Eukaryota > Metazoa > Chordata > Mammalia > Artiodactyla > Cervidae > Dama > Dama dama. Next base: position 64,849,819 of record NC_083693.1, read on the forward strand.
TTTTGTGTGCTAAATCCCCAGGGTTGAGGACAACCACTGGCACCTGGATACCCTGTAGATGTGTGATGAATAAAGGAACACCAAGGGTGGGTGAGCATGATAATGGCAAAGCTTTTGCAAGGAGGCAGTCAGTGTTGGCTGGATCCAACATTAGCATTAGGATTGGGATTTAAGAGAAAAGTGGGAAATCAGTAGTTAGCAAAATGAAAAAGAGGGTACTCCAGGTGAAGTAGACAGCACTAGCAAAGGCATGGAGATGCAAAAACAGGTTGTGTTTGGAGACATTCCTGTATCACTGCAGGAGATGCCATCTCTTGGCAGAAGTCTGGGTGCAGGGACAGTGGCTGACCTTCCTGATATGATAGCAAACTTGGAAAGGAAGTCATTTCAGAAGTGTTATCTCCAGACCCAATCTTGCTGCTACCACCAGGGTTTTGAGTTTCCAGAATAAATTCCTTGTGTTCAGCTGAAAATATTGATGGCAATCTCTTTCTCGGCTGTCTTCTGGAAACCACCCGTAACGACTCCCCTTCATTGCAGATGAACGGATCCTCTCAATCCTGCGACATCAGAATTTGCTGAAAGAGCTCCAAGACCTCGCTCTCCAAGGTATTTTCCAACCACTGCACATGGATCTGGGTGAATTCCAGTACCTAAGAGTCAGAAAAATCATGGTGGAAGGTTGAGCAAGGTCTTCTTTCTGATCCTCACTTACCACCTTTTTGTTATAGGGTGGTAAGGTGCGGTCCTCTGTGCCACTTGGCCCAGTCTATCATTCATACACTTAAAGAGATCAAGGCCCAGAGAGGTTGAGTAGCCTGTCCAAGGTCACACAATAAGTTAAGGACATCCCAAGACCAGATGCAGCTCTTCTAAAACCCTGTGGTCTCTGGAGTTCAGCCATGTTAGAGGGGGCACTTTCAAGACTCAGTTACAGAGAGGACTTCTTTTCTCTGTTTAATGGGAAAGAAATTGGTCTCCAGGAGAGAGCAGGGGTCCCTTTGCCCTTGTGAGCTTTTGCTCAAAGCGGAGATGGGAGAAGCAGGATCTTGCTTGCCCCGAAACACAGCCCAGACAGCCATTGTGCTTTCAGAGTGAGGTGTGTCTTTCTCCAAGAGGTTAACAAAAATCTACTGATGCTGTTGGGAATGGAGTGGTTTTGTGAGGTAGTGAGCTCCTTGTCACTGAGGATATTCAAGCAGAGCCCAGGTAGGATACTGGGAATGGAGAGTTAGGCTGATGTCATCCCACAGAGTTAGCTACTCTGCTCAGCCCCAGGCTCCTTCCTGGGTTCCTGTGAGGCACAGAAGGCCTCCCTGGAAAGAAATGGGTCCTGGGTTCTGGCCCTCCACCTCCCTGTGGGAAGGGGCTATTTACTTGGGGGTGGGAACATGGGCATTCTCCTGCCTCTCTCTGAGAATGGGCCCTCGAGCAGGAGTCTCGTATCTCCCTGCAAAGAAAGTAAAGGCTTATCTTCAGGGGTTGGCTTGGGTGGGGTGGGCTGGGGTGGAGGGCGCAAAGGCTGCCCAGGCTCAGGGAAGACCCTTACTCTAAGCCTCTGGGGCAGACTAGGCCACATGTACGAATGGAGAGCGATTTGGGAGAAGAGGCGAGTGAAAGTAACCACAGCTGGAAGGCTCCCTGAGGCCCTCCCCAAGTTAGCACACCGTTGTTCCTCTCGCTCACTTGTCCTGGAAGAGAGACATCCACTGCACGTGGTACAATATGGTAATTTTTAAATTAATTACTGAATGACTGGCGTTATATTTAAATAATTAAATGTAATGTCAATGAAGACTATGATAGGAAGATGTGTTCCGAAACATCTGTTTACACACATATACACATGTGTGTGTATTCAATATAAACAGTGTCCAATATACAGGTACATTGTTGTTTTATGTTAAAAGAGGATGAGATAAATCTACATATCTGTCCATCCGTCCATCCATCCATCCATCTAGCTATCCACCGACTCCCTCTTCTGTATTCTCACAATGTCTTCTGCACACCTCTATCCTAGCATTTACGACACAGCCACCCTATTTTATAGATGAGCACCCAAGTCTTGGATTGCCCAGGTCGCCCAAGGTCATAGAGCAAAGAATTAACCAGGAGGTGTGAACCTTGGTTGGTCAGGGTCCAGATCTGGGCATAATCCCTGGTTCACAGCCACCATGTCAGGCACCTCTGGCCACCCCAGAAATCCCCATCATAGGAAAACCAGCATTGGCTGCAGAGTTGGCCTGGCCAGGGCCACTGTCAAGAAGCAGGGGTGGGTGGAGATGGTCAGAGGAGGCAGCACAGCCTGGTCTGATGCAGGAAGAAGGGTCTTATGCTGATCTTGGGCTTGGATGCAGACAGGTGTTCAGCCTGGGCTTATGGGGGTCCATGGGGACAGGTGTTGCCTGAATCAGGAGCCCCCACGAGGGGACAAGCAGTCACTGTTGCCTCCTGATGCAGGGTCCCCTAGCCCAGGGGTCCCCCATCTCTGGGCTGCACAGCTGGAAGTGAGAGCAGGCAAGCGAGTGAAGCATCATCTGTGTTTACAGCTGCTCCCTATAGCTCACATTACTGTCCGAGCTCCGCCTCCTGTCAGATCAGTGGCGGCATTAGATTCTCTTTAGAGCGCAAACCCTACTGAGCTTGAATCATCCCCAAACCCTTCTCCCGTCGACCCGATCTGTGGAAACATTGTCTTCCACGAAATCAATCCTTGGTGCCGAAAAGGTTGGAGACCGCTGACCTGGCTACCAGCCAGGTTCTGAGGGCCCTGCACTCCCTACTCCTGCTCCTGGAGCCCTCGACTCTGAGTCTTCACTACTCCGTGAGGCAGCAGGCAGGGAGCATTCTTATTTCGCAGGTGAGAAGTGGAGTCTGGAGAGGTGATGGGGTCGTGTGATGGGCCCTAGCTGGGAGGGGGCGGCCAGCCCTCCCCTCCCGCCCCCCCCCCCAGCTTCTGCCCCCTCAATCTCTCACTGGGTAGGCCCAGAACAGGCCCAGTTTTACAGATGAGGAAAGAGAGGCCTCCATTCTCACAGCCACACATGCGGGGCTTAGACCAAACGGGACACTTTTCTCGTTTTCTTATCCAGGAGCCAAGGAGCGGACACATCAGCAGAAGCAGCACAGCAGTTACGAGGCTGAACTCTCAGAGGTGCTTGAGAAGCCGAACGACCAGGCCGAGCCGAAAGGTCAGTGCCGACCCGTCTGGCCAGAGACCAGGGGAAGGAGAATGAAGAGAACAGTGGTTACAATAGACCGAGGGTCCCAAGGAGTCAGAAGCCCCTCCTTTGGGTCCTGGAAGGAAGCTCTTATTTCCTTCTCTTTCCAAATGGGGAAACTTGAGTCCCAGGGAGGTTGAAGCACCTTTCCAAGGCATAACTGGAGATGGAATGTCTCACTCCGCAGCCCTTGATGGGTCATATCTGCCCACCCCAGGCGCTGGCACTCGGTCAGGCAGGAGGCCTGGCAGGTGGGCGGCTTCGACTCTTCCGAGTGGCCGAGGCAGTGCCTGTCCTCCCGGGAGTTTAGCGGTGCCCTGGCATAGCCTAGGGGCAGCAAGATCCCAGAGGAGCAGGTGTGAAATACTAAGTGAATCTGGATCATCTTTTTTTTTTTTTTTTAATTTTTTTTTTTTTGGACTGCTTTGGATTTTGGTTGCAGCATGTGGGCTTTCTCTAGTTAGGGTGAATGGGGGCTACTCTCGAGTTGCAGTGTGCAGTAGTTTTAGCACACAGACTTAGTTGCCTCACAGAATGTGGGATCTTCTCAGACCAGGGATTGAACCCATATCCCCTGCACTGGCAGGAGGTTGCTTAATCACTGGACCACCAGGGAAGTCCTGGATCATCCTTCTTGAAAACAGAGAGCTTTTAGGGGTCACAGAGATCATGGCTTAGGTCAGAGGGATGCTCTATTAAACTCACTTTTCTGGCTAGAAACAGTCACACGCTTGTCCTCACAGCCCTGCTCTTTGCACGTGGAAGGTGAGTGAACGGGGCCAGTTCCTAGAAGCAGGGACCTCAGCGGTCATCCGTCGGGGCTGAGAGGGGAAACCTGCCGGCGTGCCCTCACGTGGGCCAGGGCTCTCACCCTAGTGGCTGCTTGAGGCACGGCAGGGGCTCACATGTTCTGGTTCCATGGAAACGAGTGTCTGGCTGACCCTGGTTGTCTGCCATGGGCTGTAGGAGGAGGAACAGGGTAGCATTCATTGGGGAGACAGCCATATGTCAGTGCAAAGGGCACCCTGTACTTGGCATTTGGAGGTTTGGGTTCAAGGCTCAGCTCTGCCATCTGAGCACAGACATGTCACCTTACCTTTCTAAGGGTTGGTTTGAGTTTCTGTAAAGTGGGCATGGGACCACTTCCACCTGGAGTCCTGGAGTCAAATGGTGGAATGGACTTGGTAGTGACTTGTTTGACAGTAATCATTTCTAGCAATGGGAGGGATTTTTACTAGATGAAAAGCTGTCTTCAAAGCAGGTACAGGTAAATACCTTTTAATGAAAGTTGACAAATACTGAGGAATTGAATACTTTCACAGGACGCTCAGGATAGAATGCTTGCAGAAGGGAGAAGGACGTCACAGTAATGGTGCCCATTACACAGAGAGGTTAAGGAACTTGCCCAAAATCACACAGCAGTTCATCTGCTGTCTTAATTTTAAATTCAGGGCTCTAGCTTCTGGGGTCATTTTCAAGGGGTCATCACATCCTCCTTCGAGAGGTAGAGTTACAAAGAAACACAGTCCCATTGTGCTGCTGTCAAACCCAGACGTGGAGAGGGCAACCCTAATTCTCTCATGTGTGTGTTGGGTTGGGCTTGCTGGAAGCCTAGAGATACAGTGACTAAGATCTGAAATTGGGCCCGGGGGAGATTCGATGTGTAGCCTGGTCCTCAGGGCCTGACTTTGCTCTGTTGTTTCTGTAGAGGGGACAGAAGAGGTGTCCTCCAAGGATGCTGCAGAAAAAAGAGACGATTCTAAAGAGGTGGAGAAGAGTGATGAAGACTCGGACGGAGACAGGCCTCAGGCCTCCCCAGAGCTTGGACCAGGGTCCAAGGTTGAGGAGGACAACCAGGCCCCTGGGGAGGAGGAGGAGGCCCCCTCCAACACCCACCCCCAAGCCAGCCTCCCCAACCCAAAACACCCAGGCCCACAGGCCGAGGAGGACAGTGAGGGCCCCTCCCAGGGTCCAGCCAGCAGGGAGAAGGGCCTGAGTGCAGAGCAAGGGAGGCAGGCAGAGAGAGAAGAGGAGCAGGAGGAGAAGGGGGAGGAGGCCGAGGCTGGAGAGGCTGTCCCAGAGGAAGAAAGCCCCCCCACCGCAGCATTTAAACCCCACCCCAACCTCGGCGGCAAGGAGATGCAGAGGGGTGAGACTGTGTTTGATGTCTGAGACTTCAGCAGATATGTTGGGGAGAGGGGGATGAGTGGGAGGGCAGTGCCCTGATCCATAATCTCATTCCACCTTCTCAACAACCCTGAAAGGTAGGTATTATTCCCATTTGCTGGATGGGAAACCAAGGCTCAGAGAGGTTAAGTAATTTGCCTGTGGTCACACAGCTGATATGTAGTAAACACAGAGATTCCATCCCAGGTTTATCTGGTTCCAAAACCCTGCATCTCTCAATAGTCCACATAGGCCCTCTCCACCCCCAGGAGGGGAGAGGGGCTTTGCAGGGTGACTGGGTGGGATTTGGGAACCAAGGGGCAGCATGATGGGAGGGAAAAGGCTGGTCTGGGGACACCGTTAGCCTCAACCAGGGATTAGGAAAAGGTCCTGGCTCCCCTTGAGGGCCTGGTCAGGGTCTTTCCTTCCTCCCCAGCCGGGCGATCCCTGGGTCGGGTCTTCTGGGATGAGAGGGCTAAAGGAAGAGGTGACTTGGCGCTTTAGGGGGTCTTGTAAAGTGTGGTGTCAAGGTGGCCTTTCCGTCCAAGGGGAGTCTGTTGTGAGAGGCTGAGCTGGACCTGGTGGACAGGGTCTGTGGTCACAACAGCAGCTACAGAGAGACTTCAGGGAGCGGCAGGGGCCCGGAGAGGTGGCAGCCACTCCCTTATTCTCCCACTCTTGTCTACCAGCTGCTCCAGGTTGGCCCGAGGCTCTGGCCGTGGATGGAGCCGGGAAGACGGGGGCTGAGGAGACCAAGCCCCCTGAGGGGAAGGGGGAGCGGGCACACTCCCGGCAAGAGGAAGAGGAGATGGCAGGGGCCCCTCAAGGCCTCTTCCGTGGTGGAAAGAGCAGGGAGCCCGAGCAGGAGGAGCAGCTCTCCAAGGAGTGGGAGGACGCCAAGCGATGGAGCAAGATGGACCAGCTAGCCAAGGAGCTGACGGCCGAGAAGCGGCTGGAGGGGGAGGAGGAGGAGGAGGACCCCGACCGCTCCATGAGGCTCTCCTTCCGGGCCCAAGGCTATGGCTTCAGGGGTCCTGGGCTGCAACTGCGGCGAGGCTGGAGGCCGAGCTTCCGGGAGGACAGCGTGGAGGCCGGCCTGCCCCTCCAGGTGCGCGGCTACCCGGAGGAGAAGAAGGAGGAGGAGGGCAGCGCCAACCGCAGACCAGAGGTTGGTACGGGGTGGGAGCCGACCCCGGGCCCCACTGGGGGGCAGCTGCACCCAGACGTGCTACCCCGCATCCCCGAGGGGACACTGTCCCCTTGGAGTCAGGACTAGAGAGGCGCCTGGATAGGGGGCGCTCAGGAGACTGGGAAGGCACAGGAGAAAGGGCGTGTGGTGGTGGGGGGCACCCAGCAAAGCTGGCGGACAGGCAGACAGAAACATTCAGATCAGCACACAGAAGTTGAAGAGCTGGTGAGTGAAGCGGATCCTAGAGTCGCTGGGAGGGGCCTTTGTCCTAAAGGCAGTAGGGAGCCTCTGCAGGTTTGGAAGCAGGACAAGGATGGATGGCGTTTGGAGCTTTGAATGGAGAGAGCTTGGGAAACTAAAGGACCTGGCAGGGGCTAGCCTGGGAGGGCCACTTGCTGCCTGGGGGAATCCAGGCTCGGGGCATCACTGGCCTAGAGAGCTGGGAGGGCAGGACAGGAGGGGACACTTAGGGACAGGTGGTGTCTGGGGAGGCCCTTCCATTGGTCCAGCCGTACCCTCTCCTGACTTCCAGGCAGTTCAACCGCACCCTCCTCCCAGGTTCAGACCCTGCCTCCCGTCCCGATGGCAGAGTGGGGAGGATCTGGTGGTGACGGGTGGGAGAGGCATGGGCATGTGCCAGAAGACCGGGGGTCTACCTCCTCCTAGGCTGGGTGACCTTGGGCAGGTCACTCCCCTTCTCTGAGCCTCATCGGTTCCCTCATTTGTGAAATGGGGGTAAGAAGTCCTTTCTGCCCACCTCATTATCATGATCAGAATGCACACAAGCTTTGAAACCCTGGCCATGCCCAGGGCTACTTGGGAAGCTCAGAGGGGTGTGGAGACATGATACCATGGGAGGGGATGGGTTGGGACTTTGGGGCAGGCTGGCAACACCACCTTGGAGCTGGGGGAGGCCTTCGGGGTGGGGGGGCAGTCCATGGTTCAGGCTTTAGTTCTCAGGGGGGCATCAGGGCCTTTTGGGGGCTGGGGTGTGTCCGAGGCCGTGGCCCCAGTGTTCTTCTCTGCCCACCCGGAAGACAATATGGCCCTTTCCTTGGGTCCCCAAACCAAGGGGCCTGGGCCTAGGTCCTAGCAGTCTGAGAGGGAGAAGACTCCTCCTTGGCAGCTGGTGCCGAGTGGTCATCTGCCTGTGTCCCCAGGGACTGAGGGGACAGGGCTTCAGGAAGCAGCCACTTGCCCTCCACCCCTCCCCAAGGCTGGGCACCTTTCATCACTGCCTTCCCCACCCTCAGAAGCTGGGGAGAGCCAGGGGCTCTGAGGGACTGGCTGGCTTCCCTTCTCCACGGGCAGAGGGGCCCTTGGACTACAGGCAGGAGAAATGGGGACCCGAGTCCTAAGGATTGGACAGGACAGGGCCCCCCGACTCAGCCCAAAGGTCTTAGAAAAAATGACCCCAGAATCACAGAACTCCTGCCTGGGGGGTTACTCCAAGATGGGGGCCACTAGGGTCCCCATTTCATTGGCAACCATTGTCCGTCTCTTCTCACTGGGGCCCAGGTGGGGACTCCTGGAAAACCAGCCCTCTCGGTCAAAGCTGGGGTATGGCTGACTCCTGCTGTGAATCTGAGGGCATGCTCTTGTGGGTGTCAGTCCCAGAGGGTCCTCGCCTGCCCTGAACCGGCCTGGCAGCCAGAGCTTGGGGACCCAGTGACGGGGACGGAGGCTGGAGGTCCCGTCCAGGCAGTGCTCATGTCCTCAAGCCTGTGTGCTGGCCCCCTGCCCCTTGGGTAGGGAGGCCTGCAGCAGACAGGACACCCAGGCACGGCCTCCCCTTGGAAGCCACTATCACAGCCTTAGCCTTGGGCTGGGGGGCTCGAAGCAGCTCTGAAAGGCACCAGAGGCTTGGTTTCCCACATGCCTGCCCAGAGCCACTGAGGAGGAGGTGGGCCTGAATAAGAGTCCACCGGGGAAAGTATGAGGTCGGGGCACACACTCTCGCACGCTGGCTTCTCAGAGCAGCGCAGCAGGGCAGCTTCACTGTCCCCATGAAATAGATGAGTCTCAGAGAGGCAAAGCCACCCGTCCGAGGTCACACAGCTAAGCCGGGAGCCAACAGGCTGACTGTGCGCTCCACGCTCCAGCGCCCGGGTGACTCTGGGTGTTCTCTCCTAGGACCAGGAGCTGGAGAGCTTGTCGGCCATCGAGGCGGAGCTGGAGAAGGTGGCCCACCAGCTGCAGGAGCTGCGGCGGGGCTGAGGCGCCGACTGGCCCCACCAGCCAGGGCCCCGAGACACCCTGTGGGCCCGGCTCTGTTGTCCCTCCTGCAGGTCCCGGCCAGATGGCCCCGGGTGCTGCTTCTGGGAGGGAGGCCTCCCCCAGCCTGCCCAGCCCACCCTGTTGCCCCCACGCTCTTTTCCTCCTGCTCCTGACCCCTGCCCCAGTGCACCCCTCTGCAAGGCAGACCCCCTGCCTTTCAACGATTGTCCTGTCTCTGAACACAGACAGGCTTCTCAAAGTTTCCCTTCCACCATTAGAGCCACTGGGCCTAACTGCAATAAGTACTGATCTTTAGGCGAAAGCTGAGGACTCCTGACTATATTGTGTATGAAATTTATCTAAGGAAAATAAATCTGCTCTGGGCTCTTTCCTGTTTCTCTGAACTTCCCCCATCTTGACTCCAAGTGGGGTGGGATGGATGGATTCAGGCAGAAAGACAAGGGGAGGTTCAGTCCCCCTGGGGTGACTCGGCCGCTTTTCAGTCCTGGGATTGGAGGGCAAGTGACACTGCTGCTCAAAACATCTGTTTCCTCATCTGTGAAGTGGGGGTGCTGACACCTGCCCCAAAGTGCGTGTGGGATTAAATAACACTTCCCCCATTTGCCAGCCATACGTGAGCTGGGTCAGGCAGGGACGGGGCTGGTTTGAGAAACAGCCTCTGCTCTGTGCAGGGTAGAGGCCCTGACAGCCCCAGGATAGTACCTGCCACCAAGGCCACAGGCCCAGCCAGCTCTGGACTTCCTGACTCAGGCCTCTGAGCTGCAGACCCCTCCCTCGGCACAAATCTGTCATCTCCTCTGACCTGATACATGCATGGGGCTCTGGGGCATTTGAAGTTCAATGGTTCACTATAGCGCGGTAGTCTTAGTCTCAACTTTGAGAATGATGAAACTGAGGCTCAGAGGATGAGATGACTCATCAAAATCTCAGGCAAGAGTGATGCCCCATACATGTAACCACAGGGGCTGCAGGATTATGAATCAGAACAGACAGGCTGATCTGCTGGACTGGAGTGGACCAGCTGATTATCAGGGCCAATCATTCAGTCATTCATCAAACGCTTGTGAGCCGCTGCCTTGAGCCTGGCAGGCCTGGGCACACAGAAATGGCCTGGACTAGCCCTGACTTCAAGAAATCCACCGCCTGCAGAACGTGTGTTTTGACATCAGACTGCAGTTGGAATCCCCAGCCCAGCTAGATAGTTTGGATGAGCATTTCTCGTGCGCCTGCAGCCTCAGTTTCCTCATCTATAAAATGGGGATACTTTTTAGCTTCTCACCAGATCATGGCAAGGATTCGAGGGGTCTAGACAGCCTGGACCAGAAAACCAGTGCAGTGATGACACAAGTCGTTTGAGGGGTCTTGGCAAGTCTGGGCCTCTCCTAACCTGGCGAGCGGGCCCACTGCTGTTGACGCCTGTCCGTGAAGCACAGAGGGACTCTCCAACGAGCTGGTGCCATGAGGTGTTTATTCACATTTCAATGAGACAAGTTTATAACCCCCCCCTCCACAACCCTGACAGTTATCGAAATAACAAACATGACACTAACTGTATTCCACTAGTCAACTGTCAGCACATCCACCTCCAGGAACAATTAACAAATAAAGAGAACATGGGACACCTCGTCCCTGAAATACCCCTTCCTGGAGACGGGCCACCTGTTGCTATCATCACATGGAGCAAATATGCAACAGAATCAAAACAGCCAGTGGTTCTTGGTTTTTACAGAAGTGATGATTTTATAGACAGTATGTATAGATTCATATAAACATTATATACATACATGTGTACACAAATGAAGTACAAGTCAGCTTGGGGTTCTGACAAGCATGGCTCGTGAACGGGATCAAAACACGTAGCATTTGTCAAAAGCACAGGTGTCAGCACTGAAACTGGAGCTGCCAGCGTCTTGGGAGCAGCTTTCCCAAAGAGAAAGCCTGCTGCAGAGGACTGGGATCCACAACGGAAGCCGAGGTGGGTTCGGCTGTGGGAAGGAGACAGTCCCTTCCAAGTCACCAGATTGTGGATAACTGGATGTAGAGCAAAAATGCAACCATTTCCGGAAAAGGCCCCAGGGGGCCTTGGATGGGACCTGGTGGTGAGAACCAGAAGGAAGAGGGCCTGGTGCTTCCACGCCAACAGGCAGCTCTCCAGTGAACAGCGTGTCGGGGGAGGGCCATTCCGAGGCAGGGGTACCGAGCCTGTGTCGCAGAAGGTACTATCAACGACCAACGGGAGAACCACCTGTCTGGAGGCCTCTGCAGCAGCATCTCAGACTCAGACTCTGGCAACGGTAGGACTATGCCTACAGCACAGGGCGTGGCCAGGCCCCAGGGGGCGTGACCAGGCTTCCTGAGGTTGTGGCCAGGCCCCGAGGGCGTGGCCAGGCTCCCAGAGAAGGTAGATGCCCGGAACCTTCAAGGCTGGATGCACTCCTCTGTCTCGTGGTAAGCCACGTTCAGGGGGTGTGTTCCTTCAGGATCTCTGGAGCACGGGGGCCCTTGAGCCGTGGCCCAGGAAGGGAGAGGAGCTATCGGGGGTCCTACTGGGTGAAGGGTCAGTCTCTAGGGCGAGAGGACAGGGCAGATGCAAACCCCGAGGATATCAGAGGAGCCATTCAGTGGGTTCTCTGTGGACAATGATTCCCTGAGCCAAGGCCCAGTCCCCCTCGCAAGGACAATGCATACAGTCTCTCTTGGTCTCAGAGGGGCCGCCTGGCAGACAACAGCTGCTCTTCCCAGCTGGCTTGGAAACTACAGCTTCCTGCCAGGATCCTTCAATCTGCCATAAACCATATTTGGCAGTCCTCTGGATAGAGAAGAATCCTCTCTTCAAGGTTGTTTTCTCCCTCACTGATGGGATTAACTTAAACAATACCCCCACGTAACTCCTCAGGAGACAAACCTAGACAGCATATTAAAAAGCAGAGGCATTACTTTGCCAACAGAGGTCTGTATAGTCAAAGCTATGGTTTTTCCGGTAGTTATGTATGGATGTGAGAGTTGGACCATAAAGAAGGCTGAGCGCAGAACTGATGCTTCTGAACTGTGGTATTGGAGAAGACTCTTGAGAGTCCCTTGGACTGCAAGATCAAACCAGTCCATCCTAAAGGAAATCAGTCCTGAATATTCATTGGAAGGACTGATGCTGAAGCTAAAGAAAGCTCCAAATACTTTGGCCATCTGATGCGAAGAACGAACTCCTTGCAAAAGACCTTGATGCTGGGAAAGATTGAAAGCAGGAGGAGAAGGGACAACAGAGGATGAGATGGTTGGATGGCATCACCAATTCGATGGACATGAGAGTTTGAGCAAGCTCCGGGAGATGGTGAAGGACAGGGGAGCCTGGCGTGCTGCAGTCCATGGGATCACAGAGTTGGACACGACCGAGCGACTGAACAACACACTCCTTGGGACCTCCGTCTGTGTCTGCCTCCTGTGGGTGATGCTGAGGAACCTCTCGCCCAACCCTACTCACCCCCCACCCCCCGCAAACTCAGACACCTTCATGCCAATGGCAACTCCTGCCACCAGGCTCTCTTGGGGAAGACAGACATCCAGCACCCACACTCAGTCGGGGCTTGAGTGCATGTGAAACCACATTACTCTGTAACCTGCAAGTAGAACTCAGCCTGTGGCCACTGCTCCAGGCTGCACAGGGCAGAGACCTTGCAAGGAACCCTTTGAACCGACCCGAGGCCTCAGGCAAAACGTGGTCCTGCACTTGCTCCCGGGGCCCTTTGAGTCAAGAGGGCCTTCAGCAGCCCTGGCCACGGACCACAGCCAGAGATGCCACAGGGCCAAGGCCCCAACAAGCCCACCAACTAGCAAACAGAAGCTGGGGAAGGAGTCCCAACACCCCTGCCCCCGACCCCCAGTTTACCAGCAGCTTACCAGAGCAGTCCCTCCCCATGGGCCCTCGAAGGTTCTGAGACTGATCAGAGGTGGCAGCACCAAGCCCTAGTGAAGAAAAGGCTGCAAAGGCAGAGAGCATTCCAGGCAGGTCTGTCTTCCCCTGGCAGGAGGCCCCAAGGCCAGGGACACTGAGGCCTAGGGGGAGACCAACTTCCTGGCGTGTGTCCTGGGACCCGGTCAGTGCGCCCAGTAACACTGAAGTGGGGGTCGCTTGGTGATGCCTCATGCTGCTCACGGCCTTGTCTACACTCCCTGACGCAGCTTCCTTCACCCCTGTGGGGTCAGCTACTCTTTGTTAGATGGGGTTCACCAGCTGGGGAGAGGCCCATACACGCTCTCGAGTGGACCGGTCCCTTCCCCACTGCTCTGCAGTTCCTGGGCCTTTATGAAGCCGACCCTCATCCTTGGTTTCCACTCCTGGGAGAGGCAGTCACCCTGCTGGCCACCCGCATCGAGGCTGGTGGAAAGCGCCATGTCACTGGGAAAGTTCCTCAGTATCTGGGCCCTGGATGCTAACATGTGAGACCCCATGGGGGAGGCAGCAATTAATCTGGACATGACATGACCAGGGGCCCCACCAGGCGCGGGAGTCACCCTGCACTCCTGACCTGTCCTAAGGCGATCAGGACTGGAATTTTATTCCAGAAGGTAAAGCTGTTTTATTAAAAGACGGCAGGAGGACAGAAACGTTCAGCAACGTTTTGTAAACACGTGTGAAATGCAGTTTGATTTCAGTAGTTTATTTTGGAGACAAAGCAGTGCAAGAGGCCGGCCACGCTTTCCTGCTTCCCCTGGAGCTCAGGGGTCAGACAAGGAAAGGCGACGTACAGACATTATAATCGGGGTTCAACACTCAAGTCGTGTAAACACGGTTGTCGGCGGGCCCTTGGTTTCTAGGACAAGCCGGCCAGTTCTGAGGGCAGCGCCCCTCACCCCAGCCCTTCCTCTCCTAGAGGCAGGCGACCCCCGTGTCCCTGCTGACCAGGCCTGAAGGTGCCTCTGAACGCCTGACTCAGCAGCTTCTTTCGTGGCACCCTCCCTGGACCTCGCACGACAGCCCAGAGGCCTGTTCCCCTCCCTCTGACTGCCTGATATCTGAAGACACACGCTCATGCTTCAGGGGGTCTGCTGTTTCCCACCGGGTGGGCACACTGACAGAGGACTGACCAAGCCCCTCACTGGTCCCCTTCTCTGCCAAGGGGGCTGCCTGCCCGCCTGGACTGTGGAACTGGACTGATTAGCCGGTGGTCGGTTGGTCTGCTGCCATCAGGGGCTGGGGGCTCGGACGGGAGAAGCAGGGAACATTTTCTCACCTCTGGGGCTGCAGCCTGCTCGCCCCTGGCTGGCTCAGTGCTGGGGGTGGGCAGTGAACACGGGAGGGGTGTGGATCAGGCCTTCCGGGCAGGCGTGGAACAACTGGCAGCCTCGTCCGGCCTGGGAAGAGGACCCCCGCCGATTGCCTGGGTGCCAAGGGGAGGCTCATCTGGGTGGACTTCACAGAAGGACAGGCTGCGTCGCAGGGGTAGGGCGTTGAGCCTGCCCTTGAGTTCTCTGGTCATGAGTGCCCAGCGACTCTCGGAATAATTTGCCCAAAGTCACAGCACAAATCCTTGGCACAGACAGGATCAGCCCAGAGGCTCTCGGCCGGGCATCCTCCTCCCAGGTCCGGGGAGCAGCGGCCCCTGGTCAGGGAAGGGCGGACCCTTCGCACGGCCGCACAGGACATGTGTTGACGGGCCCAGTGGACTCCGGGGAGTGGGACATGGAGAGAGGCAGCCAGCCTGGGGCTGTGGCCTTCCCGGAGAAGCGTCCTCCTCCTTGGCTTTCACGAGCGGCAGCAGGTGGATCACAGCTCAGACCTGCTGCATGGACTTCCCCAAGGAAAGGGAAGCTGAGGCCTCTGGTTTCCTTGGGGTCACGCTTTTGGGAGGGTCTGCTGCACACCTGGTGGGGCTTGAGGCCATCGGTAAGAGAAACGGGCCGGGCCGGGGTGCAGGGGCCGGGCGGGAAGAGACAGGGAACCATTGACTCGCTCTGCTCAGCTACCGACGACCTGACCCGGGACGGCCTGCTCCAGGGTCCCCGAGGACCAGCCCACAGCAGCCATTGAGAAGGACAGATGTGGGCGTACCCAGGCACTCACACACACACACACACACACACACACACACACACACACACACACACGCAGGCACGCCCCACCTCACATTCAGACCTAGTGTTGAAAACACAAGCGTGTGTAAACTCGGTGAAGACATCTGCACAGCAGGAACCAGGCGGGATCATCCCTTTGCCGCGAGGCTGGACTACTTGGGGTTCCTTTCCATCCCCACCCCCACCCCTCATTTAGATCATGACATCAGAAAATCAGGTTAAAAATTAAGGAAAAAAAAGAAGTAGAAGAATCAGATCGTTGGGAATCCTTAGTAGTAGCGTCACCGTCGTCAGGAGCTGCTCGCCCAGCGGCCGCGCTCTGCGGCCCACGCCGTCTCTCTGGGTCCCGGGCTCTGAGGCTACTGGGAGGAGGCCTTAGTGGCCAGCGAGGCCACGCAGTGCTGCTGGAAGCTGGGCGACACGGCGGCAGTACAGCCGAGTCTCTGGTGCGGCAGCTTGGCGGTGTTGCCGGCGCCCACGTCAGCCTCGGGCGTCCAGGGCGGCTCCTGGCCCATCATGCTGCTGCAGCAGCCGGGGCTGGCGCTGCACGTCCGCTCGGCCGCCAGGCCGCCGGCCTGCTCCGCCAGGAGCCTGCTGTGCCTCAGTGGGGCCACGTCCCCTGTGCCCGCCGCGCCCGCGCTCTGGCCCTGCAGCACACTGGCGATGTGGTTCAGGAGGTCGGTGAAGAACTCACTCACACCCTCGTAGCCTGCAGATGGGAGAGACAGACGGCAGGCTTAGCCGGGTGGGTGGGTGAGTGGGGCGCTCAGGGGCAGCTGGTGGAGTACACATAGCCCAGACGCCAAGTGTGTGTGGCCCCAAGGGCCAGTCCTTGAATTCTGGCTGCACCCCCGGGGTATGAGCATCTAGAGAGAGGAGGATGATGAGAAAGGGCCCTGCACCCTGTCTCTCTCGGGCACAGCTTCAGGGTCTCATTTGATGACCCTCTACGTGGTTTGGTGGGCTTCCCAGATGGCACATGTGGTCAAGAATCCAAGTGCCAATGCAGGAGACACAAGACACGTGAGTTCGATCCCTGGGTTGGGAAGATCCCCTGGAGAAGAAAATGGCAACCCGTTCCGGTGTTGTTGCCTGGGAAATCCCGTGGACAGAGGACCCTGGTGGGCTACAGTCCAGGGGGTTGCAAAAGAGTCAGACACGACTGCGTGGCGGAGCACTGTGGTTTGATGCCCTTATGTGGGGATGTGGCTCAGGGGGCGGGACCGAAGGCCCACTCCTCCAGGTCTGAATCAAACACGTCTCATCTCCACGTGGCCTGGCCCCAGCTTCCTCGTGTGTAAGCGGAAGATTCGGGTTTGGGGGCTCCTGCAGGCAGGGCCAGGAGGGGCTGGAACATGAGTGAGGCCTGATCAACAGCATCTGCTCCTGGAACTGAGTCTGTTCCACTTCCCCTCCCCCAAGCACCTGCAAGGAGGCCCCCAGGGCTGCATCCTGACCTGCAAAGCCGAGGGACAGAGATTGGGCAGCCCGGACAAGGCCATCGCATGGACACCGCCTCCCTCACACGCGGGCCTGGGTCTCCTGAACAGAAACTGCCAGGGGCCTGCGTTTCCCATCACAGACTCGATTGTGATTGTCAGCAAACAGTCCTCGGAGCCTCCCACAGAGCAAGTTTCAGATCTAGGGCGAGGATTTTGCTGACTTTTGAAAACGGCTTCAAAAGAAATTCAACAAGGGGTGGGTGCCCCACCCCCTGCCTGCCTGAATCAATTCGCAGGGATGCAAACTGGGCACACAGCTGCAAGAACAATGATCGGGACAGGAAGCATGTCCCCAAAAGGGATGGTGTGCCTGCATCGGGAGGGGCTGCAGGGACCACCTCCTGGATGTGACCCCATCGCTGACACCAGGCCTGGTGCTGAGAGGGACTGACCCCTCCCTCGCACGGCCTCTGGGATGGTCTTCACAGCCATCCGTACAAGCAGCGGGGGGAATGAAGGTTCAGACACGGGCAGGTGCACTATTGCATACAGAAAAGGCTGCCCAGGGGCCAGTTGGATGGGAATGCCTCCCTGTCCACGTTCTTTGTGTTCAGCAAACAATGGTTTGCTGTTTTTGTGGTTTTGAGGGAGCCCAAGGTTGAGGGGGACAAGTGGAGGTGCCCAGAGTAAAAACAAGAGTGGGCAAGATAGCTGGCATGCACCATACTTGCTCTGCTCGCCTTGTTCTCACTTAATCATCACAACCCTCTGTTCCCATTTTACAGACGAGGAAATGGAGGCAGAGAGTTAAGTAACCAGCCCCAAACACCCAAGAGCCATCAGCAGGTGGATACGTGCCCACTGGAAGGTGAGTGGGATGACAGTGTCCACGGCTGGGGTCCATCCAGGTTAAGTGCTGCCCCTGGCTACGTGCTTCACAATCCTCCCTCGTGGCATCCTGGGAAGGGTATGTCCTGGGGAGCGGGGCCCGAGGGTTGGCCCCATTCTACAGATGCAGATATTCATCGGAGGGACTGATGCTGAAGCTGAAGCTCCAGTACTTTGCCACCTGATGGGAAGAGCCAACTCATTGGAAAAGACCCTGATGCTGGGAAAGACTGAAGGCAGGAGGAGAAGGGGGTGACAGAGGATGAGGTGTTGGATGACATCACCGACTTGATGGATGTGAGTTTGAGCAAGCTCTGGGAGTTGGTGATGGACAGGGAAGACTGGCGTGCTGCAGTCCATGGGGTCACAAAGAGTCGGACACGACTGAGCGACTGAACAACAACAGGTGAGGACAACACGCAGCGCTGGGATCTGACGGGCCCTTTGGTGCCGTTTGTGCCGTGAACACACGTGGTGCTGGGCGCTCCACCCTAGCCCTGGTGGCTTCCTCGGCCCTGGGACTGGGGTGATCAGCAGGGTAGCCCGTAGCCCCGCGGGGGCCATCAGCAGGTATGCTGCTGTGTTTCCAGGGTCGGATGCAAGCAGGGAGGAGAGCTGAGACCCACTGACGGGCCGCCAGGGACCATCAGCTGTTCCCTCAGCAATGGCTCTGCCGTCCCCACACGAGGCCTGGCGCACAGCCCCATGCAGCCTGGGGAGGGTGGGCTGAGGCGTGAAGAGTGCTGTGCACACATCATCTCCCCTGAGAGGAGGGGAGTGTTCTTTCCACTGCACACAAGCGAACACTGATGTTGCCTGGGCAGGAGGCTCATCTTGTCAGGGGGCAGAGTCGGGATTTGCACCCACGACTCAAGCGGAGAAAGCACGAAGCCTCAGGTCAGGCCCCCAGACCCAGCCCTGCTACTGGGACATGACCTTGGATGTGGCGCCCAGCCCCCTGGCTCCATGCATGTCAGTAAATGGAGATCCCAACAGTCCTTTGCACGTTGTGTGGCTGTGAGGATGAGATGAGGTGCTGGGGACAAAGGTCCCCAGGCAGGCTGGGGACGACTGCCCAGCATGCGGGGGGGCTGGCGGGGGCGCTGCCAGACACCCACGATCCGAGGCACAGGGTGAAGGGCTCCAGACCAACGGGCACCCTAGATCCAGGCTCATAAATCAAGCCGGTAGAGAGCCGGGCCCCAGGCGGCTGTCTCCTGGACACCACCTCCCTGGGGCCCTGGGCTGCACGCCCTCCCCGGAGCCTTCCTCCGTGTGGGCCAGGCGCCCTTACACAGTCTCTGGGGGGCTCAGCCTTGTCACTCAGGCCTGGCCCGTTGGGGGGCGGGGAGGGGGCGGCGGGCTCATGGCTTCCTCTGTCCATGCTGGTTCACTGTCCTCCTCTGCACACCCGGGGCGCCCGGCCCGAGTCGCACAGGTCCCGGCGGGGTGGACAGACTCAGGACGTGGCACAGACCCACAGCTCAGTGGTTTGTGAGTTCTTCTCTCCCTCCTTCTAGAACCTCCACCCCAACAGCCCAGTGCTGCCCTGCCCTGCCCCCGAGTCTGTTAACCCGGCGACCTTCTTGCCTTCATCCCCTCCCTCTCCTCCCTGGTTTAGATCCTCCGATTTGTTGTAACTGTTGCCCTGACGCAGCCCCAATTCCCTCATGCTCTCTCATTCCGTCACCCGCGTCCATCAGAAACCTACCTCTCCCTCCAGGCTGCACCGAGGATGACTACCGAGAAACAGGCCACTGTCCCACAGGGTCTCAACTTCTGATCACAAACACAGCCCTCAGATGGCCGCCCCATCTTGCTCAGAGAGAATGGCCATGTGCTGGGCTCCCCTCTGGCCTCTGGCCTCCCCACTGCACAGGAAGCCTCAGGCCACAGGGCCCCTCTGCAGGCCCTTGCGTGGCTCCCTCCCTCCCTGCCAGGCCCTGCCCCCATGCCTGCTTCCCAGAGGAGCCCCTGTCCTCCGAGGGCAGGACCCCAGCCGCCGTGCGCACGCCACCCCAGTGTCTGCAGCAGCTGGGACACGCAGCGGGCCCTGGATAAACCGCGTGGCTGAGGGAGCCAGGGGCCTCCTCTAAGCCTGGGCTTCCCTGGCTGTGAACAGCGGGGCTGGCTGGGCCCGACCCGCGTGCCCTCCATGCAGGGGACACACATCAAGCACCCAGCCTAGAGGCCCGTGAGCACTCCCCACGCACAGGGGCTCTTGGCCCCTGCAAACCCAGGGGAGCATTCTCCTCCGGCAAGCCAGGCTCTTCACACGCAGGAATGGCTTCCTATCTTCTTGGCCACTGAGAAGGGCTGCTGCTCTACCTCCAGGGCGGGTGCTTGACACAGGGGAGAGCCGAGGTCTCGAGACAGGGACGACCGCTGAGAAGTACCTGCCCAAGCTGCTCCGGGCTGAGGGGGTGCCAAGTGTCACTCTGTCCCTGACCTGCTGTAAGGACAGGGAGCCGCCCAGCCTCAGCACACGTCTAGGTGAAGGAGCCCAGCCCAGGACTGCCCCCCACCCCACAGTCATCACTGTGGCTAACAGTCCCGCTGAGGGGTCTCTGTGATGTCTCCTATGGAGCCATTGCTGAGTGGGGATCTGAGGGGTGCTGGGCAGAGCCTGGTCATGCCAGCAGGCCCAGAGGGCCTGGCACGTGCTTCCCGCCTTAGGGCTGCAGCAGACAGCATGGAGCAGGCCCCCCCACCCCCAGCTGGCCAGATCTGAGTGTGTCCCCCACACAGTGGCTCAGGGCAGAGAAGGAGCAAGGCCTTGCCGCCACCCTGCAGTGTGACCTGGAACAGTTTCTCCCTCCCTCCCTTCACGGAAACTGGGCTTTGTATTCCCTCCAGAATCCTCTCAGCTCTTTAAGTAAATCTACAAGGGCCTGAGAGGTCAGCTGAGATTTGGCCAAGAAAGGCTACTGCTGATGGCACAGGGTCAGGAGAGTTCAGTCAGTCAGTCGTATCCAACTCTTTGGGTCAGGAGAAGCGGGGTAAAGGACACACATTCAGGAGCAGGCCCACTGTGAGCCCTGAATATCTGCTGGCAGGTGGGCAAAGGCTTAGCGGGCGCTGCTCTGACCCCAGGCCCCAGACAGGGAGGGATGGAGTGGTCAGGCCGGCTCTCCTGCCCCGTCACCCACCCACGGCCACCAGCCTCCAGGCAGGTGAAGGCAGCCCCCGGCCCCACGGCTCACCGGGGAAGGCGTTGATGTCGATGACAGCATGCTGCCCCGTCTGGTTGTTGATGATGATGTCGATCCCGAAGAGAGACACGCCCAGTGCCTGCCGCAGGGCCCGGGACAGCTCCCGGATGACCTCGTCGCTCGGCCGCTCGAACACGCCCTCAATCTTGTCCAGCTGCCAACACACATACACGACACACAGACACACGGGAGTCAGACCTCGGGCAGGGAGACGAGATACTAAACCATAGAGATCCCCACTGCGGCGCCACGAGGCCGGCTCTTACCTCCAGGCAACAGGCAGGACAGACCCTCTAGGATCAGCCCAAGGATGGCCATTTCCAAGTCCTGCCACAGGCTGGGCAGGCATGGCATCTGTGACCTCTGGTCCTCATGCCCAGCGGGGAGGTGAGCATCATTACCAGCATTTTACACAGAGAGGCGCTGACGCTCAGGGTCAGGGCTGATTCACAGCCACACAGCTTAGGGTTGCATTTGGACCCAGGTATTTAGCCCATGGAAAATCCCATGGACTGAGGAGCCTGGTGGGCTACAGTCCATGGGGTTGCAAAGAGTTGGACACGACTGAGCGACTTCCCTTATTTAGCCTGCAAAAGCCATGGGCTTCCCAGGTGGCACTAGTGGTAAAGAACCCGCCTGCCAATGCAGGAGACATGAGAGACATGTGTTTGATCCCTGGGAAGATTCCCTGGAGGAGGGCATGGCAACCCACTCCAGTGTTCTTGCCTGGAGAATCCCCATGGACAGAGGAGCCTGGAGGGCTATGGTCCATGGGGTCACAAAGAGTCAGACACGACTGAAGTGACTTAGTGCACACACACTGAGCCTGTACAAGACAAGGTTCTTAGCAGGAAGGAAGGAGAAGGAGAGTCTGCTGTGACCCCATGGGGATCAGGGCACCTAAGAGCTGCACCTTGAAGAGGGGAAGACTGGAGTGGCTGGGCCAAGGGACCCAGGTGAGAGCACGGTGGAAGCAAAA
Organism: Dama dama; assembly: GCF_033118175.1. Taxonomy (NCBI): domain Eukaryota; kingdom Metazoa; phylum Chordata; class Mammalia; order Artiodactyla; family Cervidae; genus Dama; species Dama dama. The sequence goes on from NC_083693.1 coordinate 64,871,226, forward strand.
GTGCAAGGCAACCGCCCACGGAACAGAGTTGGGAGCGGCTGGAAAAGTCGGGGAGGACGTGGGCAGCAGGGGGAGTTTTTGTCAGCATCACCGCACTGGCCCATCATTGTCAGAGCCTCAAGGCTGTGAGGCGGTGGGTTCCGTGGACCAGCCTTCATTTACTGGCTGGTACTGGGTCGGGGGAGGTTTGGACACAGGGCTCCTGGGTGGGACTTGTCATTCTCCCCTTCCAGACAAGTTGCTAACCTTGGTGTTTCCACCCTAACTCCCCATGCTGAGCAAGCTTCCCCAGAGTCTACTCGGCCACTCCTGCCCAGCTTCTGGGTCTGAGCTCAGCTTTTGGCGATGCTTCCACGGGGCTGGGGAGCTGGCCCCGGGACTCCACCGTGACGCCACTCGTGTTCTGCTCTAATCACAGCTGGCCTGGGACAGGCAAGTCTTCATGGGCTCAAGCTTGGCCCCTGGAAGGAAGCAGCACATCACCCTGGGAAGGACTGGAGCAGACGACTCTGGATTTGAATCTGGACCATGACTTCCTAGCTCTGCGGTCTTAGAGAGAAGTACTTGGCTTCTCTGCACCTCGGTCTGCTCATCTGCCAATCCGGGCCATCGAGGCCTCTACCCCAGACAGCTGGGAGGAGTCACAAGGTCATTTAAGCAGTGGGGACAGCACAGGTCTGGCTCCAGGAGCTTCCCCACCTGCATTTTAGGGCACGGATGGCAGTGTGTCACCCCTAAGTCGGCCAGAATAGGGCTCACGTGTGGTGCTCAGTAGATACCAGAGTCCTAAGCTTGCTGGGATGGGGTCAAAGGGGAAGCACAGGGGCTGATCCACCAGAAATAAAAAAAAGAGTTGGGTCAAAAAGTTAAATGGAGAATTATCACATGGCCCAGCAGTTCCACCCCAGATGTGTAACTTGTATGCCAATGTTCACAGCTGCATTATTCACAACAGGCAAAAGGCAGCAACAACCCGAATGACCATCAACAGATGACTGGATAAATGGAATGGGTTACCCAGACAATGGAATACTGTTCTGCCACCCTTTGCTACAATGTGGAGGAACCTTGAAAATATTAGGCCAGGTGAAAAAAGCTGGACGCAGTAGGTCACCTACTGCATGATTCCCTTAAAATGAAAAGTCCAGAAGAGGTAAATCCATAGAGACGAAAAGCAGATTAGTAGTTGTCAGGGGCCAGGAGGAGTGGGCAATGAGGAGGGCTGCTTAGTGGGTACAGGATTCTCTTTTGGGTGATGAAAATGAAAATGTTCTCTGGAACAAGACAGAGGTGGTGGTTGTACAACACTGTGAATGTACTTAATACCACTGAATTGTTCATGCTAAAATAACTAATCAAAGAAAACTTTCCTGGCGGTCCAGTGGTTAAGACTCCATGCTCCCAATTTCAGGGGGCCCAGCTGTGATCCCTTGTCAGGGAACTAGATTCCACATGCTGCAATGAAGATCTGATGCAGCCAAGTAAATATTTTAAAAAACCCACAAACAATTGTATGTTATGTGACTTTCACCTGGATTTAGAAAAAAGAAGTGAGGCTGGGTCAGCCGGGCTGGGACAGAGCCCGGGCAGCACCCGCAGGACACGTGGCCCTCACCCCCGGCACAGGAAGCCGAGTGGCCGATGGGGAGCTTCCAGACACGCACAAAGCAGGGAGCCCACCCCTGGGCACCGTGATGCTCTGCAGGCAGGGCCCCTCTGCCCATGGCCCCGCTGCCTCGGCGTCCCACCCTGGGGAGCCACTGTCTGGGAGGCAGCGTCAGCCTGGCTGGGACGGGCACTTGTCCGCTTGGCACCTGCTGAGCCCACCCCGTGCCCGCCTCCCACTCACGCCCAGCGGTGCAGGCTCAGCAGCTCGGCCACTGGTCCCGCAGCCCCGGGGGACGCCCGGCACTGCCCAGTCTCCGCCGTGTGCCATGAGCTGTAATGGGCCCCGCCGGGCCCTGCTTTCTCGCGTCGGTAAACGGAATACTAAAAACACTGCCACCGAGGGACTGTGGCGAGGATCCACAAAGCTCCTGAGTCAGGCCCGCAGCGCCGGCCCGGCGGCAAGGGGACCCATGGCTGCTGCTCTGTCACAAAGCCTCGTGACCTGCTGTTTATAAAAGCGCTTTCTCAGCTCAGTGAAGGGACCTCAGACATCCTTCTGCAGCCCTCTGCCTGTCTGCAAAGAGGCGGCGATGGAGGTGCTGAGGTGAACCCCCAGGCCCCTCCATCACCGACAGACCGAGCACCTACTGAGCGCCTGATACGGTTGTGGGCGCTTCATCTAGGGACCCCCAGGGTCCCAGGACCATTCCAGGGGCAGGGTGGGGACACTGAGGCTCAGAGGGACGACTGGACTCGCCACACAGCTGGGAAGGTTGTGGAGCTTCTGATTCTGGGCCGTCTCATTCAGTGTCGCACTCAACTAATACCCGGTCCTGGTGTGGGGGCCTGCCAGTCAGCTGGGAGCGGCGTCCACTCTCGGGGGCATCCGACCAGGGAGGGAGGCAGGGCTCCCTGCACCTGCACGAGGCCACGATGGGGACTGGAGGGACCCCATAGGCGGGAGGATGCTAAAGGCTCGTCTGGACACCTGCACCTGGGAACGGACGTGGCTGTGCAGGAGGGCCTGACATCCCGAATGGAAAGGGGACGGCCGACTGCCTTTCCCGTTCCTTGTTTATGTGTTACCAGCCCTGGAGGACCCCCGCATAGCAGTCATGAGCTGAGGGGAAGGGCAGGGCTGGGCGGTGGAAAGACAGTCTTGCGATGTCTGCAGGCTGACCTTTCCCATGTAGCAGATGGAGACATGGGCTGAGTCACAGGCGGGTGATAAACCGGGAAGGTGACTTTGCTTCCAGCCCTCACGGTGACCCTCTGGCCTCTGTTAACAGCCCAGTGGTGACAAGGGCCACACTGTGCCGGGGGTGGGCGGCAGGGACAGCTTCTCCTTAAGGTCATGGAATGCGGACCCCCTCCGAGAGTCACTGGCCAAATAAGGTCTGGGAGCCTCGCAGGGACACTCTGAGATTTCTGAGCCTTCATGAGACCAGAACATTCCCTAGCACAGAACACCTATCTCAGTCTTACAATGTGCATGGCCAGGTGCCGAGGAGTTCTCTTTAGAATCTGGTTGTTCTCCAAGCGTCCCTGACCACAGAACTTGTTCCCGGGTTACGTCTGTCAACATCCCGAGGGAGGCTGGTGCTCACTCCAGGTCCCTGCCGTGCCTGGGCTCCGTTGAACCCTCGGCAAATGGCCGGCTCCTCAAAGGAGCCAGGAACAAACGAGAAATGGGACCGGCGGCCTGGGTCGGGAGACAGCGGGTTGTGGGCAAGCACAGGCCCTAGCCTGGAACGGAGGGGAATGAGGCCCGGAGGTGGGGGTCCGCTGCAGAGGGGACATGGCTGAACCCTCCCAGAACGGCTGGGAGGGCTCTGGCGTACGGGAGCTGGAGACCTGGCGGAGGGCTCGGTTCAGAGGCAGGGGCAACAGAGGCCACGGGCTCTGGGGACACGGAGGAACAGCAGGGCGTGCCGCAGGGCTGATTTCTAACTGCTCGGCGAGTGCCAGGGAGGTAAGAAACCCTAAATTCCTGCAAGACCCAGCTTTGGAATCAGACTAATCTGGGGTCAGCTCTCATCTCTGTCCCTGCGTGAGAGCCCTGTGGGTTTAGACAAGTTATTTAACCTGGTTGAACATAGCTCTCCCCTCGGGAAAGCAGGGACGTCTGTCCACCCCCGCAAGGCTGTTTCGGGCCGGAGGATGGAGCCTGACGCCCACTGACTGAACAGCAGCCCCGAGCCCACTCCCCACCGTGAGCCACCCCAGCAGCCGCAGAAGTACACAGCAGGAGCTCCACAAACACTTACTGGACTCCCATGGACAAGGAAAGAAAAAAGGAAAACTGAGGTGGTGCTGTTTCTTGCCTCCTTTTTTTAGTAAACCAGGAAAAGGCAGCTTAGAAAGCAGGTCTTCAAATTCCTCACAACTGGGGGATTTCCTCACGTGGGAGAAGTTAGACAACCGTCCACCTGAGTAACCGAATGGTGAATGGGCCTGGCTGTGATGGCCGTTGCCATGGAGGCGCAAAGCGAGCAAGGAAGAGGCGGTCTCTGGAGCCCCTCCCTGGGGTCCCCGGCCTGGCGGGGAAGGTCCTGCCACCCTGCCCTGCTGGGGAGCCAACGTCACCCCACCCCCAGGCTCGGCGGGAGGGACATACCGCGGTCAGGACCGACGACGACTCTGGCTTCGACACGTTGTGGCTGTTGAAGAAGATGGACTCGCGGTCTGAAAAGCAAAGACGGGAAGGAGCCAGAGTTAGAAGCTCCAGGCAGAGACGGCGATTCCACCACCGGACACCAGGGGGCAGCACCACCCCGGCCACAGGCCGTGGTGCCTTAGGGCTCAGGGTCCGGCAGCAGCCACCTGGGCTCCCTCCCACCCCGGAGAGACACGACACCATGGAGGGACACACGCCGAGTCAGGGCTCCTGTTTCAATTTTTCTTCTCATATAAACATGAATGGCTTGACGAGCCTACCTCCCCTCCACTCTCATCTCATACCTGGTTTACCCGATACCTAGGCCCCTTCCCCAGAGTGTGTCCAGCGTGTCTAATGGGCGTGGCACCAGAAAGCGGGGCTGAGTGAGAAAGGGGAAATGCTGCATATGGGAACATCAAAGGCCCAGAGGAAAGAGGTCAACTGATGCCACTTCATCCCATATCCCCAACCCCTCCTGGTTCTGCCCATGGAATGCCTTTTCAGGCACATTTAGGCTGCCACGGGGCACGTGAATGTTTAAAACACAAAGGGTTCTGCTGTTTCCCAGTTATTTAGGGGAAAAAAATAGGAAATCAGAACATGGGCTTTTGTAGGATCCATCCAAGAAAGCATAGAGAATAATTTCTGTCTGGCTTTGGAAACGGGCACAGCTGCCTGAAGTACCCTCCACATCTTCCCACACCATCTCTCCCAGCTCCCACTGCCCCCGGGCCCCCTCAGTCCCATGGAGAGGCAGATTAATAATCTCAATCCCAAGACTATTAGAGTGATGAGCAGTCGGTTTGTTCATTCATGCCCTGCAGAGGAAAGGCACGTCTGTTGGTCAGAAACATGCTCTCCAGTACTTGGAAGTATGCAAATGCATGGATCACAAAACCAGGAGCCTCAGGATTGAGAGATCTGGTAAAGACCCTCACCACACTAGGACCCCACCCCCCCTTACCCCGAGAAGGACACAGGCCACGAGCCCCCACGTGGCCCCGGCAGCCTCTGCTTTAGTCCTTCTGGGGGAGGCGCTGTGGCTCCCGTGCCCCAGGACACACTGCTCAGCCCTGAGACTCAGGACAGGAAGGGCCCCGCCGGGCACCGCTGTGTGCCGGGGGCTGAACCACGGGGGCACCTGCTCTGGTCGCCAACGCCCCCCCCACCAGCTCCAGGGTTACAGCGCCGCAACAATCATGCATGAGGAAGTGATTCGGGCGGAGGCCAAGCAGGCAGGCGCTGAGATGTACCTGGCTTCTTTCCCGCTAGCGGGGCACGCAGGCCCCTTGCCGCCCCGGTGTGCCCGACAGTCCTCCTACCGCTCCGACCAGAGCCAGTCCAGACGGGGGGCACGAGAGACGGTCCTGGGGAGGAGCCTGGGGAAAATAAACACCCTGCGGGACTTGTGCCAAGCAGCCCCACTGACCTCTATTCTTGCGCGCCGACAAGCAAGAAGACTGAGCCTTCGGGGGTAGCAAGCCCCGTGGGCCAGAGGTCAGAGCAGGGCTTGAGCAGCTGGGGTGGGCCTTCCAGACTCTGCAGGCACTGCCCACGTTCGCATCCTGTAGCCCAGCCTGGCCCCGCTGAGCTCAGGGCACTTCCCACCCAACCAGTGGGACCCAAGGGCAATGGCCCATGTGGCAGAGTAGGCCTGGGGAGAGAAAGGCCACCCAGGGCAAGTGGACACAGCCAAGTTCAGGGAGGCTGAAAAGCCACAGAGAACAATATGGATGCTTAGCTATGCAAGGAAGGGAAAGAACTGGGTGCTCAGAGGGGTGTACCCAGCGCCCATTGAACTGGACAGACCATGTCACCCGGCAGCTTCTTGGGGCAAGATCCAAAGTGTGGCCCATTTCAAAGGGGACTTGTTTCTGCTCCTGGCTAACTCTGACCTGGGGGCTCCAGCCAGAGGACTGTTCAGCAGGGCGATGGGAGCTGCCCTTCGCTCAAAACCCTCCCCACGTGCAGCTTGAGCAGGCCCAGATGGAGAGGGAGCAGTTTCCAGCCATTTGGTGATCCGGGAAGGTTGTGGAACCTGAGACACGTCAGGCAGGATTGGAGCATCCCCTGGCACCAGCTTCTTGGGCAGCTTTAAGATCCCCTGCTGATAAACCTGGCAGGGCCCTTGCACCTTGATCACAGGAGCACCCTGGACGGGGGGAGCTGGTCCCTTCTCTATTCCCGGGCTAGTCCCACAAGACACATGGAGCCCAGTGAAGAACCACCATGAATGCCCACAGGAGACGGGAGACAATAAAAAAGAGGAATATGGGTGTGTTTGTGCCCAATTTACAGATGAGGAAAACAGGTTCAAAAGAGGAAGAGCAGGGCACACGTTTAGCCCCCAAATATCCCCGTGACTCTGTAGTGCAGCTGTGAACTGCGGCCACACCTTCTTAGCTTCATTTGCTTCATCTTCACATGTCTTCTTGGGGGAGGGGGTGGGCAGCATGTCATGGCGCTACAGACAGTGGTCCGCGTCTCCTCCCAGACCTCCGGCCCAGGCTGCCCTGCTCGAGTGGTCCCCTCACCCAGCGGTGTCCCGGGATCCCCCGCTTCCTCTGGGGCCCCTCATCTGTGCACAGTCCATCCTTTCATGACTTCCCTGTGCAGTTTCTCCCACTAGAATCTGAGCACACGAGGGCAGGACACCTGGCTGACTATCCAGTGCCCTCTGGATCCTAGCCCCGGCACAGGGCTGGGCACGTGGCAAGTTCAAGGGAAATAAGGCCTCTGTTACACCCACAGGGCTCTCAGTGATGCAAGATCACCAGATCTGGCCCCGCCATCTGCAACTGTAAATAGAGGTTTATTGGAACGCGGCCCCGCCCATTCACTTACATGTTGTCTGCAGGGGCTCTTAGGCAACGTTAATTATGACGGAGCTAGAAATACTTATTCTGGACTTTTCCAGCAAAAAAGTCTGCTGACCCCTGCCCTATGTCATCATTGGTATCATTTCTTTATGTACATACCCCTAAGGGAAAAAAGGCCCAGGATGCAGAGACAACAAAGGCCCTGTGTCTGCAGGGGAAAAGAAATGGAAATATTTCTCCCACTGTATTGAGGGGAGGGGGAGGGGGATGGGGGGCGGGGCCAGGGGTTGCCACAGGCCAGCCTCAACCCTCTCCGTAAAAACGTAACTTCGGTTCCAGCCAAGGCAACCGGGAGACGTTGGCTATTAAGACACTCCTGACTTCAGAGGTGCTAACTGGTGCAAACCAAAAGGACACCGGAAAACCAAAAGAACACAGCAGCTGTGGAGGGGGAGGTGGGTCCTCATAATCACCGCAGGTCCAAAGAATCCCACTCAAGGAGCCCCCACCTCCCTGCGTGGACAGGGGAGGCTGGAGGGCTTGCCATGCAGGACTGCAGGGACCAGAGAGATGGGAGGAGGCTGGAAACAGCCAGAGGCCCAAAGCCCCCTGCTCAACTGGTCCAGTTTAAAGGGCCACTGTCACGCTGTGCTTTTCATCTGTTAAGAGAACACACATGTGAAAAGGACAAAACCCAGGCCAGCCGATGGCCTGATGCCCTGAAGACAGTGGCCATGCAAACAGCTTTGGGGAAGGAGGGATGGACACATGGAAAGTCACTCAGCTTCCCTGAGCATAATAAACGCTCCTCCGTCAGCCCTGTGTTTGTCCACTGATCTGCTCAGTCCCGGTCAACACATTTGGGCTTTCCCGGGGGCTCAGCGGTAAAGAACCAGCCTGCAATGCAGAAGTCACAGGAGATGCAGGTTTGATCCCTGGGTCAGGAAGATCCCTGGACAGGGAAATGGCAACCCACTCCAATATTCTTGCCTGGGAAATCCCTTGGACAGAGGAGCCTGGCTACAACCCATCCCATAGGGTCACAAAGAGTCGGACATGACTGAGCAAGCAGCCTGCATATTACAGTAAACTCGCAACCAGAATGGCCACAAGAAGACACAGATGTGGAGCCCTTGTCCTGAGACGGGACATAGAGCCCACGCCCTGCCACTGGTGGTTCCCAGATGGAAACTAGCCAGCCCTTTGCAACCAGGGGGAAGGGTGGGACAATTGTTGTGTGGAAAGGAAGGGAACCAGGTGGTATGTTTCTTTAAGAGATGGAATGATTTAGGGTAAAACAAGAAAAAAGGAAAATGACTGTATAAGGTATACTTTTTCTTCCCTTAATACATTTGCTGTAGATTTAAACATATTCTTAAATACCAGGAAACAATATAGAGAGGATTAAAAAATACTGGCCTTACCCTGCCCACAACTGCTAAGAATGTTTCTTGCTAACATACAGTCACATACAAAAAGACCCTTCCCGACATTGGTCCCCCACCGCCAGTCACTCCATCACCCCAGTGGGTGGCGGCAGGGAGTGGTATGTGAACTAGTCCCGCCCGGGAGGGTGGGCTGCCCGGCACTCAGAAGGTCAGGGGAGAGAGACACACGTTTCCCAAGTGTCTGCTCTCTGGGCTGTGTTAACGGGAAGAATGGCTGAGAGAGGACGGGAACAGCTGGACTTGGTCCAAGAGGAGTGGCTTGCAGCCACGAGGAGCGGACAGGCAGTCCCGGGATTTTAGGCGGACACGTCTGTCTGCTCAGCGGCCCGGCACTGCGTCTGCTGACGGCGGGTTTCCCGTGCAGAGAGAAACGCACCGCGAGTGAGACCAAGCCAGGCCGGGGCGACCCACGTCCTCCAGCTGAGGGGACACCATGCGTATTCCAGAGACACTGCCCCTGCCCCAAAGACTCCTGGAACTGACCTTGAAGAAGCCTCCAGAACCACTAAAGCAATCTTTTGAGCAGCCCCGATAACACCAAACCCTTGTCTTAAGTGTCAGTTTTTGCGATAGCCAAGGGTCACCAGGAGCTGGAGAGCAGCTGATGAAAAGCTGAGGGCCTGGAGCCCCTCAGCCTCCCGGGAGGACACCCTCAGATGGGGCAGCTCCCCGCAAATGCCACCACCGTGTGACAGCTGAGGGACCCTTAGGGCCATCATTCACTGGTCCAGAACATGCTCACCGACATGGTCCTCACCCCTGAGGCCACTCCTGACCCACCTGGGGCCCCACAGCTGGCAAGTCCTGTGCCCCGAGCGTAACTCCTAACAGAGCTCGCGTCCACCTCAGGGGCTGCAGAGGCAGCAGCTGACTCAGTGTTTCCCAGTTGGAAAAAGGAGCCATGATAAAGCAGCCAGAGCTCTGGTCCTCAAAATACCAGGGGTCCCTCCCTTCCTGGCTTCTGTGAAAAGCCCATCACCCAGTCCAGCATGTTCTTGGTAAGCCTCCTTATCACGACGGGCCCCAGGAAGCGGCCTGGGTGCAGAAAGCTTTCAAGTTCTTCCCGGAGTTTATGGTAGCTGAGATGCACGGAGCCCTTTCGGCGGACCTGGTTGGGACAGGGGTTTCCCACTCATGCTCCAAGACCTCTTCACCTACTGGACACAACTCTGCCAACCTTCAGATCACCTCTCCTCCCTCCAGAAACAACCTGGGGTGACCAGGGTCAGTGCCGAAGGACAGGCGGCCGGTGCTGTGTCCTAGCCACGCCCCTGAGCGCGGGCATCCCTGACAGTGTGAGGCCCACTTACCTGACGTGCCCGCAGAGAAGTTCTTCAGCGAGGGCCTCTGGACCACAGTGTAGGACTCGCCAACCACAAACACCTTGTACAGGACAGCGTTGTGGTTGATGAAATTCTGGACCACGCAGGGCGGCTGGATGGCGCTCAGGCCCTCCTGGTTGAACACGATGGCCATCTGGGGAGACAGGGGGCCAAGGGCTTGGTCAGCGTCTTACCACCTCCTCAGCCTTATCACTGTCCCGAGCACCACCACCAAGGGCCATCCCTGGCCCGGTGGCACGAGGCCTCCCCAGGAAGAGTCTCAAGCTAGAGTGAGTGGGGTGGGCCTCGAGCAGAACACCTGGGTATCCATCCACTCCTGCTGTGGGGGGTTTGGAAATCCTGCACTGTCAGGCCTGCCATGTAAGGTTGAGCTGGTTGCGCACTGCACAATCCCACTACTCACAGTGTACCCATGGAACGGGCCCGCCTGGGTTGTGTACTACTCACCCCTTAGGACCTCTTTGTAGAGGTTCCTCTACAAGGACTTTGGCGGTGGGAGGTGGGGCACCAAGGGGTGGGGGCAAGAAGTGGAGGACAAGGGATCAGGAATTGGGAGGCCTTGCGTTCAAAGCCTGTACAATGACAACGGCTGCCTCTTGAGAACTCATGACATGCCTGGCCCTGGTGTGACCACTTCACCTGAGTCACCCGGTGTCATTTTCACACCCTGCCCCGAGCTGGGCACGGACATCATGCCCCTTTTACAGATGAGGAAACTGAGGCCCTGAGGCACTTAGAGGCTGCTGGCAAGTGACAGAGCCCAGAAAGGGATGGGGTCCAGCAGCCCCCAGCCCCGCCACGTTATACACTTTACACACGAGTGCTTAAGGAATGGGAACATTCCCCTCCTGGGTCCTGACTCCTCTGGGGACAAAGGCCTCCAAAAGGAGGACCTGGCAGGGGACAGAAGTTGAGGCAGGAAGCGGGGTGGGGTGGGGGGGGGGCGACTGGAAAAAACCCCCCTGCGTTGGCTGAGGCTGGGTCTGCCCAGGGCCCACCAGAGCCAGCAGCCAGTGCAGGGGCCCTGATGAATATTCCTTCCAGTCCTCAGGGCCACAGCAAGGAGCCATCAGCTGCCCAGGGCTCCTGCCCAGGGAGGGGATAACAGGGCTGGACAGCTGGCTCCCCACACTAGCTGTCGTCTCTCAACGAACCATCACAGAGCACCACCCGAATGTATCTGGGGCCCAGCTGGGTGGGGCAGAGGTAGAGACCCAGGCCACATGGGGAAACAAAATGTGCATGTGTGTGTATACCACAGTGAAACAAATGTGTATGTATATACCATAGGGAAACAAGTGTGCGTGTGTGTGCATGTGTGTGTGTGTGTGTGTGTGTGTGTGCACGCCTGCGCGTGCACACCACAGTGAATAGCTCCTTAACCTGCCAATTAAAGTAAGAGAGCCAGACATGATGAGTTCAAGTCCCACCCCTGGCACTTGCTGCATAAGCCCTGTTTAAACTCCATTTTCATCAGCTATAAAACAGCATCAGCCTCATGGGGTAGCTTTGGGGGGTCCTCTGTGCTTTTGGCTCAATTTGTTTTTAAGGACGGGTGGTATTTCACTGTGGAACAAACTCAAGTGCTTACACCAAAACAAGAAATCAAATCATAAACATAAAATAAAAACAAACAAGTCCTGATTTTGGGTGACTGAGCTAGGGACTGAGGAATCAGAAGCAAGGCTCAGCAGGCTGGGGTCCGGGTGAGGACCCCAATTGGAAAGCCCCCTTTCCTGCATAAAGCTAACCACGTACACAGAGGTGTCCTCCGTCCTCACTGCACTCAACATCCCCAGGCACCCCTGAGGTGGGATGGAGCCTGGCCCCCCTGGGCTCATGCCATGGAGGGCACCCCACCAGAGGAGGCACTCCTCTGATGCAATCAGCCTCCCAGAAGGCAGGTGGCCTGGAGCACAGAAGCCCCCCCAGGAACCTGCGACACTCCAGACCCCAATCTTGGAGCTCTGTTCTTGACGCCCACCAGAGGAACCCCTCCCAGAAACAGCACACAGTGGGTTGGGGAGCCCCAGGGATGAGGAAGGGGAAGAGGGGCCATGGCACACATGTGTACATCTACGAGCCAAAGTCCGGAGAGCTGGACTGAGGGGTAAAACACCTTAAGTCAAGCTGACCCCAAGGAGTCAAGACTCTCCCGGAGGAAGCAGGTCACCTCAACCCAGAACCCTTGCCCCTTCTGCAATGACCCAGCAGGCTGCAGGGCAACTGGCTACACCTCTTCAGTCGCTTCAGTCATGTGTGACTCTTGGACTGTAGCCTCCAGGCTCCTCTGTCCATGGGACTTTTTCAGGCAAGAGTACTGGAGTGGGCTGCCATTTCCTCCTCCAGGAGATCTTCCCCAAGCAGGGATGGAACTCGTGTCTCCCGCATGGCAGGCGGATTCTTTACTACTGAGCCACCTGGGAAGCCACTATAACATATCAAATGTTCCCTGGCCCAGAGCCCACAGCAGTACCGGCAACTCCCTCACCCTCCACATCAGCCGTCATACCGCCAGTGACAAGTGTGGGACAGAAACTCAGAAAGGCTGGGTCACCTGCCCACAGTCACGCAGCGGGCAGCGCACACAGCCAGATCTGGTCCCAGGCGGGAGTGACTCTAAAGCTATTGTGTCCACAGCAGAAGCAGCTCCCTCCCAGCAGGCTGACCTGCTCTGCGTCTGAATGGTCTACTCACACTCCTGACTGCAGTTGCCCTTCTGTCCTGAAAAATCCCCAAGGCGCTGACCAGCAGAAGAACTGTTCGGTGGTGTAATGGGTCAGGTGGAAGGTCAGGGGTCCGGTGCTGGTGAGGGGACCGTGAGTTCCAGGGCCATGGTCTGGCTGCTCTGAAGCCTCCCGGTCCCCCCAACCCCGGGTCTGGCCCAGGAGCACACCCCAGGCATGGAGCCCAGGCAGACCCAGACGGGGAGGCTCCACGAGGGCTCCAGACCTCAGGAGACAGCTGACCTCCGCCGCAGGCCGGGATTTCCTGCCCCCACCTTTCCGCCCACAAGCAATGGGACCCCTCAGCTTCATCACAGCATATTCCACACCATGCGGACACATCATCTGTTTAGAGACGTTTCCCCATAGGTACGCACCAGGGACAAAGACACTACCTAAATCTACAGGGCGCCGCTGCTGGGCTTGGCCACGTTTAGTCATGAGGTCGTGGGGGAGCACTTCTGATGGTGGGGCTGCCCAGGACAGGCTTGCCCACAGGGCTTTCCAGGAGGGTCAAACCTCTAACACCCAGGGTGTCCTCCCACGCAGCTCATGAGGGGGTCACCAGGCTGGGCTGTGCCCCTGGAGGCAACGTCCCAGACGTGATTCCCCAAGATGGTGACAGACCCAGCCGAGCCCCTGCCTGGCTACCGGCTCCTCTTGCCCCCAGAAGGCCTCTTTCGCCTGGCCTCCCACAACACGCCTGCTGGCGCTCTCTGCCTCCGGGACCCCGTCTTCCCCACTGGGGCAGCGCTCTCATCTCAGGTATCCTTCCCTCAGCACCCAAGGTGAACAGTCACTGGCTGAGTACAAGAATGAACACGAGGTGGCGGGGGGGATCACGTGCACAGCAGGTCGGGTGCCCCTTCCTCCTCCCACTCCCTTCCCCGATTCAGCAGGACCTGCAGACTTGTGGGCAGTGACGGGATCTTTGCAGGGTGGCGGCCAGGCCTGTGTCCGGCCCAGAGCAGGAAGTGACCGACGCTGACGGGCCAGAGGAAGGTCAGATGGTGGTGTGGCTTGCATGGGCTCAAAGGGGGCAGGCATGCCCATCCCAGCCTTGGGGAGAGGAGAGGCCCAAGGTGCAGGTGGAGATGGGGTACCAAGCCACCAGCAGGTGCGGTGGGACCCAGCAGCAGGGCTGTCAAGCTCCCAGAGAGACACTGTGAGCTGAAAGGATGGGGGTGGAGGCGGGGAGGCAGGGGCAGGGAAGCGGGGGGGCTGGAGGGGGACAGGGCTGTCAAGTCATCAACTCCTCCACTCACCTCGTGAGAGTTGGTGCCATGAGCCACTCTGGTTTTGCAAACTGTGGGTTGGGGAGAGAAAAACAGGAGTTAGCAAGGTTACTCACCTACAAAGCCCAGCCTGGCAGATACGGAGAGAAACTCTCAAAACCTCCTGCGGCCCCTGGGGTGGGGACGGGGGTCATGGGGAGCTGGGGGAGACAGGCTGACTCCACCAGGGCCAGCATCTGCCCTCAGGGGTGCTAGATGGTCACCATCAGGCCAGGCCCTTACCACCCAGGGACCCAGGGACCGGGGCTGTGCCCTCCCCGGATGGCCGAGGCCTCCCTCCACCCCCGGGAGTTCGGGTGCTCACTGAACGGGAAGGCCAGGCCGTTCTCCTCCAGGAGTCGCATGGTGTCGTCCCCGCACAGGCTCGTGAGCTCCATGAAGGGCGGAGAGCAGATCCTGTCGTCTGGGGATGGAGGAGGAGCCCGCGTCAGCACTGCCTGCTCCACGGGGCCCCTCAGCACCCCTGCCCGCCTCATCCAGCAGCCCACACCCTGAAGTCACCCGTGGGCGTGCAGACACACACGCTCACACGTGCCCCGGGAACGGGAACGAGGGCATAGTCATTAACTATAGTCAACAGCATTCCCGTAAGGACCGGCCTGATAACGGCAAAGCCTGAAGATCAAAGAAAAGTGAAAACGAGACCCAGGCAGGCGCTGACTCGATCCCACCTCCTCAGCCCGCACTTGGGCTTGTGACGCGCACACACACAGCACTTGACACCGGGATGCTGTTTTGTGACTCGAATTTGCACTCAATCAACTATGAACACTTTCCGTGGGCAGTGACAACGCCCCTCCATTCAAGGTACTAGCTTAGTGATTGATCATCGGAGGATGACGCCAGCCCTTCAGCTCTTAGCCTGAGGCCCACACTGCTGAAGGCTTTGCATACATCACATCTGAAGTCTGCAAATAATCCTATGGGGACGGGGTGGGGGGGGCGCGCAGGAGACGCTGAGGAGGGGTAGGGATTAAAGAGGGGCTCACTGTCACACAGGGACCCCTCTCCTGGAGCCTCTCGTGCCTAAGAGAGGGGCTTCTGCCACCACCGTCACGTGGATGGGCCACAGTCAGGCACACACTCCCAACCTCCTCTGGCTGCCAGACTCCAGCCCCGCCCAGCCCCCACCCAGCCCCCCTGCCTCGGCTTTGCTAAGTCCTCAGTCTCAGGGGGCTGCCGGGCTTCTCTGCACACCCAAAAAGTGGGTTCCTGGCGTGTTCGGTTTTCTGAAAAGCTCTGGAAGCTGGGTGTGCTGTTTGTCAGGATGATCCTGGAGCCAGGCATCAAGTGAAGGCAGAAAAAATCATTCGTGGGGAAACCAAGTGCATTCTGAATCTCTCTGCAGATTGCTGAATTGCACCACTGGCTTGTTATTACTACTTTGTCTACCTCCATCTCCAGTCAGGGCACCGGCTCCTCAGGAGGTAAGACCACCCTGTATTTCTGGGCACAGGGGCCAGGAAAGGCTGAGCGTTAGTGGGATGGGGATGACTCCCCTCCACACACACCCACAAACTTGGAAACCAAACCAAAAGCAAACAATAAAGCAGCTTGTCTCCAACAGCTTCTAGCTACTTGGCTGGCTAGGAGGTCAGTACATTAAAACATTAAAACCAAGGTAAGATCCAGCTTCACATATCTCATAAAAAGCAAGTGCCAAGAATTACACAGGGTATATTAAAAGTGCTTTCATTTCCCTCCTCACCCCCCACCAGCAAAGTCCAAAGTCCAAACAGGCGCAGAGTGATGGCAGATGCTGGGGTGGGCAGAGTTTCTCAGGGACCCAGGGAGGGAGGAGCCCTGGTGGGCGGTGAGGCAGGTCCTCTGCTTGGAGGATTCATATTCCTCACAGACAGAGGCTGAAACAGAGGCAGTCCTTGCCCAAGGTCACTGGACAGTCACATCCAGGGGAGGACAAGGAGCCGGGCTCACATGGCAGGTCAGGAAGAGAGAAACCAGGAAAATCAGAGCACCGAGGGAGGGAGCGAGCGGGTGGGGTGTCCTGGCTCTCAGCTGTAAGCCATTATCTAAATGGGGCCCCATTTCTGCACCCCCTGCCCAGAGTCAGAGCTGGGGTGGAAACACTGGTGAGGGGCTGGCAGGCCATGGAGGGAGGCGGTGGTCTGTGCAAAGACTTCCTGCTGTAGCCCCTCCAGCCAGGCCCTAACGGGGTGTGAGACTCCAGGCCAAACAAACTAAAGGGTGTGGCAGCGGGCGGGCGTGCCGCAGCACCCACCTGGTCTGGCAGGGGACCCATCCTGGCCCCAGCCCTCCCACGGGAAGACTCAGAGATCCCTGGAGGCAAACAGACGGCCTCCTGTTAAGAGCTTCCAGATTTTTTTGGAGCAGGTGAATAATCTGCCTGGCTTTTATCATTTGTTGTTCAGTCACTAAGTCATGTATGACTCTTTGCAACCCCATGGACTGCAGCACACCAGGCTTCCCTGTCCTTCACCATTTCCCAGAGTTTGCTCAAATTCATGTCCATTGAGTCAGGGATGCCACGTAACAATCTCATCCTTTCTCGCTCCCTTCTCCTCTTGCTCTCAATCTTTCCCAGCATCAGGATCTTTTCCAGTGAATCAGCTCTTCACATGAGGTGGCCAAAGTATTGGAGCTTCAGCTTCAGCATCAGTCCTTCCAATGAACAGTCGGGGTTGACTTCCTTTGGGATGGACTGGTTGGATCTCCTTGCAGTCTAAGGGACTCTCAAGTCGTCTCCAGCACCACAGTTCAAAAGCATCAATTCTTCAGCGCTCAGCCTCCTTTATGGTCCAACTCTCACATCCATACATGACTACTGGAAAAACCATAGCTTTGACTATATGAACCTTTGTTGGCAAAGTGATGTCTCTGCTTTTTAGTACACTGTCTAGACTTTTACTATAGATTCGCCTTCAATGCCCTCCCCACCCCAGGCCATCAAAGCTTTCCACCTAATGTCACGGCTAATGACCAACAGTCAAGAAACCCCACTTGTTTACATGGCAGACACTGTTCCACGTAGTCTGCGAAACAATCATTTACCCTCACGAGAGCCCCGTAAGGAGGTGCTGTCACCCCCATTTTACAGATATGGGAAATGAGGCACAGAGAGGGGAAGTTCCCTGTCCAAGGTCACACGGTTGAATAAGAGGTGCAGTTGGGGGGCTTATCCCCAGGCAGCTGGATCCCAGGTTCAGGCTACTGACCACAGCCTCCCTAGCAGAAAAGTGCCTGCTCCTACTAACAGAATAAAAGGACTAAACTCACACAATCCTAGCAATAGATGTAGCGAAAGCATTTCAGCTAAAATAATAAAACGCTTGGAAGAACACACAGGTGTAGGTCTTTATGACCTTGGATTAGACATGGTTTCTTAGACACCAGAAGCACAGGCAATCGAAATAAAAATGGACATATTTGACATTGTCAAAATTTAAAACCTCTGTTCTTCAAAGGATACTATCAAGAAAAGACAACCCAAAGAATGGGGGGGAATATTTGCAAATCATATATCTGGTAAGAGTCTAGTATCCAAAATACATGAAGAACTATTAACAACCAAACAATAAACAAGACCAGTAACCCAAGTTAAAAATGGGCAAAGGGCCCAAAATGGACAGTTCTCAAAATAAGACACAAAAATGGCCAGTAAACACAGGGAGGAGTGCTCAACGTCATGAAGCATCAGAGAAACGAAGATTAAAACCACACGTGTGAGGCTGGCTACAACCAAATCAGACAGACAAGTGTCCTGACACTTGCTGGTGGGCACGTGAAATGGTCCAGCGCCTCTGAGAAACGCTCTGGCAGTTCTTCACAGAGTTAAACACAGTCCCAGTGTGACCCAGCGGTCCACACCTAGGTGTTTCCAAGGGGACGGAAACACACGTCCACACAAAAGCCTGCCCAGGAATATTCACAGCAGTGTTATTCATAACAGCCAGAAAGTGGCAGCAACCCAAATGTCCGTCAACTGATGAGCCGGTAAACAAGAGGTGATATAGCCACACAATGGAATATTATTCAGGCATAAAAAGGAATGAAGTTCGCCTGCATGCTACAACATAGATGAACCTTGAAAACATCATGCTGAATTGAAGGAAGCCAGTTAGAAAAGCCACAGAATATATGACTTCATTTATCTGAAATGTTCAGAACAGGCAGCTCCATTGAGATGGAAAGGAGACGGGTGGTTGCCAAGTCCTGGGGGGCAGGTGGAATGGGGAGTGACTGCAGGCGGGTCCATTTCTTTTTGGGGTGATGAAAATGTTCTGGGATTAGATAGTTGTGATGGTTGCACAACTTTCTGAATATATTCAAAACTAATGAACTGTATCTACACTTTAAGAAGGTGGATTTTATGGTACGTGAATTATATCAATTCAAAAAAAAAAAAAAAAGGGAAAAAACCCCAGCGGCAGCAGTTGAGATTCATCAAGCACAAGCACTTGACCTGTGCAGGAAACTGGGCTAAAGAAATGCATCAGGTACAGCGTCTCCTTCAGTTCTCCAGCAAACCTGCAGAGTCCCGTCCCCCACCACTGCCCCTGCCGAGTCTCAGGTGAATCAGAGAAGGACGAGGGCAGTGTTCCCCCAGAGATGTTTGGGGTCCTGGTGAAATGCATTCCTAATGAGCGGGCCACAGTGAGCATTAGACCAGACACCCCCACCTTTCTGGAGTCTTGGGCTCTGGTGTCAGAAGTGGTACCCTGGGTGGTAGCAGGACCCAGCAGAGATGTCAAAGGACCGAGTGCATCAAGAAAGAGGGGCCACGCGCAGTGTTGCATTCTTCTTCCTTTATCCTAACTTAAAGCTGGCTGACCACACCCTGAGCAGCAGGCATGACCAGCTGCCGACCCTGCACCCTCTCCAGGGTGGGCCCAGGACTGGAGACCATCCAGGTCACACTGCCTGAAAGGCCCACAGTTCAAGCTCGGTCACCCCCGCAATGGGCCAGGCTTGAGGGAAGGCAGTCCTGAGCCCCACAGGGCAGAGGCTGGAAGGGACCCATGTCCCTTGCTGGGCTGCCGGCTGCTCCACACCCAGGGCTTATCCCAACTCTAGACTCACGGACCGTAGACCATGATGACTGTAGCTTGCCTCAATTTCTGGCAGCTTGTAGCTAAAACCATCCTGCAGCGCCTGTGAGATCACAGTAAATTAGAAACTACTACTGTTCCTATTTTGGTTTTTCAACCACCAGTCACCAACGACAACAACAAAAAAAATGTGTCGCATCCCAGGAGCCCGAGATCCAGCAGTGAAGGAACACGAGCCATGCTGCCTCGAGGAGCCCACGCTCCAGGTGCGGGGACCAGGCCGCAGCCAGACGGAGGGGCAAAACGGACGGCCCGACGGGGGTGGCGGGTGACCTGGGGCTCGCGAGGGGGTGCCAGTGGAGGTGGGGTGCGCCCAGGAAGTGCCTTGTGGAGCCAAGACACTGGCAGACGAGCAGGCAGGCCGGGCACCTGGGGCACGCGTACTCCTGGCAGACAGAACGGCCGCTGCAGAGGCCCTGCTTGAGGACACGGCGCCGCCCGGGCGCACACACTGACCCAGCCTTGGAGAGGAGGATGCTGACATCGGTCTAGCCTGTGGACTCAGAGGTCACCTGAGTGGGAGGCGTCTTGGTGGCACGAGACACGTTGGCCCCGTCCCACGGGAGGGACAGTGACAGCAGCAGTCCCTGCAGCTGCTCCCCCCCGCCAACCCCGGGAAAATCCCAACAGTGCCAGCTCTTCTCCCCCAAATAGTATAAAGACTCTTCCTATCAGTCAGCACTGGAGCCCAGGAGGCTGTTTCTGCTCCCCCGAAAAAGGCTACTTCTTTATCTGTCATTGTATTTCTGGATGGGAGTTGGAAAGGAAGCTTTTTTTAGTTAGGTGGTGGGTTGTGCTCTGCTAAGAGCTGAAACAGCAGCCCCTGGGAACCTGAAACACCCCCCTCTTCCCTGTCTGCTGGCCTCGTCTGAGAATGTGAAGTCAGAGGTCCTGGGAGACGGCAAGTCCCATCACGTCCAGAAAGGGGAAGAGAAGAGTTCAAAGTCACGCACAAGTCATGGGCAGGCCCAGGGTGAGAAGTCAGGTGTCCGAGTCACACGCCTGCCTTGTCCACTGTGCCAGGTGGCCACGCTCCCATGCCACGGGGGACAGATGCCACAGAACTAGCAAGAGGACCAAAGACAATGACGAACAGGTGCCCCACGTGCCAGCTGGGGAAGGCGGAGAGGGCACTTTGAAGGTGCAGCTCTGAAGCCTGACTCTGAACCTAGCTGTAACTTTTGGCAAATGACTGATCAATGCTGGGCCTCGCTCTTCTCATCTCTAAAATGGGAACAAGGCCTCCCGAGAGGGTTGTTGGGAGGCCTGGCACATAATAGCAGTGGTGATTTCTCTTACTACACTAAGCGAGCCCAGCTGGGCGGCCCACAGGACAGCACGTAGATTCTATATCATAGCTACCGGCCCACGTCCAGTTTCTGGGGATGACAGAGCTGGGTCTCCCCCTCCGTGGCTTCCTGGCTGCGTCCAGCAAGGTGCCGGCACCAGGCAGGGCAGGCAGGGCCTGGGAACAGCCGTGACAAGACCCTGCCTCAGTTCATTTCTTCCAGACGACACTAGAGAGAAACAAAACCTGGGGGCAGTGATGGTCCCCAAGGACACACAAAGGCTGGAATCCTCTGAAGTTTCCGTGCAGGGTGGGACCCCAGAGAATGACACTCGTGAGTGAGGGCTGTGCTGAGGCGAGAGGAGCTGAAGGCAGGCCAGCGAAAGAGCCCGCGGGGCCCGGAGCTGGCTGTGTGGTCCTGGGCAGCAGGGAGGACCCACCTGGCACATGTTGGGAGAGAAGTCACTATATTCTCCCTCTCTAGAACGGTTCCATGAGGGCAGGGAGCGGTGTGTTTTTTCAGCCCTGTGGGCCCAGCACCTAGAACACTGCCGGCACACAGTAGGTACTCAACAGGGGCTTGTTGAGCAAACGAACTGACCTTTGACGGCGCCCTGTGCACAAGGCCGGCTCCTCGGGCATCTCGGCTACATCTGGTCAGATGCAGAGTGCGTGGTTGGCGTACCTGGGCGCCGCTGACCCACATTCCGGGCCAGCCTGCCTGCCTGCCATTGGGCCCTCTGGTCACTGCCAGGTCCTCACGCTCCGCTCCCCCCGAGGCTCGCCCCACCCCACCCCGCCGCTAGTTGTTCCATCTGAAAACACAACAGCCCTCACAGGCCCTCAGTCTGGCCACTGGCTTTTCTGGAGGACTTTCCCCTGCAGAGGCACCTTGTTTATCTGCTTTGCTATAACCGTGACTGGACTTTCCTTTTTAATTGTTTTCCACTGGACACTGCTGCCACCAGTATTTTCCCATGATTCTGCATTTCCTGGTCACCCAACTGCTGACATTTCCCCTCAGGTCAGACATTTATGTTTGTGCCAATTTTCCTCCACCGTAGACAGGGCTGAACATCTCTCATGCATGATAAGGCTTGGGGCTTGAAATAAATCATTTTCTGCAGTCACGTGCCCAGGAGCTGGGGGCCCAGGGCCCCCTGGAATCAGCATTTCTATGGTTCTTGCCACAGAGTCATGTTGTTCCCCAGAGGGACCACAGGAGTTTCCTGGGGAACCAGCAATGAGGGGTCTTGACCATGCTTTTCCAGCCCTAGGGAGCACGGTTTTCAGAAACTTGGGCAGAACTTTCATGAGGGAGGGTGACATAGTGAGTGGTCCCACCCCCTACACAGGTCACTCTGGGGCCTGCAGATCCCATGGCAGAGGGAGCGAGGCACAGAGACCCAGGCTAGCTGGGGGAGCCCCAGGGCAAGGCCCGTGCATGACCCAGGGAGCAAAAGCCTGGGACGGGGGGCCTAGAGACCTGCATGCAAGTTCCAGCAGCTCTCCCCTGAGCCTGGGCAAGACCCAACCGTTCGAGTTATGGGTTCCTGATCAGTAGTAGACTGGCGGTCACGATTAATGACTCCTGTCTACTTCCTGGAGTTGCAAGGAAGAGGAGAAAGCACTGTGGAATCTGTACCCACTAAAGACGCCAGCTCCTGCACTTTCATGGTGGTCCAGTGATTACGAATCCACCTGCCAATGCCGGAGACACAGGTTCGATCCCTGGTCCAGGAAGAAGATTCCAATGCTGAGTGGCAACTAACTAAGCCTAACACACTGATTTCACAGGCCCTGGAGCCTCTGCACACACCGGACCCTCAGCCCTGCAAGCACCTTTGAGCCCCTTCTCGGCATGAGATGCTCTGGCTTGTCCTCCAAGCCTTGGGTCAGGCCACCTCCCTCCTCTAAGCATCACCTTCCCCACACCTGGTAGGAGCCGTCCCGCTGCCCCCCAGTGCATTCACAGGCCCCTGTGTGCCTGGGGTTTGAATCTTGGCTCCAACTCGTATCAGCCGCGTGACCCCAGCCAAGTAACTCTACTTCTGCCTCAGCTTCCTCACTGAAAAGAGGACAAGGGCAATAGTATCTACTGGTGACTCAGTGGTAAAGAATATGCTTTCAATGCAGAAGATGTGGGTTTGATCCCCGGGTTGGGAACAAACCCTGGAGAAGACAATGGCAACCCACTCCAGTATTCTCACCTAGGAAATCTCATGGACAGAGGAGCCTGGTGGGCTACAGTTCATGGGATTGCAAGAGTCGGACATGACTTAGTAACTAAATAACAACAGATATTTAAATGATGAAATAGTTCCTTAACACAGTTTCCTCTGGGAGGAGCAGTCCCATCTCAAGGGTCTGGGTAGCTGTATCGGCTTCAGCTGTATCACCCAACACAACCCATCCCAGGATCAAAGCTGGATGATCCCCTGGGACAGAACAAAATCGGTGGCCCAGTGCCAGGGTTTCTTCCTAGCTGCGGGAGTTTGTTAACCAAGGAGCCCCCTTCTGGACACCCTCCCCCCTGAACCATCCTCTCCCCACTGCGGCTACTCTAACCACACACCGCTGGATTCCTGGTGTTCTGCCCGCCTCACCTCCAGAGCCCACCGAGCCGGCACCGTGCACAGCGGCGGGATCCTGGATTGTCTTCTTAAAGTTCCCACCTACATACTGAGCTCAGCTCGATAATCATCCAAGTCAGATGTGAGTGAAGGTTCAAAGCCTTTTCGGGTCCCGGCAACCTGTTCCCGTTACAGGCTGCATGCTTAGTCACTGCAGTTTGGCTGACTCTTTGTGACCCCAGGGACTGTAGCCCCCCAGGCTCCTCTGTCCATGGGATTTTCCAGGCAAGAATACTGGAGTGGGTTGCCATGCCCTCCCCCAGGGGATCTTCCTGACCCAGGGATCAAACTCGCATTTCCTGTGTTGCAGGCAGATTCTTTCCCACAGAGCCACCTGGGAAGCCCGTGGGCTGCACACCGCGTCCCCGTAAATCCACATGCTGAAGGCCTGACTCTCAGGATCTCAGGACGTGCCTCTGTATTCGCAGACAGGACCTTCCAAGAAGTGATTAAATGAAAATGAGGTCATGCGGGTGACTAACGTCCTTGAGAAGAGGAGACAGGACACAGATGGAAGACTATGAGAAGACAGAGGGAGGAGGGCACCTACAAGTCAAGGAGAGAGGCCTCAGAGGAAACCAGCCCTGCCAGCACCCTGACCTTGGACTCCAGCCTCCAGAACTGTGAGAAAAGTAACTTCTGTAATTTAATTGCCCAGTCCGTGGTGCTCCGTTGAAGAAGCCCCGGCAATTACACTTCCCGCCTCCTCTCAGAGGGCACAACGAAGTTCACTCCCAGCCAAACCACAGCACCAAGCAGAGTGGTCTCCCCGTCATCCCCCGGCACACCCTTGGGACTCTCCTCCCCCCGCCCCCACCAGTTGGCAACAACCTACCCTGCCAGCATCGCCCAACCCCTTGAGGACAAGCTGTCTCATCACGATGACGCCTCCCAGCAGACACCCCCCAGCATCTTCTACCCACAGTCCTGCCTGTTCCACCATCATCTCTCTCCTGCACGGCTACCTTGTTCGGTCGCTCATCTCTGGTACCCTACTAAATGCCCACATGTTTGGGTTCTGACTCTGCAGCCAGACGGTACATTCCTTGGGGTCGGGACCTGGCCTGACCTCCCGCCCAGTGCTGTGCAGAGGAGGCAGCCCTCAAAAAGAACTCTCTGACAAGTGCACATGTGAGATGAACTGAAGATGGAATAAAAGTGAGCTGAGTCTGGAAACGAAAGGAGAAGGGGAGGGCGGAGAAGCACAACTGACCAGCACAGGGAAAGAAAGGCGGCGGTGGCCTGCAACTCCTCAACCGGCCGCCATGTGGCGCTGTCGGTCTGGCACAGCCCTGGTGACCGTGGCCGTGGGACCTGCGGGCTGGGCCTGGCCTGCCAACCTGCAGACCCCAGTGTCGATGACTCATCCAGTGCCAGATTGTCCAAAGTCACCTTCCCCCCGCCGTTATGCTGCTAGAGGGCAGGAGCCCCGTGTTCTTGAATCCTGATGGGGAAAGACGCTCTCTGTACATTCTGGGAGAACCAAGTTTCAGCCTGACAGCAGCTCTGAAAACAACTGGATGGCTTTTTGGCCTGTGGCGATGGCAGCCACCCAGTAATTCAGGACAGTCAGGTGGGAGGTGGGAAAGCACCACAGGCCTGGGCCAGGAGGAGGCGGTCAGGAAGGGCAGGACTGACAGGCCCACATATGAGAGGAGACAGAAGTGAGAACTGGTCTCTCTGATGTGGAGCCAGGCCTGGGCATCAAGACGGCACTGCCTGTCCTGACCTCGATTCTCCTGTTCCTGCTGTCCACTTATAATGTCTCGTCCACCGGCCCGGCCAGGAAGGGCTTTAGTATCCAGTCACTGCACCCCACATGCCTCCCCCAGGCAGTGCTCCATCCTCACCTCCTTGCTTTCTTCAGGAGGCATGCTTCCTGGGATGACACCCATGACCCCCCTCTCACCCTCCAATAAACCAATCTCCGCTGATTCCCTCCAGGGACACTCAGGAACTATTCCCTGCTCTGACCCAGCACGTCCCCTAGCACCTGCTTCCAGTTCACTCTGCATTCTCTTTACCAAAGGTGACTCAGCTCTGCCTGCAGCCCCAGGGGCCCTGGAGGCACAGGGGCCTGGATCTGTGTGGGGATTTGTGTCAGGCGTCAAAAGGCTGGAAATACCTGGACGATGGTGACATCATCACGCCTCTTCAGGCCCATCCATAGCCCCAGGTGAGATGAGACTGAAATAACACATTTTAAGACAGTAAAGTTCCAGCCGCGTGCCCTGGGGATGCGGGGACTGGGGAGCCTGACTCACGGGAACCACGTGGAAATCTGCCAGGGCTTTGGGCTGGATCCCAGGAGAGGCCCACCCTCGTCCATAGAGCCCCTCGCAGGTCATGGGTATACGCAGTGGTGAGCAGGGTGCCTGGGTCCCAATCATGGGTCTACTGTCTCTCCCTGGGCTGGCCACCTCTTTGTGCCTCTGTTTCCACAGCTCCAAGAATGGGGGGGGGGGCGCGGTGAAAAATATTGGTAACTACTCCCTAGGCTGCTGGTGAAGACGTGAGGACCCCTGAGTCACCGTGAGTGGCCGTGCAGGGAGACGCGCCACGTAAGGCTTGACTGCCGTGAGTCGGCATTGGTCTGCTCCTCCTTGGGCAGAGGTCCAGCCCGGGCGTCCCTTCTGAACCCACAATGGGGTCAAGGGCCCCTCTGGAGCGAGGGCTGTCTCAGGTGCCACGTGCGGTACCCACTCTGGTAAAAGGGAGGAGAGGGGCCCTGTCCACTGCTCGGGCCCCGCGGGGCTCAGACAGAGCTGGAGGGTGAGCGAGGCTCATGGCCAGCCTTGCAAGGGAGCTGGGTCCCGAGGCAGCAGGGGCGGGCCTTCCCCAGGCATGACTGGGCACGGCTCACTGTCCAGTTCACCTGGCGTGTCTGCGGGGAAGCAGGGCCTGACACCTCGGAGGGTCACGTGAGGACAGTGCATGTGAGGAAGGGCCCGGGCTCTGTCTACTCGGGCCCCTGGCCACACAGATCAGGCAGTGACCCGGGGGCCTCAGGGCCCGGAACCAGCTCCGACGGTGCCCCTCCCCAGAGCCCTCTGAGGGGAGGCAGAGAGAGGCAGCACGTCCCAGGTGTAGACAGGCTCACGCTGTCTCCCTGCCCCTTACAAAGGGCAGGGGGCGAGGGGATGAGAGGGGACCTGGCAGGACTGCTGTGCGGGGGCCCCGCCTGGGGCTGCCTGAGGCACCAGGAGGGCTGGACACACGCCGAGGCCGCTTGAAGGTGGGGGGGGACCGTGAGACGGAATAGGGGGGCCTGTATTCTCTCAGAGAGCGCCCCCTGCTGACAGCCCGCAGAGACACTGCACCTCAGTCCTACAGCCGCAAGGAACTGGGTGCTCGCCGCCAACAAGCGCAAGCCCGGGCGCGGGTTCTTCCTCAGGGCGTTCGGATGAGAACTCAGCCCTGCTGACACCTTGATTCCCATCTGTGACTTCCTGAGACCAGAGACCAACCATGCCAGGTAGAATTCTCACCTACCAAACTGCGAGATAACAAGCGGCAGGCCTGGGGGTGGGGGGGAAGGCGGGGGCGAAGTTTCTAAAAGTCACTCAGCTTGTAGTGACCCATCATGCAGCAATAGGAAACTCATAGGCTTGGTTACTGAGAGTTTTCAAAGAGGGACCTTCACTGTGCTATTTGGAGACACCAGGTAGCAGGGTGGGGGCATTTCAGTAATGCCTACTGTCCCTACCCTGCTTCCTGGAGGCTTCTGAAGGGCCTCCCTTAGGCCCAGCTGCAGCTTCCACCTCCCTGCTAGCAGCCTGATCCTTGGCTCGCCAGCTACAGGCTTGCTGTGGGGAACCAGATTGAAATTATTGGAGGGGGTGGCTTCTGGGCACAGACAGAGGGGAACAAAGGCCACAGGTCTGACAGGCCCCGTCTGACACAGTCCTGGTCAGCTGGACAAGCAGTCTCCCTCCCATCTGACTCAGCTAATGACCTGTTTCATCTTGAGGGGACACAGTGCTACTTGCGCCGGGCATGCTCGAGGCCAGGATCGAGTAAGCCAGACACGGGCTGGCGGAGACAGGGACATTCCTGAGTCCTGTTCCAGCTTATGGAAACGGCTGCTGGAAACGCGGATTAACTCTGTGGCAGCTGTTTGCGCTGATTTATGGCCCCTTCCGGACCCAAAGGCTTGCTGCCCCACTCAGCTCTGACTCCCAAAACGCAGCAGCCTTTTTCATTTTCAAAACGTTTTTAAAAATATTTGAAGTGCTCTCTCTGGTCATACACATTCTAAAAGCAGAATAGAAAATGTTAGCTTGGCCCAGTGCAAAGATGAAGCTGCCAGCAACAAAACAGTCCATATTTTAAAACAATGACACATGAGACTTCCCCGGTGGTCCACTAGTTAAGGCTCCACCTTCCAACACAGGAGGTGCAGGTTCGATCCTTGGCTGGGGAGTTAAGATCTCACATACCTCCTAGCCAAAACCCCAAAACATAACACAGAAGCGATGTTGTAACAAATTCAATAAAGACTTTATATATGGTCCACATAAAAAAAAAATCTTAAAGAAAAAATGAGACAACATCCTTAATCCCAAAAGTGGCTCTAACCAATCAATAAGAAAAAGACCACCAACCCAAGAGAAAATGGGCAACTAACATGAAAAGATTCATACACAGAAGAAACACAAAGGGCCAACAGACACATGAAGAAATGTGCGATCTTGTCAATAACAGAAGAAATGTAAATGAAAGTCAGACAGCTATCATTTCTCCAGCAGCCGTGTACAATGGGGCGAAAAATTTGTTCAGGCTTTTTGAAGAACAATCCAGCAATATCCACAAGGTGAGAGATGTTTACAGTAGCCTTTGGGAAATTCCACTTCTAAGGATTAATTTTACAGAACTCTGCAGAGACCTGTGTTGACTATAGCTCAGTCGGTTAGGAAAAAAAAATCCAAATCAAACTGGAATGACTCAATGAGGTCAGTATAATTGAATAAACTATGGTTTTTTTTTTCCCATTCACGTGCTGAAATATGATGTTGCCATCAAAAAGGGCAGACCAGACCTACTCCTCTTCATGTTTGTGGGCTGACATGGAAAGAAGCCAAAACATATATTCAGTGGAAAAAGGAAGTTATATGAGAACATAAGTATTAGGATGCCCTTTCTTTCTTTCTTTTTTAAGCACACACATATTTGCACATGTATGAGAAGGGCCTAGAAGGATGGATTCCATACTTAAGACAGGCAGCCTCTGGGAAGAAAGGAGTGGGCTCAACAGGTGTGAGAATCACCAAGAATCAGGGCCCTGCCTGCTGACAGAGGGTATTCAGGACCAGTTACCGTGCAGGCCTGGCGGACAGCAGCCTTCCAGTCCAGCAATTCCTGGGGTGTGCTGGGTGGAGCAGACCTCTTCTCAGAAGCACGATAAAAACAAGGAGGGGGACCCATAACCCATGAGGTGGAAAGGGCTAAACACTGGAGGTGTGGCTCCCCCAGAAAGAGCCCTGGACTGAGCTGGAGACCAGACCCCAGTCCTGCGGGGTGGGCAGGCCGACACCTGGGGGGCAGGGCAGGTAGCTGTCTCAGGGGTCAGCTCCTCACAAGCCCACTTGCAAGGTGTGTGTGAAGCATTTTCCTAGTGGGTTCATCCAAAACTTCTGCCTCCTGCACAAAAGCAGGGCTGGAAGCTGATCCTAAGTCAGGAGCAACGGCCCGAGGGGGCTACACCACTCTCCTCTTCGTCCTCCAAGACTCCAGGCCCTCCTACTGACCACCAGCTCTGCCGCGTGCCTCCCCCCGAGCCCCAGGCGCGCTGTGGGACCCAGGAGAGGAGCTGAGAGCACCTGGGCGCCCAGCTCTGGGCTGCGGCCCCTGCAGAGGGCAGGGCCAGGCCTTCCCCATGCTTCCCCGCTGCCACCCCCCGACTTGAAGCGAAGGCAACCCCTGCATCACAGATGAGCGAACGACTCAGAGAGGCCCAGTGACTGCCCAGGCCACACGGGCAGGGCTGAGATTTGAGCCCAGGCTTGCCAGGGCCAAACCCTGTTCTTTTCCACTACCATGTGTCACTAACCTCAAAAAGGACAGCACTTTCGTTTCCTCAATCAACTGTAGGAGGCAGAGACTCCGTGACGGAAGCCGGGCCCCTGTCTGGAAAATGCCATCGCCTGGACACCAGGGGGCGCCCAGGAGCAGGGCCAGAGCCCCCAGCGCGTCCACCGTGTCCTCAGTCCGAGCGCAGGTGAGGAGAGGCAGTCCACGCAGGGGCCAGGAGCGGAATTCAGGAAGCACTGGCCAAGAGGATACCCGGAGGGACTGGTTCAGATTCCAGCTCTGCACACAGTAGCTCTGTGGCCTGAACCAATTAGACTCAAGGGACATCAGTAAGCTCACCGCTCCGGGGGGTAACCGTAGTGCCTTTCTCAGAGGGGTCACCGTGAGGATTAGATTAGCTAATATAGTGCCTGGCATGCAGCCAGTGCAGCCAGGGTCAGCTTCCTGAGCGCTGACAAAGCGGCCCCGGAGACCTGCAAGCCGCACAACACAGGGGCTGCAGGCAGACCCGGGCCTGGGCCTTGAATCCAAGGCCTCTCTCGCTGTCTCCTCTCCAACCAACAGCCCTATGCAGCTCCCCAAGGGTGGACAGTTGGCCCCCACCCCTGAGTAAGAGCCCCCCGGCTCGACCACACACACCCACCCGAGGCAGCTGCTCTGCGGGGATCATTTCTCCCAGGCTCTTCGGCAAGTTATTTTCTCTTTGCTTGGGGTCTGGATTATTCCAATTTACCCCAGCCTCCAAACAGCCTCCAAGATGAGTCCTGATTAAATTCCCACAAAACCCACGGGCAGAGATGCTCGATCTGCAGAGGGCACCCCCCTTCCCCAGGGAGGCCCAGCATCCGATGGCCATCTGTCATCCCCCAGAGTAAGCGTGTGCGGGAGCTGCCGGGGGAGCTGCCTCGCGCCCACAGCCGTCTCGGAAGGGCTTCTGCGCCTTCCACTCGGTGGTCTGAGACCCTTCACCAGCTGCTGCCCCCGGGGCCAAGGACACACACCCACATCATCCGGTAACAGCCCAGCTTTCTCAGCCATCACTCCAGCCAGTTTAAGAGCCGGCTAGAGCCTCGCCTGGGATTGCGTGGCCTGGGGCAGCAGGGCCAGGCCTTGGGCTCTGGACTTCCGCCTCAAAACCCCAGCCCCGGGCAGCAAAGCAGGTGCCCGTGAGACGAGGCCTGCAGATGCGTGTCTAGCAATCTTGGCTGGTGACGCAGCCTCCCCACCTCCCCTCAGGCCTGCAGCAGGCAATGTTCAACCTCCAGGAAGCTCCTGTCCTCGGCTTGAACTGGATCCAAGTTCAGGGCCATCTGTGCCTCTGGTAAAGGGTGTGGGTGCAGCCCCACCCAGAAGGCATCATCCATGTGGGAAACCTATGGCCCAAGAACCCTGGGGTGGGTCCCTCTGTAAGCCTACTGACCTCATGCTCTATGTTAGCTGGGCACAAGGTTGCCCAGAATAAAGACCACAGTCCCCAATTCCCTTGCACCTCAGTAGGTAACTCAGTTCTGGCCAATGAACAGAGAATCCCTGTAGCTTCCAGAATTTTTCCTTAAAAGATAGCCTGGGCTGTTTCCCTTTGCTTCCTCTTTCTTAGGCCCTCTCTATCCTAACATCTAGATTGTGGGTGTGGCAGGTGGAGTTTCAGCACCACCCTGGACCAGGAGGGGCCACACCAGAAGAACAAGGAGCTGGGGAAACTTGGGCTTTTATGTGAGAGAGAAACAAAGCCCCTCTCATTTAATACACCCTCCCCCAGGTCTCTGCTGTGGTAGCAACTATCTATGGGTTTGGGACGGACAGGTCTGAGGTAGGAAGGAGCCAGTCACCCACGGCCAGCTCTGAATTAGAAACGATGAACTCTGGGAGCACGGAACTGAGATGGTGCCAACTACGCCGAGGTCCTCAGACAGGTGAGGCTGGGAGCTCCCCGCAGCTGATGCTCTGCAGGGAGATGGATGGCCCACCTCAGTCCAAGGGCTCTGCCTGCTCTCCCCGGGGGCCCTCCCACATGTCACAGCCCACCGGGCCACCCCCACTGCAGAGCAGGGGGCCTTGGTCCCTCCCTGCAGCGCCTCCTCCATACCGCCCTGGCTTCTGTGCAGCCATCCGGGCTCTCTGAGGACAGGGACAGCCACCTTGGCACGGGGGTGGCAACAACTCCCAGGAGCCTCTGCCAAGCCCCTTCTCCCAACACAAAAGCGGTGTTGCTTGGACGGCTGTAATTGAGGAACTTAGAGGGTAATTACGGCCCTTTACTGCAGGGCCTCTAGGAATAGCGGGAGCAGGGTGGGGGCGGCCAGGGATGCGCTTCCCAGAGAAGGTGCTCTGCGACTCACAGATGCAGCCTCACCTCGGAGGACGGGACGTGGGAGCCAGCAGTGAACTGCCCTGGGTGAGCAGGAAAAGGCTCCAGGAAGCCCCAGCCTCTGCCTGCCCTCCTGGAAGAACACCAGCCCAGCTCGGCGTACACGATAAGGAAAACCCCGGGTGCAGCAGTCACGGCCCACCCACACAATTCCTGCTGGCCCAGGACCAAGCCGGTCTGGAGACTTGGGTCAACAAGTTCTCGCTGGGCCCTCTAGCGGGACACCCCCGCGCTGACCTCTCTTGCATTTGAGCTGAGTGGGGTCTGTCCTGTGTCCCCACTGGGGGCCAATCACCCGCCCCTCACACCTGTGCACCTTCCACAACAGGATAGAGGTGATGGCCATCAAGATCCATCCCTAGGCCATGTCTGCACTGCCTATCTAAAATGAATTCTCGTCTCACTCACCAGCTCACACACTTTCAAAGGCTGCTCACAAATGGGGTCCCCCAACCGTCCGAGGTGTTCCAAGTCTCCCCACCCCTGACCGGTGGTCCACAAGTTGACGCAAGTACCCAGTTCAGCTCCCTCCCCGCTTTGCTCAGACCCCTGCCCTGTCTGGGAGGCCCAAGCTGTCACCCCCTCAATATTTGCCCTCCCGAGAGTTAGTCCTGCTTCCTGTGTGCCCTTTAGGGGGTGAGCCTTTTGGGGGTGAGCATGTGAGTCTTGCCCCCAAACTCACATGCTCACACACTAGACCCAGGCTCACCTTTGACCCCCAGCCCTGTTTGTCTGCTCATAAAAACAGAGACAGACTCTTAAGAGCCAATCCGGACACCTCAGCCCTTTCCAGTGTAACAGGAGCAGGAAGAGTAGACCCCGTTGCTGGGTGACCCCATGGGCCAAGGCCCAAACTAAGAGCACTTCAGACATTATCGCAGGTACCCCGACTCCGGGCCCTGTGAATAAACTACTTTTTATCCATCTTACAGAAAACAGGCAAGGTCAGGTCAAGTGACTTGGCCAAGACCACAAGGCAGCAAGATTTGGAACCAAACTTAGTCTGTCTCCTCCTCAAAGTCTGAGCCTTTTGCTCTACAAAAGCCCTCTCGGCGGTACCCTCCCTAATCCCATCAGAAAGCATCACTCTTCTAATGGACTTGTTGCCTCTGCTGACCTGCAACTCTGCCCATTTACTGGGCCTTCTCATCTTTTACAGTCATCTCCTGTCCCTTCACAAATAGTTGTTGGCATCCAACGCACACTCTTCCTAGGAAGAGGCAGATTTCCATTCTAGAAGCATCGTTCGGCCAAAACATCATCACGGATCTTCCTTCTGCTCTAGGAGTACTGGTTGGACCCGGGAAGGAACGCAAAGAGACCAGAAGTTGAGATGGTCACCGATCACTCCAGACCCAAGGATGGAAGGATGCTAGCATGCTAAAGAAGCCTGCCTGCTTTGGGGCCTTTCAGGAAGTCACGTCCATGCTCTTTGTTGCTGTTGTTCAGTCACCCAGCTGTGTCCGACTCTTCACAACCCCATGGACTGCAGCAACGCCAGGTCGCCCTGTCCCTCACCATATCCCAGAGTTTGCCCAAGCTCATGCCCATGCTCTGTGCTTCCTGGTAAAGGCCAGCCACCCACAGCAAAGGGCCTTAAGACCTCCTCCAGGATGGCCAGGTCCAGCACCCAGCTCTTGTGCAGAGCAGGTTCCTTAGGTTCCTTAGAGAACCAAACGGGCATCGATTCCCCTGGCCAGGGTCCACAACTGCACCCGTGCCAGGGGCTTGCTAGATCCAGGGCCCTCTGACTACAGACACGGAAGTCAAGCTTAGGTGTTAGGAGCCAGGGAGCCTGAGGGGGAGAGACCTGGCTAGATTCTGGCTGGGCAGTTTCCAGGCTGTGTGATGCTGGTACATCAGTGAACCTCTCAGGACCTCCTCTGCCAGCCAGGGAGGATGACCTGGCCCACCCTGATGAGCACCAGCAGGGAGAAGGTAAGAGGAAGGCTAAGCCCAGTGCTGGGCACTCAGCAAGTACCCAATAAACGCTGCTCCTATCTCCCATGCTGGTGCTGTGAGCCAAGGCACCCAGCATCACCTGAACAACACACGCCTGGGGCCAAGTCACCACCCTGGTCGGGGTTCAAGGCAGCCCCCTGAGGCCACACACACACGACCCGGATAGCAGGAACAGGGGTGCCTCTCCCGCCTCAGAGATGAATCCTCACCCATCCCCAGGGCCCAGGAAAAGCACTTTAAAAAAAAAAAATTTTTTTTAAAGAACTCTATGCAGGGACTGTGTGGACCAGGCGGAGAATTAAGAGCTTACTGAGCATGAATCTTTCTGAAACGCCTTTCTCGTATAAACAGACACCTTGGGAAGGCAGTCTGACTTCTCTGGCGCTGCCCTGCCCGGGGATGCAGGGAGCCTGAGTCCTCTAGGGCAGAAGCCGGCAGCTGGCAGGAGACACTCCCGCAGCTAAGAGGGAGGTTCCAGCCTGCGAGAACAACACGTACCCCCGCGAGGTCCAGCCACCACAGGACATATCTCCACACATTTGATTAAAGGCCTCTAATTTCTCTGTTTGTCTCTTTTGCCCGGTTACATAACTCCCCTCGCCTGCCTGCCGCTGAGCTGTTCACACACTTCTGCTCTCTAACCACTGTGTTATCTGGATATTTCATCACACGCATGGGTTTAAGACAACAAAACAAAACTGTCTTGAAGTGGCGGGAGCTACTCTCACAAAAAGCACCCTGGGGCTTTCACTGTCTAACTCTGCCGGTCACGGAGGGAGAAGAAAAGGCCCTCCCCAGAAAGTACAGCTGCTTTCCTGTGTCAAAGTGCTTAAAACGACCAGACCCCATCTCCCACCCAAGCAAGGACCGCCTTAGGTTCACGAGGTGGGCCAACTGCCATCGGGGCCAAGCCACTCAAGTCCGTACCTTTCATGTAGGCCTCGATCTTCCGGATGAGCTCGTAGGACTTGGACCGGTCAAGCAGGGTCCTGATGGCAGGAAGAGGGTCCAGGACAATGGTCTCCGGGTGGGCATCGATGTATTCCTGGAAGGAAAACACACTCCTGGTTAGAGAAGGGAGACTGATGCTGAAACGGGGGGTGACAAGCAAGATTTCATCCCGAGTTTGCCCTCCCTGCATCCATCCCTGCGTTCTCTGTCCTCTCACCAGCCCTGACTTCTGGCTGAGGCATCACCTGGTCTCAGGACACAGGCTCCATCCTTAGCCCCACCGGGATCACATGACTTTGATTAGCCCAATCAGCGCCTTCCACTTCCTGGGGCTGCTGTCTCAGGAGAGGACATGTGACCAGAGTTCGTCCAATCAGAGGCAGGCTCAGCACTCTTGCAGGGAATGCTGGGACACTCTCCCTCCTGGAGGACAAGAGGAAGCTGGGAGACTGGGCAGCTGCGAGCAGTCATCCTAAGATCTGAAGGAGACAGGCCTGATGGAGCCAAGCTCAGAATAGAGCCCAAACTGAGAAACCAGAGCTGAGAAAAGGAGAACCACTGGGTTCTGATCAGCTGTTCAACTCCTGGAGGGAGCCCCACCGGAAACCAGACCTGCTCCCGGGGTGGGTTACATTCAATGAGTGGTCAGGACCCTGCCCTGATAAGGCTTCTGAGGCAAGGCTGGGGAGAGTGGGACGCCAGGATCCTGTAGGTCTGTGAGAAGTTGATGAGACCTGTGACATGGGCCAGCCACCTGACCCTCGGGTGCCCACTCCAACAAGTGCTTATTAATACCCACTAGCTTCACAGTAGGCCATGGACAGGCGAGCAGACCTGTGATAAGATGAGCCTTTGCAGCCTTTATTAGTCTTTACAGTCTTCTTGGGGAAATAACATTAACGCACATGAGGAACAAGAAACCATTATCTGTTAACAAGAATTCAACAAAAGACACAGGAAGATGTTTTCAGGAAAAAAAAAACACAGGGATCGTGGCCCTGCCATGGCGCTCCTCAATGCCTCGAGGATCCCTAAGCCAGTGGGCGAGAGCGGTCTGTCAGGCAGGCAAAGTAGAGAAGACCATCCCTCTGGCCCTAAAACTCTATGATGCTAAGGACAAAAGTGGGGGATGCTGGCGTGACAGGAAATGGGCTCAGAGAGGAGGCTGGGTATAAGGAAGGCCATTCACCAGCTGTTGTTGTTACTGTGGGTTGAACTGTGCACACCCAGCCTGAAATCTGTTCAAGTCCTAACCCCCGGTCCCTGTAAACGTGACCATGTTTGGAGAGAATGTCTTCAGAGATCGAATCAAGTTAGTGAAAGTGAAAAAGTCACTCAGTCGTGTCCGACTCTGCGACCCCACGGACTATACAGTCCACGGAATTTTCCAGGCCAGAATACTGCAGTGGGCAGCCTTTCCCTTCTCCAGGGGATCTTCCCAACCCAGGGATCGAACCCAGGTCTCCTGCATTGTAGGCGACTTCTTTACCAGCTGAGCCACAAGGGAATCAAGTTAACGTGAGGTCATATTGGATTTGGATGGACCCTCATCCATCGACTGGTATCTTCAAGACGAGGAAAATGGGGACACAGAGACACACAGGGAGAGGGCTGTGTGAAGATGGAGACCGTGAGTGAGGTCAGCTGCAAGGCAAGGATGGCCACAGCCACCATGACCCTCCTCCTCAGGACCTTCGGGAGGAACCAACTCCATAGACACCTGACTTCAGACTTCCAGCCTCCTTAACTGAGAGAATGACCTTCTGTTGTTTTAGGCCACTCTGGTACTTTGTTGTGGGAGCCCCAGGGAATAAACACACCAGCTTAATTCACCCTCCCCTCCGACTCCACAAGCTCCGTCTGTGAGGTCAGCAGAGGCCAGGGGAAAAGCCATAATGCTTCTTTTCTAGCAAACCTTATCAGCAAAAAGAGTGCGCCATTTGGATTATTCTTTTTTTTTTCCCAGTGAACCTGTTTTGGTTCCTAGGAATCATTTTTTAAGAGCTCTCAACACAAAAGCCAGAGATTCATATCTCCCTCTCTGAAATCTGCTCCCGCCTGGCGTTCCATACCAGAGTATCTGGTGATGGGCTCATTGGTGTCTTTTTTTTTTTAATGTCTCTGCTCCCGAGGGGTGGCCAGTACACACATCTGAGGAGGCCGTCCTCCTGTCCTCACACCTGTGAGGTCCACGGGACCTACATGCTCTCGCCCCGAGAATGTCCTCTCCAGCACACGTCTGCAGACCCAAGTACAGAAGAGAAGCTGCCTTCATGCCTTCTCCTCCTGAGAGCCTGGCCCGCTGCCCGGCTCATACAGACGGGCCAGTGGCTGGTAAGGCAGAGCCTGCATCTGGACCCACAGGGGACGTGGGGACGAGCTCGGAGGTGTCCTTCAGGAAGGTCTATTCAGGGCTGTCCTCAGGCCAAGGAGCCGTTCTCTCTGCTACGGCTGCGGCCTCACCTGTGTGCCTGTACCTCTCTGCTGCCAGATCCCCAGAGACAACTCTCCCTGTCGGGTACGGTTCCTTCCCCAGAGTGTGTTCCTCAGAACTAGGCCTACACTGACATCAGGGCCTGTCACTCATGAGACACCGAGACTGACATATACGATAGCAATCAGACCAATGTCCTCATGGTAAAAGGTCATCCACTCAAGTAAAGCAACTACATATACTCCAATACAAATTAATTATAAAAATAAACAAAAATGAAATGCTGAAATATTTTTTTTAAATACAGTTTGAAAAAAAATAAAAATAAAAATACAGTTTGAAGGGTGAATCTAAAAGAATAACGTAGGTAAACTTTGAGAGATTACTTGGAATTAGATTATGATGAACTTTATGATCAGGGCTTCCCAGGTGGCGCTAGTGGTAAAGAACCTGCCTGCCAACGCAAGGAGACATAAGAGACGCTGGTTCAATCCCTGGGTGGGGAAGATCCCCTAGAGGAGGGCATGGCAACCCACTCCAGTATTCCTGTCTGGAGAATCCCATGGACAGAGGAGCCTGGATGGCAACGGTCCCTAGGGTCACAAAGAGTCAGAGATGACTGAAGCGACTTAACAGGCATACACATGAATTTTATGATTCAGTTAAAGCAGATTAAACTCTACACTAAGGATTAAAGAAAAAGAAAAGGTTATCCACTCAACAAACTTCACATCACCCACAGTGCATCATGTATAGGGTGCAAACAACAATGGACAAATAACAGCCTTTGAAGGTTTCCCCTACTCAATCTGGCTGATGTATTCACGTTCTGAGTTATGAACTAAAAGTTCGTGATGCCCTTACCACCACTGCCCACCCCCTCACCCCTGAACCTGCAGGGAGCAGTCTGGCACAGAGGGAAGAGCGAGGGACCGAGAAACCCTGGCCCCTGGTTGCAGTCATCTTCCACTGTCACCCTGGATGAGCCACTTGGCATCTCTCGTCTGGATTTCCTTATCTGTGAATTACAAGTCTAAGCTGGAGAAGCCTAGGAACGGTGTTTATGCAGCATGCTTCAAGGCCATACATGAGGCTGTTCTGGAACAAAACGGGCAGCCACGTGGTAGCGACACTACAGGTAACGGCAGGGACACACACGCTCCCTGCCTTCCTTCAAAGGGGAGGCAGCATCGGAGACGTTGCTTCCGCCAGGCTGGCCCACTTCTCCCCCAACCAAACGGTCCAGCAAACCATGACCTCCTCTCCCCTCAAATGTCCCCACTGCAGTACTGAGAAGACTATCTGCAGAGTTGCCAGATAACACAAAGCTTGTTCTGGTCCCACTTTTGTTCATTTAGGGCAGTGGCCTCTATAGAGAGAACTCGGGCTCATTAAGACGTGAACTGAAGCCAAAGATGCTAGAAGAAACCAAAGTGGGAAAGATCTGACAAGCAGGCGCCAACAAGCTTTGGACCTGGGATGAAAGCATCAGCATTACCAGAAGAATTATTCCTGAACACGATCTCTTTCAGGACAAAGAAGGAGTTTTTTCCAATCACCCCACTATCCACAAGCGGATTTTCTTCCAAGCCTTTCAGTTTATCTATTGTATCGCGGGCCTCATGCATTTTTCACAAGTCTCTTAGAATTACCAAACACACTGCTGGAAGGGTGAGCGCACAGTATCATTTTATCACCACTTGGAGGAATAAAGGCCCAAACCATCTCCATGGCAAATGGTAAACACATTTCTGTTAGAAAGCCTGTCTTGAACACCTAGAAAGGGATTCTGGAAGTTAACTAGGAGGAGCCTGGCTTTGAGAAGCCAAGGCAAAAGAAACGCAGAAATACACAGCCTGGGGTCAGCAGGGCCAGGAGGAGGTTTAGATAATACTGACAAAGGGGCACAGACCAGCCAGATGCCCCCCAAGGCCCAAGGGGTTGCGAACCTGAGAGGGGGGCTGGGGAGGAGGCAGGCTGGGGTCAAGGTTTCCCCGCAGAGAATCTGAGCTGAACGAGAGGACTGAGATGAACACAGGAGATCCTGTTTCCTCTGCATTTACAGCCTGGCAAGGAGCAGGAATGCAACACGAGGATTAGCTCTCCTCTGAAGACAAAATGCAGGCGGGGTCCCGGGTTCAAATCCCGCCTCTGTCACCCTATGTCCGTGAAGAAGAACCTGGAATTAAATCTCTGGTGTTCCGTTTCCTGTGGGTAAATGTACATTCTGAATAAAACCTCTCTCAGGAAGCTGTGTGGACAATGAGGAGAGGATAGATATGAAAAGGGTAGGGGGAGTTCCCTGGTGTCTAATCGTTAGGACATGGTCCTTTCACCGCTGTGGCCCAGGTTCAGTCCCTGGTGGGGGAACTGAGATCCTACAAGCTATACAGTGCAACCAAAATAAATAAAAAATTTAAAAAAGAGTTGGCAGATATAAAACAAAAAGAATGCTCATGACTCTGTGGCATAGGGACCCTTAGGGCCCCACCTGACTGGGGGGTTGTGAGATGCTGTGCCCTGCCCCGTCCAGCAGACAGAGGGGCCAGGCCAGCTCCGCACTTAGGGCTGAGCAACTGGGCTGCCCTGCCCCAGGCTGGCCCCGCAGACACCCGGGGCACGACACGGTCCCCCGTCCACGGCAGCCACCCTCCACGGGCAGCTCGGGTCCTGACGGAGCCCAGCTGCCTGCTCCTCACAGGGCAGCAGGCGAGGCACCCAGTACCCGCCCCCTGGATCCTCAGGGGGTAACAGGGCTCTGGCCCACTTCTCCCAAACGCCACAGGTCTCTTTAGAGAGTGGTGGCACAGGGAACTGGGGCTTCCCTGGAGGCTCGGGTGATAAAGAATCTGCCTACGATGCAGGAGACCCAGGTTCGATTCCTGGATCAGGACGGTCACCTGGAGAAGGGAATGGCAACTCACTCCAGTTTTTTTGCCTGGAGAATCCCATGGACAGAGGAGCCTGGTGGGCGAATCAGACACGACTGAAGTGACTTAGCAGCAGTGGCACAGGAAACTATATTCAATCTCCTGTGATAAGCCATAATGGAAAAAAATATTTAAAAAGAATATATAACATCATACACACATGCTCTACATTGTGCTGTAGAGCAGAAATCAACACATTGTAAATCAACT
This sequence comes from Dama dama, assembly GCF_033118175.1. NCBI lineage: Eukaryota > Metazoa > Chordata > Mammalia > Artiodactyla > Cervidae > Dama > Dama dama. The sequence continues at coordinate 64,911,017 of NC_083693.1, forward strand.
CTGGTTCAAATAAAAAAAGAGAAAGTGGTGACTCACATTTTAGAGATGTGTACTAAAGCAATTTACAGGTTAAACACAATGTCTGGGATTTGCTTCACAAGGATCAGGTGCACGGGGTTGGGGAGGGAAGTAGGTGAGACACAGGTGAGAGGAGGGCGCCTGTAAGCTGCTGACCAGTGAGACCAGTGATGGACGGGGGAGGACACTGCCACATCCTCTCAAGCATTTTTAAATTTTCCAAAACAAAATGTCTAGGGGTGGGGAGGGAGGTGGGAGGGAGGTTCAAGCGGGAGGGGACATGTGTACACATGGCTGATTCACGTTGAGGTATGGCAGAAACCAGCACAATACTGTGAAGCAATTATCCTCCAATTAAAAATAAGTCAACTTGAAAAAAAGGAAAAAAAAAAAGTTTGGGGGGAAATGGGGGGAGTGGGGGAAGTAATGAAATCCTCCATCTTCAACTCCCGATCCCCCTAGCTGTGCCAGAAATGAGTTCAAACAGCAATGTGAACTTTCAGGAAGGAGCAGGAGGAGGCCACCCAGATGGGAAACACAATGAGAGATGACAGGGTGAAGATGATAATCAATAACAATAGTTGATCATAATTCGAAATACTAGCAGCTCCTATTTGCCCAGGACTGGCTACATGCAGGTCACTGGATAAAAGTGGTTCACAAGGACCATTATTAAGAAATCCCATGAGGTACGAGCTAAAACTATAAATCTCTTTGAAGAACACATTTCTGTAAATCTTCGAGACCTTGGATGAGACAATGGTTTCCGAGATATGACACAAAAAGTACAGACAAAAACAAAAACAATAACTAAACTGGACATCATCCACATCAGGAGCTTCTGTGTCCAGGATGCCACCTGCCTCGGACCTGGTGCTCTGGAGCGAGGGAGGGCCTGGGCACGGCCTCACCTCATCATGCTCAGGACCCAGGAAGGCGAAGCCTGCTCACGGGGTCCTCTAACCCCGACAGGAGGACTCGGGATTCAGACGTGAGGGACAGGTGGAAATCAACGCCTCTGAGGGTTGGGGGAGCTGGGATGGAAGAAGGACCACCGCACAGCAAGCTGGGCATCCCGGCTCTTCCCTGGGCCTCAGCTTCCTTCTCCATCAAGCAAAGGTCACTGCTGGGAAGAGGTTACATGTGTTAAGAGAGCTGAAGCCACCAGACTCGGTACAATCCTGTCTTCCCCACTGGTGAGGCTGGGCTTCCGTGAGCCTCAGTCCTCACCTGTGCAGCTGAGCCGGGCAGGTCTAGAACAGCAAACAGAAGACGGAAGCCTGGGGCCAGTGAGGGGGAGGACCATGGAGAGCCCGGGAGCGGCCCGGACCCCCCACGAACGAGCGGTCTCCTACTGGGTCTCCGGGTGGCCGGCTGTATGAAAGATGGTTTCCTGGGCAGTCACATCCAGCAGACATTTAGGCAAGCCCCACAGCAGGAGGAGCCGAAGGCCCTGTCCTCAGGGTGCTCTCAACCTCCACGGAGGCTGGACAAGGAGCAGCACGTGGATGCTAAGAGGGGAGCATGTGCAGGGCTGGGTGAGCTAAGTGCCCACTCCCCAGCAAGCATTCTGCATGTTAACCTGCAGCCTGGAGGGAGAGGCAGAGGAGTTTTTGGAAGAATTTCAGAAAAATTCCTGCTGGCCAGGTTGGAAGCCATTCCTGAAACAAGGTATTTGATAGCACTTAGTTGGCTGGAGAAAAGTCCATCTCCAGGTTTGGTAACCAGCCTCCTTCCCTCCAGTGGCCTGTCCCCCACCCCAGGAAGAGGATGTCACATGGGAGGACAGGAGCTCTGCACCCTGAGCAGGAGGGGAGCTCACTGCCCGAGGCTGAGGACAGAGAGGGGCGGGGCAGGGCAGGGCTGGGCTGGACCAGGCTCAGGGGAGTGGCACTGCTCTTCTGCTTGATGGGGTGCTAGGTACACGGCCTATCTCTGTGGCAAAAAGTCATCAAGCTGCGCACCACATGTGCACCTTCCCCTATGTATGTTATACTTCAGTTTTTAAGGGGGCGCGGGCGAGGTGGGAAGCAAGCATTAGACTAAACAGCAAGGCTCTGGTTGCAGTTCCTGCTCAGCACTATGGCCTGCCTGGTGCTCACCCTGTCTAGGACTCCATTTCCCACGTAAAGTGGATCAAAAAGGGAAAATGGGACCCAATTCCACCATGCACCGCGCCCCCCTCCCCGCCATGGCCCTGGCAGCCATCAATGGATAGTGGCGGTGACCCCTTGGGAGTGACAACAACCTTCTGTGCTGACCCCAGGGGGATTTCGGAATCCGGGTCATCATGTGGTTCCAGAAGCAGATAAGCATCGGCATCAGATAGATTCCACATACCACACACAGAACACATTCTCCAGGCAGACTCCCAGGATCCCAGGAGTCAAGGTCTGCGTTTCAGTTAACAGCCACCAAACGAACACTGAGGAAGAACTGAAATTACTTCCTTGTGGCTGTTAAAAATTACTTGCGGGGTTTTTTTACGGGAACGGAGGTGATCTTAGGCTTACTCAGCATAATCTCACTCCTTCTGGCTCTTCCTGAGAGCATGACCCGAGCCCGGATGGTTGAGCTGATGCCACAAAGCCTGGCTGTTTAGTGGGCTCCTCCCACACCAAGTGGTGGGTGAAAGCCAGGAAGCTTCTGGTTCCTGAGGTCTTGATATCACGATGGGGGTCCTGGCAGGATGCTCGGATGTGTGACTACTATTGACAGTTACAACAGTAATCATGATAGCAGCTAAGTTTTCCTAAACACTCAGCAAGCGCAGGACAATGTCCTACACCTTGCAGGAACTGACCTTTTATTCGTCACAACAACCCTATGCAGTAGGTCCTATGAGCAGCCCCATTGGACAGACAGAGAAACTGAGGCTCAGAGACCCTCAGTACCTTGCCCAGGCTCTCCCAGCTAGGAAGTAGCCAAGCTAGGATCTGAATCCACGCCCTTCGGCTCCAAAGCCCTCCAGCCTGTGAAACAAGGCGCGGCAAACCTGGCTAAACAAAAAGAAGCATCTCAGTTTTAGCTGCAAGCCCAGGTCACTCAGGTTCATTCATTTTTCTAGAATTTTCCATTATTTATTTATTTATTTACATAAAACAGAAAAGACTGGGCACTCTTAACACGGGCCCACAGATAACCATGCGGTGAGGTAGAACCTTTCCTTAAGCATCAAGTCATGATGGTTTAGTGGAAAGAAAACTATACTGGGAATCAAGGGCCCCAGGGTCTTCGACTCTTGGTGTCATGAACTAATTTTGTGACTTGCAAAAAAAATTACATTTTCTCAGATATGAAAACTTTAAAATTTATGTTAAAAGGAAAAAAGCAATAAGCCTTTCTCATGTTCTGCCAAGCCAAGCTGAGGCCTTTAGCCTGGTGGTTCTGCCGTGAGGCCGGGCACCTGCAAGTGGGGTCAGCTCAGGGAAACGATAAAAGAAGAGGAAAGGCTGTGGGCTTACCTGCTCCTCCTACCACCCCAGGGACTGCACCCTGGTTCACCCCGCTTCCAAAGGCCCCCAGGACCTGGGGCAGTCTGCATCTCTCCCCAACCCTGGGTCCAGACAAACTGGAAGACAGACACTTCCTGGAGGAGCAGGCAAACTACATGGCCGGACACCAGAGTCCACAGCGGCCTCTGTGAGGAGAAGCCACATGGCACCGAGGGAAGGACACATGCTGGGCACACAGGCGGGTGGCCGTGGGCGCTGCAGGCTGAGGGAATGGGCCCCCGGAGGGAGGTCTAAGACTGCGGCTGCGGCAGCAGCAACGCCCCCTTCAGAGGCACAAACGCGCTTCTGCAGAGAGTGAGACCTGTCACTGAGAGGGCGGCTCCAGGTGACGATGAGATCATGAGGCGGGCTGAGCAGAGCTTTCTGGAGAACCACCAACCAATCCTCTGGGCAAACCACTGATACCTGTCATCAGCTGAGGCCAGGACCTGAGGTCTCCCCAGGCAAAGCCTTCTGACACCACTCCGAATACCTGCCTGTTCATTAGAGCTTACAGAAAACCACGTATCAAACATACTCCTAAAGAACCCACGTTAGGCCCCAGTGCCATGAGGTCACACAATGTGCCAGGCAGCCATGGCCCTAGCTAAACCCTAGCATGCAAAGCTGCTCAACACTCATACGCTGAGGGTCTAAAGAGGTAGTGGGATTTGGAACAAGGCTGGGTCTGACTCCTGCAGCTAAGCCTTGAGAGTGGGCTCCCAGGAGCCAAGAGAAGGTTGTGGCAGCATCCAGAATATACCAGAATATATATATATTCACGTATACCAGAATATACAATGGACTGCCAAGTCCAGCCACACAGAGTGTCATCTGCAGTCTACTGACCTGTGCATGTAGTGTACAACCTGCGTGACTGTCCCTGACAGTCAGCCAAGGTTTGAACCTTCCAATCACTGGCAGACCACTTCTATCAGGCCAGCCACAGCACTGGGACAGTCCTGATCTCAGCACCAGGACTCTGAGACACTGTGAAAGGTCAGGTGCAGGCAGAGTCTAGAAATTTGGGTTCAGGTCCTAGAATCGCCAATAACTTCACGTGTGCTTCCAAAGGTCACAAGCTATTTGGACCTCAGTGTTCTTATCCATAAACCAAAGAGTCAGCATAACATTTATAATATCCATTCTGACTCTTAAATTCTAGGATTTGTTGGTTCCACGATGTGATAAACAAAGAAGACAGCTCTTCAGGTACCGAATGGAGCCAGACCAGTACACAGGGGCCCCGGGCCTGCTGCCCTTGAGCGCGGGCACAGCATGGTGACCGCAACGGACGACCTCGCCGGGGCAGTAGGATGGAGCAGAGGGAAGAAAGCCAGAAGGACGGCACACGAGTGACAGACAGACGACGGCTCCAGGTCGGGGACAGATGCCCACCCGCTAGCTCGACTAAGCCCACACGCACCCCGAGACTTTTCTCTGCCATCACCAGATGCCTCTCCATCCCCCCTCAAACAAGCCGGGCATCTAGATGACACCCCGCACTCACTGCTGCCTCTCTAACTCTTCCCGAATGGCTCCCGGGGAGAGCAGGGCCTCCCACCAGCAGGCGCCTCCATCTTAATGAAACCTCGTTTGTATTCCAGAGAGCTCTCAAGTGTCTGAGCGCCCAGCCTGAGGCCTCCCAGACAGCCTGAGGCCTCCCAGACAGCACGAGACTAGGGAGAGTGACAGCCCGTGTGTGTGTGACGGGGTGTGTGTGTGTGTGTGTGTGTGTGTGTGTGTGACCAGGGAGAGTGATAGCCCGTGTGTGTGTGTGTGACGGGGTGTGTGTGTGTGTGTGTGAGTGACCAGGGAGAGTGACAGCCCGTGTGTGTGTGTGTGACGGGGGGTGTGTGTGTGTGTGTGTGTGTGTGAGAGTGACCAGGGAGAGTGACAGCCCGTGTGTGTGTGTGTGACGGGGTGTGTGTGTGTGTGTGTGAGTGACCAGGGAGAGTGACAGCCCGTGTGTGTGTGTGTGACGGGGTGTGTGTGTGTGTGTGTGTGTGTGAGTGACCAGGGAGAGTGACAGCCCGTGTGTGTGTGTGTGACGGGGTGTGTGTGTGTGTGTGTGTGTGTGAGTGACCAGGGAGAGTGACAGCCCGTGTGTGTGTGTGTGACAGTGTGTGTGTGTGTGTGTGTGTGTGTGAGTGACCAGGGAGAGTGACAGCATGTGTGTGTGTGTGACGGCGTGTGTGTGTGTGTGTGTGTGAGTGACCAGGGAGAGTGACAGCCCGTGTGTGTGTGTGTGTGTGTGTGTGTGTGTGTGTATGTGTCTGTGTGTGTGTGTGACCAGGGAGAGTGACAGCCCATGTGTGTGTGTGTGTGTGTGTGTGTGTGAGACCAGGGAAAGTGACAGCCCGTGTGTGTGTGTGTGTGTGTCTGTGTATGTCTGTGTATGTGTGTGTCTCTGTGTGTGTGTGTCTGTGTGTATGTGTGTGTCTGTGTGTGTGTGTGTCTGTGTGTGTCTGTGTATTTGTGTGTGTGTGTCTGTGTGTGTGTGTGTCTGTGTCTGTGTGTGTATGTCTGTGTCTGTGTGTGTATGTGTCTGTGTGTGTGTGTGACCAGGGAGAGTGACAGCCCGTGTGTGTGTCTGTGTGTGTGTCTGTGTGTGTATGTCTATGTGTGTATGTCTGTGTGTGTGTGTGACCAGGGAGAGTGACAGCCCGTGTGTGTGTGTCTGTGTGTGTGTGTGACCAGGGAGAGTGACAGCCCGTGTGTGTGTCTGTGTGTGTGTCTGTGTGTGTATGTCTATGTGTGTGTGTCTGTGTGTGTGTGAGACCAGGGAGAGTGACAGCCCGTGTGTGTGTGTGTGACGGTGTGTGTGTGTGTGTGTGTGTGTGTGTGTGTGAGTGACCAGGGAGAGTGACAGCCCGTGTGTGTGTGTGTGACGGGGTGTGTATGTGTGTGTGTGTGTGTGTGAGTGACCAGGGAGAGTGACAGCATGTGTGTGTGTGTGACGGCGTGTGTGTGTGTGTGTGTGAGTGACCAGGGAGAGTGACAGCCCATGTGTGTGTGTGTGTCTGTGTGTGTATGTGTCTGTGTGTGTGTGTGACCAGGGAAAGTGACAGCCCGTGTGTGTGTGTGTGTGTGTGTGTGTGTGTGTGAGACCAGGGAAAGTGACAGCCCGTGTGTGTGTGTGTGTGTGTGTGTGTGTGTGTGTGTGTGTGTCTGTGTGTGTATGTCTGTGTCTGTGTGTGTATGTGTCTGTGTGTGTGTGTGACCAGGGAGAGTGACAGCCCGTGTGTGTGTCTGTGTGTGTGTGTCTATGTGTGTGTGTCTGTGTGTGTGTGTGACCAGGGAGAGTGACAGCCCGTGTGTGTGTGTGTGTGTGTGTGTGTGTGTGTGTGTGACCAGGGAGAGTGACAGCCCGTGTGTGTGTCTGTGTGTGTGTCTGTGTGTGTATGTCTATGTGTGTGTGTCTGTGTGTGTGTGTGACCAGGGAGAGTGACAGCCCGTGTGTGTGTGTCTGTGTGTGTGTGAGACCAGGGAGAGTGACAGCCTGTGTGTGTGTGTGTGTGTGTGTGTGTGTGTGTGTCTGTGTGTGTGTGTCTGTATGTGTGTGTCTGTCTGTGTGTGTGTGTGTCTGTGTGAGACCAGGGAGAGTGACAGCCCGTGTGTGTGTCTGTGTGTGTGTGTCTGTGTGTGTATGTCTGTGTGTGTGTGTCTGTGTGTGTGTGTGTTGTCTTCAGCCACAGAGCAGCCACATCCCACCCCCCCAGGGGGCTCATAAGTGGAGACATGGGGTGACTGGTGATAATAGAGTGGGGTAGTGTTGCCATGTTGAGGTGTGGGTGGGGGGAGTAATCCAGCCACGGGGGAGAGGGGAAGAGGAGAGGAGAGAGGGTTTCTGGAAGCCGGTGACGCCGAGCCACAAAGGGTCGCAGGCATGGGACACACGAAAAAACATTCCAAGCAGAGGAGACAGCAAAAACAGAGGCCTGGGGCGAGGCCGCCCACGTGGCTGGGCGGACAGAGCTCTCAAGGGGAGGTTACGTGAAGACAGCGGGGAAAGACAGCTGGAGACGGACCAGCCACGGGGTTTGGACTTGATCCTAAAGCAACAGGTTCTGGGCCGGGGAGTGACGAGCCAGCCCTGAGCTTGGCGGTGACCCATCCAGCGGTGTGCAAGGCTAAGCGGCTAAGCTTGGAAGGGACGCGTCCTGGGCAACGTGTCAGGCGAAGCGCTGGCCTTGGGGGCAGGTGCACTAGGCTTTGCCGGGCAGGAAGAACCGAGATGCAGGCCCTTCCCACACAGGGAGTACAGAGGAGACAGGCTGGCTGTGCATGAGCACTAGACTGGGCAAGGTGACCAGGTTCAAGGCCCAGGCAGGCTGAGTGAGCCCGGCTTACACACTGCCCTTCCCAGGACCCTGAGTGCCCGGCGGGGAAAAAACAACAGGATGAGGAGGTGAGTACTAGGTCCCGGCACGCTTGGATTCTCTGTGACGTGGTGCCAAATGAAACTGATTAGAAACACCTCCCAAAGGGGTGGAACAGGGGCCAGGACCTGCTTGGTGGGAGTGCTGCTGGCACAACTTCTATGGAGAGACGTTGGGCAACGGCCAAAATTAAGAAGACATAAACTCAGCATTTCTATTTCTAGGTGTTTTTCCCACATAATTCCCCACATGGGCACGCAAAGATGTATGTTCAAGGATATTTACCTCTGCGGCATTTCCAAAACATGATGGGAAACGTTCTAAGTGTCCAGCAATAGAGGACGGGTTAAGAAAAGGATTTAAGGCCATTTGGTGGAATACTGCGCAGCTATTAAAAAGAATAAGGCAGCCTGAAGGAAGGACTGCTATGGAATCATTTCCAAAACAGACCACACAAAACAATGGCTTTGTGTGGGGATGGGATGACCACCTTTGCTCCTGAACACAGAATTCCCTGAAAAGGTTTCAGGCTGCCCCTTCCCAGATGGGGGCTGGTGGCTGGGCAGCAGGGGGAGGAAAAGACTCCTTAAATTTGCTGCATGTGCACATGTTAGCTACGTCAGATGGCAGAGAGCCAGACAGAGAGGACACAGGGAAAGCCACACCTAAGGAACCCACCAGAGCCACAGTGCATGAATAGACTCGTAGCACTCACTGTCCCAGGGGCAGAAGGTGGGGGAAACACTGGAGCGTTCCGGAAGCTTCCTGGCAACAGAACACCAGCCGTAACCCCCACCTGTCCCTGTTGGGGAACAAGCCCCAGAACAAGGGTTTCAGAAAGGGCAAGACACTGGAGGAATCCAGGGCTGAACTGTACGTGACCCATGCCACGGATAGAGCTGAGGGGAAACCCCTTCTAGATGGGGAGACGGGAGGAGAGTGAGGGGCTTAGGGAAAGACTGCCTGACGGGGTGGGATGGGCCTGAACATCTTGGGTGTGCCAAGTGCCCACCAATGGCTTCCAGATCACAGGCCCTCATCCCATCCCAAAGCCGGATGCCACTGACAACCATCCATCCACCGGGTCACCTTCCCAGACAGTCTGCAGTGTCACGCGCCTCGCTCAACCATCAGAGGGAAAACCATGGTCCCCATGGCGGGGACACTGCCGTTCACAGGACTGATGGAAAGTTCACGAAGAAAAGCAATCCCACCGACGGATAACCCCGAACGCTGAGGAAGAGAGGGCGGGGAGGAAACGGAACACTTTACCATCTGAGACAACAAACACCTTCTCCCCTCCTTCCCAGGCCCCGGACTAGAACAATACCCTTCTTTCTGCCCCTGGACCTCAGCACCAAACTTGTAGGCATCCTCCACCTCCCGTCTGTGGGAGGCTGGCAAGGTGCCCGGCCAGGCTATGCACCTGACCATCATCACATGCCCTGTCACAGCGCCAGGGCACTGCTCAGGCCCTCGAGCAAGCAGAGACTGCGGCCACAAACAGCTTTGGGGCTGGTGGGGGATGTGCAGGGCTGGGTGCAGCCGGGAGAAGGCACCTCCCCAGGGGCTGACTCTCACCCAGGACAGGCTGGCATTTCCACTCAGCAGCCACTGGTGGGGCTGGAGGGGGTCCCAGCGGCATCACAGCGAACACAGTGAGCACCAGAGAGGGGCTGCCTGGTCCCAGGAGCTCGGTGTCACCCCAGCTCAGCAGCGGCCCCCTCACTCCCTAAGCACCTGTCCTAACCCCGTGCACCTTCTGCACCCACACGTTCAGGTGAGCTGGTGGAGCAGCCCCTGCCCTCGGGCCGCGTCCCAGGAGCCAGGCCACAGGCCGGCTCTGCCCGCCCCACCCGAGCCTGCAGCCTCCAGCCAGAGTCGGACTCTCGGCTCCCCGAGGCCTGCGGGGTCCCTGGCCTGCTCCGCTGGGTATGCCACGTTACAGCCAGGACTCGGGACGCCCGTGCCAATGTCAGTGGGGAGACAGAGGAGTTGCCCGGAATCACAGCAGAGTTTGCAGGGTGCTGCTGAACTCTGGGACCCGGGGCCACTCAGGCCGGGGCCCCTCACCCCTGCACTCAGCCACCCCGCCTTCCCAGCCTCTGGCTACAGGAGAACAGACAGCTGTGGCTGCCAGCCGTGACCCTGACCGAGACCCCAGGAGCTGCAGACCACCGTCTCACTTCCGGCCGCCCATCTCCGCCCTCTCCTGAGCAGTGGCCATCACAGGCCCAGGCTGCGCACTCTCGCCCGCCGCTGTGCTGGGCTGCACCAGCCTGTTCCAGGTCCCCAGGCCTCTGTGCTGTCCTGCGACATGGCCCTCGGCCTGCTCCACAACGTCTCCCTGCCTACCAGGCTTTTAGGCCCTGGCTCAAGTGTCACCTCTTCAGAGAGGTGATAAGAACCTCCAGGTTATGACAGGCCTTGATTCTTCTTCTTCCTAGAACTCGCCACGGGCTTCCCCAGGTGGCACAGTGGTAAAGAATCTGCCTGCCAATGCAGGAGATGCAAGAGACATAGGTTCAATCCCTGGGTCAGGACGATTCCCTGGAGGATGTGGCAATCCACTCCAGTATTCTTGCCTGGAGAATCCCATGGACAGATGAGCATGGCGGGCTACGGTCCATAGGGTCACAAAGAGTCAGACACAACTGAGCGACTGGGCACACACACAGCACAGAACTTACCATGACTGGAGACTATGTTGCTTTTCCTCCATTTACTTGTGTTTTGTTAGTATCAACCCTGCCTCCCCTATATCAATAAACACACACACACCAAATACAAATCTATGGGGACAGAGTCTGTGTCCACCTGATCTGTCTTACTTTTTGTATCTGTGATGTCTTTTAAGATTCCTAGCACACAGTAAGTGGCTAATTGAGGCTCGTGGAATAAAGGACATAATGGTTATTTGACAAATGATCTCACGGATCAATGGAGAGACAGAGACACAGGCCAGGACAGGGACTAGAAGCCAGAGAGTGTGCAAGGCCTGAGGCAGGGGCCCGGACCCAAGCCGGCATGGGAAGGTCCTCCCGCCCCACTCTGTCTGTCCCCAGAGGACCGAAGTTGGCTGGGGCCCAGCACGTGGCCACCAGAGCAGCTTTATTCTCGGCTGGTGAGAGGCTTTGTGATTTATTACACGAAGTTCAGGGAAACCACACAGGCCTTTATCGTGGGCACACAGACCACACGGGTTGCACAGAAGCCAAGTCAGTAGGTCATGGCCCCAAACAGGCCAGGAGGAGCGTGGAAGAGACCTTCCTGCCATAGATGTTCCTGAAATGACGAACCCACCAGACTACAAACCTCTTGGTTGGGAGTTCTCGATTTCCAAAACCCAAAACCCAGAAGCCCAAAACATCCACAGGACCAAGCTAAGGAACCCTGAAATGATGTGTACATCACATCACTTGGACACAAACACAAAATCTGTACACACTTGTACACATCACAAAACTTGTACACACGTTTTCCCTACCATTTGGGGAAAATGTACTATTAGCAAATGTTCTAAAAGCCAGCACACCACCAACCCTGTGCTGTCTACACACACAGAGGGATGGCGGCCAGCTCCCGGAGTGAGCTCAGGCCCTGGGGCGGCATCCCTTCCCCAGCCGTCGAAAGTCCAGCTCTGCTCCGGGCAGGTAACAGAGTCGTAAAGTCGAGCGTCTTCCTAGGGGGCCGGCCTTCCTCTCCACAGAGAAAGGCCCTGCAGACAGTTAACGGCCCCAAACAGCACCACACTCCCTGGGGCAGAAAGAGCGATTCACAGCCACTGCCCGATTCACAGCCACCGCCCGGCAGCCTAGCCTGGGCACACAATGGCCAGATTGTTCGGCCACCTCCGCCGTGGGAGGAGGGGCCTCCCGACACAGGGCAGCTGTCACGGGGAGGCTGACCTCAAAGCCACCCCCGGAATCCTGTCCTGGGGCCAGGGCCACCAGATCCGCCCAGCTCTGCCCCCCTGGCCTCTGCCCAGCCAACATTTATTTCATCATCAGGGGGCACCAGCAGGGTCAGAGTCTGGCACGGCCAGACAGTGACCCAGCATCACTGGCCCTCATCCCCCAGGGGTCTGTCAGTGGGCCGTCAAGGCCCCTCTGAGGCATCTCTGAAAACAATGCAAGCTACCTTCTTCCTGAGTGACTGCAAGCAAGTGATTTAATAACCTCCCTGGGCCTCAGCTTTGTCACATGAAAAATGGGGAAGTTATTCCATTTGTCCATGGATTGATGTAAGCACCAAACAAGATAGGAGATGTGGAATGCCCACGGCCAAGAGGGCCCCTTGAGATGTGCTCTGGAAATGGTGGCCTCGCCCGTGGCTCCATGGTGATCATCTAAACCCTTCACTGGCGCTCAGGGTTCCTATTCTGACCCCTCTCCTGAAGGTCGATAGATTACCAGGTGCCGCCCCCAAAATGGGCAGAAACTCACTTAACCTTTGATCGGTTCAGATGTTATCTTCTTAATCAGACTAGAAGGCCTCCAACAGTAAAATCTGTTGCTTCTGTTAATTCCACTGGGTGCCCGCCGCACATAATACACAGCCCCGTGCTGGCGGCGGCTCGGTGCACGTCTGGGGGTGACAGGCTTTGAGTCAACACAGCTGTGAATCATTTCAGAGCCGCAGGGGCTAGAGGAAAACGGAGCTGGGGTCTTAAAGGCGATCATCCCTGTTCACAGCAACCGCCTTTTGGCTTAGGTACCACTGTTCTCAAGCCACTGTCTTCTGCTGCCATCCTGGCGTCTTCCCGGTGCGGCCGGGGGGCAACCAAGGCCTCGGTGGGTCAGTTGGTGAAGAGTAGAACCTGGCACAGTACCCAGAGTCCCCCAGAAGCCCACCCGGCCCTGCCTCTACGGCTATAATCAGTCCACTCTTCTGCTCTACTGTCACAGAGCTCAGATTCCATTTGGGGACACTTTCGTAATCACGGTCTCATTGACTCCAATTACAGTTAAGAGTTCTCAAGTTGGCTGGGACCGACAGCCACAGATAAGGCTGCTAGAGTGGTACTATTGCCATGGAATAATAATAATAACAAGGACCTCCCTGGCAGTCCAGTGGTTAAGACTTCTCCTTCCAATGCAAGGGTTGTGGGTTCGATCCCTGGCCGGAGGGCTAAGATTTCACATGCCTCTCGGCCAGAAAACCAAAACATGAAACAGAAGCGGTACTGTAACAAATTCAATACAGACTTTAAGAACGGTCCATATTTAAAAACAAACAAACAACAAAAAAAAAAACTTCAAAGATGTATTTTAAAAATACCTTTAAAAGAAATAAATTACATAAATTTAAAAGGAATAACAATTAAAAAAAAGGAATAACAATAGTAATAGCAATAACGATAATCCTACGTGACTCAGGGGTCACTAAGGGCTCCACGTGGGCAGACGGCTTTCACCTGCTCTCACACACCAGGCACTAACCGTAAGGGTGGTGAACGCTTCCACACGCTCATGACTGGCACCCGTCTTGAGGGCATCATGCCTGTGAACATATTTCAGCGCCTTTTTTATGTTTTCAAAGAAAAGGGCCCCGGGTATTGTTGCTCACCGTGTGCGGCTCCCGGGCCTGCAGGCGGCTCTTACTCCTCTGATCCCAGCAGGCACTCACGGGCCTGGAGGATCTGAGGGGCCACTGGACTGTCAAGAGTCCCCGAGCACCTGTCACTTTGGGGCAGAGACTAAGAGCCAAGACGAGCCTCTCTCTGAGGTGTTCTAGGCAGTGAAAAATGCATGCTCCTGATCACTGGGCCACCAGGAAGTTCCCAAAGATGGTGTCTTATATGATACCAGAAATATCAAAGTCCAGAACAGGGCAAGAGAGCGTCGCAGGTATGAGTGGGTGCAGGGGACCCTGGAGGGACAAAGGGGCTCCAGGGGTCAGCTCCAGGGGAGTGGGCATGAGGAGGGACGGGGCTGGACGGGCAAAAACAGTCAGAGACAGAAACTGGTGGCTGTCTACAGCTGGGAGCATGTGGGCTGCAGTGGCCCGGGCTGCTCAGAGGCCGGTCTGTCATGGCCGAGCAAAGCGCGCCGAGGACGGCGGGGGTCCCAGGGTGAGCAGGGGGCGCTGCTGAGCCTCGGATGGCATGTGTCCCTCTGCGTGTCGGAACACCACCATGTGCCAATGACTGCGGGGTCCCTACTGCCCTGAGCTCACCCGCACTGGCAATTTCCCCTCCCAAGCAGGGCCTCTCTTTCCACTTAAACCTGATCTTATCACTCCCACCCCCAGCCTGCAGGATAAAGCTCAAGCCCTGCAGCCTGGTGTGAAACACGCTCTCTCCATTCTTCTTGCCACCGAGCAGGTCCCCAGGTCCGAGGGCAGGCCCATATGCAGCCAACAGATCCGGGTGAGCTGGCCCAAGCCCCCTCCCTCCTCGGGCCTGCTACCAGCTGCCCCCCTGGAGCCGCTTTCTCCCTCCAGGGATCTGCCAGGGCGCCCTGCGCTGCCCACACCCACGATGCTCTTCAACTTCACAGACATGTGGGCACCGTGTGGAGCAAAGGGGGAGCTTGAAGCAGATCCCCAAATGGAGAGACTGGCCAGAACAACCCATAAAGAATTACAAACCTCCAAACAGACGGAAGGAAAAGCTCAAAGTTTTGGAGGCCTCGGACAGGGAATGTGCCTGCAGTTGGCTAATTGGAGAGACTTACCCCAGGAAGGGGCACCTGAGCCTGGGGGTGAGGACGAATTCCACTCCAGGGAACAGCCTGTGCAGAGGCAGTGAGCTGGAAAAGAGCTCAGAGCTTGAGCAATGAAGGGATGGGTGGGACAAGATGAGGCTGCGGAGGGAAGGAGGCCGCAGCCAGCCTGCAGGCCCCACGGGCCACGACAGAGCCTACAGTCTTTATTATCACTGCAGTGAGACAGTTTCTAGCCAGGGCCCTCAGGGACCAGGTCGGGGTGTCTCCCAGCTCATCACTCGGGGGGCTGCAAAGGCAGTTCCTGGCTTGCCCAGGCCTCTCCTCCGGGCTGGGAGCGCAGGGTGGGAGTGTGGATGGTGCTCAGCAAGTAGTAGCGTGCCGCTGTGGAGAAAGCGGTCCTTGAGTCCACAATGGGGGTCTGGGGGCCATTAGGAGGACTTAACGTCCTGCCAGCTAATGGAGATGAGCAGAAGAGGTGACAGTTCAAACTCAAACCTCTTCCCCGCAAGCTCATTCAGGGAAAATCCCGGGAAGCTCTACCTGGCCGGAGCCGCTGCCCTGAGGAAGATGATCGCTCGGTAATGCTTCTATCCATTCTAGGACGGCAGCGGCAGACCCACGCCCCAGGCGACACCTGACAGCCGGCCCTGGATGCTGCGGTCTCGCTGCTCCCCTGAGGCAGCTGCTCTGGATGCCAGGAGACCCCTGAGCGCTGGGACCGGGACCTTTGCACCACCCTAACCCCACTCACCCACATGGATGCAGCCCCCGAGGCACCTCTGCCCAGGTCTGTTCACTGATAACTGAATCTCGGGGCAGGGCCTCAGCGGCACCAGGCTGCCAGCTCCACAAGAACCTTGGTGCAGAAAAACAACTGAATCATCCCCATGATTCTCCAAGCCAAGCCCTCTTGAGACCAGTAGTTTTTTTTTAAAGGAGGGGGATGGTGAGGGGGCAGGCAGCAGCTTGGGAGCTGGTTTCTATGGCAACCAGCTTCAGTGATGTGTATAAACCCCAGACCCCTAGTCCCCAACCTGTCCTCAAGGGCAGCCAGAAAAAAAAGCATAACCTCTCAGCTCTGAGAATTCCTTTCAATCCCTGGGCCCTGGAGGCTTAGTGGGAGCATCCCATGAGCACATCTCAGAAACATATCTATCTTGACCCATGCAGCCCCAGGCCACTTCCCCAGGGACCTGAGCTGTGCCTTCGGAGAAGGCCCTTTGAGCTGCTCCCCTTCTGGGCCACATCACCTTTCTCTGTTTTCTTAGGACAAATGGCAGAAAGGCCAGTGCTGCGAACCCCAGCACCAGGGCCCGGCTTCCAGGCCTCTGAAGTCTGAACACGCCTCGGCCTCTACTGGCCCTGGGCCCCTCCCCCCATGCCTCCTCATTCGTGTCCCGAGAATAAACATTAAAACAGGCATCTGAAAACAACGGCCTGGTCAAGGTCAAGTCTGTCAGTCTACGGCCTGGCTCTGAACTTGAACCTCGTATTTCGTGCCGGGTGGGGTGACCAGGGCAGTGCTGATAGCACCAGGCCCCGCGGCGCTGAGCAGCCTCACCTGGCACCTCTCGGCACTCCTCTCTGCCAGCCCCTGCCCATCTCTTCTCCTCTCGGGGCCTGCACGAAGCGCGGCCTATCACCCTTCTCCCCAAAGGACTGTTCTCTTCACAAAAGAGGAAACGTCCTGGCCTTATCAGATATCTGCTTCATGCTCAAGCACAGATGGATAAGTGAAAACTCATCCCAGAGATACCCAGGCTGGAAGGTTATCCTGAGGTCACCCCAGGCATCTGAGGGCAGCGGTTCTGTGTGCCCTAGGTGAGACAGACACCCGAGACCAGCTGAGACCCCCCTGGGACATGCAGCTGGTGGCTGAAACCCTTGAAGCTGCATGTCCCCACGTCCCCCACGATGAGCTCACTAACCTTCTTTGCACCAGAACGGGAACTCAGGGCACCCAGTTCCCCTTTACTGTTCACCACCTGCCTGCGCTGTGGGCTGTGTGTCTGCTTGCGGGGAGCAGGGGATGGGAGGTTCCCCAGGGTTGGTCGTTCTGTAACCCCCCAGGGCAATGGGGTGGGCTGGGGCTGCAGTCCTTTATCTAAAAAAGTAATGACACAAGCAACAGTGGTGGGGCCGCCGGAAGAGCTCAGCAAACATCAGACCCGTCTACGTCCTCGGACACTTACTGCTCACGGCAACCTTCTCATAGCATCCCAAGACGTAGGAGCTAGCAGCAACCCCATTTCACAGAAGAGGAGAAGAAGGCGCGAGGTCATATGCTCACACTGGCCTTGACCTTCCAACCAAGCACTCACTGGGAACCGAGCACCGTGTGAAGCACTTTCACACGCATCGCACTGTTTACTCCTCCCAACACAGTACTGACACCATTGTACAAATAAGAAAACTGAGGCTTCGGAGGAGCCCAAACTCGCCTTCCTCCACAGCCCCCAGCGCTTTGGGAGAAGGAGGGGGTGGATCATGTCAGGCTGCTGGCCAAAGTCACTGCAGGGCACCACCTGTGGGCAGCACACCTCTGCAGGTGCGTGCGGGAGGGGAGGGGACACCCGCTGGGCCACCAACAGGCCACCGAGGCTCACGGCAGTCTGACACGGGCAGTCAAGAAGGGAGCGAGGGTGGCTGAGGTCACCAACCCTGGACTCAAGGGCAAAAGAAAATGCTGTCAGGAGGAAGGCTGCTGTGTGGCGATGAGATTCCCCTTTGTCCTGATCAGGAAGGACAGGATGTCACCCCTCCAGTCATCACGCTCTGAAAAGTGCTGGTTCGAGCATCCCTCCCACTGGAGAGGCCCTGGATCTCAAGTGCATTTTTCACTGATAACATGACCTTGTTTTTCATGACCCCGAGCCGCTTTCCTGAGGAATGAATCACGCTCTTGTCCACAACAGAGAAAAAACACAGGGCAAGTCAGTGGGGGCGATGGCAGAGGCGCTCAAGGCGGCGGGCAGGTCACTGTGGGGTCAGGGCCCAGGACACTGGGAAACAGGGCGAAAGGAGGAGGGAAGAGACAGGGAGACTTGGTTGGAGCTCAGAGACGCGCCTGCGGGTTCAAAGCCATGAGCAAGCAGAAGGGGTTCTCCACCAGGGCAGGACTCAGGGGCCCAAGGGCGGCCATTGCAGCTCAAACACCCTCAGGGGACCTTTTCATCAAGGGTGGCAAGAGGGTTCCCACCTCTGTGCCAACACAGCACCTGTGGCTCTGGCCATCTGTGCACGGAGGAGGCAAGGGCATGATCAGACTGGACAGTGCCCTGATCAGTAAATCGTATCTCTAAGGGTAGGCGGCAGACGGGGGTGGGGACAAGCGGGCCCATCTCACCTCCAAAGACAGAGGCCCCGTCAGGGAAGGGCCTGACTACAGGCCCACGTCTTGGCAGCAGCAGAGCCGTGTCTATGGGGAACCCAGCAGGACAGCTCCACGGCCTCAGAGGCACAGAGCCATTCCCTGCACCCCCACCACCACCCTGACCCCTACGCCCGCACACCTGGAACCTGTGCACCAGCTCCAGGGACTGGCTGTCGTTCTGATCGGCTTCAAGGATGACATCGGTCAGCTTGTGGATGATGACGTCCAGGGGGCCCTGCTCCTCGATCGGCCGGCTCAGGTTCAGCTGCAAGCGGAAAACACAGAGAGAGAAAGAACAACTTGAGCCCGTGAGCCTGCTGCCCTGTCTATCCCATCCCCTCTGCACGTCCCCAGGGCACGGAGAGCGAGGAGGGCCCTGGAACTCCTCCAGGGCAGGCCCCCTGTCTGTGCTTCTGTCCCTGAGCGCCAGGCTACCCGGGACACAGAAGACACACAGGTGGAGTTGGGGTGACCAAGGACCTACGGGTCCAGCAAGAGTCACTGTGAGAGCGTTTACTGGCCACCCTGCAGCTGCTCCACCACCCGGGGCCTCTTGGGTGGGGACACCAGGGTTCAGCAAGGTCAAGTCCAACGACTGAAGTCACACGGCCAGACCTGAACTGAGATCCAAGCAGACACTCTCCCCACGAAACTCCCCACGGTCTCGGCAAAGCTGTGATCTGTGCGAATCTAAGAGCCGTCGCTCTGCGAGGCTGGCCGCCAGCACTTCACACTGAGATCAGGGCTGGCCTTTGATGACAAAGCGAGGGATGCAGGGCCACCTGGAGCCCCTGAGTCCCTGGCTTGACCTGCTCCACTGGGGCAATGTGTTTATTTTTTCAAGAGCGTGGGGTTTGGAAGATCGGGGCCCGGGGGAGCCAAGGCTACTGGCTGACAGCCGGCATCCCAGACCCCCAAGACGGAAGCACCTGCCAATAGCCGGGCCACCTGACACCGTGCTTCCTGGCCGCCAGATGTCTACCGCCCGGCACGCGGCCGCCACCACCTGCAGGGCCTGCGCCCTCGGAGGCGGCGGCGCCAGTCGATCACCTGGCTGACCCTCCACGTGGCCTCAGCGGAGGCCAGAGAAGGCCACCAGCCCCACCCCTGCCCTCCGTCCCACTCCCCAAGTGGGGCTCCCTCCGGGATTCCAGGCTGTTTGTTTCAAAGTCATTAGGAAAGAGATCATGATGACAGCTCCAGGGAGGCTCGGTGCTAAAAACGTATGTCCATTTGTTTCTTTTTATCTTCCAGCCACACAGTGAGAGGCAATTCCACACATGACAGTGGAAAACACAGACTTCTAAAACCTGCCAAGGATTTCACAGCGAGGAAGCAGAGCCAGAACTGAAGCTGGGCCGGTCACCCAGCCCCCATCCCGAGTACCGTGCCCGCGCTGTGCCCTAGAGCCACGATCGCCTGGGTGCCTTGCCCTCTGGCTGCTGGCCACGTCTGGCCCTTTGGAGGCACCAGCAGAAGATGGGAGAGAGGATGGGACAGGAGTCTGGGTGCTTGTCCCCACCATCCTCATGGCCCCAACATCTCCCTTGAGCAGGGCGGCCCCTCTCCCAAGACCACCACTGTCTCTAGGCTCTTCCCTCCCCTCGTCCCCTTGGGCCTGGGGTGATGACACCCCACCACTTTGGGGGTGTCTCACCACCTCCTTCTGGCTCCTCTGACCCCGCCCATGCCATGTCATCCTCCTGATTTAAACTCTTTTTCCATTAAACCTTCAGAATGCACCAGGTCTTTCCTGCTGATAGCCTTAACTCCTCTTTTTTATTGTCTGCCAGGAAAGATGTTAAGGGATTTTCCCTATTGAAGAAAAAAAAAAGTCTCATGGACTTCACAAAAGGAAAATACTGAAGAACACTGATCCCTTGATGTTCTAGCCTGTGTACAAAACAGCAAAATCAGACCAGCTGAGCAGCTGCCCATCTTCCAAGACTCCTAGATGGGGAAGGGAAGTGGTACTTGTCCTCACAGGATGGCCAGGAGCTGGAGGTGACAGCTACACCTTCACAGACCAGGACCCCAAGAGCTGAGGAGGAAAAATGACTGGGTGAGGCCTCATGGTTGGGAAATGACCCACTGGGACCTGGACAAACAGCAACACAGATGGGCTTAGCCTGCAGCCAAGCTGCCCATGTCCTGGGGCCTGTGCAAAAGCCTAGCAGCATCCCAAGGCCTTAGTTTCCCCTTCAATAATAACAGGAAACTCCAAGGATCCTTCTGGTTCTGTCCATACATTCATTATTAATTTCCATCCAATACCATTTCTTAGGGGAAAAAAAAAAAAGAAAAAAAACAGGATTGGAAGGAAGGCAGAGCAGCCAGTGGCAAGTGGGAGCGCGGGCAAGGAACAGCTCATTCTCAGAGATGCCCATCTGCCCTGTAAGCAGTGGCTCCACTGTGACAGGCACCAAAGCAAGAGGCCAACATTTTCAGACTGAGACGGCTACGGGCGGAAGAGCCTGGGTCACGTGGGAGGCTGGGCAGGGTGCCCCAGGCCTCGGAAACCCCATCCCAGAGAGAATGCTTCCTGTGCAGCAAGAAGGGACAGAAGCCAGCCCCTGAGAGGACTCTGGGGTCCCCACGCCTCTGGGGAAGGAGGTGGGCAGGAGAGCCCCTGGGCTCGTGCTTGCCCGGCATCACCCAAGGTCTGTAGACCTGACAACTGTGGGCTGTTTGCAAAATAAGATCCCCGCGTTCCCGGCCACTCTGCTGAAGGTAAACAGTTGAGTTTTGGAAGCCGGCCACTGTCCTTTGTGTATTTTCCAAGCGTTTTTTGTGCCAGTGAAACCCTTTCACGAGAGCCGCGGCTCTGGACACACGTCAGGCCTGGCTAGTCCCCACTCTGCATCCTTGCCGGGGCCCAAGCAGAGCTGTCCGTGGCTCCAAAAGGCCCTCCTGGACCAGCCTTCCTCAGAGGACCGGACGAGCCGCCGAAGCCCTGAGGGGGTCTACCCCAAGGAGCCGGAGCCTTGGCAGTCCTGAGGGGGTCTACCCCAAGGA
The DNA here is from genome assembly GCF_033118175.1 of Dama dama. Classification (NCBI taxonomy): domain Eukaryota; kingdom Metazoa; phylum Chordata; class Mammalia; order Artiodactyla; family Cervidae; genus Dama; species Dama dama. Next base: position 64,931,967 of record NC_083693.1, read on the forward strand.
GCCAGAGCCTTGGCAGTCCTGAGAGGGTTTACCCCAAGGAGCCAGAGCCTTGGCAATCCTGAGGGGGTCTACCCCAAGGAGCTGGAGCCTTGGCAGTCCTGAGGGGGTCTACCTCAAGGAGCCGGAGCCTTGGCAGTCCTGAGGGGGTCTACCCCAAGGAGCCGGGGCCCTGGCAGTCCTGAGGGGGTCTACCCCAAGGAGCCAGCGGTCTCTCCCCACTGGCGGGGAAGGGGAGAAGGTCTTCCGGGGCTGCACCCTCAGAGTCCAGGGGAGCCAAAACTGCTGTCGGTCAGCAGGCTCCAGGCACACGCAGGAGAGAACCTAGGATCCTGCAGAGGAGGGGACCCTCAGAGGGGGCTGGGGGTGCCACAAAGGAGGGGACCCCTCACAGAGGGAGGGGGTCCCAGAAGAGGGGCCCTTGGCTGGGGGAGTTGCTGCAGAGAAGGGAATCCTGGGACCAGCGGGGCAGGTGGGGGGAGGCACCTCAGAAGCCTCGTTTCCCAGATGGGACGGGACTGGGGGCCAGGACGGAAGTGAATTCACTCCGAGTGTGTCATTTGGTTTTTCTGACCACACTCTGCTCACAGAAAAGGAAACTCTCCTGGGGGACCTGTTCTCCTCAGAGAGGATCCAACTGGGCCCCCCTCAGCCAGTCACTGGGGGTCCGGACAGAAGGGCCCCCCTGCGGTGGCCAGAGGCGCCACATTTCCAAGTCAGGCCACCCTGAGAGGCCGGCGCTGGATGGTGCTCTGCGAGTGCTCGGAATTCGGAGAAAACAAGGGCCCGCTGTTTCCTCGGTGGCGAAAGCGATGAGGCAGGCAAGGGTGGAGGGAGGCCCAGGAGGAGATGGAACAGAAGCCCGCAGACCCCAGAGGCCCAACAGCCACCTCCGACCTTGGGAACAAGCCACCCCGTCGTGATCCAAGGGGAGCTGGGTGCTTGCCTCCCGCCCACCAGCTGGCCGAGGAGGACAGGATGCGACGGTGGGCACCTGGAGACCCCTCCTGGCTGAGCGGCCTCTGTGCCTTGGTTCCCCCCTTCATAAAACAAGGATGTCAGAACTACGCCTTCCAGGGCTGGTCTGTGAGTTAGAACATTCCGTTTATAGATGTGGCACCTAAGCCCTCTAGACATCTCCCCGCTCCAGCTTGATCACTTGTTAACTTGACAAGTATCTTCTGGGCCCCTCCTGTGAACGAGGCACAGACGCCCCCTGTCCTCTCATCTCAGGGCCTCAGGGGGACCGTAGGAGCATCTCTGTTCGCACTGGGCACAGTCCCAGCCGCCCCAGTCCCTGCACGGGGTGGTGCTCCTCTTCCGCAGTGAGTCCTCTGCCTGGAATGTCTACCCACAACCTGTAGCCTCTCGTCCATACATGAGCTCTTACTAGTCTCCCAAGCCCCAGTACAGAAGTTTTCCAGACTCCTGAACTCCTCGTTTCCCAAACAGGAAGCATTAACGGCTCCTTCATCTCAACCGTGTCCCCGAGATGCTGTGTACATCCCTCCAAGACTGCACCGCAACTTCCCGGCATAAAGTGGTTTCTTTAACCTTCTGTCTCCTCCACAAGATCCTGAGATTCCCCAACGACCAGGGCTGCAGCCTGGCCTCCCCAGGACCTAGAACCAGGCCCCAGGCAAGAACTAGGCTGTTGCTGTTGTTCAGTCACCACAGTTATGTCCAAGTCTTTGAGACTCCATGCACTGTAGCCTGCCAAGCTCCTCTGTCCAAGGGATTTCCCAGGCGAGAATAATGGAGTGGGTGGCCATTTCCTCCTCCGGGGGACCTTCCCGACCCAGGATTGAACCCGGGTCTCCTGTGCTGGCAGGTGGATTCTTTACCAGTGTGCTACCTAGTAAGCCCAAGAGCTCGGCAGACGTCTGCTAAGTGCACTGGCAGCTTCAAAGAATGGAGCGAACAACGCAGACCCAGAAGGGACCTGCCACGGAGCAGGGTGACTCTTTCCTGCGAAGGGGGTTGATATGGCCTCCCGGAGGAGAAGGAGGTGTCCAGACCAAGCCATGGAAGGGAGAGGGAAGAACGGGATCTCCAGAGATGGGCAGGGGAAGCAAGGCTTAATGCAAGTAGAGGGGCAGCTGCCAAGATGCAGGACGCACCATCTGCATTAAACCCTCTCCTTTATCTATCAGTTCCAAACGCCTCAGGTGCCCTAAGCTACCACCTCTGCAGAAAGAGCTTTTCCCACAGCACTGACCGCTGACTGGCACCTTGCAGAGGGTGGCCCATCACCGCTCCCCCTTCTCATGCTTCATCTGTGGGCTGGAAGCAGAGGAACCAGTAGAAGATTCCAGTGCCTAGGGGACCGGGATTCGGCTGTGGTATAAACAATGAGCAAATCTTCAGTGCATTAAGCCACCAGGAGTTTGGGGCTGTCTGTGAGCCAACCCGAAGGCAGTCCCCACAGGAGAGATCGTGGGTGGGGTAAGGGCGGGGGTGGGGGGATGCCAAGACGAGACGAAAGGCAGAGAGTTCCAGCTTTCTGAGGATTCTCTGGGCTGTACTTCCAGCTCTCCCTTTGCTCCCAAACTCCCCCACGCACTTCCCTGATGTGATCAACAACCAGGTAGATGTGAAAGCACATGCATCGGGAAGGCTGGGGACTCGGAAAAACTGGCTCCCACCGCCCACCCCATGCTGGGGGCCACTCACCCTCTCTGGCTGCAACATGCAAGGTATGCTAGCAGAGACCTGGGCTGCGGAGAAAAACCTATGCTTTCCTGAACAGCCAGACAGGCTGCAACAGCCCTCTCTACTGCAAAGGCTGCAGGTGAAGCCGGTGAGGATGTCAAGCAGGCATGGTTACTATTTCACAACCATGCTCGGTGGCCGGGTCCTCTAGGAGCGGCTGTGAAGCTGTGAGGCCTGGCATGTTATTTAGGCTCTGTGTCTCTCTCAGGGGTCCCCACCTCAGGCTGCTGTGAGAACTGAGTTAATGTGTATAATTACTCAGGACAGAGCCTGACACAGAGCTGGGGTGCTAGAGCCGTGCACTCATGCCAGACCATGGCTGCTGGCCTGAAAACGCGGGTTCCGAAGTGGGGTGACCACACAGGCTTGTCCTCAAATGGGATCTTCCTGGGTGACAGGGATGTCTTTTATTTGAATGAGGCAATGCTTGGTGGGCTGGATGGGGGTGGGTCACCAGAAAGATCAAGGCATGATTAGAAGCTTGGAACTTTCAGGCCCACTCCCTATCCTTGAGCAGCGAGGGTGCTGGAAAATGAGTGAGTGACAGATCATGCCTTTGTGACGAAGCCTTCATAGGAAATCCCAGGAGGACAGGTTCAGGGAGCGTCCTGGCTGGTGAGCGGAGGAGGAGCTGAGAGAGAGGCTTGCCCGGGGGTGCAGAAGCCCCTCCCCACATCTCTTGCCCGATACACCTGTTCCACCTGGATGTTCAACTGTACCCTTTCCCACAGTCCTTTATAATAAGCTGGTAAATACTAAGTAAACTGTTTTCCCAAGTTCCAGAAGCCAATGCATCAAACTAATCAAACTAGAGGCGGGGAGCGTGGGAACCTGTGATTTACAGCTGCTGGTTCATGAGCACAGATATCAACCTAAATTTGCAACTGTCATCTGATGGGGCAGGGGGCGGGCAGGACCTTGTGGGGCTGAGTCCTCAACCTGTAGAGCTGATGCTCATCTCTAGGTGGTCAGTGTCAAAACTGAGTTAAATTGTAGGACACCCAGCTGGTGTTGCAGGTTTGCATGGTATGGGAAAAGCTCCCAGTCAACTGCCATCAGACGTGGCGAGTGTGCAGAAGTGTGAGTAAAGGAGAATCCCAGGAGGTATGCTTCTCCTACAGTTGTGCACTCAAAAAGCTCAACTATTCCGTTTCTCTCGCTATTCTTACTCTTTACATTATTACTGCCCGGTGAAATCTCCCCTGAGTACTGTTAACAAGGCGCTTCCCTGGTGGCTCAAGTGGGAAAAATCCTGCCTGCAATGTGGAAGACCTGGGTTTGATCCCTGGGTCAGGAAGATCTCCTGGAGGAGGACAAGGCAACGCACTCCAGTATTCTGCCTGGAGAATCCCATGGACAGAGGAGCCTGGTGGGTGACAGTCCATGGGGTCTCAAAGAGTCAGAAATGACTGAAGTGACTTAGCATGCAGCACACATGCACCATTACCAAGACACACCAGAATCTGCATTCTGCAAAGCTAGGTCACGTGTCCTGGCTCATATTAGGCTTCTCAATGCATTTGTTGCCACATTTAAATGGACCATCCCCGTTAATGACGATAAGTAACACAGAGTTCTGACTCTGGGCCACAGCAGGTGCATGTGAGGACACCAGGTCACAAGACAAGTTAAGTAGCCTGTCCAGGGTCATCCCATCATAGCTGCATGGGAACCTGGTCTCTCTCCTGCCGAAGTCAATTGACTGCTAAGCCAAAGGGTGTCCCGGACACCTGGGGCTTTCCTTCTATTCCTTTTCTCCCTCAGTTCACGCCATGTGGATGGTGTATTTTCAGCTGTAAGTCACTAGAGGAAAAGTTTTTTGTCTCAATTGAAGTCCTGACTCAATGGTCCCAATGAAAAGCAAGTGGGCAGAAGATCCAATTTATTCTCTGGCCTCTCCAAGGTCTGAAGATGGAACAGAACTGCCATCTCCAACATTGAAAGGCCCCAGTGGGTAGGAGCAGCGCTCCCCTGAAAGGCAAGTCGGAGCTGGTGCCTTGGGGCCTTGGAGGACGCTGCCCTGGTCTTGTGCTTCTTGGTGGGACTGGATCCAAAACACAATGGGCAGGCAGTCCTTCGCTGGCAAGAGCGACTCTCCCTCCCGAAGGAGCTCCAAATGGCCCTCAGAGGGGTCAGGAGCTAGACGTCACATGCGGCTGATCCCCAAAGACCGCAGGCTGGGCCAAGCACAGTACAGGTTGCCCCCGCGGCCTCCGCCCCAGAACCCCCTAACCCACTGCCCCAAATTCTCAGTAACTGGATTCCAATAATGAACATAATAAACCACTGTCCGGTTAAGGCAGAGCATGGATAACCTTTCTCCCCCAAAAGATGAGGGGTCAACTCGATTCAACAGCCCGAAGATGAAAGTCCCTTGTGTGCAGCTCCAAAGTTCTGGGAATTTGCAAGCCAACTTTATTTCAGAGAGCCAGAAAAGTCACTGCCTCCAGCACTTGACGAGAGTATTGGTACAGCCTTGGCACCATGCTAGGCCCACCACAGGCCCTCGGGCAGTCACGATCCCGAGGAGCGGTGTCAGCCCTCCCTTCCTGGAGCCTTCTCCGCTCTTGGTGCCTAGAGACCTCCATCGGTCTCAGGTCTGGCTGGACCCTCTTCCTCTGACACCAACCAGTAACTGCCCTTCAGGCTCAGGTCACTCTTTCCTGGGTCCCAGGCAAGACGCTTACCTGCCTGGTGAGTTGCAGAGAGTTCTCCTCGGCTGAGGCACCCTCGCTGAGGTCAGGAACTGCCTCCTGTTCCACAGCCCAGCTGGCCTGGGCTGAAATTCTTCCCGGAGGCTAAAGACTCAGACCATCCACCCGTCCACCTACCCACCCATTCACACAAGGTTTATTGAGCACTTACACATCCACCCCTCCAAGTCAATGTTATCCCCAATCTGCATGGAGAAAATGGATATGGGGCGGGGTAAGGTGAGCTTCCCAAGGGCACTGCCAGTGACAGGCAGGCCCAAGGGATTTCTGACCCCAAATCTACATGCTCCTTTCCCCACAGCCACCACCCTCGTCCTGTTTTTAGTATCTGTCCCCCAGAGCAGGGGCTGGGACCCCCAAGGCCCCCAAGCGTATTACGCCTATGTTGGATTCAGGGAGGGAGGGTTCCACAGGGCCCATCGGAAACCCCGATCAAAGTCCCCACAGAAGTCCCAAGTAGCCTCAGGAACACGCTGCAGACACCCTGCAGGGGCGGGTGAAAAAGTCGAGGGTGCCTCGGGGTCACAGAGCAGAGAAGGACACAAGCCAGGGGACGAGCAGGGTGACGCAGCTCATAGTGCTAGGACATGAACCCTCCAGAGGGGAGGCCCAGCCTCCACAGGGAGCCCAGGAGGCCGAAGGTCTTACCGCAGCTGTGCTCTAAGCCTGGCTAGCGGTGGCGGGTGGGGGGTGGTGTCTCTGCCTCGGGGTGTCTGTCTACAGCCAAGCAGAATGTAGTATCAGAGTCATCAGACATGTGCCTGCTAAGACACTTCAGTCGCGTCCGACTCTTTGCGACCCCCTGGACTGTAGCCCACCAGGCTCTTCTGTGCATCAGATTCTCCAGGCCAGAATGCTGGAGTGGGTTGCTATTTCCTCCAGGAGATCTTCCCGACCCAGGGATCAAACCCGTATCTCTTACGTCTTCTGCACTAGCAGACAGACTCTTTAACACTGGCACCATCAGGAAGCTAGTCACCAGACACTGACCCTCAATGATCCAAGAGGGTAAATGAGGGGACAACAGTCCCCCAGAGAGGCTCCTGTTCACTTCACTTGACCTTCCCAAAGCTAAAGCCTGGGCTGAGACGAAGCGCGGCGCTCCATCTGAGCTTCCAGCCAGCTGAACTCAAATGCCACCACCCCTCTTCCAGACCCTTCCCCACCCACCCCATACACACGTTGGCTCTCAGCTTCCTCCCTGCATTTCCAACTGAGAATTTTAGATCAAGCGTGAACTGACCTGGACCCCAACTTCCCTTCTAGATGGTAAACTCAAAGTCAGTACCCAAAGCGTGGTGCACATCCTCCATGTGGACAATGTGTGAGGCCAACGAGGTGGAGGAGGTGTGGGAGGACGGCACCCCACGGGCCACAGGGGTGAGTGTCTGCAGGGAGCGGAACGGGACTGCAGGAGGTGTAAAAGCAAATGGGCTGAGGCGTGTCTCATCTGACAAACCCTCAACACATCAAGAACGTGGTAACACCGATCTGTGCTTCTGCTCTTTGAGATTTAAATAGAAGAGAAACCACCACTGCTTCACGAACCTGACACAAAAGACTGTTCTTTATCCTGGTCTTGTTTTCTCGATATCTCAGCATGTGGGGGTGGTGAGTGGGGATGACGAGAGGACCTGCTTCACAGGCTGTGTTTTCAGCCATTCAGTCCTCCTCTCACCCACCCACCCATGCACCCAGCCGAGCACTCATTCACTCACTCAGCAGTTCCTGTGAGTGGACGCTCTGTGCCTGGCTTTGCTCAAGCGCTAAAGAGACAACAGTGGACAAGATGGTCAAGGTCCCTGTCTCAAGACCTCATATTCTCATGGGGGAAGATGGACAATAAACCAATAAAGCATCACAACATGAATAAAATCAGTGTAGAGAGCATGATGCAGTGGGGGTGGGGGCGGGGGGGGGGTGGGGGGACTCAGCAGAGAAAGCCCATTATGAGCTGAATTCTGTCCCCACAGATAGGTTACAGGGCTTCCCTGGTGACTCAGCTGGTAAAGAATCTGCCTGTAATGTGAGAGACCTGGGTTCAATCCCTGGGTTAGGAAGATCCCCTGGAGAAGGGAAAGGCTTCCCACTCCAGTATTCTGGCCTGGAGAATTCCATGGACTGGATAGTCCACGGGGTCGCAAAGAGTCGGACACGACTGAGCGACTTTCACCTTCACAAATAGGTTACACGGAAGTCCTAACCTTCAGTACCGTAGAATGTGACCTTATTTGGGAACTGGGTCATTTGCAGATGTAATTTGTTAAGCGGACATCATACAGAAGTAAGGTGGGCCCCTAACGCCACATGCCTGGTATCACTATAAAAAGGAGAACTCTGGGTGCTGACATGTGGGAGAACGTCACGTGAAGATGAAGGCGGAGATCAGGGTGATGCACCTACCAGCTTAGGACACTGAAGACCACCAGCCACACAGAAGTGAGGAGAGAGGCCTGGGACAGACCCTTGCTCACAGCCTCAGAAGGAACTAAACCCGCTGACACTCTGGTCTTGATTTCCAGCCTCCAGAGCTGGGAGACAACAGGTTTATTGTGTAAGCCGTACAGTCCTGAATTCATTGTGGCAGCCAAGGGAACTCATGCGAGGCCCCTCTGAGGACGCACCATCTGAGCTGAGACCCGACCAAGGAGAAGGACCCAGGAATGATGGAGAAGGAACGGGGAAAGCCAGGTGGGGCCCCCAGCACAGGCTGCATTCAGTAGGTCCCGGGGAAGGGTGACCAGGACACGGGGCAACTTGTGCAGAGCCTCCAAGGGCGGGATGGAGTTGGGAAGAGGTCCCCTGGGGGAGGCGAAGCCCCTGGAGGGCGCTGGGCAGGGAGTCACGTCTCAGATCTCTCTGAAGATACCAGCCCGGAGGTTGACACGTATGAGGCGCCAGTGCCCGCCTCACACATGTTGTGAGCACTTAACAAGCCCAGCTGTCATTTCTATGGCCTCATCGAATAGCTGGCTTAAGAAAGAACTTCCAAAACCAGGACGCTCTGAAGAGGGCTGCTCAGGAGCCTGGCGCTGAATGGCCAGGTGACCCAGGCCAGCACTCTCCTTGTCTGTAACCTGGGGGCCCTGTCTTTATTTCTTAAAGATTTTTTTTAACTGTTTACTTTGTATTGGGGTATGGCCCCTTAACAAACAGTGTTGTGATAGTTTCAGGTTATCAGCAAAGGGACTCAGCCATATGTATACATGTATCCATTTCCCCCCAAACTCCCCTCCCATCCAGGCTGCTGCATAGCGGTGAGCAAAGTTCACTTGCTATAACAATAGGACCTTGTTGGTTATCCATTTTAAATATAGTAGTGTATACATCCACCCCAAGCTCCCTGACTATCCCTTCCTCCCATCCTTCCCCCCAGCAACCATGGGTTCATTCTGTGAGTTTCTTTCTCTTTTGTAAATAAGTTAACTTGTATCATTTTAAAGATTTGGGTTTTTTTTTTTTTTTTTTTAATGTGGACTATTTTTTAAGTCTTTACTGAATTTGTTACAACCCTGCTTCTGTTTTCGGTTCTGGTTTTTTGGCCAGGAGGCATGTGGGAGCTTAACTCCCAGACCAAGGATTGAACCCACACCCCCTGCATTGGAAGGCGAAGTCTTAACCACTGGACCACCAGGGAAGTTCCAGGGCCCGTCTTTAATATGAGACCCCCGGGTGGGCATCTAGAGCTGGTGGGATGAGACTGGCTGCCCACCCCCAGCTGGGATCCCCAAACAAGGCTCCCTCCTTCCCTGCACAGCCCTGGCTCCTGGCCCTAGAGGGTTTTTTTCCCTGCTGACAACAGAAAACACATCTCAATGTTGCTTTTATCTCCACGTTCCTCCTGGAATGACAACTGGCAGCCGCGTCACAAGTGGCTAAGAATTCTCCAGGCCAAAAATACATCCTCTTTGTGCATCCTTCTTACCATAAGGAAGGAAAACTTTGAGTCAAACTTCTACAAAGCCTGCAAAGATTATTTTTCAAGCCCTGAAGCAGTTCCCTTCCTACAGTCATTTATTTCCAGCCCAGAGAGCATTCCTATCCCTTGAGGCGGTTTCCAAACTGGTATTTGATATAATGTTAATGAAGGAGTTTTTTAAAAAAATTAAATACATCCCATGAAAAAGAAAAGTTCAGTATTCCAAATTGCTTCAAGAGGAGCTAGGTGGTGTCAAGTCAAATTGGCATCTTTGGCGCAGGGCTCAGGTATTTTAAAATGCTCATGCGGTGACTTCCCTGCTGGTCTGGTGGCTAAGACACTGCGCTCCCAAGGCAGGAGCCCAGGGTTCGATCCCTGGTCAGGGAACTAGACCCGCATGCGGCAACATAGACCAGGCGCAACTCCATACAGACACACATGTATGCATAAAACGCTCGTGTGCACCGGCGGGGGACAAAGGGAGACGTTGGCACTGGCACCCTTCCTGAACTGGCTTGGAGAACTCTGAGAATAATGCCAGGTCACAGAAATGTAGAAACTTGACCAAACCACCACAGGACATCCTAACCAACACGTCTGCCCACCCGCCCTGTGTGATGGGAAGAAGTCCCCAGGGACCACCACTCGCCACGCGGGAGGGGCAGCTTGCTGCGCTTGTGATGAGCAGTGTCCCGAGGGGCACATGGTGACCTTGACGGAGAGGCTGCACTGCACTTACTCGATGCCTCTGAGCGCTGTTTTTAAGCTCGGGTCAACGAGTCACAGGGGTGGCTGACGGGCAGCTCACGCAGCCTGCGGAGCCGGCCCTCCTGTGCAGGGGTGGGCCTGGGCCCAGGCCTTCCATCTCACTGTGGTACCAGCTGCTCAGGGGTGCTCGGGAGGCCTCGACACAGAGACACCCAGGGACTTGGAGCGGAAAGCGGGGAGGTGGCAATGCCCGCCAGCACAGAAAGGTGCCGCTCTCTAAGGCGGGGCGGAGGAATGAAATCCCCGGTGGGTTTTCCCCGGGGTTTACAGATTAAATCAGCAAATGCAAATGTGCTATCACAACTTCTGCTCAGAGGTCAGTGACTAAGTGGTCTCTAGGATTCCTGCAGTCCTAGAGGTGAGGAGGGAACCCGAGGGTCCCCCACACGAAACTTGGGGGTGTGGCGACTGGGTTCAGGAAGGTCCCGGAGGAGATGACATCGAGGTTAGCACAGTTGCACCTTGGAGGAACTGGAAGAAACAGCCTCGTATCTACTCACGGGGTTGCCAAACCTAATGCGCAGTTCCTTTTTCTCATCTTAGCAGGGCCTTTATCAGTGTTCCACATAGAAGCCTGGGCTTTCCAGGTGGCACAGAGGTAAAGAACCCACCCGCCAACGCAGGAGATGTGGGTTTGATCCCTAGGTTGGGAAGATCCCCTAGAGGAGGAAACGGTAACCCACTCTTTTTCCGCTATTCTTCCCTGGGAAATCCCATGGAGAGAGGAGTCTGGCAGGCTACAGTCCACGGGGTCACAAAGAGCCTGATGGCTGAGCACGCACACAAGCACCCAGGGGCCCCTGTGCCCATCAGACATCTCCCAGCATCTCCTCTGGGCCTGGTCCCTTCCCGGGTCCCAGCACAAGGACCAAAGCCAAGAGCGGAGAAAAAATGGACCAGGAATCAGGACCCAGTGACCACAGGGGTGGACAGGGCAGGAGTGCAGGGCTGTGCAAGGGGTCATACCAGGAGAGGTGGGGGTGGAGAGGTGTAACCCGAAAGAGAGTGAGCTTTGTCAGGGCAGAGGCCACGTCAGAGGCCATCCTGAGCAGGGGGCACTGGGCCAGTGTGTGTGAAGGGGCTCAGGTCAGAGAGCCTGGGGACAGAGGAGAGGCTGGAAAGAGGGCACACAGATCCCCAGGGGCCTCAGGAGCCAGTTGTTCAGTCGCTAAGTCGTATTTGACTCTGCGACCCCATGGACTGCAACACACCAGGCTTCCCTGTCCTTCACTATCTCCCAGAGTTTGCTCAAACTCATGTCCACTGAATCGGTTCCTCTGTCTAACCACCTCATCCTCTGACACCCCTTGTCCTCCTGCCCTCAATCTTTCCCAGCATCAGGGTCTTTTCCAATGAGTCGGCTCTTCACATCAGATGGCCAAAGTACTGAAACTTCAACATCAGCCCTTCCAATGAGTAGTCAGGGTTGATTTCCTTTAGGATTGACTGGTTTGATCGTCTTGCAGTTCAAGGAACTCAGAAGCCAGGGAGGGTTTGTAATGGGAGGGAAAGGCTGTAGGGGGAGTGTGTATGCCTATGAGTGTGGAGCAGGGTAAGACCAGAGCACTGTGTGTGTGTGTGTGTGTGTGTGTGTGTGTGTGTGGAGCAGGGTAAGACCAGAGCACTGTGTGTGTGTGTGTGTGTGTGTGTGTGTGTGTGTGTGGAGCAGGGTAAGACCAGAGCACTGTGTGTGTGTGTGTGTGTGTGTGTGTGGAGCAGGGTAAGACCAGAGCACTGTGTGTGTGTGTGTGTGTGTGTGTGTGTGTGGAGCAGGGTAAGACCAGAGCACTGTGTGTGTGTGTGTGGAGCAGGGTAAGACCAGAGCACTGTGTGTGTGTGTGTGGAGCAGGGTAAGACCAGAGCACTGTGTGTGTGTGTGTGTGTGTGTGTGTGTGTGTGGAGCAGGGTAAGACCAGGATACAGGAGGGCTCCTGGGCAGCATGGGGGTAAAGACAATGGTGCAGAACTAGGACAGTAATGGGGGTAGGGAGGGAAGAAGCAGGACTGTACAGTGACCTAGTAGCCAGGGATTGAGGATGGGGTGGGCATGTGCCCAAAGGACAGATTCCCTTCAAGCAAGGGGGTAGGGGGTGCCGGCCCCAGACTTTCTCCAAAGCCAGGAGTGGGGAGAAAAGAGTGGGCTCTGACGTCAGGGTCTCAGGCCCCCAAACAAGGTGTGAGCCCCCCAAAACGACCTAATATTCTGCCCACGGATCCTCCGAGCCTCTGATCCAACACCTGGTCACAGTGCCTTCCCTCAGCATCCTGCCCCAGGGACTGACTGATGCAGGAGGGAGATCCAGCAGTTCCTATGGCAACCACCCCTCCCTCCCTGCAGGAGGGGGAGACTCTGGAAAACCCACAGATGAAGCAGCGGAATGTCCTGGAAGGCAAGGAGACTCCCTGAATTCCTTGATCCTGACCCAGAAAACTCTTCTTCCCTCTGGCGAGCCAGCAAGCGTCCTCAGAAGGTGACTCTTGTCGCTCTGCCTGGCGGTGCCTCTGCTCATTTATCTGTGTGCATTTCCAGAACCTTCTGCCCGGAATGGACTCTGGAAAGGTGGGCTCTGCCACAGCTCTGACTGTCCTGGGTGGGGAGGACCTGTCTACTCCACTTCCCCCTCAGAAAGCGGGTGTGTCCAGGTCACCCATGCGGGGAGGGTGGGGGGACTTGGCGCATGTCTGTGCTGCCTGAATGGATGCGTGCTGACCTGCTCAGCAAGGTCAAGTCAGAAAGTAAGGCGACAGCCATTAGGAGCGAGCTCACCCGGGATAGAGGACAAGTCACACCTGCAGCAGAGGAGGCTGAATGGCTCCGACACAGGCGCGGCGGGCCCTCACCGCTGGGCCCTTCCGGCTGGACATCCCCGCCCTCCTGCAAACCCCTCACCCCTCAGGCCCGGCAGCTCCTCCGCCGGCCTTTCCCTCCCCACCCAGCCCGGGCAGTGCTGAGGGAGCTGGTTCTCTGAGCAACCACAGCCTACAGGCCGGTCCAGGGTGAGCACACACCTGTCTCCCTGGGCCTTAGGTCTCCCAGGACAAAGCCCCGCTCGCCTCTGAGCATCACCCCCTGTCTCATCCCCTCACTGATCCCTGGGACCTGCTCAGGGCACTTCACCATCATTCAATCAACACACAGGAACCGGGCGCTCACTGTGTGTGCCCCGGAGCCCATGTCAGGGCAGTGGGGAGGGTCCTCGGGGGCAGACGTGGTTGCCAGGGGGCCGTGAGGCAGATGAGAATAGCAGCTCTTCCAGACTGACCAAGAGTGTGGCAGGGTCACCAAGGAAGATGCAGTCATTCAAGGGGGCGCTCAGAAAGTGCACTCGGAGGAGGTGGCTGGTGAGCTGAGCCGTGAAGGCAGAGCTGGGGGTGAACACCTGCCCATGTGTACCAAGGAGTCCCACCAACAGTGCAGACCACAGGGCCACGGAGAGCCTACACCTTGAGTCCAGGAAGAATGGGAGGCCAGCAGCTGGCCAGGGCGGCGCTGCCTCGGACAGAGGGTTTGCAGAGCAGGGTCGTCGGAAAAGGGGATGAAGGTGTCGGGGGCTGCTTTTCGGCCCCTAGGGATTGGGACTGACTCAGCGGGACTCTGTCCCAGAGGAGGGAGCCACCCGGGGAGCCGGGAACCGACCTCAGGGCCAGCCTTGTCCAAGAACAGCCCTGACAAGTGGGGTCACTGCCCGAGAAAAGGAGCATGTTTGGGTGGAGGAGGGTGGGGAGAGCGTCAAGTCATCACTAGCCCAGGGGTGGCAAGCAGCGGTCTACCAGGCACCAGCGAGGCCACCCAGGACAGCAATAATTGCTGGCTGAGCGATAACTGGTGCCCTCTGCACCCCACCACACCTGTCTCGCCCTCCTTGGCACTAGAAGACAGCAGAGCCAGGGCTCACCCAGGTCAGCCTGGGACCTGAACGCCAGGACCCAGAGCGTGGCCCGGCCAGGGGTCCCTACGGGTCTGGGGCCCATGGCATTGAACCGTGGGCCTGGGTGTCCCAGACAAAATCTGGGGGGAACAGGCTTTTGGTGCCAGGTGTCTGCCCCTTCCCAGCCTTGACCTGAGCATCTGATGACTAGTTCATGGTTCTCTGGGTCCCAAGGAGCCTCCTAAGAAAGAATGAAGATGGGTGGCAGGGGGTGTTCACCGAGGCCATCCCTTCCCTAAGCCTCGATCATGAAATCAGTGAGATCTGTCCCCTCCCCAAGGAGCTCACCATCAGCAACCTGGAGGGCTGCAGGGAGCAGACGGGTCACAAGACGGACACTGTCCCCATCCCACTGGGAGCCCTGCCCCAGGATGCCGGCGGGGTGCGGAGGACTGCTGGGTCAAAGGGCACGTGGTCAAGGCCATAGTGAGAGAAGCTGCAAACGTCTCGCTGAGGTTTAAAATAAACTCAAAGGCACAGAGAGAACAGAAATGGAGCTCAGGTTCCTCTTTAAGCAGCTGATTACACGCTCTTCTGACATTGCCAACAATTAATAAACACGACTTCCTTGGAGATGATGCCCAGCAGGGTGGGGGTGGGGTGGGGGGGGCATCGCAAGGCCCATCTGACCTTCCAAACTTGTTCTGTTCGCCACTGTCCCCTTGCTTGCCCACAGGTCGCTCAGCCCCCACCACCTGGAGAGGGAGCGGTGTGACCCCCTTGGGTTCAGCCCCAACTCTGCGGTGGAGGGCTCCCTGTCCAGCTCTTTACTAGCCCCTTCCCCCGCCAACACCCCCATGTTTAGACCCAATGCCTGAGAACACTGACCCTATTCTCTCTGCTCCGGGATCACAACCAAAAACACAAGCTGCCTTCTCTCCCACTCATCTCAGCACCAAGGGGCAGGGGGAGGACAGCTCTCAGAACAGGCAAATGCTAAGAAAATTCTCCCTGGAGTAGAGCCGGGGGAGCTGGGAGAGATGGGCAGCTACTGGAGCAAAGCGACCGCAAAGGGAAAACAAGGCTGTACCTGCCAGGGGTGAGGCCCAGGCCACAGTGGGGATGGCTGGGGAGTGGGAAAACCCTCGGGCTAGTGATGACTCGACACTCTCCCCACCCTCCTCCACCCACCCATGCTCCTTTCCTCGGGCAGTGACCCCACTTGTCAGGGCTGTTCTTGGACAAGGCTGGCCCTGAGGTCGGTTCCCGGCTCCCCGGGTGGCTCCCTCCTCTGGGACAGAGTCCCGCTGAGTCAGTCCCAATCCCTAGGGGCCGAAAAGCAGCCCCCAACACCTCCCTCACACACCTCCGACACCTCAGCACACCTCCCTGCCAAGCCCCTGGCCCCTGGTCAGCAGGGCAAGAATGAATGATAAGGAGACAAATGCAGAGCGCTTCCTTACCCCAGAGGTCAGACCCCACCTGCCTGCATGGGCAGGGAAGGGGCATATGCCTTTATTTCAGACATGGCTGGCGGGTCAAACTCATACTGACTCTTGAAAATTCAAAATTCAGTAAGGATTCTTTAAGGTATTTCAAGAAATGTGAAGGTTGGGTCTCAGTGTTGCAATGAAACGGCAGCTGCAGGTGAAAGCCCAGCTCAGGCTTCTGTCCAGCCCCAGAATGGAGCAACACACACACATGTGTGCACACACACACACACAAACATGCACGCATGCACACACACACACACACACACACACACACACGAACTTTGCGGCCACCTGTGGGCTCGGTCCCTTCATGCAAGGGAGCCAGGTCTGGGACTCAAGAACAGCAACTAGAGGTGGCGACGCCACACACACACACACACACACACACACACACACACACACATATGCGCGCGCACACACACACACACACACACACACATATGCGCACGCGCGCACACACACACACACACACACACGAACAACTCCAGAAGGGTGCGGTCTGAAAGTCCAAGACAGTAATGCCACTTGGCACCCCATGAAGCTCAAATGGGATCCAGAGCCTCTGCCTGCCAAAAGCTCAGATTCTAGAGTGTTCTGCCGTGGAGACAGAAAAAAAGCAGACAGGCTAGAAAGATACCAGGTGTGGCTGTAAAGTAACACAACTTCCTGATCAAATTAATATCTGCTTGTTGTAAGAGACGTTTAAGTTCCAAGTTACTTATTCACATCAGAAAATTTGTCCTTGTTTTCAGAGGTAACTGATTCTATTTTGGTATACATCCCTCCAATTTTTAGGTCTATTTGCCCAAAACTGGGATCATACTACATAAGCAGGTTTGGATCCTACTTTTTAATAAAGCATGCTGTAATGATCGCTTTCCTATGGCATTACCTGTTCTTCTAAGTCACTGTCATTTAAAGACCAATAAAGAATCATTTACTTCACCAACTCCCTATCACTGAACATCTGGTTGTTTCTAATTGTACAATAATGATCCCTGGGTTGGGAAGATCCCCTGGAGAAGGAAATAGCCACCCACTCCATGGAAAATTCCATGAGCAGAGGAGCCTGGCAGTCTACAGTCCATAGGGTAGCAAAGAGTCAGACAGAACTTAGTGACTAAACAACAAAACAACAAACATAAGAAAAAGCATTAAACTGCATCCTATATACTCTCTTTTTAAAAGGAAAATAGGGGTGGAACATATGGTTAAACCTGGAAAACCACTTTTTGGAAGACAAGGGGGTATGCTCCAAGCAACTACCTAAGAAATGGAATTAGTGGAAAACCTCATTACTTGGTCCTGCCAGAAAATAAGATGTTCGGCAACTATGCATGGTACCTGTGACCTATTTCTTGCTCAACTCTTCTCTGAACTGAGCCCCAAAAGACGTTCCCCAAGCTCTGCAGTAAGTTCCCTGGGCTACCACTGATCTGTGCCCAACCCCCTTGGCGGCTATGGCATCTTCTTGCACGCAGCTCCTGTGGGGGGGGGCGGGCACTACCAAGACAAAAGGTCAGCAGTGCCTGGGCTGGCGTGTGGCCTCAATATCACTGGATGGGCTGCCCCACTGCCATCCACAAAGCTGGGGGTAAAAGGGAAGGGGCATTTTCACTCCTCCTCCAGGAGGAGTTGCCCTCAGCAACTTCTCTGGAGGGGGCCCTGCTCTGCAGACCCACCATCTCTCCACCCAGCTCCCCAGACCCCGAGCTGAACACTCTCTGGATGGGGTGAGAGCAGACACTGGTGTCCCCTTCTCCAACCATGCTGGGAGGCACCTCCCCTCCGAGGCAGGCTGCCCAAGGAATGCCCAGCGCATTTCCCATAGGTCCAGGAAACGATTGGTACTTTTGGGGTTAAACTGACTTAATTTTATTTATCTTAATATTCATTTATTTGACTGCACCTTGTATGGATGTGAGAGTTGGACTATAATGAAAGCTGAGCGCCCAACAATTGATGCTTTTGAACTGTGGTGTTGGAGAAGGTGATCTGCAGTCCATCCTAAAGGATGGAAATCCAACCAGTCTATCCTAAAGGAAATCAGTCCTGAATATTCATTGATGCTGAAGCTGAAACTCCAATACTGTGGCCACTGGATGTGAAGAACTGACTCTTTGGATAAGACCCTGATGCTGGGAAAGACTGAAGGCAGGAGGAGAAGGGGACGACAGAGGATGAAATGGTTGGATGGCATCACCGACTCAACAGACATGAGTTTGAGTAAACTCTAGGAGTTGGTGATAGACAGGGAGGCCTGGCGTGCTGCAGTCTATGGGGCCGCAAAGAGTCGGACACAACTGAGCGACTGAACTGACTGACTGAGGTCTTAGCTACAGCATGCGGAGTCTTAGTTGAGGCATGTGGGATCTAGATCCCTGACCGGGGATTGAACCCAGGTCCCCTGCATTGGGAGCATGCAGTCTAAGCCACTGGACCACCAGGGAAGTCCCCAGGCCAGGTGGACTTCAGAAGGAAGGAAGGTCAGCGGGAAAGCACAAGTCGGGGTAGAGGTCACAAAAGCCCATGTGCTCCCTGGGGTCACTGCAGGAAACACTGAACACATGCATGGCTCAACCCACTGACCATTCTTCCTTCTGGGGCTGCTACCACCAGGCAATTGCCCACAACCCTGTCAAGCAGGGGGAAAGCCATCCTGGGTCCACACCAGCCGGCCGCCCCACCCGCCCAGCCCTACCCACCTACAAGGGCAAAGTACAAGACACACCAGTGGGGAACGTGTACCCCGGGCTGGGAGAGGCCACTTCTTCTTATCTGTACCCTGATTAAAACCAGACTGGATGTCCAAGATCTTTAAGTCCTAAGGCCAGGGGTGCTATAATCAGGTGCCTCTTCCTGAAGCGTATCAAGACCCAGGGGGCCACGTGCAAACCACAATCTCTTCTTGACCTGGTGGGACAGGCCTGGCACCAGCCTAGGATCCTGCAGGGAGCTGCCCAGGGCATCCCCTGCCCAGCCCCCACCCCCGAGAGCCCACGTACACCTTTCAACAGCTCTGCGGTCTCAACTCTGCCCCTGAGATAGTCGGTGACTAAGAGCCCAGCGTGCAGACACCTTCCCCACCCTGAGTTCTGAGCCCACGGAGAACCTTCTCCCCTCCCCCAGGGCCCTCTGCTTCGGTCATTCTGGAATCCGGCTTGTGGATGACCAGCCTGCTACCTCTCCTCTCTCTGGCCCTTCACCCAGGAAGGTCAGAGCCAGCAGCCACAGGGCAATTCCTGTGGGGACAGGCCTGGGGGCAAATGGAGGAGCGCAGACGAAATGCCCCCCAGAGGACACGTAAACAAGCAACCAGGCAGTCGCGTGGGGCAATAGGGAGCGGCGCGGACTGTTGGGCAAGTGGTTTAGATACTGGCAACAAATTCCAAGAGAAGAAGGTAAAAATTCCTGTGTGGGTCAAGCGTATCGCTTGCAGGCCAAGTCCACCAGCCCACCCCCCTCTGCAGAGATGCGGAGACTGAGGCCCAGCCACAGGAAGACAAAGGCCTGAAGTCTGGGCCAGGACTAATTAACCACCCTCCCCCCACCTGCCGAGCTGCGGCGGCATAAAGCTGGTGGCAGGTGGAAACTCTGGGGTGTGGGTGATCCACAGCGCCTCCAGGTAAAGGACTGGAAGCTGCCACCCAGGGCCTGGGGTTCATCACATGTGACAGCGAATCGATGCTGCCCATCCCCCCACTCCATGGTTGGGGGCGGGGGTCGCAGATTCTGGAAGAAGAAAAGCAGGGGTTGGGGGAGGCGGCACTGTGGGGTGAGAAGAGGGGTGTGGTCTCACACCATTTGGAAGGACTGCCTCGGGCACCCAGGCTGGTTGGGAAGGAAGGGGGTGCGGGGGGCAGGGGTGGGCTGGGCTTCTCTGGTGGCTCAGTGGTTAAGGATCCACCTTGCAACGCCAGGGATACGGCTTCCATCCCTGGTTCGGGAAGATCCCACAAGCCACAGGACACTACGCCCATGCACCACAACTATGGAGTCTGTGCTCCAAAGTGTACCTGCTGCAACTATTGATACCTGGGCACCCTAGAGCCCGTGCTCTGCAACGAGAAGCCACTGCAGTGAGAAGTCCGCAACAAGAAGCCACTGCAGTGAGAAGCCCGCACACTGCAACTAGAGAGGAGCCCCCGACTGCAACAACTAGAAAAAGCCTGCACAACAGCAAAGACCCAGCATGACCAAATATTAAATAAATATTAAAAAAAAAAAAAGAGGAAGAAAGAAGAAGATTCACACTGTGCCAGCTGGGTCCAGCCCTGAGGACCACGGCCAGGGCAGGCTCTAGAGCTCTGGGGCTGGAACCAGTCCAGCTATGGAGGCCAGCAGGTGGGGGAAGGCACATTTAAGGCTCCCATCCCCGTAAGTGGTCCCATAAAGAACCCTGAGTCCACAGCTCTGGCCGCCTGGCCTTTCAGCTCCAGATGACAGTGCATCTGAAGTCCCGGGTCTGATGACGCTGATTCACTCGGCACCGGGTCCTCGCCTCGGCACGCACAGCGTTTCAATATCAGATCAAATCTCTAAGCTTCGCCCTTCAGAAGCAGAGAGGCCTGGTACACATCTGGGCAAACCCTCAGGCTCCTGTCCTTGCTGCCAGCATCCACCTCCCACAGCTCCTTACGGCGCTGGGCCAGCCAAGAAACAGGGTACGTGTGTTGGGAGTGGGAGGGCGGGGGCAGATTTCAGTGCAGCTTCTGAATTCAACTCCAGGCAGCTATGCTGCCTGCTAGCCAAGGCTCTTCAACCAGTCACCATGATGAGGGGAAAGGTCAGAGGAAGGGAGACGGAGCCTCTTCTCGAAACGTATGACAGCACTTAAGGGCCGATTAGGGCCCCTAGTTACAGGCGAATACGGGAACTGATTAACAAGAGCCCGTAATTAAAATTAAATTATATTTTCACTACAGTTCATTAAACTCTCTAATTCAGACAGTTTACTGTTGTGGAACTAAATTCTGAGTCCAGTCTCTAGCCTGGGAGTAACCCAGTCCACCTTGGGCCTGAACTGCCAGGGTCCCCTCGCCCATTCAAAAACCTTCCCCAGGGTCCCTAAACAAAGAGCCACACCGCCTCCAGCTTCCTGTCCACACTTCCCCCTCACTGCCTCCCACAGCAGCTCCTGGCTCTGGTTGGACGGGACCCCCTCCTGGCCCTTGAATCCGGCCCCAAGCCCCAGCCTGCGCACACACAGCCTGTCTGACCCCCACTCTCCACCAGGCTCCTTTCTGCCTGTGTGTGGTCTGAACACAACTCACGGTCCTAACTCTCAGGTCATCTTGATCTCATCTCCCAGGCTGACCATAAGCTCAACCTAACGCCTCTCTGTGAGCTGTGCTCAGGGTCCCAGACACACACAGGCTTGCTCACAGGAAGTCGCTCACAGGAAAGCCACAACCATCGAGCAAAACCACGGCTCGTTCCTTTCCTATCTGGTAGAGGAGGAATCATGCTAACCCAGGGCCCCAGGGCGGGGGCACCGGGACCTGTGCTGGGTCCTCCTGGCTCAAATTTCCTCCCCCACGTGTCCTCCACCGGGCGCCCTCGATAAAAGGGAACCATGAACCATGTCTCTGTCATAAAAGAGATAAGCCCAGCGTACCGGAAGTGGTGAAACGGCTGGACACGATTTAAGGCCCAGAGGCTCCTGGGTGCTCTGCAGCTCTGGGACCTTTGGGAAAGCGCCAGGTTGGGAGGGACAAGCCCGACAGGCTGCGGAGGAAAGAGCACAAAATAAAGTAGCTCTAAGTGAGTGATCACCCGGAAAGCAAGGGGCAGAATCAGAGGTTCGGTACTTTTCCATTTCTCTGTGGACGAACACCCCAACCACCTTCTTCTGCCCCATGACTTGGCCTCTCAAGGCAGCTGACAAACCCTCAAGCAAACAAAAACAGCAAACGGATGGTTCATTCCCATCAAAGCCCGACTGCAGGCAAGTCCCCACATCAGTAACTTCTGCCAAGGGAAAAGTTCAAAGCGTGGACAGGCAAGCAGTGTACAGCACCCAGCGTCCAGCCATCCGATGCCGTGAGATGTCCACCGTGAGCCGCGGTCCAGGGTGACGGCGAGTAGGGACATCACTGTGGCCTCTGCACTATGGCTCTGCCTCCTCTCCAACCTCCTCCCAAATGAACTAACCACCCTCTCCCCGAGCTCAGAAAACGGAAGGGCAGAGACAGGTACTGAAATGGGCAAGAAGACACACAGAAAAAAGTCTGGGTCGTCAGAAGAGGCAGGCGGCTGGTGAGCCGCCCTCCACATAGTCCCAGGAGAACCTCTCTCTCCCACTTTGACGCCACCTAGTTCCCGGGGATTGACCCCAACTCACTGTCAGGATGGGCGTGGGACTCAGGCCTGGCCAATTACAGCATCGCTTCATCCAGACCCAAGTGTCTGATTCAAGAACAGGTGTGACAGGTTGAACTGTGTCCCCTAAAAAAACAGGCTGAGTCCTAATCCTCATTTTGTGAATGTGGCCTCATTTGTTACAGGGTCTTTATAGACATAATCAGGTTGAGATGAGGTCATTAGGGTGGGCCCCAACCCGACATGATGGCATTCTTCTACGAGGAGGAAATATGCCATATGAAGGCGCAGGCCCACGGCGGGAGGAAGGGCACGGAGAGATGGAGGCAGAGATTGGAGGGATACTGCCATCAGCCAGGGAACTCCTAGGGCCGCCAGAAACTGGAAGAGGCAAGGAGGGGCCAGAGGGAGTGTGGCCCTGCCGACAGTTGGATTCCCAACTCCTCGTCTCCAGAACTGAGAATAAATTTCTGTTTTAATCTGTTATGGTAGCCCCAGGTAAGGAACATAACAGACATGTAACTCAAGTCAAACTAATCAGAACCAGCAAACAGCAGCCAGCCTTGGGAGCTTTGCCAGAACTCACGGCAAAAGGAAAGTCATACTTGCTTCCTATGAGGTTGTTGAGCTTATGGGATGGAGTTGCTGGCAATCTTTTTCACACGTCTTGGCAAAGCCTGCCTTGAAAGAACCTACACAAAGAGCCTGAAAAGTGAAGAAACACTTCTGATGACATAAATTTGAGTCCTTGATGGCCTAAAACCCTTCACACTTAGATTTTCTGAGACATCCATGCTAAAATTCTATCGGGTTGGCCCAAAAGTTAGTTCAGGTTTTTTGTAAGGTGTTATGAGAAAACTCAATTTTTTTGGCCAACCCAATATGCATTCACATTTCCTTAAGTCTCTTTTCAAGTTGAAAATTTGTAGCTTATGAGCCTAAACAGCCTTTAAGTTTTATCATACACAGAGGACAATTTGTGTGTTTTTTTTTAACATATGTCCAAATGTACATAAGTCCTAATAGTCAACCCCTGGGGCATCCAAACTTTCCACACTAACACCTCTGGTGTCCTTCTCCTTGGCACATGCCTTCAGCCCTCAAAGTTCTGTTTCAGCAATGGTTATTACTTATCCCAAAGGTGCACTTGATCTTAAGTAACAGAAAACAGTTCAGCCAAGTTCAGAATAATCAGTGAAGATACGTCTGATTTTAAGAAATGTTGACTGAAATGGCTTGAATCCTAAAGACAGAAAATTTAGAGGAAGGTGGGTCTCTAGAGGGTTTCAACAGCTTGATGTCAGCGAGAACCCAAGCTCTTTTCAGGTTTTTATTCTGCCATGCTTCTTATGACAGACATATCTGTCCTCAAACCTTTTACCTCATGGTCACAAAACAGCTGTCACAGCTCTAGGTATCCTGTTTCCAGAGTACATCTGGGAGGCAGGAAAAGGGAAACAAAGGTCAAACAGTTACCCTTTTGTAACACAGAAAATACTCTTCCCCCTTACATCTTACTGTTCAGAAATGAAAGACGTGGGTGCCTCTAGCTGCAAGGGAAGCTTGGGATGCAAGTCTTGGGCAAAGAGAACTATGTTGTCATGACAGACCTAGGTCAATCACCAACGCCACCTGCGTGGAAGCTGGAGGGTGAAGATGTGCCAAGAGGGCAACTTGCCAGATGCTAAAGAAAAATGGAGTCCACAGTCCCTCACAAGTCCTAAGAAACCACTTCTGTGGCTTCTAAGTGACCTTAGGGTAAAATCAGCAAATAGAATCATTCATCAAGCCTCTCCCCATGCCCACACGTGCCAAGTTCTTCACTAAGTACTGAAATGAGTGCCCTTGAGGACCTCAGGGGTAAGGTGGTGAGGTGGTGGGGGTGTTGGTCAACTTTAGATGGCTAAGGGTTCAGAGGGAGACCAGGGATTCTGGGCCAGGCCAGCAGCCATCCCCAGGAGTAAGTGGTCTCCTGGTGTGGGGTGGGGGGTGGAGGGGGGTACACAGAAGTCACACCTGACCTGCATCGGAAGGATGAAAACAGGTGTGCCAAGGTAGGTCACAACAGGCACAGAGATGGGGCTATTAAGGATTTGCTGCATGTGACTTGGGGAGTGGCAGAGGAAACACTGGGAAGAGCATGGTAAGCAGTTCTTGAGGGCTAGACTTTCACCCGAAGACAAGGAGGGCAGGGGTGTGACACAGGTAAGGCTTGATGAGTGATGACTCCACAGGTAAGGACTTGGCCAAGCAGCAGGGACACCCGTCAGAGGGGTGGTGGTGCTGGGTGAGGGGTGACAGGGGACCCGTGAGTGAAGGATGGAGGTGGGGATGGGCGAGGAAACATGCAAAGGAAGAGAACAACAGGGCCTGAAATTGATGAGCTGTGGACAAGGAGGGAAGAGGGACCTGGGCCAGCTGCCTGGGTGGGAGACGGGAGGCAGCGCCTTCGTTATGATCCAAGAAAACAGAAGAGGAAGCAGGTTTGGAAGGGATGGTGGGGAGTCGAGATACAACACACAGTGCCTGCAAACAGAGGTACTCCCCAGACACTCTAGGCCTGCTTGGGGTGGGGGCAGACAAGTGCACCCCCACTCAGCTTCACCCGGGTGCAAAGATCATGTGAGGGCCAGCCTTCCTGGGGCAAAGCAGAAGCCAGGGGGACAGCCGAACTGGAGGAGAGCCTCTCACTGCCTTAAATAGAAGCAAACTGCTCTGGCTGATCTGCAAGTTTATGCAAGTTTATACGAGGAGGGCTGGGCTGCACTGGGGGCCCCCAGAAAGCACATTTTAAAGAAAGCCCAGTGGTTATGCTAGTTTTCCCATCTTTGCTGCCTGCGTGAAAAATCAAAACTGAACTGGCGTTTGTAAAAGCCTTGTCTTCCAAAAGCCTCGAGCGGGCAGGATATGGCCCCTCCTATCTGGGCCACGTCTGTGCAGTGGGGTGGCAGGTCCTTCCACGGCAGCTTGCCCTGTAATCCACCAGGTCTCTGTCCTGCACACAGAGCCCTGCGCTCATGAGCACCACTCGTTCCAGACGGTTCTCCAAGATCCCCGAGTGGCCACTGCAGCAGGTCCACCAGAGGAGAACCAAAGGCTGACATCACGAGTCGGGGGTCTCTGGTGGGCATCTCCTGCAGCTGGTCTCTGAAAGCTCCCACCATCCACACCGCGAGGTCCTACTTGGCTCCCGTGCCCCTCCTCGTATGAGTAACACTTCCTCCTTTTATTCCCTCTCCCACTCAGAAAGACGGCACATCAAAGTCCTGGAGAGGTTTGGCAAGCATGATTCTTGGAAGATGGGGTCAGACTCCATCTGGGGACAAACTCCACAGCAGACCCTGCTGCGGAGCCACCACGACCAGCAGTGTCCAGTAGATGGTGTCACCACGGTCTTGGATGAAGTTAAGTGATGGTGACCCGTCAGCAGACACGAGACCTGCAAAAGTACCTGCGCAGGAGATTAAAATGCTCGGCTCTTGGAAAATGGTGCTGAGAGGTGCTGAGAGAGATTCAGGGTCTCCCAAAGCCAGGTTCTGTCTTCCCACTGCCAGGAAGCTCCCTGAGGGCTGTCAACGACATCCCAGTGCTCGGCACAGCGCCCGGCTGGCCCAGCACGCAGATGAATGAATGCCTGACGGACAGATCAAGCCGACAACAGCCAGACTCCACGCCCCGCACCTCACTGCCCTGGTCATGCCGCTCATCTCACCAATAGCACTCTGCACACACAGTACCTGAAAGCCTGGGGCCTGGGGGAGGGGGCCGCCGGTTCCAGGGCCCTGGCTCTGCTGCACCCCGACCTCCAAACTCCCCCACCCTGCTCCCCGCACGCGTGGTTTTCAAACCTTCCCTGACCTGCGATGTCCGGCTTAAAAGAAAATCCCCCTCAAATCAAAAACAGATAAAAGAGTTGCATCTATGACTGAAGGGAGCCTGTTGTATGTGGGGGACAGAAATGCCGCCCTCAAAATAGTAGGTGCTCCTTCAAGGTTCTTGAGGGTTCTACTCAAACTGCTGGGCTGTATCCTCGCTTGCCAGCCCTAATCCAACGAGCTTGGAAACCACGCTGGGCCTCACAATTCCTCAGCGTGGGAGATGGGAAATAGCAGACGTAGCAGGTCTTTCCATCTGAGAGCTGAGTAACCTGCCAATCTCTGCCATTGTCGCACACGTGGGGTGGTGGTTTCCACACCTTTTGAGTGAGGACTGTCAGGAATAACCCTGTTATGAGAAATTCTAGCACACACTACTCCTGAGAGCATTAGTATCTTCAGTTCACCCTTTTGGTCACTGGAGCTTGCCGGGGAGGAGCCTCACTCTCTGCCTGGGGATCCACATGGAGGTGGGGGAGGATTGAGAGCAGAAAGCACCGTGGGTTCAGGTCCCAGCTCTGCCAATTAGCAGCTCTGTGACTCTGAAGTCTCCACATCTGACAGACAGGGTAATTAATCACCTCCACGGCTTGTAAGACTGTCTTGGGGTTTACATGAGGGATTTTTTTCAAGTGCTTTATAAACCACTCCCAAATGTTAGCTATATTTACATTGATTTTATTGCCGGGCTTCTAGAAGGCCGAGCAGAGCAGACTGAGTTTCTCCTGAAGGTCTTTTATTCCTGATGCCAGGCAGATTTATGGCAGCTTTTGCTTCTCCCACCAGGATCCCGGGACCCTGGACTCTGCACAAAGTCTATGCCTTGGTGTCAGACGCTGGCTGACACCCCCACCCAGGGAGGCTTGGTCTGGGGTATCCTTACTCTGGTGGGGGGAGGTCTCATTTATCCTGGTGAAAGTACAGAAAGAAACCCCCAGGGTTTGCCTGAGAGTAGTCCAGAGAGCTGGAAGTAACCAGCCTCCTGGCTTGTGAGCAACCCACCCCTTCCCCTGGCCCACCCCGCACTCAACATAATACCTGCCTGCATCACCATGTTCCTCCCAAACCCAGGATCTCCAAGGGGCTGATGACAGGAGCACGTGAGCTCAGGCACAGAGTAAATGCTCAGTCTCCCACTCTGACAGCAGACATGCAATCTAGGAAAGGGCCTTGGGCACAGTCCCCCAGAGGCCCCCGAAGGACTCAGAGCTTCCGAGGCCTCATCACATCCTTTGCCACCACTGCTTAAAACCAGCGGTTCCCAGATGGGGATCCTCAGAACAGCAGCATCAGCATCACCAGGAAGCTTATCAGAGATGCAAATTCTCAGCCCCTCAGGCCTGCTGGTTCAGAGACTCTGGAATGTGGCTGGCCGTCTGGTGGAAGACACTCTACTGGGGATTCTGGTGACACTCAAGCTTGAGAATCACAGTCAGCCTCAACCTGGCTGCCTTTCAGAATCACCTCCAGGAGACACTGAAGGACGGGGAAGCCTGGCGTGCTGCAGTTCACGGGGTCGCAAAGAGTCGGACACAACTGAGCGACTGAACAACAAATGTTCGGGACCCAACCCGAGATCTTGACTTAATTAATGCTGCCTCATCAGTACAAGTGTGATTTTTTTTTTTTTTCCTTAAATACTTTAAAATGAATATGAGGAACACAGAGGGTTCTTAGGGCAGTGAAACGACATGACACCATAGAGTGTATGATACTCTCCACAACACTGTAATGATGGATACCTGCCACTATATTCTTGCTGCTGTTTAGTCGCTTCAGTCGAGTCCAACTCTTGTTGTGACCCCATGGACTGCAGCCCACCAGGCTCCTCTGTCCATGGGATCTCTCAGGCAAAAACACTGGAGTGGGTTGCCATTTCCTACTCCAGGGGATCTTCCCAACAGGGATCAAACCCAAGTCTCTTGCATCTCCTGCACTGGCAGGAGGATTCTTTACCACTGAGCCACCTGGGAACCCACTATACCTTTGTCAAAACCCACAGAAAGCTCCACATCAAGAGAGGACCCCAGTGTAAACTGTGGACTTTGGGAGACGATGACGTGTCTGTGTGGGTTCATCAGCTGTAACAAATGAGGAACTCTGGTGGGGGGTGATAATGGGGGAGGCCGTGTGTGTGTGTGTGTGTGTGTGAGTGTATGAGTGTATGAGTGTATGTGTGTGTGAGTGTATGTACAGAGTACACGGAACTCTTGACTTAATTTTGCTCTGAACCTAAAACCACTCTGAATAATAAAATCTTAAAAAAAAAAAAAAGGTGATTGTGATTCCGGTGTTCTGTGGAGCCTGGGGTGATGCTCAGGAGGTGGGCAGGACAGCCAGGTTTCAGCGTCGGCAGGTAAGAAGACCACACAGCTCTGGGGCTCAGGGAAGACCTCCGGAAGAGAGAATTAACAGTCACAACTGACTGATGTGTGAGGGAAAGATGGGGCATGGACAAGCGAGCGTTCCTAAAGGTACCTCCTTATAGCCCATCCAGCGGCTCATTCATTCCAACTGAGCTTTCACCATCTTCCCTCCCCGTGTCTGCCTTAACAACCCAGGGCTGCTAACTTCCCACCAGACAGCCACTCCTTGGAGACTGTCACCCACGGTGAGAGGAGCCCCTTCTCCCAAGGGAACCCCCAGAGGGACACCCATGTCCCTGCTCCACCAACGTTCTACAGAGAACCCAAGGGTGCACGTTATAGAAAATAGCACACCCTCTGTCTCCCATCACTTGTTTTTTGCCTTTTATGTTTTATAAGCTTTTATAAGCCTTTTACTGAAGTATAATATACAATAAGGAAAAAAGCGTATCACAGCGAGCAGCCTGGTGAATACTCACAGGAGGATGACCAAGGTCAAGGCTGAGAAGAGAACATTTATTTGCAAGACCCCAGCAGGCCCAACAGGTCTCCACCTGGTCCCTGTCCCCAGAGGCACCACTAGTCTGCCTACCACACCTCCCCACTCACCCCCGGTAGTGTCGCGGGTTCAGGAATTTACGACCAGTGCTCTACCGGGTCCGAGCCGCGCATCCACGGGACCCCGTGTTTTGCACGTGGTGGCCTTTGGTTCATCGTCATCACTGCACAGGATTCCGCCATGGGACTGTGACGCCCACTCTCCACTGCGTGGACACTGGGGCTGCTTCCACTTTGAGGCTATTATGACTGCTGCTGCTTAGAACAGCCTATGCCTTTCCTTCAATGGGCACAGCGGTCCTTTCTCTTGGGGAGATGCCTGGGGTGGAACTGGGGGAGTCAAAGGGTAAGCATATGCTTAGCTTTAAGCAAGCCATGCTCCAAAATCCCACACCAATCCCCAGCACTTTACCCTGCTTTCTCTCTCTCCCTGTTGCTCTGCGCCTTCTCACTCACTTCATACGTTTTATCTGTTTTCAGTCTCTTATCCTTCTGGACATGGACACTCCAAGAGGGCAGGGACTGTTCACTGCTGAGTTATACTCAATGAAAGCAGAGACTCAATGAACGCACACAGGCCAGGCTCCGAGCGCCAGCGTTCCCACCTGCACGGGGGCATTGGACGTCTGTCAGCTGTTCCGCTGTCTTTCCTCCTGCAGATGCCTTTCTATTCTCACCCAGTCCTCAGCCCCAGATGCCAATCAGGCCTCGACTAAAGGCCAAGAGCCCTCAGAAACTCAAGATATGCCATGGCCCTTCCTCAGGACAGAGCATCCAGGCTCCTGGGAGAAGTCCAGCCTCACGTCTCGGCTGTGTGAAGGCCGGCTGACTGCAAGGCATTCCTGACTACTGGCTGCAGGCCAAGCCCCCAGGAGGAGGAGGGACAGTCAGAGCACCCAGAATGAGGGGAGAGAGCGGGGTAAGCGGGTCAAGCAGCCCTTGGGGCTCGGGCAGCTCTGGCCTTTGGATCACAATGGGTCTGGAGAAGCTGGGCCCGACCCGGTCTGGGGAAAGCAGAGAGGGCTTCAAGGAGGAGATGTCTCAGGAGCTGTCAGTTCCAAGAAGCCTGTAATCCCCCAGAGAGAGAAGGCTGGGTAGGCATGGCAAGTGGAGATGGGGGTGTGCAGAGCCAGGGATGGCGGGGCTGGGGTGGGTAGCGGGGGGAAAGATGCAGCAGGGCACAGGGGAATGGGGGAGATGGAGCTGGAAAGATCTCAGGGTAGAGTGGTGTGGAGACAGAGAACTGCCAGGCTAAGGCCTCTGGGCTCTGCCCTAAGGACTGGAGCCCCGGGGGTGCCCCGAGGAGGTCGCCCAGTGACACTGTGGTGGGCACAGGTGAGTGGGCACCTGCTGCCTTGCTGCCCTGCAGGCGGCAACCTGGCAGGTCTGGGGAGCATGTGCATTTGTCCCCCTCGGGTGCCCCAGAGGGCAGGCGCTGCCCGTCCCCAGACCCACTCGGAGCAGCAAGGACCAGGGGGCACAGCTCGGAGGCGGGAGCGGCACACCCCACAGGGGAAGGGGGGGCCCGCAGTGGGCAGGTAAAGTTGGCACGGAACCCGCAGTCTTGACCACCTCGCCCGACCCAAGTGCAGCAGCCACAGCTCGACCTCACACCGCCCGCCCTTCCAGAACCTTCCACGCCACCTTGGGGGCGGGGCCTCCCCTCCGGAGCTCAGACCCTGGCGTCGTCAGGGCAACAGCCCACAAACACGGGAGCCCAGGCCTCAGAGCCATAAACAACCCTGACAGATTCAATA
Source organism: Dama dama (assembly GCF_033118175.1). Taxonomy (NCBI): domain Eukaryota; kingdom Metazoa; phylum Chordata; class Mammalia; order Artiodactyla; family Cervidae; genus Dama; species Dama dama. The sequence continues at coordinate 64,962,316 of NC_083693.1, forward strand.
AATATAGACGTACTACAGCAATTTGTGGGGAGTTTATGAGAAATTAAAAATCCAACTTGGACAATAAACAACCCATTTCAGAATGTGCCCCCTCTTAAAGTTGAATAAGCCACGTGCAAGCATTTTTTGAGCATGATGCCACGAGGCTGAAAACCGGGCTTTGCCAGGACTGCTTCCTGAGCCTCCGAAGCTGGATGCTGTTGGGAAAAGCGCATCTGCACGTCCGCTCACCTCACAGGGCGCTTTACAGTTTATTCAGCACCTGATCCTCCCAAAGGGGAGAGTCTGACCAACACCGTCAGGATGCTGAGCCTTGCCGTCGGCACAGAGCCTGAAGCACAGTGACTTGCCCAAGGTCACCCAGCTGGTCAAAGTTCCCAGAGGGAACCCGGGGCAGCTGATTCCAGACCACTGCGCCCACAGAAGCAGCCACAAGTGCATTTTCTACACACAACAGCAGCTGCACCCAAGTGAGGTCTGATGTGGGGAGCTAGCTGAATTCTCGAGAAAGCTGCCCTATTTAAAGAGCATCAAAGGGGCCTGCTTCAAACAGATCAACACATTCTCACTCACACACTCACACTCGTGCACCGCCCAGGAGGGCTCAGCTCTCCGCCTCTGCAGGGCAGGTGCGGCAACCTCCGCAGGCTGACTTCGAGATGAAAGGCTGAGAAGTGAGGAGACAGAGATGGAGAGGATGACTGCGAGGTTTTCCACCCCCTGCTTTCTGAAGAGTCAGAGATTCACAGGAGGGAGAGTGAGATCCCATCAGGGCCAGCAGCCCATTCCACAGAGGAGGAACCAAGGCCAGCCCAACCTCCTGGGGAGAATGGGCCCAGGGTTCCCGCTGCCCAGGCCTGGGGCCTCCGGCGCCAGCCACCCTGACTTCAAGCATCACACGACGTGGGGACGCCCGCGGGTGCCACCTGGTCAGACTCTCCAAGTCACCGAACATTACAGGATTAGAACAACGGGAACAGACATGGGTGGGAGAGATAAACACAGGACCACCACGCAGGGCGGGCAGGCGCGGGCCTTCTCAGCAGGAAGGGGTGACAGGCTGGAACCGGCGAGCAGCAGCATGGGGCACAGTGGACGGAGCTCAGGAGCAGGGGTGACTGCTTTGCTGCAAAAGCCCTCTCAAGACATCGGGTCTGCGTTTGTAGCACCCTCGGAAAATTCACGAAAGGCACAATAGGTTTTTAAAGGGAAACCAGGGAGGTCCAGTGGGCACTGGGGAGGGTGGGGAGCATGGTTAGAGCAGCCCAGGCCCATGAAGTTCAGGTCTATCTGGGTTCAGAGACCCCAGTGGGTGATACTTGTGAGCTCTGTGACCTTAGATATGTCCTTAGGCAAGTGACATAACTGGGCCTCAGTTTCCTCATCTGCAAAATGGGGAGAAGGATAAATAGATCCCACCTCACAGAACTACCAAGATAAAAGTATAAATGCCCAAGAAGGACAGGGACCCAGGCTCAGCAAGGACAGGAACTGGTTCAAAGTCATGTGGCCAGGATTCCCTAGGACACTGGCCCATACCCACGCCGGAAATCCTCCTCCAAAGTCCGGGCTGGACCCCTTCCACCAGGGAAGGAAGCACTGCAGGGTTTGACTCAGGGCTACACTCAACTCTCCCACCCTGAAGGGAACTGGACATGCGTGTGGGTGTTTGATATTCTTGTTCGGGAACTAACTTTCCAGTCCTCAGTTCCCCGAAAACGAGCTGGCAGCCAAAGGACAGGGGTGAATCCCAACACACGGCCACCAGCCACAGATTTCTGAACACGGCCTCAGTGCCGGGCTGGGGAGCAGACGCTCTGATTCCGGCTCAGTGACTCTTCTCGACCTCCGAGGCAGGCGCCGTGAAAACCCCATTCCACGCAAGGAGTCTGGAGTCAGAGGCCAAATATCTCACCCATAGCCTTGCGGCTAAAGGAGCCACCAGCACGTGTGAGGATAAGGCTGCTCCCTTGACCAGGATGCTCGCCGCCTCCGAGCAGGGTAAGGTTAGGGAGACAGGCGCTCTCTGCTCTCAGAAGTGGCCTGAACCTCCCCTCGGCTGGAGAACTGCAGGCACGTGCCAAGAGGAGCAGAGCAGCTGCCAGCAAGAGGGGCGGCGGAGGGGGGCGGGAGGACCCTGGTGTAGATGGACGGGCCCAGAGAAGCCGCCTGCACCCCGGCGGTCCTGGAGGGCACCCACCCAGAGACCAACACCTCTGCACTGGTCCCCGCTCTCTGTGCCTCTCCCCAGATCAGGAACACAGCAGGGCCTGTGAACAGGGCTGCAGCCCCACCCCAACCTCCAGCTGTGGAGGGCAGGGGCAGGGGGTTGCTCCAGGGATGGGTGGGTGAGAAACGAAAGGAGGGGAGAGAGAAGATGCATGAGAGAGAAGCAGAACCTAAGTGCAACCAAAAATCCAGAAGGATAAACTCCAAACACAAAGTCCCTTTCTGCAATTCCCGAGGATGTTTGGCTTCCCTCCCCCCCACCCCCAACTCCAAGGCATACACACTTTTCATAAGCTGTAAGAAAAAACAAATATGATTTATTATTCATATAGCCCACAGAAATAACCACCGACTTGCCCCAACAATATCAGAACCAGATGTTCACCACAGCACTATTTACAATAGTGACAAACCAGAACCATGGCCAACATCCACCAGAATTCAGAAACTTCGCTGACAGAATATTATGCAGCCATTAAGAAAGCAAGCCTAAGCAGAACATTTAACAAAAGGGGAAACGTCAACTGAAAATAACTTTGTTTAAAGTGTATAAACACGTTTCATTTCTACACGGGGAGAAAAAAAAACTCAAAGGATGTTCGGGAAGGTGACTGCTGGTTATCTCTGGGCCACAGGTAAATAGATTTTGCTCCTACCAGTCACAAAGTAGGCTCTTCTGGACCTTTCCACTCCCACCCCAGATCATTTTGAAAGACATTTTCAAGTCGCTTCTGGAGGATCAGAGAGTCACGTGGGATGGAGGTGCTGCCCTGGCAGGGGCCCAGGCCCCACGGCAGACTCGTGTTCTTTGAGGCAGCAAACAGGTCCAGAACGGCGTGGCTATAGAAGGTTCCTGGGCTGGGCTGTGGACAGACCGGCCTGGCCTTATCACACCTCGGTGTGTTTCATCTTCTCCCCATCAGGGGTCCTTGTCCTCATCAGACAAATGACCGCGCTGAGGCCTCACACAGCAAAGTAAGAAGGCAGAGGCCCAGAGCTGGCTTGGGGACACCCCTGTCCTCACTGCAGTGGGAGCCGGGAACGGGCAGCCTGGGATATTCACTCAGACATAATCTTATTAAGCCCTGGGCTTAGAGGAGGGCTGGACCTCACATTTATCAAGTTCAAGGAATGGGTGCCCTCACCCCCACCACATATCTCCCCCTCCTCTTGTGCCAGGCTCCCTTCCCCTCAGGCCACACTCCCAGGCCATTAGCTCAGTCCCAAAGGCATCCTTTCTCATCCAGCCTTCTGGGGCTCCTGTCAAAACACTGTAAATAACGTATTTCCACTTGGCAGGGCCTGCAGCAAAAATACTGCCCGGGCAGGGAGCACGCAGTGAGCCAAGGGCTGCTTCCATGCCAGGAAATCCACACCCTGCCCGCCCAGGGACCCAGCGGACCCACCCACTGGGGATGGGAGAGACTCTGAGTCCAGGTCAATTTCTGCCCCCACTGGACAAAGGGATGGGCTTCAAAAGACCCCCTCAAGTGATCTCAGGAGCAAGAAAACCGGTGAGCTGTGGGAAGATCCTTACCAGCGCCCGACCTGGCTTCAGGCTGCTCACGGCTCTCCTGCAGCAAGGCCTTCCTACCTACTCTGGTCTCATCACATTCATCAGTCTTGTCACCATCTGGTAGCTGAGCCTCAGAAAGGTTTCGCCACTTGCCTAGGACTGCACAGCTACAGAGGGGAGAAGCTGGTCGGAGGAGGTGGGGCCCAGTCACTGAGTTCTCAGTCCAGGGGGAGGCAAGGAGGAACAGAGCAGGCGCTGGCTTTACCACTGCACTCCCTGGAATCCAGTCCCAGCTCTGCAGCCCGCCCTCTGCCCGCCTGAACCTCGGTGCTCTCACCGGGCAAGTGGGAACGTGGGCAAGGCCCAGACTATCGCTGCAGCAGCCTGAGCTGGTTCATGGAGGCCCAGCCCAGAGACATCGGGGCACTGTGGAATCATTCTGTGAGCATTTCAGAGCTCCGGGGCAATCTCCCTGGCTGATCGCTGCCCAAGTGCCCCGGCTGGTGGCCCTACATGATCCCCCCGGGACACCTGATGAAGGCCACCACCCTCCCACTCCCACTGGACCGCTGAGCGCCTCCCAAGTGGCTTCCGTGGAAATGGTGAGTGAGCCCCGCTCCACGCCAAGTTCCCGGGCCACAGTGTGAGCTGGAATCTCCTTATAGGGTATGCTCTGAGGGCACTTGAGAACGTTGAGAGAGAGCAAGACTCAGGCGGCTCGTCGGCCTGGAAAATCGGCCTGCAGGGAAGGGGGACGGGGCAGCCAGACCCACTGGGTACCTGGAAGGGCGGCCCCTGCCTGTCACTCATACAGAACCATCAGAGACCTTGGGAGAGAGGCGCAGGGACCACGGGGGTTCCCAGGGGCCTTCTTGAGGTTGGAGTGGCTAAAAGGGAGCCAAACTGTAGCTCTGGGTTGACAAACTTTGGGACAGTCATGAAATCTCAGTGGTGTGCGTGCCTCCTGGGGCCTCCCCCAGCCAGTGGGAAGCTAGCACGCAGGGTTGGGGAAGCCGGGGGGGTCAGGAGTCAGCACGCCTCAGAGGTGATGCCTTCACCCGATGATGGCTGAACACGAGGACATCTAGAGAGAGGAAGTAAGTCAGCCTGCCCCTAGCCAGGGCAAACTCAGCTCCAACCTCAGAGGACACGCCATCCCAGCGCCAAGGAGACGCCTTGGGCTGCCATGTCCAGGAAGGCACCCTGAGCGGAGACCCCACAGGACCCCAGCAAGAAAAACATCCCAGTCAACCCTGTTCTAAGCAAACCAGACAAATGCAACTTACACTGTAGATATTTCTGGCTTCTTGTCTCTTTCTTTACTTGTGATAACAAATCAAACAAGAGAGATCCTTCTATTTTGGCTCATCTACCAATCCAACTGCTCACCTGCACAACATTCAGACTCATATTAATTTCCATGGGCCCCAAGGACAACGAGGATGACAGTTCCAGTAAATAATAATGAACAGCTGCTTCTGAGGACGGCCATGTACCAGGCCCTGTGCTGTTCCCTGGCGGCATTAGCTCAGTCTGACAACAACTCCCTGAGGCTGGTTCCTGTATTACAGTAAGTCCCCTACGTATGAACCTTCAAGTTGCAAACTTGCAAAGATACGAGCGTGCGTTCCATCAATGTCAGACGTGAGTGAAACTGCAGCTGGCCCTCAGCTCCTATTGTTAACAAACCTTCAGCTCCACCATCTCCCACTTCCGCTCCCTCCTCCCGCCAGTACCTCTTCTTGCCTATTCACTTGATGCCAGCCCCTGTATGCCAACTGCTGTACTGTACTAGTGTACTGTAAGATTAACAATGGTTTCTTTACTTTTTTTTTTTTATGTATTATTTGTGCAAAAAGAATTATCAGCCTATTCCGGTACAGTACGATATAACCGATTATGTTAGTTGGGTACCTAGGCTGTGTTGGACTCTCTCGGAATGGAACTCATGCATATATAGGGGACTTATTGTATTGCCTGTCATTGGCTCTTTGAGGGTAACTTGTCCAGTTTGAAGGTAACTAATTCCAGAGCCTGAGTGTGCTGGCAGAGCTATCTGCAGCCCAACATCCAGGCCCACTCTCTTCTCCGAATACATGCGAGGTGACGGCATGCCCAGCAAAAAGGCTGCCAGGATCGAGTGCCTGTGAGAACACTTCTGACCCAGGTGATGTAGGCAGCAGTGTAACGTGGGACTTCTGTTGAGGTCACCGAGGGAAAACAGGCTCAGGTACGAGGCGGGGTGCCCTATTCCCTGACCACTTTCCTACAGCCTGGAATGTAAACGCCATGGCAGAAGCCCCAGCAGCTGTTTTCAGCAAGGAGGTGATCTGGAGCCTAAAAGTCAGGGCAGAGGATGGTGTGGCACAAAGGGAAAAGGATTCTGTGCAACTTTATGGAGCCCCCACACCAGCCCTAGGTTCCTACATCCAGCTTCTTTGACACAGAGAGAAATAAACATGGTATTGAGTTGGCCAAAAGAGTTTGTTCGGATTTTTCCATAGGATTGCATCCAATATTTCATTTTAGCCCAGGGTCCCCCACCTCCGGGCCATGGACCAGTACTTCCTGACAGATCGGCAGTGGCATCAGATTAGAAATAGAGTGCACAATAAATGGAATGTGCTTGAATCACCCCCAAACCATCCGCCCCACCCCCTTCTCCCCCCCGGCTGTGGAAAAATTGTCTTCCATGAAACCGGTCCCTGGTGCCAAAAAGACTGAAATAAATATATTTTAAGCCACTGTTATTTTCAACCTGCTACTGGCAGCTGAATGCCAATCCTGATGGCTCCAGAATGAAGCTGCAGGTGGACAGGGGGCTGGAGAATGGGCACTGGCCAGGCAGAGGGAGTGGGGAAGTGGGGTCCAGGAGAGCCCCTCCAAAAAGGACAATGACCCTGCACCAGGGACTCATGGAAGATGTACTCAGGCCACCAAACTTCTGCTTCTCTTTAATTCCCCTGTCTGTCCACGGCAAGAGAAAAATTTCCTATTTGTGACACTGACGAGGTTCTTCAACATTTTAGGAAGGAAGGTTCAGTCCTCTGCATGGTTCTCTACTCCCCCTCCCAGGAACTCGGAGTTCTCTTCCTCACTGGCCGCTAATCTCATTTCCTTGCCTGCTCTCACTACCAGGAACCTCAGAACTACCCCGGTGTACACTCACAGCAGCGGGCTTGACAGTTAACATTGATCCTCCTCCATTCCTCAGCCTTGATTTAATCCAATCTTACTAACCTGTCCTTCAGGGAAAGAGACAGAGTGTGACGCATACAGAACACTAAAAGGCAGGAACATCCCTAGACTATGAAAGAAATGAAAGTAACCCAGCTTTCTCTTTCTGGGAATAGTTAAAATGGCAAACTATTAAAAAGAAATTAGCGCTTCATGAGTGTAAGGGGGAATTCTCTGGTTTATGTATACTTTCTGACCTTTCAAAGTGGTGTTCTGTGATACAGCAGCCTGTTACTGGAAAAAGAAAAGAAAAGAAAAAAAAAAAAAAACCCAAGACCTCTCACCCAGCCTCAGCCTTCACACACCATCAAGCCCATCAGGTGAAGAGCCCTCCACAGTGTACAAATATGTTATTACACTACTTCCTCCACTCAAAGGCACATTAAATGTTCACATCCCAATTTCAAACACATTAAAAGATTTTTAATTAGGCGTTAGAGAACGAAAAGAGGGGAAAAGGAGCGGGGGCAAACTCCGGGAGATACTGGGGGACGGGAAGCTGGTGTGCTGCTATCCACCGGGTCGCAAAGACTCAGACACAACTTGGAGACTCAACAACAACAAGTTAGTACAGGCATACATAGGGAGGGAAGCAAAAAAAAAAAAGAATAGTTAGCAGTGCTTATTTCTGGAGAATAAGACAATAGGGAATTTTTCTAATTCACGTATTTCTATGTTATTGAATTATTTTCCACTGGCTTCCAAAGATTCCTTGATAAGTAGTGTCTGCAAGCTAGACTGCGTGCCAGGCTGGCACAGCCCCCAGAAGACATGGTCCACGGCATTAAGGAGCCTCTGGAGAGAAGGAAAAGCTGCCAGATATGTAATTACCCCATGAAATGGGAGCTTCTGTGCCTACGAGGTTGGGACCACAGGGTGGATGTGGGCAGAGATGAGGGAGAGGCTCTCTAGACCTGGCCGGGGGTGGTCCATGAAGGCTTTGAGGAGCTAGTAGCTGTGAGCTTGGTCACACAGATGAAGGAGTTATCTGCGAGAGACCGAACAGGAGGGGTTAAGGCGGGCTGCCAGGACAGGATACACGGAGGAGCAGGCTAAGGGTCTGCACGGGGTGCTCTGGGGTGTGCCTGAGGGTGTGGCCCGGGTTGGAGTCCTAGAGTAGGAACCAACCGCCAAGGGCTTCATGGACCCCTCCAAGGAAGGGTCTTCCCCTGTGAGCCTGGGCACTGCAGCCGCGCTGTGACGAGATGGGGCTTGTCTGAGAAACAGCACGTGGGCATCAGACGCATCAGGACAGGAGAGAGCAAGACACCGGGGCAAAGGACCTGCAAGGAAGCGCTGGTTCCAGAAAAGAATCACAACCAGCAGCAGGGTGTGGAGGTTAAGAGAGGAACCAGAGCTCCAGCGAGCTGGGCTCAGCTCTGCCTCGTGCCAGCTGCAAGGCTGGGGCGAGCTCTCTGGGACTCGGTTTCCTTAGCTGTGAAGTATGGAGAATAAAAGTTGATCCGTTGGGAATTTCCTGGTGCTCCAGTGGTTAGGATTCTGCGCTTTCACTGCCATGGCCCAGGTTCAATCCCTGGTCATGCAACTAAGATCCTGCAAGCTGCACGGCACAGCCAGAAACAGAACACAAACAAACCAAAACAAAAAAAGTTTATCCATCAAATAAGGCTAATAATAGCGCTAATAACAGTCCTTCTCTGGATTGTTGTAGGGATTAAATTAGTTAACATACGTAAGCGCTGAGGAAACTTCCCAGAACACAGTGAGGCTGTGTCCACATTGCTTTGAACCACTCCCCCACCCTGGTGGCTCAGACAGTAAAGAATCCGCCTGCAATGCAGGAAACGGTGGGTTCAATCCCTGGTTTGGGAAAATGCCCTGGAGAAGGAAATGGCAATCCACTCCAGTATCCTTGCCTGGGAAATTCCACGGACAGAGGAGCCTGGCGGACTACAGTCCCCACAGGGTTGCAAAGAGTTGGACACGATTGAGCGACTTTCACTTTCTCACTCCCTTATAATGAACACTCCTAGGGAGGCACCAATTTGAACAATTCCTGGGACCCAATCAATTCACACACATCCCAGACTTTAAGATTTTTTTTTTTTTTTTGATGTGGACCATTTTTAAAGTCTTTATTGAATGTGTTAAAATACTGCTTCTGTCTTATGTTTTGCTTTTTGGAGGCCACGAGGCATGTGGAATCTTAGTTCCCCAACCAGGGATTGAACCCACACCCCCTGCATTAGAAGGCAAAATCTTAACCACTGGACCACCAGGGAAGTCCCATGTCTCAGGTTTCTAACAGTCACCCTTGGCCCAGAGGTCAGACGGAAGATAACGCGGCCCCTCACTTGCCTCCCAGAGGCCAGGGAACTGCCACAGTGCAAGGGCCAGAACCATCACCTGGAAGCGTCCCAACCCACCCCTGAATGGCCCGCCCAGAGGTTAAGAACAAGGGCTGGTCCTTACTTTGCAGAGACACATTCTCAGATGAGTTGACAGAATGATGAAACTGGCTTCAGACCAGCCAGTGGGGAATAAGGTCTCCAGAAGTGATACTGGCCAGGTGGTCACGGACACCAAGCTGAGCGACAGGTACACAAGGATGCCCTATACTCCCCTCCCTACTCTGCTAGGTCACGTGAGTGTTCCCTAATAGCAAGTTCTCGGCTCAGTTCAGCAAACCCAGAGCACACATAGGGCCCGGTGCCACCCTTCTCAGAGACGGCAGGGTCTGGCCCAGGAAGACGGGTCCACGGGCAGCTCCAGCTTGTGGGAAGGAGGTCTGCTGGGGGAGCAGGGAAGGGGTCACCTGCAAGGTGACATCTGAACGGGTCTAAGCCTATAAGCAGAAACATGAAACTGGGGAGGGTGCTAGAGAGGGAGATGCCAGCTTCTTGGATGCAAGGATGCCCTGTGGTCCGTGAAACTGAGCAGAAGACAACGCCCGTCTCCACTCCTGCTTTCCCACAGCCAGTTGTGCGCCTGGGATCTTCACGTCAATTCACCATCTCACAGTCTCAGCCCCAGAAGGCGCCTCCTCCCCAACTCGAATGGGCGCCAACTGTTTGCACTGGAGCTTCTTGCAACTGTAACTTGCACCCCGCTCAACGAGGGACGCGGATTCGGGTTCAGCAGCTCCCGCCTGGCACTCTAGCCCAATCCCGGGCAATGGCTGGTGGGTCACGCTTTTGAGTAACACTCTACAGACAACTTCACTCCAGAACAACCTCGAAACAGGTAGCTACTTTCAAAGTGGAATCTTAGCTTCTGGCTCTCTCTAACCCTTTTAACCCCTTCCTATTTCCCCATGTTCCTCCTGGCGTCTCTTTGCTTTTATGTGCTTGTTACAGCCCCCAAGTGGCCAGAGAAATCACAAAGCCAGCCAACAGCAGAAGGACTAGGAGATGGAACCCCGACTTGTGGAGTGGTGTGGAGGGGCCAGGCTCCCCCAGAGGCCAGCTTCCCTGACCGGAGTGCTTTCTATTTAAAGGACTTATGCAAGTTGACTTAGCGAGTCAAAGGGCAGGAAAGAACACCCCAGAAGTGAGGTTCACAGCCCTCTGAAGTCACACAGGACCGCTCTGATGCCGGAGATGGTTTCTATTTGTAACAGCAAGCCTGAAAAGCTCAAGAATAAAAATAAAACTGGCAGAACTGAAACCATTCAGCAGACGTTGACAGCACTTACATCGACTTATGAACATTTTCCCACGCTGCCCTCCAAAATGTGGTCTCTGTTTCATGGCTACTAAAAACATGTGACATGCTCAGACCCCAATACACGCTTCCCTAGCCCCGTGGATCATGATTATATATTTAAAAAAAACACTTTTGATAATCATGCTTACAGATAAACATGTATAACTCCATTCGTTAAATGTATGTTAAGTAAAATGAGAATAAAGATAATTTTCAGTGTTTTGAAAATGATATAAATATCTGTGTCTCAAATTTTTAACAACAAAATCTATCTTTTAAAAAGGAATTAAGTTAAAAATCCACAATAGTTAGAAACCCAAACATGTTAACTTAGGCAAGGGGACAAAAATCCCACGCTTTTGCACAAGACAACATATTTTTCTAAGCAGCACAGCTTCACCTGTAGCCGTATCCCCACCACCCACACACATAAACCACACCGTTCCCTCAAGGATGAGGGAAAATAAGCCCATAATCCTTGAGTCTCTATTAGGTGTCTTAGGTCCTATGTGCTAAGGGTCATCCCATTCCAAAGATGAGGAAAGTGAGATCACACACAGTCAGAAAACAGACTAATGGCAACTCAGACCCAGACCTCTTGGCTCCAAGGGAGGTTGCACTCAGCCAAGAACAACTGCAGTCTGTTCAGTTGCTAGGTCATGTCCAGCTCTTTGCAACCCCATGGACTGCAGCAAGCCAGGCCTCCCTGTCCCTCACCAACTCCCGAAGTTTACTCAAACTCATGTCCATTGAGTCGGTGATGCCATCCAACCATTGCATCCTCTGTCATCCTCTTCTCCTGCCTTCAATCTTTCCCAGCATCAGGGTCTTTTCCAATGAGTTGGCTCTTCGCATCAGGTGGCCAAAGTACTGGAGCTTCAGCTCCATCATCAGTCCTTCCAATGAATATTCAGGGTTGATTTCCTTTAGGACTGACTGGTTTGATCTTCCTGCTGTCCAAGGGACTCTCAAGAGTCTTCTCCAGCACCACGTATATCTCAACAATGGACCCAAACGGCCATGTGAAAACATTCTGTGTGGAACCAACTTCCTAGCCCCTTGGCCACTCTCCCCAGAGGTGCTGGGGTCTGCTGTCAGAGGTCGGGGTCATACTTAAGTGGCCTTCAGGAAGTTCCTGCCCATGAGGAGCTGGCCAGCTGGCTGCCCTGGGCTCTCCTGGGATGTCAGGACTCCAAGAAACACCAAGGCAATCGATATTCCCCACGTCCCTTACATGGGGCTCCAGAGGACCCAGCAGAGGGAGCAGGTGGAAGGAAGGATGTTCACAGGTGTCCAACCCTACCTGAGCCCCTGGAAATAAAACCAGGAGGCGCCAAGGTCAGCCAGCTGGGCCACCCTGGAGAGAATGTGGGTGGCAAAGGGAACCCAGCTAGGGATTAATCACCGGACCCCTTTAACTCCATGCTTTTTAAAACAGTTTTTGAATCATGTGAATCATAGATCATGTGAAACTATTAACTAAATAACATACTTTTTTTTTTTAAAGCTGAATGGAGAATTCCGCATCTCTAATCCTTGGAGGCAAGCGTACCACTCCCCCAGCCATGTGACCCCTCCCAGCTGTCTGTGGGAGAGGGGCTGCTGACCTGAGCCGCCTGCATTGAGCACAACTGTCTGAACCAGCAACCCCTCCCCACGGCTCCGCCTCCTCCACCACCCACACCCTCCCCCAGTCTAAGGACTGACCTCCTCACTCTCCAGCACCCCCCCACACCTGCCCAGGCACCACACCCTGCCATCTGTCTCCCCTGCCACCCACTACTGTGTCCGTTCTGCCCAGACCCCAGCACCCTTGATAAGCCCTGGCCCCAGCCTCTGACCAGAAGACCCAGCACTTCCCCCTCCAGTCTGGCCATGTCTAACCCCCCCCTCCACCGTGTCCTCCCGGCGGGACCCTCCCCCATCACCTCTCCCAGGGAGAAGCCCTTTGATGCCCCCCTGACCCAGCGGCCCACCAACAGCTCACCTGGCCCTCCTGTGGTCTGGCCTAACTGCTTGCCAACTCCTTCGTGGCCAAGGCCTAGTGCTTCCACACCACTCCACCAGGAGACAAACGACCCTCTCTCCCAGCCCCAGGTTCCTTGTATAGGCTGTGCTCCCTGCCCGCAATGGCATTCAAATACCTCACCTCCCCACCCACACCTGTGCCTGGTTTATTCTGTATCCAGAGGCCTGAATTTCCCCACAAGGCCTTCCCCACCTCCTGCCCACTCCCCTCTTTCCATGCCCACTGCCCCCCGTGTCCTTGCAGGCCCCCACAAAGGCACAGACAAGTCCTCCCACCCTCCAGGCTTGCCCGTGAGCTTGGGGCCACTGTCACGGTACCCCTTCAACTCCAGATGCCCAGAACCCAATCCTCCACGTGCCCTGGGCACATGGCCTGTTGTTGGCATCAATCTCTCTTTCTTAGTCTTTCCTTTCTACTTCATCTTTTGCCACCCAACCTCCTGCCCTGAACAGCTTGTGCAGAAAAAGGGAAAGGCACGCACAAAGAGCTCCAACATCTCAGGCAGCAATAACTCTGGAGAAACCTAAAGGAAGAACCTGCAGCCCGCCCTTCACTCCTGCAAGCTGGGAAAACATATTTACTTCCTCAACCTGCTTGAGAAAGAGTGGCTGCTCCAGAGACTGGGAGGTTTCGTAATTTCTGAATTCTCAAGGAATTTGGAAAGGGGACCATGAATCTAGAAGCAGCAACTGTACTTCTCACACTTACAGCTTGCTCATTTGCATTTTAAAATAAGACTCCAACCCCTCTCCTGCTAACAGCCATCTCTTGCTCCCCCCTGCACTTTGAAAATAACTGGTGAAAGACAGCCCTCGGAACCTGGCGGGGCAGACGGTGGGATGCAAAATACATTTTCCCGAGGATGCTGTGGCTGAAGGCGGGTGGGACCACATAGGCACGATATTCCCACCAGAACTTCTTCCACTAAATTCAGGGTTGCCCTTGAAAAGGGAGATAGGGTCCAGGGACGGAAAACCCACCGGCTTCCCTCCCAAGCCTTCCCCGTGGATCAGGTCAGAGTGAAAAATGTTCCCTGGAAGGGCATCCTGCAAGGCTGACGTTTTAGCCCCAGGCCACAGATGACTCCGTTGCAGCCTGTTTTCTCCCGACAAAGGTTCACTGGGTGGAAAGGCCATGAGAACGTGCTTTGCTCAGCCCTAAGTCACTCAACACCTAGATGTTTCAGGAGCAGAAGGGGCTGTGGGCTTAACCCTACCTCTCAGCTGGGCTCGGTCAAGTGGACGAGGCTCATCGCCACTAGCCAGGCTCACCCTGCCTTCCTCCAGGAAGCCTTCCTGATTTACAAAAGTGGGGTAAGGACCCTCCTCCATGCCTGTGCCCACAATCTGTGCCCACGATCCCTACCCTCTTTGGGTCTGGATGCCAACAGTAGGCTTCAGAGAGCTGAAGGGATGTGGCCTGGGCCCATGAGAGTTCCCAGCACCTACAGCCTGGGACCCAGCAGGAAAAGGTTTGCTGAATCCTGTAGCAAGGGGCAGGGGGAAGGGGCAGTCTTCCCAACCAGCATTTGCCAGCTATGAGGGACCCTCACGCTCACTGGGGCTTCCCCTGTGGCTCAGCTGGTAAAGAATTCGCCTGCAATGCCGGAGACCTGGTTTCGATCCCTGGGCTGGGAAGATCCCCTGGAGAAGGGAAAGGCTACCCACTCCAGTATTCTGGCCTGGAGAATTCCACGGACTGTATAGTCCAAGGGGTCGCAAAGAGTCGGACACGACTGGGTGACTTTCACTTCATTTCACACTTATTGGTTCAGTGAGGCCACCTGAAATGGAGGAGTTAACGGGGTCTGTGCATCCAGTGCCCTCATTACAACAGTACAGAGGGGGAAACTGAGCCCAGTGGGGACCTGGGGCCATCACCGCCATGACAGGCGCCCCCTGAGGACACGGGGGTGGCCGGCCTCCTGTCACACTCTCCCACCCACGCTCTAGCCAAGTCCAGCACCGATCACAGGGCAGGACTCCCAGTCCTCCCAGCCCTGCTGGACTCGGGCTCACCTGGGGCTTCTCAGGCTACCTGAGCAGGTAACGGCAGGTGTTCATCAATATCAAGCATCTCTCGGCCTAACAGACCCACTTCAGGGGAGGCCAGTTAGCCTGCAGACGAGCCCACTACCAAGGCCTTTCCGAGTCTCCGCAGAGGCCCGGGCCCCAGCGTCCGAGTGGCCCCCTCGGGGCAGGGCCACTGATGGCCTGAGAGCCGGGCTGCTGACCCCCCACTCTAGGGCTGTGTCCGCCTCAGGGCCTGGTTCTGGGAAGCAAATGGGGTAACACTCTAAAGCACGGGCCTTCAATCCAAACCCCCCAAAATAAATGTTTAAAACTCTGTATCTATTTGTACATTTTCAAGCTGACATCTAAATTTCTCATCGTAAGTTTAAATACTTGTAGAGGATGTAATTTCCAACATATTGTAAATATTAACATTTCAAAATAAAACTGTTACTGTGTCTCTTTCAAATGGACCCAGTGGAATTCTAAATACCATAGCAATTCAAGATCCACCGTCATCCATCTTAAAATTACAGAATTGGACGCTTCTTAAACACTTGGAAAGATAGCAAGGCTTCTTCTGCCTCCTCGAACTCCAATTTCCAATCCACATGCCTGATACATTTCCACTATCACTGTATTTCATGTTTGAAGGCCTTTTTCATTGATTAGTCTAACATACTATGAGACAAAAAAGAAAAATGTATATAAATGTCAATTTTTTAATTTCATGTAACCATAAAGGTCTAAGTGTCAAAATTTTTCTTCTGGATTGAATTATTATTACAACTACTATTAACACATAATAGTAGAATCAATACAGCAGAAATATAAATCTATATAGGTAATAATCATAAAAATTAAACTTTATTAGAAATAAATCTTAGAAGAGATGAATGGTAATGCTTTTAAATTATTTCACAAAGCCACAGATGACTATTACCTACTGCCAGAATAAAGCAGAGTTTATTATCAATTCTATCTCCATTTTTCAAATTTTATAGTGCTGAAACCACCTAGTCAAATACATAGAAAGATGGAAAGAGATTTACCATAGCAAATTCTCTGAATTCCTTCAGAATTTTATGGCAAGAATTACAGTAATTTATTATCAAAACTCAATTTTTTTTTCCAATCCGGATGCCATTTGTTTCTTTTCTTGTCCTTACTGCACTAGTTAGGACCTCCAATATAACATTGGATATAAGTAGTGAAAGTGTCAGCCGCTCAGTCGTGTCCGACTCTTTGTGATCCCATGGACTGTAGCCTGCCAGGTTCCTCTGTCCATGGAATTCTCCAGGCAAGAATGCCATTTCCTTCTCCAGGGGACCTTCCCAACCCAGGGGGGAAAATGTTTTTTCACCATTCCCGACCCAGGGAAAAAGCTTATTTTTTCACTATTCCATATGATATGAGCTGTAGAATTTTTACACAATGCCCTTTGTCAGACTGGGGAAGTTTCCTTCCACTAGATTGCTTAGGATTTTATGCTAAGTAGACGCTGGACTTTGTCAAATGTTTTTTCTGCATCTGAGGACTTGTACCTAGAATATAGAAAGAGTTCCTAAAATTTAGTAAAAAAAAAAAAGAAAACAAACCCAACTTTTAAGTGGGCAAAAGATTTAAATAGACACTTCACAGAAGATATACACGGATGGACAAGAAGGACATGAAGAAGTATTGATCGTCATTAGTTTTGAGGGAGATGAAAATGGAAGTCACAATGTGATACCGATGTACACATACTGAAATGTCTAAAATTGAAAAGACAGAGGATACAAGGTATTGACTGGAATGTGGAAGAACCAAAAGCCATGAGATCAGCTGTGGGAACGAACAGATGAGGAGGCCGAGGGTCTGCAGGGCTAACTTTCATCCGTGTGTTCCCACCCCTGCCCTGCAGAGGTCACACACAAATGCTTCCTTCCAGCAAATGGCATCACTGCCTGGTAGACAGTGGTGCCCAATAAATGCTAGCTCTTTTGGTGTTACTACTGCTGCTCAACAGCAGGAAGAACAACTCTTGTGACCAGGACACACGCTGCAGGTCTCACCACCATTTTACAGTCTTGGTTCCTGAACCGAAGTCCCAACATCCTTTTTCATTTTAAAATATTAACAGGAAATACATGTAAATCCATGGCTGATTCATATCAATGTATGACAAAACCCACTGGAAAAAATAATAATAATAATAAAAATTAAAAAAATTTAAAAATTAAAAATAAATAAATAAATAAATAAATAAAATATTAACAGGAGCCAAAGCCCAGGTAACAACAGGTATGAAAGCATGTAGTAAGCAGAGCAATCTATAAACATGCAGGAGAGACCCAGTTATCAGAAAAACCATGGGCTTTACAGACAAACCAACTGCACTCAAATTCAGCTCCACAAACTTAACCAATTGAGTTCCTCAAGGAGAAAAATTCTGAGTCTCAGTTTCCTAATCTGTAAAATGGACATGAAAACGCCATTCACATCACTGGGTGGCTGCACAAAGTGGGACCGTGCCCTTCAGAGCACCTGGCACGGGAAATATTGAGTGGCAGCTGTGGCCTGCTTACTCTGCTCCTTCCTCTCCAATCACTGCCCCCCAGCGACTGGCAAACGCCCATCGCCAGCATCCAGGGACCCACCAGCCTGGGGTCTGGTGCACAGAGGCTTGGCTGATTTGGGGGAAAAAAAACAAAAATAGGCCAAATGGCTTGGTTTCAAATTTCTTCAAAGAGTTTTTACTCTATATCCTGAAATTTCAAGTTCTCCAAACATGCAGGGATGCCAGGAGGAGGTGAACAGAGAGGCATCGTGGTGGATTTTATTTTTAGATGCTGGCGTGGAAAGCATCCAGCCTGCCTTCATGCTGGTCCCCAGCCGCCACTTCCTCCCCCAAGTCATCGCCCAAATGAACAGCAGACCCATCAAGAAAGATTTCACAACTCTTCTTCTGCCTGGTACATTCTAAAACAATGGCTCCAGTTTCCCGTTCCACCCAGAGACTAAGTGGATTAAAGGTCTTGGTCTTCCTGGGAAGCCGTGCAAAGCGAACACACTGACCCCTGGGTTGGCCCTCACATCCTGACGCTCCAGGGGCTCCCTCCGCCTGCCCTCCTCCTGCCCCATCCCATGGGAGGGGTGGCATCACACTGGGTTATAGCCTGGGATCTGGTGTGAGCAGGGATCAGCTACTGGGGACAGAGCCTCCTTCTTCACCTTTTAAGCAGCCGCTGTTCATGAGCACATGAATTCACTGCCTCTAAAAAACAGTTCCCAAGAGAAATTTCCCCGTGGACCCTGATGGAGGCTATAGCTAAGCTCCGGGAAGTACCTGGCCCTTCACAGTGACCTCCAGCTATAGCTTCAGCTACGGGTCTAGGTTTTGGTGGTGAGTACAGCAGCATCTACAAAGGATCGACGGCTTCCAAGAAAACCATCAAAGACGACTAAGAGATGAAATTAAGCCAAAGTGTCCTGGAGCAGGAGACACCAGGCTCCAGAAGGACAGCTGCATCTGCTCTGCCCACCGCTGGACCCCAGGCAGGCATTACCAATCCATCCCTGTCTTCAGCCATTCACAGGCTTTAAAATCCTCTGGGCAGCCACTACTAATCAATCAAAATGGCGCTGAAAGCATTACTTTTGAGTATCCTTTGGACCTCCCCCTCTCGATGGATGGAGAAACTGAGGTCCACAGAAAGAGTTCAGCGCAGATCATGAAACAGCAGAGCCAAGATGAGGCAGGATGAAAAACACACAGCTGCTGAGAAGCTTCCAGAAACGACCTCCTCTTCCAAAACAAACCTCAGCCTCAGGGTGACAAGTTCAACCCACAAGCTATGAAGAGGGAGGCCAGGAGGAAGAATTCAGCAGCCGGCCACCACAGTGGCCAGACGGAGGCGCCCAGCCCCACCCCACCCACCACCCACACTCTCTGGGTCCCAGGGGCAGAGCGGCTTGAGGGCCCCACCCCCTGAACCTGCCAGGTGTGGGGAGCAGGGGGGGAGCCGAAGTTAACAAGGTGGATTCTGAGAACTTCTCAGCAGGCTGTATAAAAGCCTTCCTCAGATATTCTAGTGGGTGGGCAGGCTTCCATCAGCCCTGATGCAGCCCTAGTCTGGGTTCCGCTCTCTGCAGCCCCAGGTAGAAGAAGGGCTGCCAGCCAAGCTGCACACACAGGCAGACTCACTCTGGGCAGGGACAGGGAGCCCAACCAGGATACCTTCGGGACTCACCAAGCATCTGTTAGGTGCCAGGCAGAACCTCTGGTGCAAACATCACAGCCTGCCCCTGACGAAGGGTCTGAGGGCATCTTCACGTCCACACAGAGAGAAATGGCCCTCTTCCCATGCCCCCACGAGTCATCACTGCCAGGACGAACGGAGCTGGCCAGCGGGCACCCCTGGCGTGTCCCCGCCCCCCACCCCTCCCCACTGTCAGACAGGCCCAGCCTCCTGGCATCACTGCTGCTGTCCAAGCTTGTCATCCATTTGGAGCCCACAGGGCAAGCTCCACACCCCAGGAGAGCTTCTCTATCCAACTATCCTTCCTTCTCCAGCTAATGAGCTCATCTCATGTATGTGTATGTGTGTGTGGTCAGTCATGTCCAACTCTTTGCGACGCCAGGGATTGTAGCCCGCCAGGCTTCTCTGTCCATGGGGTTCTCCAGGCAAGATACTGGAGTGAGTTGCCATTTCCTCCTCCAGAAGATCTTCCTGACCCAAGAATCGAACTGGCATCTCCTGCAAATCCTGCATTGCAGGCAGGTTCTTTACCGCAGAGCCATCAGGGAAGCCCCAGTGAGCTTGTGATCCAAGTCCAACCCAAAGTGAGGCAACACAGGGGGTCAGGAGTCCCTGCTGACTCAGTTCACGCCCCGGGGGCCAGGGGAACATAGCGAAGATCAGATGCGGCCACAGAGAGCAAAGGACTGACGGGGGAGGGGACACACCCTGGGGCAGGAGAAGAGAGGTCTACGGAGATGACACCACGTGGGTCATGATACAAGAACGGCCCAGGTAGAAGGCTTGTCCCCAGAGGGCTAACAGCTGAGGCACCCAGGGCTGGAGTTCCCCTGAGGATGCCACAGGCGGGCCACAACAGCACCCAGGACCAGGACGTGGGGTGATGCCCCCTCACGCTGCCCACCCAGGCCCAGGTGCCACTGCTCCCCCACCGACAAAGCACAGCAATTCCTCAACCCCTCCAGACCGCCGGCCCCAACTCCTGTCCAGCCTGGGCAGCAATCACGTCAATTCCACAGAAAGAGAAGTTAAAACAAGAGCAGGTGGAGAGAGGCCAAGCGCCCAGACTCCTCCGGGAGGCAGGAAGGTAAGTGCTGCAGGCCCCTTCCACCTGCACAACGGCGAGGGCACGGTCTGTACTCACCTGCACGACTTCTATGCCTCGCTTCCTGTGGAGAAAAACAAAGAAAACACAGGTTACTCCGGCAGGGAGTAAGTACCCTTCCAGCACCTTCACGAGAGCCAGCTGGAGGCAGGGCGGTGGCTGCACCTCTCAGGCCGTGGTCCCCGGGATGACCTCGCTCTCGAGGGGGACATTTATGAACCCCCAGCCAGTCCTCAGAGCCATCTTCTGGCTGAGAGAGAAGGCTGGGTGCCTAGAGGAGGCTGGCTGGAGTCTGCCCATCTGGCCCACAGCCAGCTGTCCCCCACTCCAATCCCCGGGGCCCGGGCTTCGTGGGCACAGCTCCAGCCTGAACCACCCCAAGACGACCCTCCGCCCACCGATGGCCTTAAGCCAACCACCCACCCCCACTCCCGCCTGGGCACCCCCAGGCCTGCCTCAGCCCACCCCACTCCAGCCCACCCACCCTCCCACGAGGACCAGGCCCCCGGGCCCTCCAGTCCTGCCCGGCTGCATGTCCACCACGGGCCATCTCAGCCTACCCTCTGACCCTGGTTCAACCACCACCGTCCTCACCAGTATCCTCCCAGGCCTGGACCTTGACCCCTGCCCCCGACGTCTCCCCCACAATCCAGGACCGTGTGCCCTGACTCACCCCACCCCATAGAGCCGGGGTTGGGGTCCAGATCCCCACAGAGGCACACAAAGGCTCCCTGCTGCCTCACCCACCCACATTCCTTACTGCGGTTCGGGGCACACAGGATCGGCTGGCATCTCTAAGCCTTAGGCCACACTCTCCATCCCAGCGCTTGGGACTCAGCTCAGCTCAGACAGACGCCCTCCCGGGAAGCTTTCCCTGACTCACAACACCCTCCCCACCTGTGCACACAGGGTGAGCCTGGGGCACCCTTCCTTCCCAGTCCGTGGTTCAGGAGCAGCAATGGGTTGTCACCCGGGGGCAGAGCCCACGTGGACCACAAACAACAGCCAGGCCTGTGTGTACTTCCCTGAGAACAGAGACTGGGGGCCCCCACCCCCCACCCTCCTGACGCTCAGAGGAGGCTGTGACCAGGCAAGGTCAGGATCTGGGGTTCCCTCGCCCACAGGGCCTCCTTGGAGCGGGGTCGGGGTCGGGGTCGGGGTCAGGATCACTAGCTGCGCCCGCTCGGCATCCAGACGCCCCCTGAACTTCAACACATGAGCTCGGTTCCTGTGCCCAGCCTGGCCCGCAGGGGACCAGACAAATGAAACAGCCATGGCTCAGGTCGCCAAGGGGCTCACTGCCTGAGGCAGGCACGAAGGCCTGGGGACACCTTGGGCCACGGTGAGCAGCACCGTGGGGTCGCCAAGGGGCTCACTGCCTGAGGCAGGCACGAAGGCCTGGGGACACCTCGGGCCACCTCACGCAGCACAGCAGAGGAGACACCTGCCGATCCTGGCATCTGTCATTTAACGGCTCCCACGAGCGTTGCCCAGCACCTTCCAAGCACCGGGCACCGAGCGGAAACGCACGAGGAGGCCACCACGTGAGACGTAAGACGCAGCTGAAGGGTGAGCGGGTCACATGGCGGGACATGCCTGCCGCCCACCCCTCCACCCTCAACCCCTCCCCTGGACCCGGGGCCCCGAGGAACCCCAGCCGAAAACCACAGCGGCTGACGGTTTCACGGTCCCCACTGCGAGCTGCTCTGCAGTCCTGGAAGGAACAGTGGCCGATGTCCATCAGTCTCCCTGATTTCACGAGGGGTCGGGCTGGACACAGCAGCACCGCCCTGGGCCACCAGGGCCCAGGAGGGGGACGGATGGTGTCACTTGGAACCTGAGCCGCCTCCAGGCATCAGCTCGCAACCCGCGCCGTTCCTTTCTGAGTCCCAGCATCCCCGCCTCCATCCCCGATGGTCCTGGCCCCCCGGGAGCACCAGGAACAGTAACTGGCCACGGGCCTGTGACTGGCCAGGTTAGGCTCGTGTCTCCTCGCCCTGGCTCAGCCCCTGCCCCCAGCCTGGATGGAAACCTCCAACAGCTGAGGGAGAAAGAAGCCTCAGGTGACGAGACTCCAGACAGACGGACGGACGGCCTGGAGGACATGGGCTCCTATGCACATAACCCACGCCAGGTGGGCAGGGTTTCTGCCAGGTGCCCACCCGGCCCGGCTTCTCCCTCCGAGGGAATTCTCTCCACATCCAGGCTACCCCGGCATGCGGCTCTCACGTCCTTAGGAAGCCAGCTGCTGCGGTCACTTCCGATCCGTCCACATCACACAGCCCAGACGGTTCCCACCCTCCTCCCCCATTCTAAAACACAAACAGGACTCCAACTTTGAAAACAGATGGAACACATAAAATAAAAGCAACAAACAACAAAAAAAAAGTAGTCTTGAGGACAGACTGAAAACCTCAAGTGGGGCTGAGCTCCCAGGAGCCGGCGCAGTTTCTCTGCAGCTCAAAGCGTCAGAAACAGGATAAATGGTGCTTCTGGCAGAAAAGAGGGGGCTCGGCTCCCCTTTCCACACGCACCCAGCCACACGTACACCAGACACGCTCACGGTGTGAGGAGGGAAGGCCCACTGAGCGCTCACATCGCCTTCCACAGTGATCACCCATTACTCTGACCAGCAAGCTGAGACCCAGTGGCCTCAGGAGAGCAGCCAGGCTCCCCACCGGCCACGCGGTCATGGCACAGCTAGTTCAGAGGCACCAAGAGGGCAAGCCTCATCTCTGTGCCCCAGGGCCTCGGTGTAACGGCGGGGGGTGGGGGGGCGCCTAAAGAGGCAAGCAGAAAACCACATCCCGAGGGTGGGATGCCGCGCCCTTGGGAGAACAAGGTCTAAGCCTGCCAGGGTTCAGACTTCTGCACTTGAAATTTCTGCAGAACAAAGGTATCAACAGCCCCGTTTCCCAAGCTCCTGAAATCTGGTCCTAACTAGAAAGTTCAGAAATTAAATTGTGACACCAAAGGAGAAGCGGGAGGAGGGGGCGAAGGAGGGAGGGAGACGGGAGTGGGAGAAGGGAAGACAAACCAAACCTGCCATCAACTGAGTAAACTGCTCCTCCTGAAAACCCCAGCTCCACGACCCCGCCCCACAGACATACTCAGACAAGCAAAGCGTTTTGGGCTGTAAATGTTAACTGCCACACTGCCCGAGAGAGCAAAAGCCCGCAGCACCTAAACCCCCCAAGAGGGGCCCCTAACAAATGGCGTGTGGTCAAAGGAATACTATGCAGCAGATTAAAAGAATGAGGAAGTGCTCCAGGCCCCGCAAGGCCTGCATTCTCTCCAAGATACTGCTATCGGAAAACGCTGTGGGCCGCACACGGTGACCTGGGTTCAGAACAACATCCTGCACCAGAAGGCATGCTTGTGTCCACGCGGAACGAATCTGAAGGAACTACGAGAAAACAGTTTTGGCCCGGCCTCTGGTCGTGAGCAAGGACAAAGGTGTCTGAGAGGTAAGGGGGAGGAGACCTCCTTCTCACTGTGCAGCCTCATGCATTTCTTGAGTTTTGTGCCATGTGCCTCTAAGGCATGCCCCCAAACTAGAGAAATGTACTGTTTCAATTAAAAAGCAACACAAAACAGTTGCCAGCATTCCAGGGTCTGGCATAAAGATTCCTGATGTAGACATGGGTCAATCAACCAGTTGATGAAGTGGAATAGAGGAGCTCAGGATTTATCTAGAAAAGCTTCCCAGTGCTGCTCAAAGGGGACCTGCCATGTCACCCTCTCCAGGGCCTGGCAGGCATCAGAGCACCCAATTAACCAGATGTCTAAGCCCACTTAACTACTTCGGTATCTGAGAAAGAGATATGGAGGGAACTGCAATGTTAAGGTGGCGCGAGCTGTAAAGAACCCGCCTGCCAAAGCAGGAAATGTAAGAAACACGGCTTCGATCCCTGGGTGGGGAAGACCCCCGGAGGAGGGCATGAAAACACACTCCAGTATTCTTGCCTGGAGAATCCCACAGACAGAGAAGCCTGGCGGACTATAGTCCATAGGGTCACAAAAAGTCGGACACGACCGAAGTGACTTAGCATGCATACACGCAGCAGTAAAGTGATGTGTGCTTCTTTTTATTTTATTTATTTATTTATTCTATTTATTTTATTTTCTGGTAGTTTCTAAGTTTTCCACAAGGAGCATAGATACTACGAATACTTCTAAAATTATAGAAAAAAGTTAACAGTAAAAGTTAAACAATAAAAGAATTTTACCTAAAACCTGTGCCTCGAGAAAATCCCAGCTCTGAAACTGTCGTTTCCTTGATAAATACTGGATTCATAAGTTTTGGACAGAGGCCTACCTCACCACTCATAAACTTGCTTTTCCAAAAGCTGGCTATCCGATAAAGGGAGAATCTGCTTTGCAAAAGGGACCTCCGTCCCCAGACATCCAAGGGAAGCATACCCTTGGGGAATTTCAAATCCTTCCAGACCTTTCCAGGGCAGGTACGAGACCCAGGGCTGCAGGCGAGTAAAGCAGAAGCAAGGGAGAAAAGTCAGCAAGGGAGACGGGATGACGCCCTGTCAGAGGTGCCCTCTGCCCCACAAGGCAAGAAAAGTCCTGTGATAGCTGGGAGAACTCCAGAAGCTCCAAGAGAACAGAGCAGCGGCCGAAGAAGAGCGAAGCTGCCAAAAAGGGGGCCCCTCGGGTTCATCAAGAAATGCTTTTTTACAACGGGCGCGGCCATGGCAGAGGCTGGAGAAGCCCGCTGTGGAGGGAGGCCGGCCAGGCCGCCTGGCAGTGATCTCACAGCAGAGGGAATCGACCCGGAAACAGGGACTTCCCCCACCACCCGCAGTGGACTTGGAGAAAGGACCTGCACCTGCACCAGAGCTAAGAACCACTTGGAGACAGGAAGTGTGTAATTATCTAAGTGCGAAGCCAGGCATCGCTCGCATCCCAGCCTGCTCGGTAATTACCAGATTTCAGGAGCCCCGCATGACACGACCTTTAGCACTATGAGGCTGGCAGGCAAACCCCCCACACCCCCATCTCTCCCTGGCCAGCAGATGGCAGGGCCCTCAAAATGTCTCCTGAGGACTTGGGGCTCCCCGAATGGGCGGCCGGGCCTCCTCTGTCAGCCGTACACGGAGGGACGCTCTGGTCCCACGGCCCCGAATGCCACGCCAGCATTACCACCTAACCCACGGCCCAGATCAGCTCCTGAGGGTCCCTCCTGGGCTCCCACCCTCCTCGGAGCCCCCACGCCCCAGCAAGGTGCCCTGACATGGAGGCTGCCTGGCTCTGGGCCACCGACCCCTACTAGGCTAAGAGCTAGCAAGGTGGACATGAGTGGTGTCCACCAGCATGACAGTTCTCCTCCTGGACACTCCCCTGGACACACGCACACACACGCACTCACCAGGCTAGGCACACCCACGTGGCTCGCTCTGGCCAAGGAAATATGCACCGAAGTGACCCATGTCACTCCCAAATAGAACCATTTGATGGCTGGTGGTCGGCTGTCCAGCCTGTCCTCCTATTGCTCAGAAACTGTGGCAGCATGGGGGCACAGATGGCCCCCAAAGCCATCCCAGATCCACTCTTGGAGGGAAACCTGGCTGGGTGGCTGTGAAGAGAGGCTGGGAACCAGGGGGAAAAAAAGAAGATTTTTTTAAAGACTTTTTATTAAGAAGACTTTCAGCTTAGGAGTGGTTCTCAACCAGGGCAATTTTGCCCTCCAGGGGACGTTTAGCAACACCTGAAGGTATTTTTGATTGTCACACTGGGGCAGGTGCGCCTG
Organism: Dama dama; assembly: GCF_033118175.1. Classification (NCBI taxonomy): domain Eukaryota; kingdom Metazoa; phylum Chordata; class Mammalia; order Artiodactyla; family Cervidae; genus Dama; species Dama dama. The sequence continues at coordinate 64,988,112 of NC_083693.1, forward strand.
GCATGTAGAAGGCAGAGGACATGCCTTCTACAATGCTAGGACAGCCCCTGAAACAGAACCATCTGGCCACGGTGCTGAGAATATGAGAGATGCCAAGATGCAGAGGACCAGCGCTTAGCGCCGCCAGGGAGGCCACATCCCAGGGAGGCCCCCAGCCCTGGAGAGTCACTCGGGCCCAGAGTGGACTCTGAATGAGTTATAAATAAACCTGTTGTCGCCAACCTCTCCAGAGGCTTGTTACTGCAGCCTAGCCAGGCCCATCCTGACGGACAAACGCTCCTTGAGGAAATAGGGCCTGTGTCCTCTATCTGCACCCCAGATTCCTAGCACAGGCATTTGGAGGTGCCGTACACAAGGGCTGGGGGAGTAGCGCAAGCCCCTCCTTCCATCACACTCTCCCAAGAGAGACCCTGTAGCTGTAAAAACACCCAGACCTGACCTAACTCTGAGTCTGCACAAGCTGGTCCTGCTATGAAATGCCTGTCCTTGGGCAAACTCCTGCTCGTCCATCAGGAGCAGCTCAAACATCACACACGCTGAAAGGCTGTTCCCGGCCCCTTCCCTGGACAGAAACGACGGCCTTTTGGCCACAAGGCCATGGACACTTAAGGCCACCCTGTGCTCAGTCTGGGGCCATGAGCCCCTGAAATCTGAGAGTCTGTTCTTTATTCCAGCTGCCCCTGCCCACCACTGGCCCCTCCCCCACACACCTGGCAGGTGCTCACAAGCACTTCCCGAATGAGGGTACCAGCCTCCACTCCATCCCTGAGCACCCCTGCCTGTCTGCTTCCGAGGTTCACTCGCCGATGGTTTCATAATTTGGATTTCCCTTCTCTTAGCAGCGCCAGAAACTGAAATGGCCCAATACAAAGGCAACAAACGAAGAGAATTTTTCAGCCAGGACAAACACTGGAATTGTTTGGACAGCTCCAAGAAAGAACCAGATAAACTGAAAGCTAGCATATGTCTTTTTGCTTGGGGGGCTGTGGGGCAGGGGGCGGGGCGGGGAGTGGTAAGGGGGAGTGTAAAACCCTTGTCAAGACTGGACAGTCAGCTACTCCAGTAACTGAAGCCCTTCCCCACAGAGGTGTCCCACCTGGAGGAGGCGGGCGGGCCAGAGGGTCCTCACAGAGGCATGAGTCAGCATACTCTTTCAGACCTAGAACAAGCCCACGGGATCCCCAGAAGTGGCTTTTCCTCGTGAACCCAGGATGTGGGCAAGAGGCAGGGTTAGTGACTCACTTTCCCGCGCCTCCAGGAAGAAAGCAGAACCGCCCGGGCCCAAAGGCCTTTGCTATGGAGACACCCGCAACAGTACGGAGGCCAAGACGCTCTAAAAGCCCACTCCTCAGCTTGCAGGGTCGGGAAACTGAGGCAGGGGCAGAGACGACCCAAGAATGTGCCCCGCTGCCTCTGAACTGTCATCGCTTCAGATTGGAAACGGCCCTGACTTTTCATCTGAAAACAAATGTTGAAATTCCCTAATGGCGCTTGACACACCTCCACTTTTCAGTATGAAAATCCTCTACTTGAAATTCTTTTCAGATCTTTGACTACCCCCTTGCACGCGGGTGCTATAATTTTTCCTTCTCATAATCAGGGAGGGGCCCTAAATTGCAGGCAGGAGGGTGTTACCAGGAACAGGAGACCCACAGGGGCATCAGGAAGGGTTGTTTCCAGCGCCTTCCGCCACCCCCAGCTCTGGGCCTCTGTCACTTGCCTTGGGGCTAATAATGACTCAGTCGGTTCTCTTCTGAGCAGTTTCTTATTTCCAAGAATGCAAAGCCATTTTAACATCAGCCCAGTGATCAAGGTAAGCTCCAGCAGGAAGGGAGGCAGGAATCCCTGCGTCATATTTCTGTCCTTTGGACCCACTGGGGGAGGGAGAAGCCTGTCCAAGGTCTGGATTGTTTTCAGCAACTCTCCTCAAGGTACCACACATGCTCAAAATAACTGCACAAGCTTATGCCAGACCTGCTTCTGGGATGCCGACACTCTTTTCAAGGCTACATTCCACAGCAGATTAAGTATCTCCATCTACCCAGATCCTGCTGCTAGTATTCCCTTACGACTGAAAGCTCCCTCCAGGTCTGAGGGCTGGAATCCAAGACCAAGAGAAGGGTTCTTTGAGCCACCTTCTGTGGCTGGGGGTGGGGTGGGGTGGGGAGGACGGGGAGGTATCTGTGCCCTGTGCTGTCCTGAGCCTTCAAGCACAGGAGCGCAGAGTTCCCGGTCATTAAACATTTGCTGACCTTCTCCACCCAGCTCTGGGCTGGCCTGGGAACAGAGGTCCCCCGCAAGCCACGAGCCCTGCCTAGAGAGGCTGGGAGCCACAGGGCCCTTGAACAGAGCAAGCCTCTGGGGGACGGCAGTGACAGGGGAAGGTTTCTGAAGACTGCTGCTTGAACTGAGCTCCAGGCGCAAACAGGGGGGCGGCCGCAAAGCACCAGCACCCGCGAGGGCAACGCCAGGGCCTCTGGGCACTGGGTTCCCTGGGCCCCTCTGCCACAAGCACCAAGGCTGCTCTCACATCAAAGCAAAGGTGAGGTTGGCCCCACCCCCAATCACTGAAAACTTAAACCACAGCACCTGAATCAAACATCTTCCCAACCTCTATCTACTTGCAGGATGGGGAGTGGGAAAGCAGGCCCTGGGAATCAAACACCAACCTTATCCACGGGTCTGTGACTAAGGGTAGGGAGTCAGAGCCTGGCTCTGACCTTGACCCAGTCCCTCCCAACAGGAGGTTCCGGAAAAGGCAGTGCATTGGAACACTGTATTCATTTCCCATTACTGTTGTAACAAATTACAACAAAGTACCGCTGAAAACAACACAAGTGTGTTCTCTTGCAGCTCTGAAGGTCAGGTGTCTAAAATGGGTCAGCAGCTGAGCCATGTTCCTTCCTGAGGCTTGGGGAGAAATCACGCCTTTGGGGTTTCCAGATCTAGAGGCTGTCTGCATTCTTTGGCTTGTGGCCACATCATTCTGACCTCTGCTTCCATTGTCACATCTCCCTCTGACCCTCCTCTTATAAGGACCCATGAGATTACACTGGGCCCTCCCAGATAATCCAGGATTCTCTCCCATCTCAAAGTCCCTCTGCAACATAAGGGACCATATTCACAGGTTCTGAGGACACCTGGAGGTAGCAAGACATTATTCTGTCTATCCCAACATCAAGGCTCTTGCAGCTCTGCCATCCCCTGCATCTCAGACACCTCCTCAAAGTCTCCATGTGTGGGCTGTGGCTAATTGAGATTTGTCCAGAGGTTCACTGGGGGCCTCGACAGTCACCAAGGGGGAAACTGGAGCTTAGCCCCTACGCTGCCCACAGGACTCTAAAGGGGGTACTGGTATAACCAAACACGGATACAGGGGTTCTTGATGGGAAAAAGGCCCAGGCCCTGGGTGTCAGAGACCTCAAGCCCCAGGCCTGGAAGTCTTAGCTGTATAAACTGGGGGAAGGGATGACATTCCTGACCCTGGGGTCCACCTCTAGGCCTAAGAGAGGTGCTCAAATCACTAAGGCTTTCCTACCCCCAACTCCAAGGCCACCTGGCTCCACTGAAGGCCACAGCTCCAAGCTGCCAAGAAA